>NC_089840.1:113004667-114204667 GCF_035609145.1 Eleutherodactylus coqui
CATCTCCTCTCTATATATTTTGGGATTTTCAGGTGTTAGAAAAATCGCAAGTGCTTCCAATAATTTTCAATGGTAAAAATCACACTTGCATGCAAATCACATGGAGTGCAAGTGCCATGCGATTAAATTTTTTTTTAAAGGAAATAATGGGTAATTCCATGCGAGGAATCACCCAAAAATGGCACATGCAGCGTTTTTTTTTGTTTTCTTTTCAATTTCCATTTCTAGTGCTTACAAGAGATTTCTAAATAATATAACATAAAAAATATTTTTACCTGAAAAAATGAATTTTCAGATGGAAATTTCAAAACTTCATGGATGATGAGGGTCGCCTTGAAGTTATCTGGATTTGAGCTAAAATTTTGCACAGATCATTTTTTGGTTGATTGGAACACGATAGGGGGGTGGAAGTTGAAAAATAAGGGCCACACTAAGGGCTTATTCAAATGACCGTATATCGGCCGGGTATTCACACCGGCCGATATACGGCATATCTCTCTGCAGGGGGAGGAGGCTGGAAGTGGCGGGAGCAGTGCTCTGAGCTCCCGCCCCCTCTCTATCCCATAATCCTCATACATAGACTTTCCGGGTCCAGGGAAGGGGAGCAACACTTTAAATGCCCTCAATTATTATTCAGAGGGGATATTCCCTACTTGGAACCCTCTTTATGGCATGCCTTGATAGGCGTTAGGCAACACTTTTAACCCTTTGCAATCCAATTTTGGATTCAGGGTTTCCTAGGGGGATTTCTCTTTCTACCATTTTACAATGGCGCCATCTGCTGACTACATACAGTACTACAGTATGTAACATGCCGGAGAGGCTCCCAACAACAGAGCGGCCAGTAATATACAGTAAGAATACCCTGCCGGGAGTCTTCCGACATCGGAGCTGCACAGTCTTCAATCAGAATGTTGGAAGATGTCAGACAGTGCATTAGAAAGGGTTAAGTCAGTTAGTACCACGTACTTTTTCGGCCTTTCATAACCCGGTCTCAACTTTTGTGAGATGTGTTGCTGCCATCAATTTCTAAATGACTTAATTTTTTTAATGAAATGGAGAAATGTCTAATGTTCACCTTCTTATGTTTTCTATGTTCTATTGTGAATAAAATAAGGTTACATAAGATTTCCAAATAATTACAAATAATTACATTCTTCTTTTTCTTTACATTTATTTACATTTTACACAGCATCCCAACTTTTTTGGAATTGTAGAAAACCCAATCATAGAAATTATATACATGATTGGTGCTATTCATTTGATGCTGCTAGCTTTATATTGGTGTTAGATAGAAAAGCATATAAGAAAGTCGTCATTCTATTGATGTGCGAAGACCTCCGTGAAAGCACAGCCAAGCACATGTGACAACTAAGGGTTTGGATGCTCAGAGCAATTGTGCTACAACAGTCACTATTGTAATGCGCCTGGATGGGCTCAATACCACCTATTGTCAGCCATGAGGAACAGATGGCTGCTGATCGGAGCCAAATCTTAAGAATATTATCCGTCAACAAAGGTGTAGATTTTCTAACAATACATTTGTTTTTGTTTTTTTTTGTTTGTTGTCCAAAATGTGTCCATAATCTGTATTTATGGCCGTGTTTTTCATTAAAAAAAAGTTTAACTATAGCTGAGTAAAATGAAAAGCTGCGTAATCCACTCAGATGAGGACTATAAATCCTCCTGACTCACTGCAAACAATCAAGGGCCTGATTGCTCAGTGCAGCAAAACCTGGGACTCTGCATAAAGGGTTCATACACACAGCTGAGAGCCATGCTATATTGGCTCTGCTAAAGTAACCCTCCGCTTTCACAGGACCGAGAAAATTGTGCGAGAGTTGTACACAAATCTTGAATGAATATGAACCCCATTCTTTGGAATGGGGTCATATACATGAGCAATTTTTTTTCTTGCATTGCGGTGCGGAAAAAAATCACGGCATATCCTATCTTTGGGTGTTCCATTGGAATGGCTTGCCCATTGTTTTCAATGGGGATGGAAAACACAATCGCACGGAGTGATGCAAGGCTTCCTATTGGAAATAATGGGAAATACTTAGCGTTCATCCGGTGCAGCTGAAAGTGGGAGAATCGCAACTGTGCTGGAGTGATGGGGGGTGTTTTTGACACAAAAACGTATTGCATCCAGAGGTATCTCGCACGTTTGCGAAGCGCGATATCAGACAAAGTTGCACGGTCCGATATCGAGCTCACCTGTGTCAAATTAACCTCAGAAAATTTTCGACCAGAGGAGGCAGTTATACTACCAGTTTTTGGTCTTTTGTGTCAGTGCCCTTCTGATCTGCTACCGTGTTTCCCCGAAAATAAGACAGCGTCTTATTAATTTTTGTTCAAAAAGGTTTATCTTTTTTACATGTATAGTTGCCTAAACACTATTTAAATTGACTTTTTTAATAAACTGTTAGCAGGGCTTAATTTTGGAGTAGGGCTTATATTTCAAGCATCCTCAAAAAGCCTGAAAAATTATTTTGCATCCTCAAAAATTCTGAAATATCATAGTATGTCTTATTTTCAGGGTATATCTTATTTTCAGGGAAACAGGGTAGTTCTGAGTCCTATTCTTAGCAATCCAACATGGCCGACCCAATCTTCAGACTACCGAATCTCCACCAATGCACTATACCTGCTCTCTGATTGGTCTACACTGCTCACATGATCAGTACCAATCAGAGAGCAGTGCACATTGGCATTCGGTAGCTAGAAAATTGCAGTTGCCATCTTGGCTAGCTAAAAACAAAATCCTAAGCCAGCAGACTGGAGGGACATCGACAGTGAAGAACATCAGCAGGTAATATATCCTACCGTCTAATCCTGGGACAGAAATTTATCTCAAAACCAGAGGGTCACTTTAAAACTCCGTATGTACAAAGTTATTCACCCTAGAAACATTGGTTCTATGGGAGATTTAATATCATTGCTTTCTTTGACTGTGTCACAAAAGTGGTGGATTAGGGTGGGGCTGTGGATATTGCCCATCTGTATCTCAGTAAACCTTTTGATACAATTCCACATAAAGAGCTCATAGATAAGTTATTGAAAATTGGACTTAAAGGAGTTGTCCAGCTGTAAAATATTCATGGCCTAGCCTTAGGACAAGCAATCAATATAGATCGTCAGGGATCCACTGCCCAGAATCCCTGCCAATTACATGGTCACCAGGTCAATACACTTATGTACTGGATTGATTTCTGCAGGAAGCAGACAGCTCCATTCTCACTGCAGTTGTCAAGTTTGGTATTACAGGCAAAGTTCACATCCACTTCAAAGAGGACCTGACTTGCAATACCAAATCTGGCCACTGCAGTGAGAATGGAGCAGTCTGCTTCCTGCAGAAAATGGCTCGGTGCACAAGCATACCAGCCCAAGAAACAGCTAATGGACTCTGGTCTCAGGTGGCAGACCCCTGCTGATCTACTATTAATGGCCTATCCTACGGATAAGGACATCACTAATTTATAACTAGAAAACCCCTTTAATCCTTTGATATTCCAATGGATTCACAGTTGGTTAAAATATAGATATTACGAGTTTAGTTCTTAATGGAGTATATTCTGAACAGGGACGAGTTACAAGTAGTGACCACAAGGGTTTGTTCTGGGTGCTATTCTTTCTAATATGTTTGTAAGTGACATAGGAGAAGATTTAACAGGTAAGGTGGTCTGTTTGCTGATAACACAAAAGTATGCAGTAGGGCTAATAAGCCTGGTGGTCTCTTGTACATTGAGAAAGATTTAGCCTTACTGGATAAATTGTCAAAACAATGAAAACTGCCCTTTAATGCAAAATAATGGACTTGGGGAGAAGAAACACTCAGAAGGAGTAGCAAATTAGCTGTCCTGCGTTATCCAGGACTTGAGAAGAGAAGGATTTAGGGGTTGATCATGTGACCGACGTCATCGGGAGCGCGCACGCAGAGGAAGAAGAACCACGGTGCACCGTGGGAGAAGTCCCGCGGTGCACCGTGGGAGAAGTGCAGCGGCGCCATCATTAAAAGAAGAATTTTAAAAGTTGCTGAACGGGGATCCAGGTAAGCGAATTTTTTTTTTTTTTTTAAAGCAAAACATGGCGACGGTATGCCCTTTGAGGAACCGGGGGACTGGGGGGAAAAAAAATTAGGTTTTGGCGCGGGACAACCCCTTTAAATAAATTCATGCATTCCTGGGATAAGCATAGATCTATCCGAGGAGACAGATGAGAAGGAAATAATCTAATGGCAGACTAGACAGACCATGTGGTCTTTTTCTGCCATCAGTTTTCTGTTTTCTCTCCTTGCACACAGGAAGTCTGATGGCCCATACACTTCATATTGTCTTGCTAAACAAACATACATTCTAATCTAGTATACTTGCAAATAATGATCAAGTGAAAAGCCTAAAAGCATTTGTTGATTGAGACAAAAAGGCTGCTGGGTTAGACTTTCATGGGTTATAATCTACATTGGCACAAATGATATAGTGAGGTCTTTGGACATTGTTAGACTGATGACTGTCCGTCTAAAACTAATGCAAATCTAGCAGCTTCCCACCAAGGGTATAGCAAAAACTATCAGTATGTCTCCATATATCTTTATCCCAGAAATCGCATTTATGGCAATGAAAATGCTGTAAAATATTTCTCGACAGATCTATATAGAAAGTAGGGAAGCTCAGCTGTTCATGCCTTGTCACTCTCCATAGAAATGAATGGGTGATATGTGAGCAGCTGAGTTAGGGAGTTTCGGCTGTTCCGATATCTACCATTCATTTCTATGAAGAGTGACCAAGCATGGAGGGCTATCTCTTCATCAACCACGACCATAACCATTCTACGGCACATCAAACTTATATCAACGTTACACAGTAACGTTAATGGTAAATGCGTTTAAGCATAGATCCAATGGTCTCTATGGCAGATCTTTGCTCAGACAGATTAGGCGGCACCTATGGAAAGCTCCTGGAAAAGTCTTAGGTGTATAAAATATGCAATGTCTACTAATATATTTAGTACTTAAAGAATGTTTATGCTTTTTTTATTTTACAAGCTCTATAGTTGGCTTCACATGAGGGTAGAGAGACAGAGTGGCACTGACCCAGCCGTGATGCAGACAAAAACTGCATTGACATGTGGCCGCTGCGGTTTTTGCATTAAGCGGCTGCATTATGTTACTGGAAAACAGTTGATTCATCCACACAACCGTGCGACTGATTGCAGTGGCATTGCAGTTACGTAGGCAATAGAGATGAGCGAGCACCAAAATGCTCGGGTGCTCGTTACTCGGGACGAAATTTTCGCAATGCTTGAGGGTTCGTTTCGAGTAACGAACCCCATTGAAGTCAATGGGCGACCCGAGCATTTTTGTATATCGCCGATGCTCGCTAAGGTTTCCATTTGTGAAAATCTGGGCAATTCAAGAAAGTGATGGGAACGACACAGCAACGGATAGGGCAGGCGAGGGGCTACATGTTGGGCTGCATCTCAAGTTCCCAGGTCCCACTATTAAGCCACAATAGCGGCAAGAGTGCCCCCCCGCCCCACTGTCAGCGTAAAGATCGTTCTCCTCTGCCATAGCTGTAACAGCTGTGGCAGAGAAGAACGATGTTTGCCCATTGAATTCAATGGAGCCAGCAATACAGCAGGTTCCACTGAAAGCAATGGGCTGCCGGCGTGCGCGGGGATGAATTGTCGGGAAGGGCTTAAATATATAAGCCCTTCCCTGCAATTCATCCAGAAATGTGTTACAATAAAAATATATACCGGCGTATAAGGCGACGGGGCGTATAAGACGACCCCCCAACTGTCACCTTATACGCCGGCAATACAGCGGAGCAAAGAATAAAAATCATTACTCACTTCTTCTGACGTTCTGCGGTGCTTCTGCAGACTGTCGCTCCCTCCTGGTTCCCGGCAGAGCATTGCTTTCTGGACGCAGGGCTTGAAATCCCCGCCTCCAGAAACACAGCCAATCACAGCAATTCAATGACATCACTGTCATTGGCTGTGATTGGCTGAAGGCACGTGTGTTTCTGGAGGCGGGGATTTAAAGCCCTTCGTAGAGAAAGCAATGCTCTGCCGGGAACCAGGAGGGAGCGACAGCCTGCAGGAGCACCTCAGAACGTCAGAAGAAGTGAGTAATGATTTTTATTCTTTGCTTCACTGTATTACCGGCGTATAAGGTGACAGTTGGGGGGTCGTCTTATACGCCCCGTCGCCTTATACACCGGTATATATTTTTATTGTAACACTTATCTGGATGAATTGCAGGGAAGGGCTTATATATTTAAGCCCTTCCCGACAATTCATAGCAGCTCCGGCATCAACACCACTTTCCCTCCTCTATGTCAGAACTCATCTGTGGCGAGCCGCGGGAGGGGCAGATTTTAATACTCGGGTGACACCTAATCTCGCCAGCCACTCACTGCAGGGGGGTGGTATAGGGCTTGAACGTCGCAGGGGGAAGCTGTAATGCCTTCCCTGTCTTTCTATTGGCCAGAAAAGCGCGCAAATTTCTCAGGGAAGAAAATGAAAGTGACTCGAACATCGCGTGGTACTCGTCACGAGTAACGAGCATCTCGAACACCCTAATACTCGAACGAGTATTAAGCTCGGACGAGTATGCTCGCTCATCTCTAGTAGGCAAATTACTTGGCCATTTCATTCTTAAGCTGCAGTGGCCACATGTCGACACTTTTCGGCTCCATTGTGGCTATGTCAGTGCCGTTCTGTGTGTCGCTGCCCTTAGTCTGGAGATTTTCCGACACAAGCTCATTACTTCAGTGCGGCTGCTAGTCTGGCACTTTGTACTGATGAGCAGAATGCCCCATCCTGTACTGAATAAGTTTAATTAGGCCAAACTGTTCCCATCTGCAGCTGACTATTCTGTGTCAGAAAAGGCCTAAGTCATGATTACTCTCACATTGGTGCAGAAAGGGCAGTCAAGTAAATCCAGTTACAATGAGCAATGGAAGGGGAATTATTTGCTTAATATGGTTTTGCTATCTGTAGAAAGTAACTTTTTCAGGCCTTCTCTTTGTAATGCAGCAGGCACACTTGTGAGGATCAAGTCACTGATCCACGATGCATATATCATCGGCGCCCCCTGCTGCTGCAGGACTATGAAGTCCAATATTGCATTCAGCACTAAAGGCAGGCGGTCAGCACTTTGATCCTCTGCATGAGGGCTTATTCCTTTTTATTGCAGACAAGCATGAATATTATAAGATCTGGAATGCATTCAGAGAAATCTGAAGCATAAATGTATCTAGACTCTTATCTGCAATGACTACAAAGGATCTAAAAACTGGATAACAAGAGAGCTATACAGTCACTCAAAGGGTATTGTAGACTTATCAATCAAGTATGCCTAATTACTATTCGATGTGTCAGAGAAGTGATGTTTCCAAGCTGTTCTGTTTTATTGTTCCAATGCAGAGTGTTAAGGCAGTAGAATTGCAGTCCTAAGCTCTCGCTTACAACCTGCAGGTTGCAAGTTCAATCCCCGCTTGGTTCAGGCTGCCAGCTCAAGGTTGACTCAGCCTTCTATCCTCCCGAGGTGGGTAAAATGAGTACCCAGCTTGGTTGGGGGTAATAAATAAAATTACCTGACAGCACTGCGGAATAACTTGGCGCTAGACAAATAACAAAATTTTTTTTTTTACAGTGTGGCAACCCCCACAAAGTCAGCAATTTAGGCCCAATGTTCACGGGCGGAATTGAATTGCAGAATCTGCGCGGGGCACCCGCACAGACGATCCGTAGTTCAAGCTGCCCATAGACAAACATGAGAATCCGCAGCTGAATTTAAGCATGCAGGTTTGTTTTGCAGACCTTTTGGTCTGGTAAATAAATCGCAGCATGTTCAATTTTGCTGCAGTTCCCGCATGGACAGCTTCCATTGAAGTTAATGGAAGTCATCCGATCCACGGCTTGCCCACAGCTGACATTGCAGATGGGCTGTGGATCCCGCGGGAAACCAGAATATGTTTTAAAAAAAAATCTCCACTGTGCATGTGCGGCGGCCAACGCTTCTGCCCACATCCACAGTGGGGAAGATAGAAAACCCGCACAGCCAAGCAGAGGATTCGATTGAGAAAGTAGTGTCCTTGGCCGCGGGCAGGGTGGGACTCCACTGAGGGTTCCCGTCCACGGAATCCGACCCAATCGTTAAACATATAGCCTTAGAGTCTACAGCATGTGTCATACTTCTCTCTTAGTAAAATATTACAAAGGTTAATTATGACAAAGCTGCATGCTCAGCACAACAAAGCCTTTTTTTTTTTTTTGCACAAATACTTCTTGATATGCACACGACACTACTATAGAAAATATAATTCAATGCTTTGACAAAAGGAACACTATTTCCTATGTACACCAAGTGCAACGTTTTAAAGACCGTATAACCTGGTGTAGTTCTGTTTATAGACCTTTGTTGTCTGATATGGATCAGCCTATACTCAAAATTCCTAGGTAACCTCCTCCCAGAACATCTTATGAAAATCTCCATCTATCAAGGCCCTTTTATTTACTTCAATGTTTTTTCCTCAGAGACAAGCCAATAATTTGAAAGTCTTTCTCCTGAGCAAACATCTGATATTCGCAGAGTGATATTGTGGCCGGCTGCTTACTTTTCCTGCTACAATGGAAATACAGATGAATGGTGTCTATCTAATATAAAGTATGGAATACTTGGGTCCACCAAAGCTAATATCCCTAATGTATAAAATAGTGTGCGATATGATGATTAATCTGGATCTCCAGTGAATAGATCCACAGCAGAGATAGCAGATGGCATTTGTCAGTGGTGTTAATTAACAATAGCTAGTAGGTTGTCTGGTTTGCACAATCAATTTAGGTTGCAAGTTGATTGTAGAGGCACCGATTACGTGGAAGCCAAACCCTGTCTTTGCCTCTAATCAGCAGTCTTTATTCATCACTGTAGTCTGTGACCGTGCCTTTTCAGGGCTTTTTCATACGAGCAGAATATTTCCACAACACTGTAAGGCGCCTGCGGATTTTGATGCAAAGTTGCTGGCAGAATTAGGCCATTTTCAATTCTGCATCACAATTTGCATGGAGGTTGCAGATTTTGGTGCGGAATGATCCGCATCTCAGTGTTTATGCAGAACTATTCCACTTGTGTCAATGCACCATAACTCTAAACATCTCTGCAGTCTTCAAGTGCTGACTGGTCAAATGAATGTCTCTCTCAACTTTAGAAAAAAAAGGACAATGAAACCTCCTTCCAATACAAGAATTGTCTGGTTCACAAAAGCTATTTTCAAACACCCCATCAAAAATGTTTTCCTTAACTGCTCTGCAGGCACAACATCAGAGCAGCATTCTCTGCCACTGTTGTATGCCCAAGCAAATACTGAGGAAGAGGCTTAGCAGCACCGAAACATGTATATGAGCTAGTTATACAGTACACAGGAGTCAAGCAAATACACCCTTGTGTAATCCTATGTTCCCAGGTTGCGTCTTATACCCAATTTTTTTTTTAACCTTTTTGGTATCTGTTTATAGATGTGAGTAGGCGCCATATAATGCATTGTGACGTTTGTTGGGTGTTGAAGGGAAATTGAACATTTACTGCAGGGTCCCCCTCCTCCCCATAGGTTACAGGAACCCTGCTAACAAGAGTATTGTTAAATTTACAGGATTGTAAATTACCACTAGGTAATCATAACCTAGTAATGGATTTGAAAAATGTCTGACCAAGGCAAGCTTTCCTCTTAACCCTTTCCAATCCACTGTCTGACCTCTGAAGACATTATGATTTAAGGCTGTACAGCTCCAATGTTGGAAGACGTCCGTTGGGGTTCTCTTACTGTATATTGCCAGCCTCTCTGCTGTCGGAGCCTAGCCAACGTGTCACCTCATGCAGTACTGGCTTTAGCCAGCAGATAGCGCCATTGTATAACAGCAGAAAAAGAGTAAGCCCCCTAGGATAACCAGGATACAAATTGGATTGGAAAGGGTTAAGTTCAAGGGAACTTGTCGCCTCCATAAAACATCATTAACAAAGTTATGTTGCTGTTGGGGGGGGGGGAGGTGACAGAGAGCCGGGTGATGTATTTTTGTTTTGTTTAATTCACCCACTCCCTGGTTCCTGCCATGTCCCCCTCCGAAAAGTGAAGATTGCCTGGTGCATGAAAATATCAAAAATCCATCTCGTATATAAAAACAAAATACATCACCGAACTCCCCGTCACCTCTCCTAACAGCACCATAACTTAGTTTATGGAGTTGTAAGGGGGAGACAGGTTCCCTTTAAGACCGACTATCAAGCCTGAATGCTTGTTCCCCCAACAGTTGTAAAGGGATCATCAATCGGTTTGTTCCCATAAAGCCATATTTACACAGCTGAAAGCAAGTCTTGGACGCAGCTCAGAATGTGGACGCTGCATCCATGTTTTTTGCGATGTGTGGGAAACCGCACACTTGCATGTACTATTCTCATATGAAACTCGCATGAACATAGGACATGCTGTGGTCTTTCCGTCTTGCAGCATCACTGCGAGAGTAAAATCATCGATGTACTTTTCAATCCCATGGCAAACAACGGTGTCTATTTTCATGCGTCTCAACACTCAACTTGCGCAAGAATATTGGCCGTGTAAATATGGCCTTGGGGTACATGCACATGGGTGATTTAAAAGTTGTGCCCTAGATTCTCGTGCACAACTCGCATACAACTCGATAATACACTGGCATGTAATATTTTCTTCGAAAAAAATCGGACATGCTGCAATTTTTTTTTTCTTTTTAACTCTAACGACTTGAATGGGTGTACGTACATGGGCTTTTTTCCAATAGTTATTGTGCATGTACCCTAAGGCTGATCTTTGACCCGTATAAGAGAAAATGAAATGAGTGCCAATTAACTTGCATGTTAGTTGGCGCTTGTTACATCAGGCCAGAAATTCAGCCCATGTAAGTCGACCATTAGCCGGACTAAATGTTTTATTAGGCAGGAAAGTGTCTGATTTGATCGATAGATTCCTGTAGCTAAATGGACTGAGGTTTCCAGTCCAACCCTTTCCTATAGGCTCTTCCCTTCTTGCATTAGGAAGAAAAGGCTTTTTTTAATTATTCACTTTAAGGCGCTCCTTACTTTGTTTGGGATTGTTGGCTCAATGTTGTAGTAATTACTAACTGCCTCTTTATTTATGTTTTATTATCAGAGTATATGTGAGGAAGCTGTCAAAGACAATGTGTTCGGCCTATAAATAACCTATTGTATTTTCATTAATTTGTAGCTCACTAAGGCCAGTTTCACATCAGTGTTGGAACTTCCGATCAGAGGTTCCATCTGGTATTTTGTATGGCATGCAACGTTTTTTTTCTTCTTTCTAAAAACCGGGCAGCTGAGCGGAAACCAAATGGACCCCATTATAGTCAATGGGGCTGTTCAGTGCTGTTCGGTTCCGTCCTGAGACGGAGACATTCGGTTGCAAGGATTCCCCCCTTTCCTGCTCCGTTTGGTGGCGCAGATGTGAAACCACCCTAACTTTATGATTTTGCCCATTTTTGATAAGTTGCCGTGTTTTCTCATGTGTTGCATATCTAATTGGTCTCTCTTTTTGTCTTCTAGTTACAAAAGTGTTGTTACGGCTAAAAGAGCTGTGATCGCAATCACAGGATGTTGGGTCCTCTCCTTCATTGTTGGTCTGGTTCCCATGTTTGGTTGGAACAACATAAGTGATGTGAGAAGACAATACAACTCCAGCTATGGTGAACTCATCATAACTTGTCAATTTGAAACAGTGATCAGTATGGAATATATGGTCTACTTTAATTTCTTCGTCTGGGTCCTTCCTCCACTCTTCCTCATGTTAATCATTTATTTGGAAGTGTTCAATTTAATACAAAAACAGCTTAATAAAAAGGTATCTTCCAGCTCTAAAGATCCTCAAAAGTACTACGGAAAAGAACTGAAAATTGCAAAGTCCTTAGCTTTAATCCTGCTATTATTTGCTTTAAGCTGGCTACCTCTTCATATCCTGAACTGCATCACGTTGTTCTGTCAGACTTGTAAGACGCCAATGATCATCACTTACATCGCCATCTTCCTGACCCATGGGAATTCAGCCATGAACCCCATCGTCTACGCGTTCCGCATTGAAAAATTCCGATGCACTTTTTTGTATATATGGAAGAAATATTTCTGCTGCAAAAGCGGAAGGGAACTTAACAGAGCAAACACTGGGAACATGGAGAGGTCATGTTCAAAACACGTCATCTAGAATACGTTCTGTTTTGTATACATATTATTCCTAATAACAAATAACTACTTTTTGTTCCAATGTCGAGTTTAACGATAAATGACTGTTTAATGGAACATGTAAGTTTGATGCTGAATTAAACTGCAATAACCAATCTATGTACATTTTGTAATTACAATGCAAAATATGTGAATATATACATATTCTAATTTTATGACTATTTATACATCTTAAGTAATGGCTTATTTATTAAAAGGGATAAAATAAATGTATTCGCAAAAAAAAAGGACAAACTGTATGGCTGAATAAATTGGATTTTTTTTAACACTGGTTTCTGACTGAAGTGATAGCGCCACCATGTGTTCATAATGAATATTTCTTTTTATTTATGTTTTTTTAATACCTAATCATAAAATAAATACTTGGGATTAAAATGACAAACATTCTGAAATAAACTACTGTTAGGGCTTAGTCAGACGGGCGTTTTTTGCCGCGATTTGCGCATGCGCATGCGTCCGGCGATTTTTTTAAAACCATTGCTTCGCAATGGTATCGGACACATGAGCGCTTTTTATGCGCTCGTCCGAAAAATTATAGAGCAAAAAATCGCAGATCGCACCTATCTGCGATCTGCGATTCCTGTTCGCTTCTGTATATGCGCTCAATGGGGCCGGCGGCAGCAGCGCCGACCCCATTGAGAACATATAGAAGACAAATCATTCTTCTCTGCCACAGCTGTAACAGTGCGCGGGGTTAATTGTCGGGAAGGGGTTAAATATATAAACCCTTCCCTGCAATTCATGCTAAAATGTGTTAAAATAAAAAAAAATTGTATACTCACCTTTCCGCTGCAGCCGGAGTCCAGCCGCGGCCGCTGTCAGTTCTCCTGAACTGCTTCTCGGCACTATTCAGCCGGCGGGGCTTTAAAATCCCCGCCTGCTGAATGATCTGCTCTGATTGGTCACAGCCTGACCAATCAGAGGCCGGTTTCACTCACACACCCATTCATGAATTCATGAATGGGTGAGTGACTGCTGCCTCTCAGCGCTGAGCCAATCAGGGGCAGGTCTGACTCACATCCATTCATGAATTCATGAATGGGTGTGAGTGAGGCATGCCTCTGATTGGCTCAGCGCTGAGCCAATCAGGGGGCAGGTCTCACTCACACCCCCTTCACACCCACTGCAGGACGGCTGCCCGGAGGTGTAGGCAGAAGGTGAGAATGCAATTTTTTTTTATTTTAACACATTTTAGGATGGATTGCAGGTAAGGGCTTATATATTTAAGCCCTTACCGACAATTCATCCCGGGCTCGCCCGCAGCGCATTGCTTTCAATGGAGACGGCTGTATTGCCGTCTCCATTGAATGCAATGCGCTGGACAGCTCCGGCCCGTTTCTAATGAAACGCGGCTAGGAGCAGATTTTCGGGCGATTTGCGGGCGACTTGCGCGCACCGGTCACGCGATTTGCGGATGCGCATCCGTCATGCGATCCGCAAATCGCGGCAAAAAACGCCCGTCTGACTAAGGCCTTACTTAGTATACTATATCATCTTTATATAAGTTTGCCCCAGCTGTACTTTCCTGCATGAAGAATATGCTCCAGCACTTGCAATATTAAAATCAAGCTGGTTGCATCATTCAGGTGTTAAGCAAGCTCCCAACCATTCACTGCTGGGTATCTATTGGTGAGCATTGCAAAAGGTGTGATGTCTAGTAGAAGATTAAGGTTTAGACTTCTTCATGTTCCCAAATATATATATATATATATATAATATATATATATAAATAATATACCAGGTGCTGCTAGAATAGCTCTAACTGAACCGCATGGGCTCCAGAAGACTTCTGAAGGTGTCCTATGGTATCTGGCACAAAGATGCTACTAGCAGCGGATGCATTTTTACATAACTAATATATTTTTTTCACTGCACGCATCAGCATATTTTACTGCCCTTTCACCCACAAGTCACGTTCATTTGCGCGTTGCAAAAATGCACCAATTGAAATGGCTAATTAGTCTAATGATTTTCATGGTTTCCTGCATTATGTAGTGTTTCACGCATCTCTTAGTGTATTTTGCACGCATTTGTGCATCTAATTGACTTCTACAGGGACTTTTGGTGTGCAAATGCGCAAGCATTAGGGCATGCTCCTTTCTTTTTGCAACTGAAATCCGTTGGTTAATATATACGCATGTGAACAAACCTGTTGACCCAGAGAATAATATCACATTATTTATTTTGCATACTGAACGCTTTAAAAATTTGATCTAAAAAACCAATGGCAGAATTTCTGTTTTTCCCCAATCACCCTAAAAAAGTAATACAAATTATACAATACATTCTATGTACCTAAAAATGATGCTATTAAAACATTTAAATTTGTACCACAAAAACAAGCCCTCATATGGCTATGCCGATAGAAACTTTAAAAAGTTATGGCTCCTGGAATGCAACGATGAAAGAAAATTGAAGAGTTAGTTGGTTATTAAGGGTTTGTCGCTGGAAGGATAACATGTTTTGCGAAAGGTTTGTCATGTTTTGATCATTTCCCCAAGATGATCCCTTATCCTCTTTGTAAATTAGCAAAATGTTTTTTTCTACCTAATTTGTTTTGGCATGAGAATCTGGCCAAATAGCCTACACCCACTGTTTTTACAATTGACCAAGTGTCTAATAATGTATTCTTTTCCTGTACTGGTACTTCTAAAATTGTCACAGATTTTGACATAGGGGCGAGTCATGTATTCTTGACATCTAAGATTACCCCTTCCTGTGTTTGGACGTCCCATCATGCTTGTCCTTAATTTTAGTTGACTGTGGACCAACCTGACTCGTAGGTTTTTTCCTCTTCTATAGGTGATTTTCGGACTTTCTGAAATACATTCTGCCACATATGGATCCAGGCATAGAATCCCCCAATAGGATTTTATGCACTACTTCGTGCTTCTCACTAAAGATTCCAACTAGTCTGGTCATTGTGTTATCTCTTAATTTATCTTTTTGGTAATAGCTCTTACCTTCCTGCCCTCAATGCCTAATGATATGCTACTTTTAACAAACTTTGGATACCCTTGCCTTACGAATGTCTCCGCTGTAGTTCTTGATTTATTTTTTTTTCTTCGCAGATGAATTTCTTTGTGGCTGAAGATATTGTCCTTTTTAGTATCCCGTTTTTCAATTTTTCAAAGTGGAAAAAAAACTCTTTCCGCGCTCCTACTGTAGCTCCTCTTGAAATAAAATGTACTGTCGTGGCAGACAGTCTTTATATATATTATTAATAAATTTATTTCCAGCTAAAAAGATTGCATGCAAGTGGAAGTCTTGCAGCAATGATTATACAACGCGTTTCGGCGTTCCAAGACGCCTTTCTCAAGTATAAAGATAGATTAGAATACAACCTTTAAATAGCATGTCTGACCTTTTGGAGGTGGGAGAAAGGCGTCTTGGAACGCCGAAACGCGTTGTATAATCATTGCTGCAAGACTTCCACTTGCATGCAATCTTTTTAGCTGGAAATAAATTTATTAACAATATATATAAAGACTGTCTGCCATGACAGTACATTTTATTTCAAGAGGAGCTACAGTAGGAGCGCGGAAAGAGTTTTTTTCCACTTTGAAGATTTGCTCGTTTAACCCATTGAGGGAAGTTTTCTCTCTCTGGGATTGTTTCATTCCGGCGGCTCTCCTTCCCCATCGAAGGATATCTGGAGTCTCTTCGTATATCACTACAGGCATACTCGGACCACAGGTGCAGGCGGGGTGTTCCCTAACGGTTCTACGGTTTACGGGAACCCCGCTGTGCACCAGGTGAGTTACTCCCATTATTTGTTATATGGTGGCGCGGATCGTTACTCCGAATTCCGTTTTTCAATTTTGGTAGATAACAACTTTTGTCTCTGTAGTAAGCTTGCCATTGATTTCCAGAAGACAGTCATATTAAAAAGTCCTTCGTCTGTTTTGGAGATTTCCTAATCCAAGAAGGATAACCTCGTGTCTGAAGTCTCATATGTAAACCTTTGACCCAACTTCTTCTAATTTAATTCTTTCACAAATATCTTCACTTCTTGCTTGGTTTTATATCCAAATTATCATAATGTCCTCATGTATCTCATCTATAACTAGACATTTTTCTTGGCTGGCACCACCCGAGGTACAACTTAGCATGAGTTGTGGCACAAGGCATCCCCATGGCTGTACCCCTTGGCTGGTGAAAAAAACTGTTCCCAAAAATTACAATGTAAAATGAACCCGATGAAATCCACTGGGAGGTTATGATATTCCTCCAAGTGTCTACTTCGTACTGCTGAACATCCTTTTTTATGGGTATGGAGGAGTAGAGAGACTTAACATCTAGACTCATTAAGAGATTATTCTGTTCTACAGTAATACCTTGAAGTTTTTTTTTAATATATCCGTGGTGTCTTGAACAATTTTTTATAAATATTATAATCGATTTATTTTTTGATCAACTTCTTGAATATTTTTTCAGAGATACCCTAACCCTTAGATGCAGCCACTTTTTAAAAAAAAATTCTGTTTTCTTTTTCATTAAATATAGCTGTCTGAGGGCTTGTATTTTTGTGGAAGGAGTTGCATTAATGTACTGAAAAACTTTTTAACGTTTTTAAAAGTTAAAAGTGGAGTTAAATGGAAAAAAAAACACAATTGCACCAGAGGCATGAGAGGTCTTGTTTTTAAGGTGACAAAAATGATATAACTTTATTCTGTAAGTCATTGCGGTCTCCATGGATGCCAGGATGCAAGATTTCTCATCAACATATGGCCAAGAGTATCACACTGCCTCCACCAGCTTGTCGTCTTCCCATAATGCATTATTCCACACCCAGCTATCCACATGATGTATAAGAGATTTCGGCAGATATGGCCACTCTGACCAATTGGCAGCTACCAAGTCCCATACTTAGTTAACTGCGGTGACGCCTGTCAATAATGGCCAGTATTAGCCTTTTCAGCACTCTGTGCTACAGTAAATCTTCAGAGAGATCTGACCAGATGGGGCTATTTGCTCTATATATGCTACCCTGGACTGATGTGATTTCTGTCCACCCATGGAGTAAGAAGAGGAAACAGAGCACAGGACCATACTAGGCTATGGGCCTCCCCTCCCTTGACCGTTGCCTGTTGGGCATGCTCACTATGCTTCCTCTGCCTGCTTTCTGTGTTGGATACAAGTGAGCAGTGAGGATAGATGTAGTTTCTTTACACCTAACCCTACGTTGGCCTGAGTAATGGAGGAATGCCACAAAGAAACAATCAGCTGCAAATGAACAAAGCACACTACTGTACTTAAAGTGTAGGTTCACTGTTACTTTAACATCTCACCCAATGCTACTGAATTGCTTGGATAATGCTCCAATATAAGGGATCCTGATCAGATGCAGAGGTTTGGGAGAAACGTCCTCAACTGCTTATCATAAGGTGCCCATACTTAGTTGTCTGAAATCTCATATTCAGGTAAACCCTCGTTTTTCTACTGCGACTATAAGGCCTCCTTCACATGGGCGACAAAGTCGCGCGATTTTGTAGCGTTGCTACAATGCTACAAATCGCATGTATGTGAAGCCCATGCTTTCCTATGGGTTCCTTCACACATGTGATGTTTTGTAGCATGCTACAAAATGACACAAAAACCTCATGGGTCCGGCGATATGCCCGCGACTCGTGAAGTTTTGTAGCCCATGTTTCCCTATGGAGCCTTCCTCTCTGTTGCATTGCATCGCACGCTGTTTTTGTACGATGCAACTTTGACAGTAGCAAATGCTACTGTCCAAGCTATAATCTAAGCCTTAACTACAGGGAAAAAAATACACATATATCACCTTAGACGTGCTGTCAGCCCGGCCGCAGCTTCTCCCCGAGTCCCGGCCCTGATCATCTTCTCTCTGGTCGGGGATTCAAAAATCCCTGCCTCCTGGAAGTGCTGGCTGTGATTGGCTGACACTTAGCCAATCACAGCAAGTGCTCAATGAATGGCAGTGATTGAACCAATCACAGCCATTCTTTTGAGCACTGGCTGTGATTGGCTAAGTGACAGCAAATCACAGCCAGCATTTCCAGCAACCGCGGATTTTTCCATCCTCGGCCAGAAGATGAAGATCAGTGCCGAGACCCTGAGAAGCTGCAGCGGCGCCCCAAACAGTGCGGGAGAGGTGATGTATACTTTTAAATAAATTTGCCCCCTTTAGTTACAGCTTATTTTTGGGGAGGGGCTTATATTTCAAGCCCCCACCCCCGGAAATCCTTGCATGTGATGCTACAAAGTCGCGTGACTTTGTAGCGCTACAAAATCACGGTATTGCCGCGAGAAGACGCAGCAATATCGCACGGTGCAGCGATGCGATATCGCTGTGATGCCGTGTTGCCCGTGTGACGGAGGCCTAAATCAGACTTTCAGGTAAAATATGAACAACTGATCATGAAAATGATGATGCACGTGAGACTGGCAAGAGTCCGCTAAAGAATGGCACATCATACTTGTAGTATTATATTTTGGCTTGTATCTTGACAAATTTGGTACATTGTTGATGTGTTTTGATCTATGTCTGTCATTTGACTGTTGTGTTACATGCTAGAAGAAGGACTACAGTACTTCATGGAGTCATCATACGGCAGGAGACTGAGTGCCTATGTGTTCATAATACAAAACAGTTTTGCCATGTGAGCGAGGCTTTACATTTTTTATAGGACAAAGGTAACCTTCAGATTCTGTTCTGATTTATCAGTATAAAAGAATGTGTTGAATAATCTAGAGTAGTTCAGACAAAAACTATAAGTACAGCATAAACATTAGAGATGAGCGAACACCAAAATGTTCGGGTGTTCGTTATTCGGAACGAACTTCCCGTGATGCTCGAGGGTTCGTTTCGAACAACGAACCCCATTGAAGTCAATGGGCGACCAGAACATTTTTGTATTTCGCCGATGCTCGCTAAGGTTTTCATGTGTGAAAATCTGGGCAATTCAAGAAAGTGATGGGAATGACACAGAAACGGATAGGGCAGGCGAGGGGCTACATGTTGGGCTGCATCTCAAGTTCCCAGGTCCCACTATTAAGCCACAATACCGGCAAGAGTGGGCCCCCCCCCTCCCAACAACTTTTACTTCTGAAAAGCCCTCATTAGCATGGCATACCTTTGCTAAGCACCACACTACCTCCAACAAAGCACAATCACTGCCTGCATGACACACCACTGACACTTCTCCTGGGTTACATGCTGCCCAACCGCACCCCCTCCCCCCCACAGCGCACACCAAACTGTCCCTGCGCAGCCTTCAGCTGCCCTCATGCCACACCACCCTCATGTCTATTTAGAAGTGCGTCTGCCACGACGAGGGACCGCAGGCACACACTGCACAGGGTTGGCACGGCTAGGTAGCGACCCTCTTTAATAGGGGCGGGGCGATAGCCCACAATGCTGTACAGAAGCAATGAGAAATATAATCCTGTGCCACCGCCATCAGGAGCTGCACACCTGGGCATAGCAATGGGGAACCTATGTGCCACACACTATTCATTCTGTCAAGGTGTCTGCATGCCCCAGTCAGACTGGTAATATGCACCTTAACAGTAACCGCGTTGGTGGTAATGTGGTGGTGACTGCGGACCTAGTAGCACGGTTGTATTTTGTTGGTTTTCGGAATGTGGCCAGGATTAAGTAGGCCGTGGCGGGGGTATGGTGGGGGGGCTCTCTTGTAGTGTCGGTAAAGGTGAAATTCTTGGACTGCCACCAGACGAACCAATGCAAAGGCATTTGCCAACAATGTTTTCCCTGTTGGAGGAGGAGGGGGATGTTTTTGAGGCACTACGTGTCCTCTCCACGTGTCCGTGGTTATATGCACCTTAACAGTAACCGCGTTGGTGGTAATGTGGTGGTGACTGCGGACCTAGTAGCACGGTTGTATTTTGTTGGTTTTCGGAATGTGGCCAGGATTAAGTGGGCCGTGGCGGGGGGATGGTGGGGGGGCTCTCTTGTAGTGTCGGTAAAGGTGAAATTCTTGGACTGCCACCAGACGAACCAATGCAAAGGCATTTGCCAACAATGTTTTCCCTGTTGGAGGAGGAGGGGGATGTTTTTGAGGCACTACGTGTCCTCTCCACGTGTCCGTTCCATGTCAGCAATAGTAGCACTCAAGACAGGCCCCAGTAACAATTCTGAAGCAGCAGTATAGCGGGAGCGCAGTCTTCGTTCCATGTAAGCAATAGTAGCACTCAAGACAGGCCCCAGTAACAATTCTGAAGCAGCAGTATAGCGGGAGCGCAGTCTTCGTTCCATGTAAGCAATAGTAGCACTCAAGACAGGCCCCAGTAACAATTCTGAAGCAGCAGTATAGCGGGAGCGCAGTCTTCGTTCCATGTAAGCAATAGTAGCACTCAAGACAGGCCCCAGTAACAATTCCGAAGCAGCAGTATAGCGGGAGCGCAGTCTTCGTTCCATGTAAGCAATAGTAGCACTCAAGACAGGCCCCAGTAACAATTCCGAAGCAGCAGTATAGCGGGAGCGCAGTCTTCGTTCCATGTAAGCAATAGTAGCACTCAAGACAGGCCCCAGTAACAATTCTGAAGCAGCAGTATAGCGGGAGCGCAGTCTTAGTTCCATTTCAGTAGCCTTAGTATAGCCAAGGCACAAGTGACATTTATGTAGCTAAAGTGTAGGCCAACCCCACACACCTTTCTGTACCATGAGTGCAGGTGAAGAACATAGAAATTACTATGATTACACTGTAGGTGAGGGCCCCAAAAAATTGGTGTACCAACAGTACTAATGTACCTCAGTAAAAATTGGCCATGCCCAACCAAGATGGCAGGTGAATCGCTTTGGTTAATGTGGCTTAAGTGGTAACTAGGCCTGGAGGCAGCCCAGTGTAACGAAAAATTGGTTCAAGTTAAAGTTCCAACGCTTTTAAGCTAATTGAAACTTATAAAAATTGTTCTGAAAAATTATTTGAGTGAGCCTTGTGGCCCTAAGAAAAATTGCCCGTTCAGCGTGATTACGTGAGGTTTCAGGAGGAGGAGCAGGAGGAGGAGGAGGAGGAATATTAGACACAGATTGATGAAGCAGAAATGTCCCCGTTTTGGATGGTGAGAGAGAACGTAGCTTCCATCCGTGGGTGCAGCCTACGTATTGCTTACGTATCGCTGCTGTCCGCTGGTGGAGAACAGAAGTCTGGGGAAATCCAGCCTTTGTTCATCTTGATGAGTGTTAGCCTGTCGGCACTGTCGGTTGACAAGCGGCTACGCTTATCTGTGATGATTCCCCCAGCCGCACTAAACACCCTTTCCGACAAGACGCTAGCCGCAGGACAAGCAAGCACCTCAAGGGCATACAGGGCTAGTTCAGGCCACGTGTCCAGCTTCGACACCCAGTAGTTGTAGGGGGCAGAGGCGTCACCAAGGATGGTCGTGCGATCCGCTACGTACTCCCTCACCATCCTTTTACAGTGCTCCCGCCGACTCAGCCGTGACTGGGGAGCGGTGACACAGTCTTGGTGGGGAGCCATAAAGCTGGCCAGGCCCTTAAAGACTGTTGCACTGCCTGGGATGTACATGCTGCTCGATCTACGCACATCCCCTGCTACCTTGCCCTCGGTACTGCGCCTTCTGCCACTAGCGCTGTCGGCTGGGAATTTGACCATCAGCTTGTCCGCAAGGGTCCTGTGGTATAGCAACACTCTCGAACCCCTTTCCTCTTCGGGAATCAGAGTGGGCAGGTTCTCCTTATACCGTGGATCGAGCAGTGTGTACACCCAGTAATCCGTCGTGGCCAGAATGCGTGCAACGCGAGGGTCACGAGAAAGGCATCCTAACATGAAGTCAGCCATGTGTGCCAGGGTACCAGTACGCAACACATGGCTGTCCTCACTAGGAAGATCACTTTCAGGATCCTCCTCCTCCTCCTCCTCCTCCTCAGGCCATACACGCTGAAAGGATGACAGGCAATCAGCCGGTGTACCGTCAGCAGCGGCCCAAGCTGTCTCTTCCCCCTCCTCCTCATCCTCCTCATGCTCCTCCTCCTCCTCCTGTATGCGCTGAGAAATAGACAGGAGGGTGCCCTGACTATCCAGCGGCATACTATCTTCCCCCGCCCCCGTTTCCGAGCGCAAAGCAGCTGCCTTTATGGTTTGCAGGGAATTTCTCAAGATGCATAGCAGAGGAATGGTGACGCTAATGATTGTAGCATCGCCGCTCACCACCTGGGTAGACTCCTCAAAATTACCAAGGACATGGCAGATGTCTGCCAACCAGGCCCACTCTTCTGAAAGGAATTGAGGAGGCTGACTCCCACTGCGCCGCCCATGTTGGAGTTGGTATTCGACTATAGCTCTACGTTGTTCATAGAGCCTGGCCAACATGTGGAGCGTAGAGTTCCACCGTGTGGGCACGTCGCACAGCAGTCGGTGCACTGGCAGCTTAAAGTGATGTTGCAGGGTGCGCAGGGTGGCAGCGTCCGTGTGGGACTTGCGGAAATGTGCGCAGAGCCGGCGCGCCTTTACGAGCAGGTCTGACAAGCGTGGGTAGCTTTTCAGAAACCGCTGAACCACCAAATTAAAGACGTGGGCCAGGCATGGCACGTGCGTGAGGCTGCCGAGCTGCAGAGCCGCCACCAGGTTACGGCCGTTGTCACACACGACCATGCCCGGTTGGAGGCTCAGCGGCGCAAGCCAACGGTCGGTCTGCTCTGTCAGACCCTGCAGCAGTTCGTGGGCCGTGTGCCTCTTATCGCCTAAGCTGAGTAGTTTCAGCACGGCCTGCTGACGCTTGCCCACCGCTGTGCTGCCACACCGCGCGACACCGACTGCTGGCGACATGCTGCTGCTAACACATCTTGATTGCGAGACAGAGGAGGAGGAGGAGGAGGAGGAGGAGGGTGCTTTAGTGGAGGAAGCATACACCTCCGCAGATACCACCACCGAGCTGGGGCCCGCAATTCTGGGGGTGGGTAGGACGTGAGCGGTCCCAGGCTCTGACTCTGTCCCAGCCTCCACTAAATTCACCCAATGTGCCGTCAGGGAGATGTAGTGGCCCTGCCCGCCTGTGCTTGTTCACGTGTCCGTAGTTAAGTGGACCGTGGCAGTAACCGCGTTGGTGAGGGCGCGCACAATGTTGTGGGAGACGTGGTCGTGCAGGGCTGGGACGGCACATCGGGAAAAGTAGTGGCGACTGGGAACTGAGTAGCGCGGGGCTGCCGCCTCCATGATACTTTTGAAGGACTCAGTTTCCACAACCCTATACGGCAGCATCTCAAGGCTGATGAATTTTGCTATGCGGACGGTTAACGTTTGAGCGTGCGGGTGCGTGGCGGCGTACTTGCGCTTGCGCTCGAACACTTGCGCAAGCGACGGCTGAACGGTGCGCTGAACTACACTGCTGGATGGGGCCGAGGACAGCGGAGATGAGGGTGTGGGTGCAGGCCATGAGGCGGTAGTGCCTGTGTCCTGAGAGGGGGGTTGCATCTCAGTGGCAGGTTGGGGCACAGGGGGAGAGGCAGGGGTGCAAACCGGAGGCGGTGAACGGCCTTCGTCCCACCTTGTGGGGTGCTTGGCCATCATATGTCTGCGCATGGTGGTGGTGGTGAGGCTGTTGGTGTTGGCTCCCCGGCTGAGCTTTGCGCAACAAAGGTTGCACACCACTGTTCGTCGGTCGTCAGGCGTCTCTGTGAAAAACTGCCAGACCTTAGAGCACCTCGGCCTCTGCAGGGTGGCATGGCGCGAGGGGGCGCTTTGGGAAACACTTGGTGGATTATTCGGTCTGGCCCTGCCTCTACCCCTGGCCCTGGCCACCGCACTGCCTCTTGCAACCTGCCCTGCTGATGCCCTTGACTCCCCCTCTGAAGACCTGTCCTCCTGAGTAAGCGTTGCACACCAGGTGGGGTCAGTCACCTCATCGTCCTGCTGCTCTTCCTCCGAATCCTCTGTGCGCTGCTCCCTTGGACTTACTGCCCTTACTACTACCTCACTGCAAGACAACTGTGTCTGATCGTCATCATCCTCCTCACCCACAGAAAGTTGTTGAGACAGTTGGCGGAAGTCCCCAGCCTCTTCCCTCGGACCCCGGGAACTTTCGAATGGTTGGGCATCAGTGACGATAAACTCCTCTGGTGGGAGAGGAACCGCTGCTGCCCAATCTAAGCAGGGGCCCGAGAACAGTTCCTGGGAGTGTTCCCGCTCCTGAGCAGGTGTCATTGTAGTGGAGTGAGGAGGCTGGGAGGAAGGAGGAGCAGCAGACAGAGGATTCGGATTTGCAGCAGTGGACGGCGCAGAACTGCGTGTTGACGATAGGTTGCTCGAAGCACTTTCTGCCATCCAGGACAGGACCTGCTCACACTGCTCATTTTCTAATAACCGTCTCCCGCGTGGACCCATTAATTGGGCGATGAATGTGGGGACGCCAGAAACGTGCCTCTCTCCTAATCGCGCAGCAGTCGGCTGCGACACACCGGGATCAGGAGCTCGGCCTGTGCCCACACCCTGACTTGGCCCTCCGCGTCCTCGGCCGCGTCCACGTCCTCTAGGCCTACCCCTACCCCTCAGCATGCTGTATTACCAGTGATTTGATTTCACAGGCAGGAAATAAATTGGCGCAAGACTGCAGGCCAAATATAATTTTTTCCCTTTTTGGAAAACGAAAGGCCCCACTGCCTCTAGTGAATGAATAATCTAAGTTTAATAACTGTGCTGTGTCCCTGCTAATGTGTCACAGAACGTGAGGGTAGCAGAGTTATTATAACTCTTGGAGAGCAGGTATTTTTTTCCCAATTAAGGAAAGCAAATGGCGAAGCCAGCAGTAAAGCGTAGCTGGGTGCGTCTGATTTAGCAATGTTGTTCAAGCAACTCACACGTGTCCACCGCCCTTAGGACGGACAGAGGCTGGACAAATAGATTTGTTTTCAGTTTTTTTCCACCAAAAGGCAGCACTGCGTATATTCAATGAACATGAGAAGTTTAATAACTGTGCTGTGTCCCTGCTTATGTGTCACAGAACGTGAGGGTAGCAGAGTTATTATAACTCTTGGAGAGCAGGTATTTTTTTCCCAATTAAGGAAAGCAAATGGCGAAGCCAGCAGTAAAGCGTAGCTGGGTGCGTCTGATTTAGCAATGTTGTTCAAGCAGCTCACACGTGTCCACCGCCCTTAGGACGGACAGAGGCTGGACAAATAGATTTGTTTTCAGTTTTTTTCCACCAAAAGGCAGCACTGCGTATATTCAATGAACATGAGAAGTTTAATAACTGTGCTGTGTCCCTGCTTATGTGTCACAGAACGTGAGGGTAGCAGAGTTATTATAACTCTTGGAGAGCAGGTATTTTTTTCCCAATTAAGGAAAGCAAATGGCGAAGCCAGCAGTAAAGCGTAGCTGGGTGCGTCTGATTTAGCAATGTTGTTCAAGCAGCTCACACGTGTCCACCGCCCTTAGGACGGACAGAGGCTGGACAAATAGATTTGTTTTCAGTTTTTTTCCACCAAAAGGCAGCACTGCGTATATTCAATGAACATGAGAAGTTTAATAACTGTGCTGTGTCCCTGCTTATGTGTCACAGAACGTGAGGGTAGCAGAGTTATTATAACTCTTGGAGAGCAGGTATTTTTTTCCCAATTAAGGAAAGCAAATGGCGAAGCCAGCAGTAAAGCGTAGCTGGGTGCGTCTGATTTAGCAATGTTGTTCAAGCAGCTCACACGTGTCCACCGCCCGTAAGGACGGACAGAGGCTGGACAAATAGATTTGTTTTCAGTTTTTTTCCACCAAAAGGCAGCACTGAGTATATTCTATGAATAATAACTGTGTTGTGGCCCTGCCTATACAATTCTTTCCCTGCAGTATCAATGGAGGGTGCAATGGTCTGCAGAGGCGATTTTGAGAAGCAAAAAAAAATGCAGCACAGCTAACAGCAGCCTGGACAGTACTGCACACAGATAAATATGGCCCTAGAAAGGACCGTTGAGGTTCTTGAAGGCTACACTCACTCCTAACACTCTCCCTGCCTATGCAGCACTTCTGTCCCTAATGCCAGGTGCAACGGTCTGCAGAGGCGATTTTGAGAAAAAAAAAATTTGCCACTGCTAACAGCAGCCAACACACAGCTATCAGTGGCCCTAATAAGGACCTTTGGGGGGTCTTGAAGCCTACACTAACTACCAATTCTTTCCCTACAGCAGCTCCGGTACAAACAGCACTGTCCCTCATCTAACTCACACCGCATCTGAGGCGAACCGCGGGAGGGGCCGACTTTTATGTTCGGGTGACACCTGATCTCCCCAGCCACTCACAGCAGGGGGGTGGTATAGGGCTTGAACGTCACAGGGGGAAGTTGTAATGCCTTCCCTGTCTTTCAATTGGCCAGAAAAGCGCGCTAACGTCTCAGGGAAGGAAGTGAAAGTAACCAGAACACCGCATGGTGTTCGTTACGAATAACGAACATCCCGAACACCCTAATATTCGCACGAATATCAAGCTCGGACGAACGCGTTCGCTCATCTCTAATAAACATCAATTGTATGGGCCGTGGATGGGCTAAAATAATAAAAAAAATACTGGTTAAGGCCCCCTCCCCAGTCCAGAACAAAAGCACCAGTTCCTGCCAAGCCACGGGGAGGGGGGAATTGCATGACTCTGTAAATAGAGTGGCACTGTGTGGCCATCTTCATAGTAAGGCCTAATGTCTACGGGCGGATTTTAATTGCGGAATCCATGCAGGGCAGATCCACAGTTCAAGCCGCTCATAGGGAACCATGGGCGTCCGCACTTGTTTACACATGTGGATTTGTTTTCAGGATTCCGCATGCGAAAACAAATTGCAGCACGTTCTATTCTAGTGCGGATTCCATGGGAATAGCTTTCATTGAAGTCAATGGAAGCAGTCCGAAATTGCAGACAGGCCGCGGATACCGTGGCAAAGCAGGAGTTTGAAAAAAATACTGTACTGCGTATGTGTGCCGGACAGCACTTCCACCCACATCTGCAGTACAGAAAAGAGAAGACTTGGACATGAGGTCTTAAGAAGACAGATGATTACCATTAATATTACTAATGGACCAAAGTGGGGGAGTGGGGACCAGCTGGGGTAGAACACTTAAGTGGCACCACAGAAGGGACACTGTTACTTTATGGAGCCACAGATGGAGCACTATTTATAAAGTGGTGGGGGTTATTGAGAGATTCTTTGGCGTAACAGCAGGATGGGGAGAATACGCAGAGAGGACTCATGGCTGGAAGAAGCCCTCATTGCGGTGTGGGCCCAGAGAGAAGACAGAGACGAAGAGACTTCACCTATGATCAACTGGAGGTACTTGCACTATAAATACTATAACTGTGTCGAACTGGTATTTGACTATTATTTAAAGTTATACTAATTCTGTGAAGGGGCCACTAATGAGCGCTTTTACTGTGATGGGATTCCAATAATGTGGCTAAGCATAAAAAAGGACATGACCTAACAAAAAAATTGCCACACTGCAAAGACATATCCTTCTTTTTTGTCTTTAAAAGTTGGGAAGTATAGGCACTGCATGTGCCACCATATGGTGCCTACATACACACCCTGTTACAGGGATATCGTTCCCTCAGGGTAGAGTACCTTTGTAGGTTTTTTACATTGGTTTCAGTATAAAACCTTCTTATGAAGTCAGTGCTCCATGGAGATACAGTACACATGGGTGCCATATTACAGCTCCATACAACTTGGAAGTAGTAAAGGGCCGTGCATAAGTGGCTATGGTCCTCATTGACTATCTGCTCACTTGTTCCTTAGTCTTTCTTCATAAACTTTTTAATTCAATAACCAGGGGCCAATTCAGCATTTTTAAGAGAGTATTTCTAAAGAGGGGAAACATTAACATTTAGCCACCAGCAACGAGTTTACTGCATCGATAGGGAACCTCCAAAATCTGCTGGTTAAAAACACTTTTTGCAATACATGGCAACAAGAGAGAGTTGTATACTGAGCTCAGTATTTTGGATCAGTATTTGTAAGCCAAAACTAGAACTGCAAACTCCTCAGTGGACTAGTATGGCATTTAGATCCAGGATCTGCACCCCAGATTATAACTTTATTGCCCTAAATCACTGGCCAGCACATTTGTAAACAGCAGGTGATAAACAAGGGAAGAAAATCCAAAAACTAAAAAAAGTGGCATGGGAGGGAAGAGATTAAAGGGGGTTTGGTCATTAAAGAAGTGGGTATACCTGTCTTGGAACCCCCGGGACACAGCTGAGAGGTATACTTCCGGAAAGACGACCCGACGGAGGTTAGGTGTCCACCATGGACAATCAGAGGTCCCAGCGGGTGGAAGAGGTTTTGTTGTAATGTTCTTTATAGTTAAGCTACAATGACAGAGAAAATCCGCACCAAAGTTCTCATGCAGATTTTGAAGCTGATTTTCACCGTGGGATTCACCCATTGTATTGCAATAAATTCATTTCATCTAAGAAAAATCTGTGGCATTCCCACAACAAAGAGCATGCTGTGGATTTGTAAATCTGTAGCGTGACTATTATCCGCGGCAGATTTTTTCCACTGTGAGTGAATGACACAATGCTGCGCTATTTGTTCCATTAAAAAGAAACAGAAAACTAATAGAATGAAAGCAAACGAAAAGCTCTCTGATTGCTTTCTGTTGTTTTTTTGTTTTTTTTTTAAACCCATTGAAGTCAATGGGGAAAAAAATGGAAACATTTATTTTCATTTTAATTCAATTTCTCTGCTCCAAAAGAAAGCGGAGAGACGGCACTATGACTGACAGCCCTAACAGAAGTGGGAAGGCATCTTTAGTATTACATTTCCCAAGCCATTACATTTCTCTTTATCTTTGATCTAATTACAGTATAAAACCTGATATCAGTCAGATACGTGCTTCTACACAATTTATACCAGTATTTTCTTGATACTACTGATAACATAGGGCTCAGGTTATCATTAATGTGCCATCATAGTGGAAAATAGAATCCAGAAATGGCAATTTAGTTTTTATGTGGTTTTCAGTAAGAAGCCTCTAATTTTATTTGCCAGTCAGGTAAGTGTTGCACTTCCTTCTAGAGTAATTTGGCTGCTGTGTAGTCTATGGGTATTATTTCAATTATCTTGCAAAAAAGGGCAACTTATCATTTTTGGAGAACGCTGAACAAGCCTTTAGTAGAACAATGTATGCTAAAGTACTTCCAATTCTTTTACCTCCAGCAGATTTGAAGTGTATGAACTATTCAAATCATCACAGAAGGGGAAATAAAAAATAAAAATTTTTTTAAAAATCACAGAAAATGGCCGTTACTTACTGATTGAGGAGTGCATATAGATGCATCCTCCTCTCACCGTGCAGGTAGCTGACTACCAAATGGAGGAGAAAATAATTACTTTTGGTGGTTTGCCAAAAAAGTCAAACAAAAACAATTTAGGCTTCATTCACATGAGCATATGCAATTTTGGTCTGTAAGAAATGCACTGTTTTCACTGCATGTGTTTGTGTGTTTTTGGTGTGTATGCATATTTTTTGCATCAGGGTTGCATCTATATTTTGCACACACGCAAAAAAAATGCAAGAAGGCCTAATTGATGTTTTCTGGCAACATGTGTAAAAACACAGTGAATACGCATGTAATATTTGTCTTCACTGCAGTTTTTTACACTCCCATAGACTTTAATGGGGAATTTTAGTCCATGATAGAGAACAAAATAGGACATGCTGCGATTTTTTTTTATGGGTGGAAGAAGTGCACGTCTGAATGCACCAATTTTATTTAATATGGAGTGAATATGAACAGAAAGTATGACCATGTGAATTGGCCCTCACATAGTTGAAAACATAATTAATATAACAAGTGGTTTTTCAAAATTCAACACAAAATACCACTTTTAATGGCTATTACAATCAACCCCGAACAGAATCCCTTATAGGAGGACACATTTGTAAATCAGGTGTTTTCTCAAGCAAACCCGATGCCACTAATCGAATGCTTCATTAGTTACATCAGTTGCCCTTGAGATAAGATACATTAAATACCTGGACTGGTTAGGGAAGTGGTGGCAAACTTATGGCACGCGTGCCAGAGGTGGCACGCAGAGCCCTCCCTGCTGGCACGCGCCGCCATCGGCCGCTCACCATTTAAGAGTACCAGCGGGGGCCGCAGCTCCCTGGTAATCTTGTATTATGTCGCCACCAGAAGTTAGGGGTGGCGACATAATACAGGGGTTTGACATGTTGTAACACCCCTAGCTTCTGATAGGCTGGGGGTGTGTGTGGCTTTACCAGGGGAAGCGTCGGTGGAGGACGGAGCAGAGGGAGCAGCGGCGGCCCGAGCAGGGAGAGCAGCGGCGGCAGCAGCAGAGATGCTGGAGGGAGTGGCGTCGGCAGCAGGGATGCTGGAGGGAGCGGCGTTGGCAGCAGGAGACAGAGTGCCGGCGGCATGAGCACCGCCACTGCCAGTGGAGGGAGTGGCGGAGGCAGCTGCAGAGCAGGACACATAGCGGCTGCAGCACAGACTGGGGGTACGCTGTGGGGTGTCGCTATTACTCTGGGGGCCACAACTCTGGGGGCCACTGTAGTGTGTCACTATTACACAGGGGTGCGCTGTGGGGTGTCAGTATTGCGCGGGGGTGCGCTGTGGGGTGTCAGTATTGCGCGGGGGTGCGCTGTGGGGTGTCGGTATTGCGCGGGGGTGCGCTGTAGGGTGTCACTATTACGCGGGGGTGCGCTGTGGGGGTGCGCTGTGGGGGTGTCACTATTATGCGGGGGTGCGCTGTGGGGTGTCAGTATTGCGCGGGGGTGCACTGTGGGGTGTCAGTATTGCACGGGGGTGCACTGTGGGGTGTCACTATTACGCGGGGGACCGCTGTGGGGTGTCACTACTATACTGGGGGCAGCTGGGAGGTGGGGTCACTATTACCGCTGGGGTATGTTTACATGTGGCGGAAATAGACAGGGCCGTTTTAAAATATACAGTGTGCAGATTTTGACTGCTATTTGGATGCAGAAATGCTGCAGAATTTTCCACAGAAAGTTCTGCTGAGGACATTCTGCAGTATTTCCGCATCCAAAAAGCAAAAACCAAAATCTGCACATTGTCTATTTTTGCATACTCCTTTTTTAGAACGACGGGGGTAAAATCACATGTCGTGATAAGCCCTGCCCCCTGACATGTTGGCACTTTGCGATAAATAAGTGGGTTTTTGGTTGCAGTTTGGGCACTTGGTCTCTAAAAGGTTTGCCATCACTGGGTTAGGGCATCATTAGGGCTCAGTCACACGGGCGCATCGGCATCCGTACACAGGTGCCGATGTGCCTGTGTGACTGAGCCCTCACTGCAGGAAGAAGACGGCCATACCTCAAGATGGACGTCTCTCTGCAGCGCTGAAGAAAGAACACATGACCGGCAATGAAGCCGGTCACATGTTCTTTTTCCCGGCACTGCAGAAAGACGTCCGTCTTCAGGTACGGCCGTCTTCTGCCCTCAGTTACACGGGCGCCGATGCGCCCGTGTGACTGAGCCCTCAGGGTGCGTTCACACATGCAGTTTTTATTCAGCTTTTTTATGCATTTTGTTTTAAGCTAAAACCAGAAGTGGACCCAAAAAAGGTGAGGCATTGTATTTATCCCTAATTCTTTCTCTTCTTTTATGATACTCCCCCGATTTTGACTTAAACACTGCATAAAAAAACCTGAACAAACTCTCAAGACCTGCACGTGTAAATGCACCCTTTAATGGTGACATTTGATTGCTTTTTAGACATATCGCTAAATGTGCGGTTACATGAGAGCTGTTAACACTCAGGTCATAGCGCTAATTGCTGGTCTGCACTGCGCTTGCAGATTTAGCAATTGTCAGGAAAATGTGAGCGCTAGCACTCATATAATAGAAAGTTAAGTGAAAAGAGTGGTTAAGTGAACAGAACCCTGGCACAGAATGTTTAGCACGGTGTGAATACAAGCCACGCAATGGGGAACCTTTTACAGTGTAAAGGAACAGACCCACCTGTCATGAAATAGATATAATAGAGTGGCTTTAACACCCCTACAGTTTAGAATTGTGATGGCGAACCTATGACACGCGTGTCAGCACTGACACGTAGCCATAGTCGCTGACACGCAGCCGCTGTGATGTCAATGTGCAGCCAAGATCCTCCTCCCCCGTCCCCCGACGTCTCTTACCTGTTGGTTCCGCGGGAGCGTCCAGGGGAAGAGGCGTCCTGCAACACACTGACGTGACAGTGTGCACCGGAGATCATCGCTGCTGGCAGCGTGCTGGCCACAGGAGGGGCGGAGCATCTACGAGGTAAGTACGTGGGTCTCGTGGGGGGCAGTCACCGCTGGGGGGCCGCTGTAAGGGGGGCATGTAATGCTGGAGGGGCGCTGTAAGGGGGGGCAGATACTGCTGTAAGAGGGGCAGATACTGCTTGGGGGTCTGCTGTAAGGGGAGCAGATACTGCTGGGGTGGGCGCTGTAAGGGGGGCAGATACTGCTATGGGCGGCCGCTATGGGGGGGCAGATACTGCTGGGGGGCCGCTGTGGGGGGCAGGTAATGCTGCGGGGCCGCTGTGGGGGGCCAATACTGCTGGGGGGCCGCTCTGGGTGGTGCTGTCGCTGCTGGGGGGGCCGCTCTTGGTGGTGCTATGGTATCCAAGGAGGCTTGAAAAAGACTTAGATTAAGTCGAAACGTCGCCATTTTATGGAGCAATAAAACCCTTTTTTTACTATCTTTACACCATTGATGCTGCCGCCTCCTTGGATACCATTGCATTTATTTGGGGTTTGGTTCATGACCCCACAGGTGGCTTGGCATGTACAGACTGGAACCTCTGCACTGAAGTGCATGTGTTAGGTGTGCTGCGGGATTTTCCTATTTCTACTGCTCTTGGTGGTGCTGTCGCTGCTGGGGGGCCGCACTGGGTGGTGCTGTCGCTGCTGGGGGGCCGCTCTGGGGGGCGCTGTCGCCGATTGGGGCTCATTATTACTGAGATAAGTGAGGGGGAGGCAGCAAAAGGCGAGGGCCTGTGATATGGGTGTTTTGGGTTTATTAAATACAGTTATACATTACAATTATACATTTTTGTTATTTAAACTATAAATATCGCAAATTTATGGATTTTTTCTCGAAGTGACACACCACCCGAGTTATGCTCCGTTTTTTGGCAAATTTTGACACACCGAGCTCAAAAAGTTGCCCATCGCTGGTTTAGAAGGAGCTGTGTTTGTTCTTAACCCCTTAACGACCAGCCCATATTCTTTTTACATCCTGCTCAAGTGGGCTTTATTCTCTGAGGACGTAAAAACATGCGTCCTGCAGAGAATAAAGCCCCGTGGGCTCTGGACGTGATAACTCCATACTGTTGGTGCGCGCAGGTAGCCGACAGCAAGGAGCTGTCATCCTGGGCTGCGGGGACCCCCCCCCCCCCCGGCATTGCGATCGGCTCTATCCAATGGATAGCGCCGATCGCAATAAAGTGTAAAAAAAAGTTTAAAAAGTTAAAGATTCAGCTGCCCTGATGGATCGGATCCATCAGGGCAGCTGAAAGTACTTACCGGGCTTCCCCGATGTCTGCCGCGAAGAATGGGTCCTCCGGGACCTGGCGCGGCTCTTCTGCGCATGCGCGCCAGACGAATTACCTCCTGGTAATTATCTCCTGGTTCCCGACTCCTATCCAGTGGATAGCGGCGATCGCGAAAAAGTTTTTAAAAAGTAAACATAAAATAAATTTCACCGCCCCTCATAGATCGGATCCATGAGGGGAGGTGAAAATACTTACCCCCGGTCCTCAGCGGTGTCCCGGTCTTCCGGGACCTGAGTCCCCTTCTGCACATGCGCGCCCGATGATTGACATCGGGCGCGTGCACAGAGAAGCTCAGGACCCGGGAAATTTAAAATCCCTCTGCTCCAGGCTGCCATGTGTAGCCAACAGCAGAGGGATGTCACTGCAGAGATGATCACTGTTATCCAATGGATAGCAGGGATCATTTAAAGTAAAAAAAAGTGTTAAAAAGTAATTAAAAAAAGGTGTAAAAAAGTTAAAAAATAAGTTTACAAAAGTTTTTAAAAAAGTTTAAAACGCTTACATTTCATCTCCCCTCACGGATTATATCCGTAAGGGAGGATGAAATTACGTACCTAAGGCCCCCGGATTTATACGCGGACCTTACCACAGCTTTTGCGCACGTGGCCGTCGCCAAAGCGGCAGACGCATGCGCAAAAGCTGTGAATTGCCAGGATAACTTAAAACCTCCCTGCTCCTGGCTACAAAACTTAGCAAAGAGCCTGGAGATGTCACGGGGGGCCGCGGCGAGCGGTTCCTGAACATGTGTTCGCCGTTATCTAATGGATAATGGCGATCACGTAAAAGTTTTTAAAAAAGTTAGTTTAATCTCCCCTCACCAGTGAGAAGAGATGAAACTTTTTACCGGAGGCCTCCGTATTTGCACCCCGACGCGATCCTCATCCGTGAACTTACCCGTATTCTGCGCATGCGACCGCCGGCAAAACACCAGACACATGCGCAGGAGTCGGAGAGACCAGGAAACTTAAAATCTCCTTGCTCTCGGCGACCGTTGGTCGCCGAGAGCCTGCCGCAGTGACGGGTGGCCTCATTGAGCGGTCCCCGGTCATGTAATAAAAAAGTAGCGATCTACCTTAGGTTGGTCTCACATGACCGGATAGGAATTACGGATTCCGCATGCGTCTGATCCGCGGTATTACGCAGATCAATCGCATTGGATTACACAATTCCACTCACATTAGTGGGTTGGAATTGCGTAATCCACTCGCAGAAAAGAGAACGCAGCAGGTTCTATTTTACCACGGATATCCGCAACATAGAGCCCATTGTGCTCCATGGTCACGGATATACCCGCTGCCCATACGCAACTACGTTGTGTACGAGCTGCGGGTACCCGTGTCATCGCTAAGCGACGGTGCGGGAAATACAAACAAAATAAAGGTGTACTGCGAATGACCGCCTGTGTGAGTAGGCAGTTATGCGCAGTACATTACGTGTCCGTACGCAGGGTCACGGCCGGCTCACAGCTGGGATCCGCTGCAGGCCTCCACAAGCGGATTCCACCTACAGCTGCGTGAGCCCGGCGTTATTCAGACCGCTACCTGTGATACGTATTTTACAAGAAGCCCCGGGAACGCTTGCCTTCCTGCAGTTCCAGGAGCAGCTTGTTGAGCGTCTTCTGTGTGAGACCGCCGCACCTCAGCAAGCTTACGAAGACTCACGGAACGCCACTTTTTACACCTCATCCCCGCCGCTGAGGTCACGAAATACCCCCCAAAAAGCATGAGAGGAGGGGGGATACCCGGTTTTCTTGCCCCATGTGCCTAACCCAACCAGCCTCCGTAATTACCCCTGTCTTCGGACATAAAACGCAGTTTATATTATTACCTTTATCTAATATTTAGGGAATGCCAAAAAATGAGGATGGCGGGGGTGGGGTTATTTTTAGGAAGTCAATTTTTTTTCCGTATAAGTGGGCAATGGGGCCTTGAATTTATTCAGTTGCACCCTGAAATCCAGCGGGCATTCCCTCCATTATGGGCCTAGCCATGTGTCCTGTAAGTAGTTTAGGGCCACAATGGGTATGTTTCTGAACACGGGACAAACGGGGGTATCCATTTTGGGGTGAACGTCTTCATTCCTATGTACACTGTACAAAAAAACCAGTTTTTAAATTGACAAAATTGCCAAAAAAATGAATATCATAATTTTTTCCTTCTGCTTTGCTTAGATTCATTCAAATACTGTGGGGTCAAAATACGCAGTACACCACTAGATGAATTTGTTAAGGGGTCTAATTTTCAAAATGGGGTCATTTGTGGGGGTTCTCTATCGTTTTGGCCGCTCAATGGCTCTACAAGTGGGCAATGGGGCCTGGAATTTATTCCGTTGTACCCTGAAATCCAACGGGTGCTCCTTCCATTATAGGCCTAGCCATGTTTCCTTTAAGTAGATTAGGGCCACAATGGGTATGTTTCTGAACACGGGACAAACTGGGGTATCCATTTTGGGGTGAACGCCTTCATTCCTATGTACACTGTACAAAAAAAACTGTTTTTAAATTGACACAATTGCCAAAAAAATGAAAATCATAATTTTTTCCTTCTGCTTGGCTTAGATTCATTCAAAAACTGTGAAGTCAAAAAAGTCATCGTACCCCTAGATAAATTTGTTAAGGGGTCTACTTTTCAAAATGGGGTCACTTGTTGGGGTTCTCCATCGTTTTGGTCACTCAATGCCTCTACAAGTGGGCAATAGGGCCTAAATCTCCTTCAAGCAAAATTTCTGTTCCGAAAGCCACCGGTTGCTCCTTTCATTTTGGGCCTCATTGTGCATCCAGACATAATACTAGGGCCACAATGGGTATGTTTCTGAGCACGGGACAAACAGGGGTATCCATTCTGGGGTGCAAATCTTCATTTTCATGTGTACTATAGAAAAAAGTCCTGTCTTTAAAATGACATATTTGCAAAAATATGAAATTTTAGTTTTTTTCCTCTAAATTGCATTGACTCCTAAAAAAAACTGTGGGGTTAAAATACTCATGACACCCCTCAGTGAATACGTTAAGGGGTGTAGTTTTTAAAATGGGGTCATTTGTGGGGGTATCTATCATTTTGACTCCTATGAGCCTTTCCAATCTTGGCTTGGTGTAGGAAAACAAAGTGTTCCTCAAAATGCTAAAAAGTAATGTTAAATTTGTGCGTCTCCTAAATGGTTAAAAAAAAAACGAAAGTTTTTCCAATGTGCGCCCAAAATAAAGTAAACGGATGGAAATATATATCTTAGCAAAAATTTCTATATTATGTTTGCACATATTTCAGATATTGCAGTTGGAAATGTGAAAAAATGACGATTTTTTCAAAATTTTCCCAATTTTGGCGCTTTTAATAAATAAACACAAATTCTATCGATCTTTTTTTTCCGCCTAAATGAAGTACAACATGTGGCGAAAAAACAATGTCAGAATTGCTTGGATATGCAAAACCTTTCTGGTGTTTTTCCATGTTAAAGTGACACGTGTCAGATTTGCAAAATTTGGCCTGGTCATTAAGGCGCAAAAAGGCTTGGTCACTAAGGGGTTAAGGTAAGGGACTACTATAGTTTTGGACATACAGAGGTTATTCTATTTTAAACGACTGTAACTCTGGATCTATCAGTCCTACCAACATTTCTTTAGTATAATTTTAAAGCTAAGATTCTTGGCACCAAAAGCTAGCTACTAGCACTTACAGAACCGGATTTACAGCGATTTAAAGTAGGGTCAGGAATACTGAATTTACAGCCGTCATCTTTCAGTCATTGTGTGCTGTGGAGAGAGGAAAGGGGAGGATGAACCAGCCTACCTAACAGAAGATCTGTGTTTTTCCAGTATGTCTCCCTGTTCCAGGGGTGGGATGAAATGAATTGTTTATATTATCATCCCCCACCCCACCTCCAATTAATTAGAGAGCAAATATGCTCTCTGATTGTCACACATGGGGTTTTTTTTCCCAGAAAAGGAGTGAAATGATGAGGACCTGATCACCTCCCTATGCCATTTAACTCTGCAGATGCTGCAGTCATTGCTGACTGTGACATTTAAATGTTTTTACTGAAAAAATACATTAAAAACTTTTTTCTCTTTTCACAAGACTTTAGATAGTAAAAAAAATAAAAATAATTACTAAAACTACACATAATTGGTATCGCCACATCTGTAACAACACATACTATGAAATATTACATTATCAATCCAGCATAGTAAATTCCATTAATGAAAAAAAAAAACTAAAAAAGAAAATGCAAAAAGAGCAGTTTTCTGACTCTCTCGCTTCCTCAAACAGTACAATAAATGGGGTGGTCACTAAGGGGTTAATGTGACTTTTAGGGGGTTTAGCTTCCATTTTAAGACAGAAATCGTCTAGATATTATCGAGCAGATATTTTAAGAACCAGTCTTTATATAATAGGCACATTGTGTGCCAGTGGAAATAATATTAACAGGCACATCCCCTTCATGTATCCAGAGTACTCCAGTACTTTGGCTATAATTTAGGAAAAAACAGATCACAAAAAGATCCAGCGCTCGAAAAGCTCTATGTGATATGCTTGAAAAAGGAGGAAAATTTGTCAGTAAGTCCTCCGAAACGCGTTGTATTTCCTGTATTGTACTAATTGTCCTCTGCTTATGGAATAAATACCAGAGGAGTATCTACTCCCCAAAAAAACTTTGTGATACTTTAGAAGCCACCCCGGATGTTTGAGGTTTGCCTACGTCTGCAAACCCCTCATCTAAGTAAATACATCCTACATATATATATTCTCTGCCGGCTACCCACTCACACACTTGAAGCGCGGGATCTTTTTGTAATCTGTCTTTCCTTATAAAAATGGGGCCTTGGCATGCAAATAACATAGTTACTAATCCAAAAATAGCCATACAGCCTGTTATATATGTTTTGTGAATAGCAATTGCCCATCCTCCATATGGAAACGTAATTGAAAACCAAGCAGGAAAGCATTTGTGATAGTTTTAGGAGGCATAATACTTATAGAGAGTGAGTACTACTTAAAACTGCGCAGTATTTCCTGGCATGTATTCTACACTACAACCTGCACCTTTTGCCCCTTATTTAGGCCCCAGCCTTCTTAACTATGAACCTGATAGAATACAATACAATTCAGTTCCTCAGAGATGCTAGAAGAGTACAATAAATAATTTCAAACTTTCCCATTTCCTGTGCGCAGACACAAATAACAGCCACTCAAAATTGCCCTGAAAATGTTTTTAAAGGGGTGTTTCTCTTATAAGAGACGGCCTATATTCATAGCTTATAATTAAATTGAAAATACCTCTTGGTAAAAAAAAGAATCTCAAAGTTGTAGTCTTTTTAAAAGATTTCACATTATTATTATTGTTTATTGCTATTATCCTACTTATAAATTACCTATTCAGCCCTATATAATATAGGATAATGCAGGCAATGTAGAGAAGACCACGGAATCCATTGAGTGCTCAGCAGGAGAACCAGGCAAGTCAGTGAAGTTAAACAGCTTTATTGGTGATGTGTTTTTGTGCTAGAAGAGCACCTCCATCTGGCCATAGACAAGAATACAAGACACTGAAGAGAATTAAATAGCCATAGGCAAAACTGGTAGATGACGTCACAGCAGCATGTGGCATGTGACCCATATTGTGATGTGTGGTAATGCAATGGGAATAAATACTAATGTAGGAGTTATGATAGGAAAATATTGTAGTGATAATGACAACAGGAATGGTTAACCCATTAAGGACATGGCCTATTTTGGCGCTGAGGACCAAACGATTTTTGGTATTTTTTCATCTCCATTTTTCAAAAGCCATATCTTTTTTATTTTTCCGTTGACGCGGCCGTATAAGGGCTTGTTTTTTGCGTGGCAAAAATTTTTAGGTTTTTATTGGTACCATTTTTGGTTACATAAACTACATTGTAAAACTTTTATTTTTATTTTTTTATGATTGTAGTGAGAGAAAACGCATCAATTCTGCTATAGATTTTTTTTTAAAGAGTTAATTATGCAGCATAAATGACACACTACATTTTTTTCTGCGCGACGGAACGGTTACAATGCTACCAAAATTGTTATTTTTTTTAGGTTTTTCCCCTTTTCAACAATAAAAGCCCTTTCTGTGGAAATTATTATTTTTTTCTAAACTCACTGCATTCAAAGTCCTATAATTTTTTTATTTTTCCATGGACGGAGCTCTCTGAGGGCTTATTTTTTGCGAGACGAGCTGTAGTATTTATTAGTATCATTTTGGGGTACACACGTTTTTTTTAATCACTTTTATTGCTTTTTTTAGGAGGCAAAATGCTAAACATGAGCATTTTGCCTCAGTTTTTTAAGCATTTTTTTAATGCTTTTTGCCGTGCAGGATAAAAAGCATGTTCAATTTATTGTACACGTCGTTATGGATGCGTCAATACCAAATATGTGGGATTTTTAATGTTTTAAATTTTTTTTAATGCTAATATGAGAAAACGCATAAAAAGGGTTTTTTAACATTTTTTATTTTTTATTTTTTGTACTTCATTTTGCTCTTATTTTTACACCATCTGTGTCCCTCTGAGGGACTTACACAGCAGGACTGCAGATCGCTACGATAAGGCATGGCATGACTTCTCTCCTGCCATGCCTTATCGCTTACTATAGCGATCACAGGCTATGGCAATACAGGACGCGGGTATCTGGCATCCTGTTGCCATAGCAACCAGCCCGGCTCTCGTGATGTTATCGTGAGAGTCGGCTGGAGTCACAGAGGGAGCGCGCTCCCTCTGTGAACCCTTTCCCTGCCGCGATCTACTTAGATTGCGGCAGGGAAGGGGCGCATCTCTGATGCCCCCCGCTGTCGCAGCGGGACGCCGGCTACTAGTGACAGCCGGCTCCCGCTGCGGGATAGCGCGAGACCTGCTATGATCTCGCGCTATCCCTATGACGTAAGGGTACGTCATTTTGTGGGAAGTACCCTTCTCCCATGACGTACCCTTACGTCATGGGGCGGGAAGGGGTTAAATATTACATAGTATATAATATATGACAAATGGCAAACCCGTATTGGCTGTGCGTGAATAATACAAATAATGTCTGCATTAAAACTAGCATATGCAAATTAAGCTATGACATATAGGAAAGAAAAAATAGGAACAATTTTAATAGAAGGCAGTAATATGTTTCAATATGTATAGGGATATAAATGCAATAAAAAAACCTAAAACCATCATAGTCCAAAAAACAGGATGGCCAGAATATAAAGAAACAAAACACACTAAAATTATTACAACAGACCTAGTAAATTCAATGATATGGATAACAGGAAATTAGGAATTGAATATGAATGCTCGTCAAATTCATAGCTATATCAGCAAAAATATATAAATATTGATAAACTCATGTTGATAATACCTGCATAAAATCCTTATATTAATCTGAACTAGTTGGTTGGAAAATGTCAAGAAAAATACCATCTGCCATTAGAAAACTTTCCTTAAATCAATCAATATATGGTTCCTAAGCCCACAGTCCAGTAGATGGCACTTGTATTGCAGAAGGTGATCTAGATACCCTTAACCAACCTATAAGAGATACTGCATCTATCCAACCATTCTCCAAACCTCAATCCACCATCTGAGACATTAATATCAGATTGCCGTTCAAGTGAGGTTTCTTTCTGTAGTTAAGGTTACTAGCACAGCTAAAACTAAGAACTATACCAACCCGAATTCCAATCCACCAGTCTTTGATAATTCTGCTACAAATCTTAACCATCCCCAAGAATCATCTAGTTTTATCCCTACGGCACAACAGTAGTCCATCAAAAGAAAAAGAAGCTCTAAAGGCTGTAGAGGGAAAAAAGAGCATACAGCCAAAAAACATTGGGCCAAACAGTAAAGGTATTTAATTTGTGAAAATACAATTCACTGCTTATGAACTACAAATCCATTTATGATTCTCTTATCACCACTTATTATCAGGAACTGTTGGGTAAGAAAGAAAAAGAGTGCCTTACCGTGAATGAGCCTGATCTCTCATTCTTTTATCACCTTCCCCAAATACATAAAACCTGGGTTAATCCACCTGTGAGGGTATATGTATATATTGCCATATGTTTTTTATGCTTTTATACCTGTATGCAAGTTCTATTCAATGCTAAAATGAGAAAAACTTAATATGTAGCTTTAAAAATCATATAAGATATGCCAAGCCTTTGCAAGGCTGAGAGAGATGTGTCCAGAAATTCAGAGATGATACAGAACCGGATAAGAGGGCCGTGTGCTTGGCTGTTTTCCTACCGTGTTTCCCCGATAGTAAGACACCCCCGATTGTAAAACGTATCGGGGGTGTCAGGGGGGTTGGCCAATGTAAGCCGTACCCCGAAAGTAAGACATACCGTGGAGAAAAAAAAAAATCATTACTCACCTCCCCCGGCGTTCTGTCGCGCTCCGGCAGGATGTCGCTCGCTCCTCGTCCCCGGCGCAGCATTGCTTTCTGAATGCGGGGCTTGAAATCCCCGCCTCCAGAAAGCTAATACACACGCCGTCAGCCAGTTACAGCCATTCAATGACAGCATTGAATGGCTGTGATTGGCTGAAGGCGCACGTGGCTTCAGCCAATCACACTATTCAATGACATCATTGAATGGCTGTGATTGGCTGAAGGCGCACGTGGTAAGACATAGTGGGGCTTTTGGGGATAAAAAGAAAGTAAGACACTGTCTTACTTTCGGGGAAACACGGTAGAAGCGCCGTATCAAGATAACGACTGCTTAATTACGTATATGACTAACACTGCCTCAGGCGGAAATGCGGACTTCACATACATGGTTATGCGGTGGATTTGAGCCAATGAGACAATTACACATTCCTAGTGACATGACCAAAGGGTATAAGATCCCATGTAATCTGTAATAAAGTGAACAGTTATTTCCCTGTGTGAGGAACTATACCAGACCTCCGTGTGTGGTGTCTCTTCTTTACCGCCGGCAGCGGGGCATTGGGGTGGCCTGATTGGTGCTGTACGCAGAATTTCCCTGACACACCCAACACCTCATCATTTCCAGAATAAATTCACTAAACAGTAATTTAAGTTACTTTATTGGTCTCCACCTTCAAAAGTGGGTTGTAGAATTACCTTCATGCCTCAGAGATTTGACCCAACTAATTAAAGAGCTTAGGAACCTTGATCTTGATTGGTCTAAGATTAGTTTTCTGATGGCAGCTGTTGCTCTTAATTCTAACATCCCTCATATAAAAGGGTCAAAGGCTGTGAATCATGTTTTAGCTGAAGACCCCAAGTATACAAAATGACTTCCTCCTGAAAAACATGTCCTTTATTCTACAAAGCAATTTCTTTGAATTTCAGGGCCCTATCTTCCAACAGCTAAGGGATTGTTCAATGGGGACTCAGTATGCAAACGTCTACAATTTTTTTCAAAAAAAGCATAAAGTTCTCAATAAAAGCCAACAGTCAAAACATAAAGTTCTCTACTACTGGAGGTACATCGATGACCTCTTTTTCTTGTGGATGGGTGATGAATTTCAAGTCAATAGTTTTGAAACCTAGCTGAACTCTATTGACTATTAGAGATGAGCGAACGTACTCGTCCGAGCTTGATGCTCGGGCGAATATTAGCGTGTTCGGGATGCTCGTTACTCGTAATGAGTACCACGCGGTGTTCGGGTTACTTTCACTTTCATCTCTGAGACGTTAGCGCGCTTTTCTGGCCAATTGAAAGACAGGGAAGGCATTACAACTTCCCCCTGTGACGTTCAAGCCCTATACCACCCCCCTGCTGTGAGTGGCTGGGGAGATCAGATGTCACCCGAGTATAAAAATCGGCCCCTCCCGCGGCTCGCCTCAGATGCCTTGTGAGTTAGCTGAGGGAAAGTCCAGTTGTATTGGAGTTGCTGTAGGGAGAGTGTTTGTAGTGAGTGTAGGCTTCAAGAACCCCAACGGTCCTTCTTAGGGCCACATCTACCTGTGTGCAGGCTGCTGTTAGCAGTGGATATATTTTTTTTTCCTCAAAATCGGCTGTGCAGAGCATTGCACCCTGCATTAGGGACAGAAGTGGTGGTTAGGCAGGGAGAGTGTTAGGAGTGAGTGTAGGCTTCAAGAACCCCAACGGTCCTTTCTAGGGCCACATTTAACCATGTGGAGTACTGTGCAGGCTGCTGTTAGCTGTGTTGCATTTTTTTTTCTTAAAATCGGCTGTGCAGAGCATTGCACCCTGCATTGATACTACAGGGACAGACTTGTGTAGGCAGGGCCACAACACAGTTATTATTCATTGAATAGACGCAGTGGGCCTTTCCTTTTAAAAAAAAGGGAAAAAAAGTATATTTGGCCTGCCTCTGACACTCCTCAGGGCTCTGGGTACGTGTGTGCTGCGTGGAGAACGTAAAAAAATCAGACGCAGCCAGCTACGTTTTACAGCAGGCTTGCGCCACTTTCTTTCCTGCCTGTGAAATTCCTTGCTCTGCTCTAGTTAATAACTCTGCAACACTAAAGTTCTGTGACACATTTGCAGGGGCACAACACAGTTATTAAACTTATTATTCATTGAATAGACGCAGTGGGCCTTTCCTTTTAAAAAAAAAGGGAAAAAAGTATATTTGGCCTGCAGGCTTGCGCCAATTTATTTCCTGCCTGGGAAATACCTGCTCTGCCATAGTTAATAACTCTGCAACACTAAAGTTCTGTGACACATTTGCAGGGGCACAACACAGTTATTATTCATTGAATAGACGCAGTGGGCCTTTCCTTTTAAAAAAAGTGAAAAAATTATATTTGGCCTGCCTCTGTCAGTCCTAAGGGCTCTGGGTACGTGTGTGCTGCGTGGAGAACGTAAAAATAATCAGACGCAGCCAGCTACGGTTGACTGCAGGCTTGCGCCAATTTATTTCCTGCCTGGGAAATACCTGCTCTGCCATAGTTAATAACTCTGCAACACTAAAGTTCTGTGACACATTTGCAGGGGCACAACACAGTTATTATTCATTGAATAGACGCAGTGGGCCTTTCCTTTTAAAAAAAAGGGAAAAAAGTATATTTGGCCTGCCTCTGACACTCCTCAGGGCTCTGGGTACGTGTGTGCTACGCGGAGAACGTAAAAAAATCAGACGCAGCCAGCTACGTTTTACAGCAGGCTTGCGCCACTTTCTTTCCTGCCTGTGAAATTCCTTACTCTGCTCTAGGTAATAAATCTGCAACACTAAAGTTCTGTGACACATTTGCAGGGGCACAACACAGTTATTAAACTTATTATTCATTGAATAGACGCAGTGGGCCTTTCCTTTAAAAAAAAAGGGGAAAAAGTATATTTGGCCTGCAGGCTTGCGCCAATTTATTTCCTGCCTGGGAAATACCTGCTCTGCCATAGTTAATAACTCTGCAACACTAAAGTTATGTGACACATTTGCAGGGGCACAACACAGTTATTATTCATTGAATAGACGCAGTGGGCCTTTCCTTTTAAAAAAAAGGGAAAAAAGTATATTTGGCCTGCCTCTGACACTCCTCAGGGCTCTGGGTACGTGTGTGCTACGCGGAGAACGTAAAAAAATCAGACGCAGCCAGCTACGTTTTACAGCAGGCTTGCGCCACTTTCTTTCCTGCCTGTGAAATTCCTTGCTCTGCTCTAGTTAATAACTCTGCAACACTAAAGTTCTGTGACACATTTGCAGGGGCACAACACAGTTATTAAACTTATTATTCATTGAATAGACGCAGTGGGCCTTTCCTTTTAAAAAAAAGGGAAAAAAGTATATTTGGCCTGCAGGCTTGCGCCAATTTATTTCCTGCCTGGGAAATCAAATCACTGGTAATACAGCATGCTGAGGGGTAGGGGTAGGCCTAGAGGACGTGGACGCGGCCGAGGACACGGAGGCCCAAGTCAGGGTGTGGGCACAGGCCGAGCTCCTGATCCAGGTGTATCGCAGCCGACTGCTGCGCGATTAGGAGAGAGGCACGTTTCTGGCGTCCCGACATTCATCGCACAATTCATGGGTCCACGCGGGAGACCTTTATTAGAAAATGAGCAGTGTGAGCAGGTCCTGTCGTGGATGGCAGAAAGTGCTTCGAGCAACCTATCGTCCACCCACAGTTCTGCGCCGTCCACTGCTGCAAATCCGAATCCTCTGTCTGCTGCTCCTCCTTCCTCCCAGCCTCCTCACTCCACTCCAATGACACATGCTCAGCAGCGGGAAGATTCCCAGGAACTGTTCTCGGGCCCCTGCTCAGATTGGGCAGCAGTGGTTCCTCTCCCACCAGAGGAGTTTATCGTTACTGATGCACAACCATTGCAAAGTTCCCGGGGGATGAGGCTGGGGACTTCCGCCAACTGTCTCAAGACCTTTCTGTGGGTGAGGAGGACGATGACGATGAGACACAGTTGTCTTGCAGTCAGGTAGTAGTGAGGGCAGTAAGTCCGAGGGAGGAGCGCACAGAGGATTCGGAGGAAGAGCAGCAGGACGATGAGGTGACTGACCCCACCTGGTTTGCAACGCCTACTCAGGACAGGTCTTCAGAGGGGGAGGCAAGGGCAGCAACAGGGCAGGTTGCAAGAGGCAGTGCGGTGGCCAGGAGTAGAGGCAGGGCGAGACCGAATAATCCACCAACTGTTTCCCAAAGCGCACCCTCGCGCCATGCCACCCTGCAGAGGCCGAGGTGCTCTAAGGTCTGGCACTTTTTCACAGAGACGCCTGACGACCGACGAACAGTGGTGTGCAACCTTTGTCGCGCCAAGATCAGCCGGGGAGCTACCACCAACAGCCTCACCACCACCAGCATGCGCAGACATATGATGGCCAAGCACCCCACAAGCTGGGACGAAGGCCGTTCACCGCCTAAGGTTTGCACCGCTGCCTCTCCCCCTGTGCCCCAACCTGCCACTAAGATACAACCCCCCTCTCAGGACACAGGCACTACCGTCTCATGGCCTGCACCCACACCCTCACCTCCGCTGTCCTCGGCCCCATCCACCAGTGTCTGTCAGCGCACCGTCCAGCCGTCGCTAGCGCAACTGTTGGAGCGCAAGCGCAAGTACGCCGCCACGCACCCGCACGCTCAAGCGTTAACCGTCCACATAGCCAAATTTATCAGCCTTGAGATGCTGCCGTATAGGGTTGTGGAAACGGAGTCCTTCAAAAGTATGATGGAGGCGGCGGCAACGCGCTACTGAGTTCCCAGTCGCCACTACATTTCCCGATGTGCCGTTCCAGCCCTGCACGACCACGTCTCCCGCAACATTGTACGCGCCCTCACCAACGCGGTTACTGCCAAGGTCCACTTAACAACAGACACGTGGACAAGCACAGGCGGCCAGGGCCACTATATCTCCCTGACGGCACATTGGGTGAATTTAGTGGAGGCTGGGACAGAGTCAGAGCCTGGGACTGCTCACGTCCTACCCACCCCCAGAATTGCGGGCCCCAGCTCGGTGCTGGTATCTGCGGCGGTGTATGCTTCCTCCACTAAAGCACCCTCCTCCTCCTCCTCCGCAACCTCTGTCTCGCAATCAAGATGTGTCAGCAGCAGCAGCACGTCGCCAGCAGTCGGTGTCGCGCGGCGTGGCAGCACAGCGGTGGGCAAGCGTCAGCAGGCCGTGCTGAAACTACTCAGCTTAGGAGATAAGAGGCACACGGCCCACGAACTGCTGCAGGGTCTGACAGAGCAGACCGACCGCTGGCTTGCGCCGCTGAGCCTCCAACCGGGCATGGTCGTGTGTGACAACGGCCGTAACCTGGTGGCGGCTCTGCAGCTCGGCAGCCTCACGCACGTGCCATGCCTGGCCCACGTCTTTAATTTGGTGGTTCAGCGCTTTCTGAAAAGCTACCCACGCTTGTCAGACCTGCTCGTAAAGGTGCGCCGGCTCTGCGCACATTTCCGCAAGTCCCACACGGACGCTGCCACCCTGCAACATCGCTTTAATCTGCCAGTGCACCGACTGCTGTGCGACGTGCCCACACGGTGGAACTCTACGCTCCACATGTTGGCCAGGCTCTATGAGCAGCGTAGAGCTATAGTGGAATACCAACTCCAACATGGGCGGCGCAGTGGGAGTCAGCCTCCTCAATTATTTTCTGAAGAGTGGGCCTGGTTGGCAGACATCTGCCAGGTCCTTGGAAACTTTGAGCAGTCTACCCAGGTGGTGAGCGGCGATGCTGCAATCATTAGCGTTACCATTCCTCTGCTATGCATCTTGAGAAGTTCCCTGCAAAGCATAAAGGCAGATGCTTTGCGCTCGGAAACGGAGGCGGGGGAAGACAGTATGTCGCTGGATAGTCAGAACACCCTCCTGTCTATATCTCAGCGCATTCAGGAGGAGGAGGAGGAGCATGAGGAGGATGAGGAGGAGGGGGAAGAGACAGCTTGGCCCACTGCTGACGGTGCCCCTGCTGCTTGCCTGTCATCCTTTCAGCGTGTATGGCCTGAGGGGGAGGAGGATCCTGAAAGTGATCTTCCTAGTGAAGACAGCCATGTGTTGCGTACAGGTACCCTGGCACACATGGCTGAATTCATGTTAGGATGCCTTTCTCGTGACCCTCGCGTTACACGCATTCTGGCCACTACGGATTACTGGGTGTACACACTGCTCGACCCACGCTATAAGGAGAACCTTCCCACTCTCATTCCCGAAGAGGAAAGGGGTTCGAGAGTGTTGCTATACCACAGGACCCTGGCGGACAAGCTGATGGTAAAATTCCCATCCGACAGCGGTAGTGGCAGAAGGCGCAGTTCCGAGGGCCAGGTAGCAGGGGAGGTGCGGAGATCGAGCAGCATGTACAGCCCAGGCAGTGCAACAGTCTTTAAGGGCCTGGACAGCTTTATGGCTCCCCAGCAAGACTGTGTCACCGCTCCCCAGTCAAGGCTGAGTCGGCGGGAGCACTGTAAAAGGATGGTGAGGGAGTACGTAGCCGATCGCACGACCGTCCTCCGTGACGCCTCTGCCACCTACAACTACTGGGTGTCGAAGCTGGACATGTGGCCTGAACTCGCGCTCTATGCCCTGGAGGTGCTTGCTTGTCCTGCGGCTAGCATCTTGTCGGAGAGGGTGTTTAGTGCGGCTGGGGGAATCATCACAGATAAGCGTACCCGCCTGTCAACCGACAGTGCCGACAGGCTAACACTCATCAAGATGAACAAAGCCTGGATTTCCCCAGACTTCTCTTCTCCACCAGCGGACAGCAGCGATACCTAAGCAATACGTAGGCTGCACCCGCGGATGGAAGCATCGTTCTCTCTCACCATCCAAAACGGGGACATTTCTGCTTCATCAATCTGTGTATAATATTCCTCCTCTTACTCCTGCTCATCCTCCTGAAACCTCACGTAATCACGCTGAACGGGCAATTTTTCTTAGGGCCACAAGGCTCACTCATATAATTTTTCTAAAATTTTTTTATACGTTTCAATGCTCTTAAAAGCGTTGGAACTTTAACTTGAAACAATTTTTCGTTAAACTGGGCTGCCTCCAGGCCTAGTTACCACTTAAGCCACATTAACCAAAGCGATTAATGGGTTTCACCTGCCATCTTTGTTGGGCATGGCCAATTTTTACTGAGGTACATTAGTACTGTTGGTACACCAATTTTTTTGGGCCCTCACCTACAGTGTAATCATAGCAATTTCTATGTTCTTCGCCTGCACTCATGGTACAGAAAGGTGTGTGGGGTTGGCCTACACTTTAGCTACATAAATGTAACTTGGGCCTTGGCTATACTGCAGCTACTGAAATGGAACTAAGACTGCGCTCCCACTATACTGCTGCTTCGGAATTGTTCCTGGGGCCTGTGTAGGCTGCTACTATTACTTAAATGGAACTTAGACTATGCTCCTCCTATACTGCTGCTTCGGAATTGTTACTGGGGCCTGCCTTGAGTGCTACTATTACTGAAATGGAACGAAGACTGCGCTCCCACTATACTGCTGCTTCGGAATTGTTACTGGTGCCTGTCTTGAGTGCTACTATTACTGAAATGGAACGAAGACTGCGCTCCCACTATACTGCTGCTTCGGAATTGTTACTGGTGCCTGTCTTGAGTGCTACTATTACTGAAATGGAACGAAGACTGCGCTCCCACTATACTGCTGCTTCGGAATTGTTACTGGGGCCTGTCTTGAGTGCTACTATTACTGAAATGGAACTAATAGTGTGCTCCCCCTATAATGCTGCATATGTGATATGTTAGTGGGGCCTGTCCTAATGCTACGGCTGAAATGTTACGAATTATGGGCTCTACCTATACCGCTGCTAATGGTATGTCTCTGGGGTGTGGAAACAGAGGCTTCCCAAAGACATGATGGTGGCGAGGCCATTTCCCACCAACGCGGTTACTGTTAAGGTGTAAACCAACAAAATAAAACCGCGCTACTAGGTCCGCAGTCACCACCACATTACCACCAACGCGGTTACTGTTAAGGTGCATATAACCACGGACACGTGGAGAGGACACATAGTGCCTCAAAAATATCCCCCTCCTCCTCCAACAATGAAAACATTCTTGGCAAATGCCTTTGCATTGGTTCGTCTGGTGGCAGTCCAAGAATTTCACCTTTACCGACACAACAAGAGAGCCCCCCCACCATCCCCCCGCCACGGCCCACTTAATCCTGGCCACATTCCGAAAACCAACAAAATAAAACCGTGCTACTAGGTCCGCAGTCACCACCACATTACCACCAACGTGGTTACTGTTAAGGTGCATATAACCACGGACACGTGGAGAGGACACGTAGTGCCTCAAAAACATCCCCCGCCACGGCCAACTTAATCCTGGCCACATTCCGAAAACCAACAAAATAAGACTGCGCTACTAGGTCCGCAGTCACCACCACATTACCACCAACGCGGTTACTGTTAAGGTACATATTACCAGTCTGACTGGGGCATGCAGACACCTTGACAGAATGAATAGTGTGTGGCACATAGGTTCCCCATTGCTATGCCCACGTGTGCAGCTCCTGATGACGGTGGCACAGGATTATATTTCTCATTGCTTCTGTACAGCATTGTGGGCTATCGCCCCACCACTTTTAAAGAGGGTCGCTGCCTAGCCGTGCCAACCCTCTGCAGTGTGTGCCTGCAGTTCCTCCTCATGGCAGACGCACTTATAAATAGACATGAGGGTGGTGTGGCATGAGGGCAGCTGAAGGCTGCGCAGGGACAGTTTGGTGTGCGCTGTGGACACTGCGTCGTGCAGGGGGGAGGGGGGTTGGGCAGCATGTAACCCAGGAGAAGTGGCAGCAGAGTGTCATGCAGGCAGTGATTGTGCTTTGTTGGAGGTAGTGTGGTGCTTAGCTAAGGTATGCCATGCTAATGAGGGCTTTTCAGAAGTAAAAGTTGTTGGGAGGGGGGGGGGCCCACTCTTGCCGGTATTGTGGCTTAATAGTGGGACCTGTGAACTTGAGATGCAGCCCAACATGTAGCCCCTCGCCTGCCCTATCCGTTGCTGTGTCGTTCCCATCACTTTCTTGAATTGCCCAGATTTTCACACATGGAAACCTTAGCGAGCATCGGCGAAATACAAAAATGCTCGGGTCGCCCATTGACTTCAATGGGGTTCGTTATTCGAAACGAACCCTCGAGCATTGCGAAAATTTCGTCCCGAGTAACGAGCACCCGAGCATTTTGGTGCTCGCTCATCTCTATTGACTATGGGCTCTCTTTTTCACACCAGTGTACCCTTCAACAAATAATACTTCTTGAATTGTGTGTTTATGTCAGCTCAGTCAACACAATACATATCAAGACACACTTTAAGTAAGTTGATAATAGCTATCTTGATTTCAAAAGCACTTGTTATAAACCATCTTTCCTAAAAGTTCTTTCTGGGCAGTTAAAAAGGGTCGTGAAGTACTGTTCAAAACGTAAGGTTTTCTATTAACAGGCTGAGGTTTTGGAGACTAGATGTAGACAAAAACATTATCCAAAGTGCTTTATAAAAATGCCTTTATGATGATCAATTCCTTAACACAAACTTGAGTGCCTACAGAAAAAAAAAACATATAATGATAATGCACAAACTCAAGCCCATAACCTCATCACAACCTTTAATTCAGGCCATAAATTGGTCAAAGTTATTTTAGCTAAACATTGGCACTTCTTATTAATTAAGTGATCCCTGGCTTGCTGGGCATCTACCCATGACCCCTAAAGTCACCACAATAAGACACTTTCTTGCTCTTAGTCATCTACTTAAAAAAATCATAAAATTGTAGTTGGTTTCTTTAAATGGGGTATGGCATGTTGACTTTGCTGTCTAAACATCTCGCATAGACCACTTTGCTGCCTGGCTCCCCCACTTCCTATCCTGTGAAATCCCAACCCTCATCCTTGGTGATTTCAACATTCCTACTAACGACTCTAGCTCCTCATCTGCCTCCCGGCTCTTAACACTTACCTCCTCCCTTGGCCTATCGCTAATCTCTGACTCCCCCACTCATAGAGATGGTAACACTCTCGACTTAGTTTTCCTCCGTCTCTGCTCTGCTTCTCACTTTACTAACTCCCCCCTTCCACTCTCAGATCACAACCTTCTCTCTTTCTCCATCAGGCACCCTAGCATCTCTCCTGACCCTCCTACCTATCGCACCTCTAGGAACCTCCAGTCTGTCCGCACTAAACAGTTTGCTGAAACTATTCAGTCCTCCCTATCCCCCATCTCTCGCCTCCCCTGCCCTAACCTGGCAGCCGAATACTACCACACCACCCTCAGCCGTGCCCTGGATGAAGTGGCACCGCCCGTGACGCGAGCTGTCAAACGCAGACCACGGCAACCCTGGCTCACGTCCCAAACGCGCTTCATCCGACGGTGCTCTAGGTGCGCCGAGCGGCTGTGGAGAAAGTCAAAGCTGCCAGCAGACTTTCTCCACTTCAAATTCATGCTTAAAATGTATAACCTAGCCCTTCACCATGCCAAACAAGTTTATTTCACCTCCCTTGTCTCCTCACTATCCCACAACCCCAAACAACTCTTTGAGACCTTTCACTCCCTCCTCAGCCCCAAGGAACAGGCCCCTGCGACAGACCTGACTGCTGGAGAACTAGCTGCCTATTTCAAAGAAAAAATCGACCACATTCGAAAATAAATCTCTGAAAGCTGCATGGTTAGCCCTGATCCCAGCTCCATCAGCACTGCACCCAGCACCTACTCACTATCTACGCTAGAACCAACGACAGAGGAAGAAGTCTCCAGGCTCCTTTCCACTGCCCGCCCTACCACCTGCGCCAGCGACCCTCTCCCCTCTCACCTCCTCCGCTCCCTTTCCCCAGCTCTCATTACTCACCTTATCACAATCTGCAACCTCTCCCTAACCTCTGGCACTTTTCCCTCCTCATTCAAACACTCCATTATATCCCCTCTGCTTAAAAAACCAACCCTGGACCCGACTAATGCTGCTAACTACCGACCCGTCTCAAACCTCCCCTTTATCTCCAAATTACTGGAACGCCTGGTCTACTCCCGGCTTACTCGTTTTCTCTCTGACAACTCACTCCTCGACCCCCTCCAGTCTGGTTTCCGCTCTCTACACTCGACTGAAACTGCCCTTACAAAAGTAACAAATGACCTGATGACTGCAAAGTCGAGAGGTGATTACTCTCTACTAATCCTCCTTGACCTGTCTGCTGCATTTGACACTGTCGACCATAATCTCCTTCTCACTATCCTCCACTCTATTGGTCTAAAGGATACTGCTCTCTCCTGGTTCTCCTCCTACCTCTCTGACCGCTCTTTCAGTGTTTCCTTTGCTGGTTCTATCTCTGCTCCACTTCCTCTCGCTGTCGGGGTACCCCAGGGCTCGGTCCTTGGTCCCCTTCTTTTCTCTATCTATACTGCCCCAATTGGACAAACAATCCACAGATTCGGCCTCCAATACCATCTCTATGCTGACGACACCCAACTATACACCTCCTCTCGTGAGATCTCTGGACCATTCCTCCTAAATATCACCGACTGTCTGTCCGCTGTCTCTAACACTATGTACTCCCTTTTTCTCAAACTAAACCTCTCTAAAACTGACCTCCTTGTCTTTCCACCTTCTAACCGACCTCCCCTCAACATCTCCATTCCAGTGTCTGGCACCATCATAACCCCCCGACGGCATGCCCGATGCCTTGGGGGTCACACTCGACTCTGACCTCTCCTTTAGCCCCCATATCCAATCTCTGGCCCAAACATGCCACATGCACCTCAGAAATATTGCTAAAATACGTCCGTTCCTAACCACGGACACGCTAAAGACGCTCGTGGTTGCGCTCATCCACTCCCGGCTTGACTACTGCAACTCGCTACTCATTGGCCTCCCCCGCACTAGACTCGCTCCGCTCCAATCCATACTAAATGCAGCAGCTAGACTCATTTTTCTATCCAGTCGTTATTCAGACGCCTCTGCATTATGCCAGTCGCTGCATTGGCTGCCCATCCACTGCAGAACTAAATTTAAACTCCTCTACCTCACTCACAAAGCTCTGCATGGCGCTGCGCCACCATACATCGCCTCCCTCCTGTCAGTACACCACCCAGCCCGCTCACTCCGATCGGCTAACACACTCAGACTAAACACCCCTGTAATACGAACCTCTCATGCTCGCCTACAGGACTTCACCAGAGCAGCATCCATCCTCTGGAACGCTCTACCCCAAGGCATCCGGACAATTCCCGATGCACGAAATTTCAGACGTGCCTTAAAAACGCACCTCTTCAGGGAAGCATACCAAATCCCCTTACCTAGTCCCTCGCCCCTCCCTATGGTGCCCCACCCTGTTTGCCTTCTAATAAATGATCTGTACATGAAATTTCCTATTGCCTGTGCTCCCCAACCCCTGCACCTCATGTACCACCCTCAACCCATTTGTGTCTAACCCAATGTACCTTATATTGTAATTGTTGTATTGTTTTGCATTTATCCATGCCTGAAAGCGCTGCGGAATAAGTTGGCGCTATACAAATAAAGATTATTATTATTATTATTATTATATATCCAAATCCACTGCTCCTTCAGAAACATTTATGATTAACTTCTTTTTAAGCTGCAGTTCTGAGTATAGTCCCAGCATAGATGACAAACACAGGTCAAACACAGTGAACAAAATTGCTTTCAAGAGCGGACTGGCCATTGAAGCCACCAAGGAAAATACCGGTGGGCCGGTCTGGTCCTAGGACCAGTGTAGGGGCTAGCACTTTTTTTTTATCTAGCTGCAAAAGTGAAATAATAAAAAAAAAAAACACAAACTCACCTGTGTCTCTCCTCATGGCTCCAGGCCTATGCAGTCCATGCTGACATCAATGTTGCACAATCATGTGATTGCTATGTCCAGTCCGCTGAGGCTGAGGACTGGACAGAACGATCCTGTAATTGCTGTATGTGGAAGTAAGCATGGGACCCTTGTGGTGTGGAATGCAGAGACGAGGAGCTGGGAGAAGACAGTATATGTAGTTTTCTTTTTAAGCATACAGGGTTTGTGGGTATTATTTGGCTCTCATATATTATTATTGGTAATATTGATCTTTGTAGTGTTTTTTTTTCAGTAGTAGTAAGGTATTATTTTGTCACTATGTCACAGTAATATGTGATCATGGTGTGCAGTATAATTTGGCCCTCATATAGTGTTATTTTTCATAATGTTGATCTTTGTATTGGTCTTGATTCAGTAGCAGTATGCTGGCAGTAGTCCACCACTATGTGGTGGTAATCTGTTATCATGGTGCGGTGATAGCATTTGGCCTTGGTATTACTGGTTTTGGTATAGTGGGTCTTGTACAATGACTGCCTGGGGGTAATTATAATGGCACAACGATTACAGTGATATCATGTGTGTTTTTTTCACTTTTACAAAATAAAACTAAGAAAAGTTTAATTTTTTAAAAAATATGTACATTTAAATCTTTATTAATATTGATTTTGCTACTTAATTAGTCTCACTAGTGACATCACAGTGCGATTATTTGATTCCTTTTATAATTCTTTGGTATATTCATCATAGCAAATAATTATTCACTGTCTAAAACTGGTATGGTTCGAGGCTTTACCTAGGCCTCTGACTACCAAGGTTACCAATCTGTACCTACTTCCTCTGTTTAACCTCTTGGATGCTGTAGTTGCTATTGATTGCAGCATCTAGAGAGTTAAATGACCAATGTTTGAGTTTTCTCTGATCCTAGCCATTACAACTAGAGCCCAGCTAACAGGCAACACAGAGCCCTCACTGTGATTATTTAGACACAAGACCCATGGCATAAAGGTCTATAATGGAGGCTTAAGACAAGCCAGTCTATATTTATTTATGTCATGGATGTTTAACGGGTTAATAATAGATGGCACCTTAATGCATAACTTCAGTTCTAAGGTGTTCTACTGCAGCGAGCTATACATGCCCTGTAGGCTTTTTCCCTTCTACAGTCAGCAGAGCTTCAGCTGGTGTTTTCCTGACTCCTGCCTGCTTGTATTTGCCCCATTTGTTGCTAGTTTGGCCAAACTACAATATGGGGCCACTTTCTAATTTTTTTCTAGGGCCACTTGGGTTTCCAATCTGCCCGTTTGCTTTGCTTAGTGTTTCTTGTTATTTTAGGTTTGTGCACAATTCAGACTCTAGTTGACTTTCCATTACTCCCCTTGAACAGATCTCTTCTAGTTACTCCAACAGATTCAATCGATTGAAACAGCGAGAAGCTTACTGGATTTTTAAACTCTGTTCCCTGGTTCCAAATGGTCAGACTGAATATATTTCCTTACCTTCCTATTTCATTATGAAATATTCTTTTTTCATTATACAATATTATCACTATGCCTATTTCTTATTTTTATTGACATTTTGCAACTATTTGGCAGACAAATATAAGAATTTTCATGTAGGCATTATATTCTCAACATTATTTTAGCAATATTTATATATTTGTACTCCTATAACTATGAATTGGATGCGGATTCATATTCAATGTCTAATTTTCTGTTATATATAATTCTGTGATATTAATTTTACAAGGTCTCTTCTATTAATTTTATTGCCCTTTAAATATGCTATGTATTCAGCTGCTTGCGAAATATATTTGTTTGTTGACACTGAAATACCGTATTCCAATCCTCCCCATTTCCTTATTTCTTAATCATAAGATTTTGCTTTGTATTCTACTTGCGTCTAAAGGCCCATTTAGATGGGACGTGTGTCATGCAAACGATGCCTGACTCTCGTCCCCGCACATACTTGCTCTCATGCTGCTGCACAGTAGCTAGTATCATAGGCTCACAGCAGGGAGGCTGCAGGAGATTTCTCTCCTGGCTCTCCCATGCCCCTCTCCATTGACATAACATAGAGGCCATTCAGTACTGAATGGCTGCTATTTACACTGAGCACTCAGCGATCTGCTCATCATCCTACATTTTTGCAGCATAAACGATGGAAGATGAGCAGATCGCTCATTGTTCAGTGTAGATAGCAGCCTTCAGTACTGAACAGCCGCTATGTTAAGTCAATGGAGAAAGGCGGGGGAGAGCGAGGAGAGAAATCTCCTCCAGTCTCCTTGCCCCCTGCTGGCAGCTCTGTGAGCGAACCAGCACTACTAGCTCCCGTGCAACAGCAAGGGAGCGAGGACACACAGGGGCGAGTGTCGGGCATAGTTTGCCAGAAATTCATACTGTGTAAATGGGTCCTAACTCCAATACCATTCACTGAACTTTGACAAACCATCTTTACTGTTGCTATTCGTACAACGAGTGATTGCACATAGATTTACTTCAACTTTGTTAACTTTGTTAACTTTGTTAATGTTGACCCGATGTTTGCCACACGAACACAAAATGTTTCAACAGTGGTGGTTGTGAACTTCTAAATCTGCTTGGTTAGGTGATTATTTAGAGTGTCACTTTGTATTTGGAGCAGATATCTAATATAAAAAAGTCTACAGGTCTCTCTCTGTTAGTCTGTCTTTCTCTCTGTCTCTTTCTTTGTTTGTTTCTGTCTGTCTATGTCTCTGTCTGTTTCTCGCTCTCTATCTCTTTCTGTCTCTATTGCTCCCTCTGTCTCTCTATTGCTCTCTATCACTCTGTCTGTCTCTTTATTGCTCTCTCTGTGTCTCTATTGCTCTCTCTGTCTGTCTCACCATCTCACTCTCTTTCTGCCTATCGCTCTCTCTCTGTCTTTCTATCGCTTTCTCTCTGTGTTTCTGTCTCTTTCTCTCTCTCTCTGTTTCTCTCTGTCTCCCTATTGCTCTTTCTATCGCTCTCTCACTGTCTCTATTGCTGTCTCTCTATCACTCTCTCTGTCTCTCTATCGCTCTTTCTCTGTCTCTCTTATCACTCTCTTTTTTGCTCACTCTGTCTCTCTATTGCTCTCTCTCTCTCTCTCTGTCTGTCTCTTTGTTTGTATCTCTCTCTGTCACTCGTGATTGGGCAGTGTATAGTGCAGCCTAGCAGTGTATGTGCTGTGTTGCTTAGCAGCCACGGTGGCCCCATTGAAAGCAGTTGGCACAGATGTGTGCAAAACAACGCTCGTGGGAATGAGGCCTCACTAGGGATAGTAAGCCCATGTGATCATCTTATCTTGTGACCCTTCTATCAAAAAGCTTTTACCCAAATAGGGCATCCTCTTTAAATGCTATGAATAAAATAGACCATTCAAATGCTTAACACTTTTTGGTGAAGGACAAAATATAGAAGCGATATGTCAGAGAAGGCCAGAGTTAAGTATGAACTAGTAGAAGTGTTGGAGTGCAAAAAAACTTCTAAGGTACTGAAAAAAATGCAGGATGGTCCATCAGAGTCAGACAGAAGATTAAAGCAAGTGTGTGAAAAAGACAAAATATTATATCATTCCCCAAAAGCATGGTGATTCATAAAAATCTTACCTCATATTGCGTAGGTGATAAAGAACAAAGTGTGACAGATTTGATTGGATAAAGTACCATGGATGAACATAGGATGTCTAAATTAGCAGTGTAGCCCAGGAGATACATAAGAGTCTGCATGCAATGCAGGATGAAGTTTGCACCTTCAGACTTCCAATTTTAGTTTCCATATTCACAAAATCAATTGCTCCGAAGAATGAAGAAAGTACTAGTGACTGTTTTATGTCAATACACTTAAGACGCAGGAGAAGAAAGGTCAATGATAATATGAAGTAGATGTTTGAGACACAGCGTTAGCTGATAATTACAGGATACATGTCTGGTAACTAAGCAGATGAGAATGGTTTAATTCAGGTCTTATATATCCTAGTAACCAAGGCCAGCATCTGCGGTGTCAATGCTTCCTTTAACCTCAATTCAACAGGCGGTGTAGTCACACATAAGACCACGGGGCAATTTGCAAAGTTAACTAAAGGTACTGTTTTAATGAACAGAAATTGCCGCTGTTAATTTGGTTTTTGATATCAGTAATTACAGGAAATTTACTAAACAAACTTAATGAGCATTTAGTCTGGACAATCATTACGATGACGCTCATTATCACAGATTATACCAAAATGTTATATTAATAGATTACAATATGAAGAATTTTTTCAGGCAGAACATTACAATCTATTTCAGGTCTTTGCATACAGTACTGTGCAAAGGTTTTAGGCAGGAGTGGAAAAAATGGTGCGAAGTAAAAACTTTTTTAAAAACAGAAAACATCTGACTGGCTCCAAATTTATTCTGCAACTGGACGATATCCCCAAACATACAGCCAATGTCATTAAGCTGTATCTTCAGTGTAAGGAAGAACAAGAAGTCCTGGAAGTGAAGATGTGGTCCCCAAAGACCCCTGATCTCAACATCATCCAGGCTGCTGGGATTACATGAAGAGACAAAAGCATTAAAAAGTAAAAAACAAGAACACATAAGATTCAGCAATCAAAGGGTTTAAAAGTCAGTGCTGAAGTCCAATAGAGTAACTTTGAGGTTCTCACTTAGGGTGGCTTCACACGAGCGTGTGCATGTGCCGTACATAGGTGTGCACAAAAGTGTGCACCCACATACGTGCACAAACACGCGTGAATGCAGGTCCATGCCCATTGCCTTCAATGGGGCTGCGGCTGCTGCCGACGGCCCCATTGCAAACAATAGGCTGCCAGCAACCCCTGTAGTGATTCTTGGGGATGGGCTTTAAATATAAGTCTTTCCCTGAAAATCATCCATTTGTGTAAAAAAAAAAAAGTAATATAAATAAATAAAAAAATGTGTGTGTATATATATATATATATATACACTCATCTCTCTGCCGCTGCTGTGTAAATATTCCCCATGGGGAGTCCCCTTGTCCCTGAACACTGTGACAACACTGTCACAGTGATTAGTGCCGAGAGGAGTAAAGAATCCCCTGCCACAGCTGTGGCAGAGGATTTCTTAATCTCCACAGGGAGTAAAGAATCCCCGACCACAGCTGTGGCAGAGGATTTCTTCATCTCCGCAGGGAGTAAAGAATCCCCCACCACAGCTGTCACAGCTGTGGCAAAGATTTGTTCATCCCTGCAGGGAGTAAAGAATCCCCTGCCACAGCTGCGAAAGCTGTGCCGGAGGATCGCGATGTTCTCCCTTTGCCTTCAATGGGACCGGCACTTCTGTAGTCCCATTGAAAGCAATGGGCTGCTGGCAAGCCATGCAGGGATTTTCGGGGAAGGGCTTTAAACATAAGCCCTTCCCTGAAAATCATCCCTAGAATGTGTTAAAAAAAAATTATACGCACGTCTCCTTAGCTGTCAGGGCTCAGGCTTGTCTACCCTGCTTTCTCACTGCACTGCTCTGCAGGGCTGTATCTGATTGGCTGAGCGCTCAGCCAATCACAGGCAGCTCTCAGCCATTCAATGAATGACAGCTGAGTGCTGCCTGTGATTGGTCACAGCACTCTGCCAATCACAGGCAACACCTGACCATTCATTAAATTCCAGGCCAATAAAAAAAACACGAAATCTAAGCATGCGTTCCAGACCAGAAAAGGCATGCCGCTATTAGCAACGCATTTTCCCCAGCATTCAGATAGGCATGGAATTGTTGCATGGTGTGTGTGCCAAATACCATAAGTGGAAGGATATATGGTGTTATATTGCAATTCACAAAAATCAACAAACGTGAAGAAATATAAAATATAAAAACGGGTTGTATAAAATATTAATCAGTGCACCTAAGAATAGGGAAAAATCATTGTTTAAAAAGGTGTCGAAGAAATGAAAGATAATTAATAAAATCAAGTAGTAACATGTAAATTATTAAATCTAAATGTAAACAATGAAAAGGAATGAAAGAATAATAAAAGCTATAAACCGGTCCTGGGAGCTGATCTTGTTTAATAGCTGCTCCTGACAGCTGCCGACAATGGCCAGGGTTGGAGATAGCTCCAAAACGGGCTGACTATGGAATCTAAGCAGCTGACCATAAGAGGGGTGACTCTTCTGGCATACCTTTGGTCCATCCAGTATTTCTGAGTGCCAGTCGGTTGCCATGGCAGCCAGGGCTTTTTGAAGGCTCCTAGACCTGCCACGATTTTCAGCCTATTAAGCTCTTCCTGTTGCAGGGCTTAATAGACTTGCAGTAAAGGTAAAATATACTGAAATACTGTAGTATTGCAGTAAACTGTACAAATGATCAGAGGATCACAAGTTCAAGTTCCCTATGGGCACTTTAAAAAATTGGAGTAAAAGCATTTAAAAGAATTAAATACATTAAAATATTAAAAGTTCCAAAACACCGCTTTTCCCCAGTCTCACATAAAAAACAAGCTAATAAAAGTTTGAGATGAAAATATCACATTATTCATCCTGCATACTGAATGTCTTGAGATAAAAATATACACAATGCTAGAATTGCATTTTTTGTCACCCTGCCATTAAAAAAAACGGAATAAAAGTGACCAAAAAGTCACATGTACCCCGTATTGGTACAAATAAAAATGATAACTCACTCCAAAACAATCCTCATACAGCTCCATCAATGGAAATTAATAATACATTTATAGGTATTATAATATGAAAATCCACAGTATATAAATTTAGTCCCAACATAAGTGTACTGACCTGCAGAATAATGTAAACATGTCATTTTTACCTAACCGAGAACACTGTAAAAGCAACCCCCAACCCGCTCCCCCCCCAAAAATGGCAAAATTGCTTTTTGTCCCATAGCTACTGCACGTCCCTAAAGAGATAGTAATAACTACCTGGAAATAATATGTGAAGATTTTTGAACTAAAGGGGATACTTTATGTTAAATCTGTATTTTCTTCTGCCTTCTGCAACGGTTGACTGGTCAAATAAAAGTCTAATAATATCAGCATACACGGTGTGTGTCTTGTCATAAGACCACAACCTGCATTAAAAGTAGAAATTAACAGGTGACTCTTTCAATGATGAAGTGTCTTAGTCACATTGGTTATTACATTGTTTGTTAGAATCGGGAGCATATATAAGAGCCAGGAGAGAATTCCCTGTTCACAAACTGGCCAGAGGATTATCTGCCTATTAGTGAAGGAGGTTTTGCATCCCCTAAAAGTGACAAGTCCAAGGTATTCCTACTAACTGTAAGTACTATGATCTGTATGTTAAATGTGATGATAATCCTTTGTAATAAGGGGAAAAAATTGTTATAGGTTCATAAATACCTAAAGATATAAATATTACAAATATTGGAGGCATTAGCCATGGAAGGCATATAATCTGTACAAGGATTGTAAACTGTAGAATCTCACTGATAGTCTTTAAAGAGTGAATTAAATACAGTAAATGTATATTATGCAAAGATTACAAACTGATAATTCTTCATCTAATACTATTGATGTCTATTAACATTATATTAAGATAGATATATACATGTGAGATGAAAAATAGATAGATAGAGAGATAGATAGATAGATGAATAAATAGAAAGATATAATTAGATATATGTGAAATCATAGAAAGTTGAGAGGTAGAAAGATAGATAGATAAAGAGATATAGATGTGTGTTGATAGAAAGTTGAAAGATAGATAGGAGACGAATAGATAGATATTAGATAGATAAATAGATAGAAAGTTTAGATGGATAGATAGATAAATGTGAGATGATAGAAAGTTGAGAGAGATAGATATGAAATAGATAGATATGAGACATATAGATATTAGGTAGATAGATATGAGACAGACAGATAGATATTAGATAGATAGATATGAGATAATAGAAAGTTGACATAGATAGATATAATGTGAGATGATAGAAAGTTGAGATAGAGAGATATGAGATAGATATGAAATAGACAAACATGAGATATATAGATAGATAGATTTTAGATAGATAGATAGATATGAGACAAATAGATAGATATGAGATAGATAGATATGAGACAAATAGATAGATGAGATAAATAGATGGATAGATAGATAGATAGACAAATGTGAGATGATAAAAAGTTGAGATAGATAGATGTGAAATGATAGATAGAAAGTTGAGACAGATCAATATGAGATAGATAGATATAAATGTGAGATGATATAAAAGATAGATAGATATGAAATAGATAGTTAGATATAAGATAGAGAGATATGAAATAGATAGATATGAGACATATAGATATGAGACGTATAGATATTAGATAGATATGAGACAGATAGATATTAGATAGATAGATGTGCGACATATAGATAGATATCAGATAGAGAAATAGATAATGAGATAGATATGAAATAGATAGAAATGTGAGATGATAGAAAGTTGAGATAGAGAGATATGCGATACATAGATATGAAATAGACAGATATGAGATATATAGATAGATAGATATAAGATAGATAGATAGATGAGATAAATAGATAGATGATAGATAGATAGATATGAGATAGATAGAGAGATTTCAGATAGATAAATACTAGAGATGAGCAAGCATACTCGCTAAGGACAATTACTCGAGTGAGCATTGTCCTTAGCGAGTACCTGCCCACTCGGAAGAAAAGATTCGGGTGCCGGTGGGGGGTGGGGAGCGGCGGGGGAGAGCAGGCGGGAACGGAGGGGAGATCTCTCACTCCCTCTCTCCCCCCCGCTCCCCCCTGCTCACTCCTGCAACTCACCGCTCACCTGCGACGGCAGCCGAATCTTTTCTTCCGAGTGGGCAGGTACTCGCTAAGGACAATACTCGCTCGAGTAATTGTCCTTAGCGAGTATGCTCGCTCAGCTCTAATAAATACATATATGAGACGAAAGAAAGTTGAGAAAAGTAGATAGATTGTATATGTTTGGAAGGTGGATAGACAAATGTGATATGATAGAAAGTTTAGATAGATAGATAGATAGATAGATAGATAGATAGATAGATAGATAGATAGATAGATAGATAGATAGATAGATAGATAGATAGATAGATAGATATGATATACATAGCTATGAGATAAATGTGAGATGATAGAGAGATATGAGATAGATTGATAGATAGGAGATAGAGATATATAGAGATAATTAGATAGATATGAGACAGATAGATGTGAGATGATAGAAAGTTGACATAGACAGATAGAAATGTGAGATGATAGATATGAGATAGATAGGTAGATAAATAGATAGAATATGTTTGGAAGGTGTTTCAATTATATGTAGCTCGTTACATTATTTCATTCCTATATAGTTTACTGTGCAGGTCTATTAAGTCATTGGTGTATATGATTAATTACAGCTTTTAGATTTCATTTTGTTTGGCAAACATTAGAATTGCCTAATCATGACTGACTGTAAATGTGCACATGCTCAGTGCATTAGACAATATATACAGTACACAGTAGATTATAAAAATATTTAAAAATCCTATATCCAAAGCTGTGTGAAACTAGTTGACTTTCTATAAGATTCTTCAATAAATTGTATGCCAATTAAATAAGTGAAATGAATCTTCAGAATCAAAGAAAATATATTAAATGTTGTTATGGTTACGAGTCATTTACTTTCAAAGTACAGTGTTGCAATGCAACATTTTGTAAGGTGTTATTTAACCAGCAATCACACAAAAAAAATCTCTCTTGTGCACAGGACCACATGTATATACAGAGATGTATTTGCCAACCACAATCTATGTCCCATAACTGTGACAATTATAGTCAGTGTCTCCATATTATCAGCCAGACTACCGTCAATGTACAGCATAATGCAAATTCTATTGTTAATATTTCCTGAAATGTTTATGCTGCATAAAAGATCAGCGATGAAGCTCATCTCTCATCGTGCTGTTTAAACAGCCGCTGTTCAATAGTGAACGGCCGCTGTGTATCTCAGTGGGGCGGGGGAGCGAGAGGAGAGAAATCGCCTGTACTGCCCAGCCCCCCTGCTGGCCGCTCCGTGAACCAGCCAGCTGTGCTAGCTCCCATGCAGCAGCACGGGGATACAGGGACGTGTGTCGGGCATCGTTTGCCCGACACTCATCCTGTGTAAAAGGGCCTTAAGTTATCCCTTATTGCTGTAAAATGTGGTAAACCATTGCAAAGTCAAACACTGATGAATGAATAAATAATGTGAGGTGTTGCTTACGTTTTCTTAGTAAAAGAATGCAGATACAATAACTAAATATGTAAAAAAGGAAACACTGGAATAGCACACACTGAGGGTTTTTTAATTGCTCATAAGGTTTATTGAAATAGTCAGTCCAGATGTTCACACTTAATACACAATTGCAATTTTTCGGGCCAATGTACAATAAGTGGAACACACTATTTGTCCTGCATAGCAAAACCTGTAAAAAAAACACTAAAAGGGCTTATTCCAAAGTGCATATATTGGCCAGGTTTTCACACCCGATCGATATACGCTGTCTCTTTCTGCAGAGGAAGGAGGCGGGCTGGAAGCAGTGCACTGAGCTCCCGCTCTCTCTCTGCCCCTCGTGACTATTTGCAATGGGAGAGGGCGGGAAGGGGCAGAACTTAGCTCTTCCCCCATCCCGCCCCTCCCATTGCAAACAGTGGCGAGGGCCAGAGAGGGGTCAGGAGCTCAGTGCACTGCTTCCAGCCCGCCTCCTCCCCGTTCAGAGAGAGACAGGGTATATCGGGTGGGCGTAAATACCTGGCTGATATATACACGTCGGAATAAGCCCAAAAACTAAGGCAAAATGCCTATTTTGTTCATTTTGCCTAATCCCAAAAATGCAAAAAAAAGTGATAAAAAAGCTGTACATACTCCAAAATGGTACCAATAAATACTGCACCTCATTAAGCAAAAAACTAGTCTGCATAGAGTTCTGTCAATGGAAAACTAAAAAAGTGTTGAGACTTTGAATGCAGTGATACAAAATGAAAGAATTTCTAAATCAAAAGATTTTAATTGTGCAAAAGTGGAGAAAAAAAAATAAATTTTGGTATTGCCATAATCGTACCAACACACAGAAAAAATGACCAGGACATTTATGCTGCATGGTTAATGCTGTAAAAAACAAATGAAAAAATAATGGCAGAATTGAGGTGTTTTTTTCTCCCTCCACAAAAATGTAATAAAAGTTATACAATACATTATTTATACCCAAAAATGGTACCAATAAAATGGTACCAAAAAGGTACCAATCTAGTCTGCCGCAGAATGAAAAATAAAAAAGTTATGGCTTTTGGACAGTGAACATGGAAATCCCCAAAAATTATTGCAGCCTTAAACCGAAAATAAGCCATGCCCTTAAAGAGTTAAAAGGGTTGATAATCAGACAAACGAACATTCATTCCTGATCACTGACCTGTGTATACATTGTAGCGTTCAGCCGACTAAAAAGCAAACACTGCTATGCCTTTTTATGGCGGTTGCAGAGGGGCCTGGGGCTAAGTCACTGCTATGGTGGCTGAGTGTCAGCTGTCAAAGACAGCTGACATTCGCTGCATAAATGCACTGGGCTTGGCTCCTAGGCCCACTCTATATACCCCCCGCCACTGGAGGGCGAACATGTAAGCCCTCTTGTGGGAAGGCATTAATATTACCTTAAAAAAATGTACTTTTCATAAAAATATTTTACCATAAAATTTTTGCTTCTCTTTTATGTTTTTATTTTGACCTTGTGATCGACCTTGTGATCCTGTCAAGCACCATTTTACTCTTTTCTTTTGTCTTAGTTGTACTTAGACTATGTTCACATCACATGTTTAGTATGTATGGGAATGTTCTGACCTGCCCTAAACATGTCCATAGGGTTACCTCAGGCCACGGAGGTCAAAGAGAGCCTGGCTAGTATGTCAGTATGCAGTGTTGTGGAAAGTATACATCAAGCATATTTTTACTGTGGGACCCTACAGGTGAAGGATAGCATATGGAGGCCACCAAGACTGAGTTTGCACTTGTGTTTTACTGCATTGTTTTCACTCTGCAACTTCCCTCAAGTGAATGAAAAGCGGTTGTCATCAGTTTTCTGCATTATTTTTCAATTGGCATCCTTTGACCACATTAAAAAATTGATCTTGAGTCCCATAAAAATTAGTCCATCATAACCTTGACAAAAAACACACTGTAAAATGAATAGATCCCCTGTGTCCTGGTATCTGCTCCATGTTCTTGAGACTATGCTGAGAGATACAGAAAACTTTGTGACGGTACTTATGAATGTACCATCCTGGAGGAGCAGGACTACTTGTGCAACCGGATTGGCCTGCAGGTACCGCATCAGGCTACCAGAAGGGCAAAAGACTACTAGTAAAACTCAAAACTAAAGAATCAGTCAGGGGGCGTGGCCAAGCAGCCGAGGACACCGGCCGCATGTAAGAGTAGCTCCCGGACAAGCCGACTTACCAGCCATCCTGAGCTAATCCTGAGGGCCCCCAAACCCACCCGAACACCTCCTGAAGTAGAGAGGGAGAGGAAGGAGCCAGCTGTAACATCCGCGCGGCTCCCACAGCAGAGGTAACGCCGGCAGCAGACCCGCGATACCGCGACCGCTGCCGCCGCCGCCATTTTGAGTGCGGCGCTGACCGCCGGGGGATCGGAGGTCAAGGGAGGAAGTGGAGGAGACCGCCTGAGCAGAGAGGGCAGCGCTGAGACAGGGGTAGAGTGAGCGGCAGTGCAGTGAAGAGAGCGGCCGTACCGGAGCGCTTATACAGCGCTGAGTGTGGGGGCTGCGCTCCTTCCCGCCACAAACACAGCGGGGGGGGCCGAGGGGGAAGCTGCACAGCCAAAGCTGCACACTCTCCCATAGAAAGGGACACCTGCTGGCACCCTTACACCACAGCCAGTCCCAAAGTGCACAGCCATCAACCCCAGACAGCTAGAAGTGCAGCACAAGCAACTGCCACCCCAGGGGGGAAGAGGAGAGGCACAAATAAATCAAACTCCCTCCAATGTGAGCACTACACACCTAAGCCAAAAGGTACCATTGAAGTCCTAACAGGCACAAAAAGGTGAATCACCAGGCGACAGGCATTATAAGGCGCACGCTCCAAAGAGAACACACTGCAGAGCACAGCCCTTTATAGGCCCCCTACCAGAAATCCAACACTCCGTAAAGTCATCCGCCATAAGAAAAACGATACAGTACAAAGATCCATTATGGGACCCACTAGGCAGAGCTCCTCAGTTGACAAACTAAAGGCGTTCGCTAGAGGGGAGACCCGCAAAGACCCTGGCCCTGAACCCACCACAGCAGGAACATCAACGGCGAAAGACGCTAGCCCAGGTCCACCCGAGGGCTCAGTTCAAACCCTACAGCAGCTATCTGATCAGCTCCTATCCGCAATACAGACATCCACGACCACTCTCACGGGAAAGATCGACGAAGTTAAAATGGACGTAAGCCTATTAAGGCAAGACCTCCAAAACCTGAGAGAACGAGTCAAAAGTACAGAAGACAGAATCTCCACACTAGACGACACCGTCCCTCCAATGTCGGCTGCAATACGCGACCTCACACAAAAAGCCGAATACTGGAGACAAAAAGCGGACGACCTTGAAAACCGGTCAAGACGGAATAATTTGCGCATAGTGGGTCTACCAGAACGAGCTGAGGGGCAGAGACCTGAAGAATTCATGGAAAAATGGCTCCGCGAACTCCTCCCAAATGCTGGACTATCACAAGTATTCGTGATTGAGCGAGCCCACCGGGTCCCTATGAAGCCGCCTATACCAGGAGCACCGCCTAGACCCTTGCTGGCAAAACTACTCAATTCCCGAGATAGAGACACTATCTTACAAGCTGCCAGAAAAGGAGGCCCTCTGCGATTTGACAACGCCGCAATATCCATTTTCCCTGATTTCTCGGCAGACCTCCAGAAACAACGGGCCTCATTCACTGGAATTAAAAGGCAGCTACGAGACCTGCAACTGCCATACTCCATGATGTATCCGGCGCGACTACGAGTGATAGACGGAGACCGCACGCGCTTCTTCTCTACACCATCCGACGCGGAGGAGTGGCTGGCCACCAAACGCCCATCAGAGAGACTGTAACGTATAAATAACCGCTTTTCTTCCCCCCTGTAGGCACTGGGACTCTAATGTGAATAAGTAAATATATAATTAAAGCTACCCCGATGCCCACCAGAAATTATACCCTAGCTGCGCCCTGCCAAGATTCGAGACCGAGACACGGGTCTGAAACCCCGACTATATACTACTACTGCCTGGTCTGGCCCCCCTCCCCTGCACAGGGTGGTGGACTGTCCTCCCCCCGGCGTTGGCAACAACGCTAGTAATTCTTCCTCCTTGTGTTATTATTGTGTGCCCCCCTGATCCCCCCCTTCGTTCCCACCCCCTCCCTACCCCCCCTATAGGGGCCCACCTAGTATAAGCCCACTAAGCTAGTAACGGCTCCTATCAATATCATATTAATCCAATAATACCTCAGGTATAGTCTAGGATATAGCTATACTATGTAGGTTCCCCCAAATATTAGTCGGCCACGAACGCTATCCCAGCAGAGGAAGCACTTAAAGTTTGTTGGAAACAAGTTATCTGAGTTCCAAGTTGGTAGTAAACTACCGTAATGTTGACGAATTGTGTGCATCAAGAGCTCCATGTTTTCTGTAAAAACGCATTGAAATACTGTTGCATGACGTATGTTAGAGATGTAATGGTGTGTCATGGGGGGACTCCTGACAGGCAGAATGTCATAAAGAAATTTATCCGGACCCGATTGACCTGTCCTTGCCTATGGCGGAGGTAATTTTCGTGTCGTGGAACGTCAGGGGACTGGGATCGACCAGGAAGCGATCCTCGATAAATTCCTTAATATGCTCCTGGCGACCACATGTACTATGCCTGCAGGAGACCCACCTCACACCTGAAACCACAAAAATCTTGTCGAAACCGTGGGTGCAGTAGTCCGCTCATTCATGTCACACATCCTACTCCAGGGGGGTGTCTCTGCTGATAGCAAAGTCACTAAGATGGGAAGTAGAACAAATCAAGAGAGACCCAGATGGTAGATATATTTTCGTAAGATCCAAAATCAATAATGACCCATACGTTCTCCTGTGTTGCTATAACCCACCGCCAGCAACAACAGCCATTCTGGCAGAGGGCGTCCAATTTGCAGCATTCTCACCAGACGCAACAGTTGTCTGCATGGGAGATATGAATCTAGTGATGGATCCTGTGGTGGACAGATTCGGCGGTGGTGCTCGGAGGGAGGGGGACACGAGCAGGACTCGTCTCGCCTCTATCATATCGGTGACGGGCTGGCTGGATCTGTGGCGCGTATTCCACCCACAAAGGCAGGAGTTCACTTGCCACGCAGCCCACAATAATGCACTCAGTCGAATAGACTATATATTCGGGTCCCCTTCACTATTCCCCAAAATCAGCTCCATAGAATTTCTGCCTCGAGGGATCTCGGATCACACACCAATCCGCATGATCCTTAAAAACCAAGGCCAGGCCACTATCAGGAGAATAAATGTACACCCTTTCTGGCTGTCACTGCTCGGCCCCAATGACCGTATCCCAGACCAAATTCAGATCTATTTTGAAGCACACGAGGCGCACATAGACAAACTATTAGTGTGGGAGACATTTAAGTCCTACCTTAGAGGTTGCTTCAGATCCTCAATATCCTTTATCAAAAAAGCCGCTGCGCGAGAAGGAGAGCTTTTAGCAGAGCAATGTCAACTACTAGAAAGAGAGTTTATCGCCGACCCATCAGACATTAAAAGAGACAGATGGCTCCAGACTGGTAGGGACTACTTGCTATATTTGAGAGAAAAAGCCCAGAGGAATCTCTTTTACACCCGACAATCCTTTTTCGAGCTGGGAAACCAATCTAGCAAACTGCTAGCCCTTATGGCCCGACAGGAGACTGCCCCCCCATCCGTCCTGAGAATAAAAACAGCCCAAGGAGAAACACTCACTGATCCAAAAGAGATCCTAATTAGATTCCAACAATTCTACGATGACCTATATCAAACACGAACTGATTATCTACCAGAAGAACTAGAAACATACTTGACAGACATAACATTCCCAGTACTGCAAGACACCCACGAAGCCCTGTTAGATTCCCCAATTACAGAAGAGGAGATTGAGGAAACATTAAGTGACATGGCAAAAAACAAGACCCCTGGCACAGATGGTCTGCCGATAGAAGTCTACATACAATACAAGAAAGAAATAATACCACACTTGCTCTCCCTATACGAACACATATTTGATAAAAATCAGCTCTCAGAATCGATGTCAGAAGCCAATATAGTCCTCATTTTAAAGCCAGATAAAAACCCAGACGACTGTGGCTCATACAGGCCTATATCATTGTTAAACACAGACTATAAAATCCTTACGAAAATATTGGCCACCCGTCTAAACCAAGCCATAAAGGACATTATTCACCCCGACCAGACGGGCTTCATCCCCGGAATGTCCACATCAGACAACATTAGAAGGACGCAAGTAATCACGCAGGTGGGGTGGAGGTGGAGGTCAGACTGGGCCTTGGCCTCATTGGACGCGGCCAAGGCATTTGACTCGGTCGAATGGCCATACCTGATGGAGATTTTACGGAGGTTTGGGCTGGGAGAATTATTTATTAAGTGGATCTATATACTCTATAGATCCCCAACCGCTAAAGTAGTGGTGAATGGCCTGGCCTCTACCTCCTTCCAGCTGCATAGGGGGACCCGACAAGGTTGCCCTCTTTCCCCCCTCTTGTTTGCGATCGCAATAGAACCCCTGGCCTTGAAGATCCGACAGCATAACGCATATAGGGGCATCTCGATAGGACCCAGAGAGGACAGAATCGGGTTATACGCAGATGACATAATACTGTATATGTCGGACCCCAAAAACGCCCTCCCGTTAGCCATCTCCCTAATAGACGAATTTGGAAACTTCTCAGGACTACGCATAAATTGGCAGAAATCCGTTTTTATGCCCCTAAGAACAGAAGGATGGCAGATGGGAGACATACTTTGTGGGCTGCAAGTCAGCCCCCAATTTAAATACCTAGGGATATGGATCACCAGAGACCACACGCATAGCTTAGATCTAAACATTACCCCCTTACTGACAACACTACAACAGAAATTAAAATCCTGGAGCTCCCTGCCACTGTCTGTGGCAGGTAGAATTAACCTCATTAAAATGATAATACTCCCCAAGTATCTATACTGCCTAGAACATGCAGAAGCACCCATACCACAGAAATTCTTCAAAAAAACCAACTCTCTAATAATACCATTCATATGGGGGAACTCTAGAGCCAAACTCCGTATGGATACTTTACAGCGGCCTAAAGAAATGGCAGGAATGGCGCTACCAGATTTCAAAATTTACTACCTAGCGGGACAAGTGAGGTACATCCGACATTGGTTATCGGGCTCCCCTCTCCCAAACTCCGAGCACCACCTGATGTTCTTTCTCTCAGAGGCATCGCTCTGGATCCTCCTAGAAAAACCGAGACTATTGACCAAGCAGATGCTCCCCATACATAGACTCGCAGCCAATGTGTGGCAGGCATGCAAGCGATTAACTAAGCGGGAAGACACCCCTCTGGAGACCCCCCTATGGGATAACTGAGATCTACCACATTTGATAAATCTACCAGACAAACAATTTTGGGTAAACCTGGGAATCACCACTCTAGAACATTTATACTTCGATCAAGTCTTAGCTTCCTTTGAACAGCTACAGCAACTATACCAAATTCCAAGATCCGGTTTCTTCAGATATCTACAACTCAGACACGCCTTAACTGCACAGTTCCCAGAACCCAGGCAGCCTTTCTCCCATTACCCGCTAATAGGTATACTGCGCACCCAGGGACCCAAAGGCCTGATATCGGTACTATACACCCATCTACTACGATCTAAGATCCCCAATACGCCCATGACAGTGATGGAGAGATGGAAAGATCTCATCCCCACCCTCATGAATGAAGATTGGGAAACCGCGATGTCCACGTACACCGCGGTCTCACCAGCCACAAATAATAAATTAACACAATTATATATACTGCATCAATGTTACTTGACACCGACCAGACTCCACAAAATGAACAGGACACCCACAAACCAATGCCATCGGTGTAGAGCACCTAACGCAAACTTTAATCACCTAATATGGAGCTGCCCTAATATAGCCACATACTGGGGAGAAATTACTGAATTCCTAACCCAACTGATGGGCGTACCGGTACCATACGACCCAGCGATATGCCTCCTGGGTATCTTGGATGAAGAACAGTGGCAATATCACGATAAAATATTTCTCACCAAGGCGTTATTCTATGCCCGCAAAACAGTGGCCCTACGGTGGATGGACAGACGCCCCCCGACACTCACAAAATGGCAGAACATAATTAACGCCATACTACCATATGAAAAAATAGTATACAAAAACAGAAAGTGTCCAGAAAAATTTGATAAAATATGGGAAAGATGGTGTGGATCGACCAGCACAGTATTCACGCAAGACCGATTCCAAAGCCTAATGAGAGCAGCTGTGCCTAGAAGGAACCCGTAAAATAAGCAAACATTATTGACACCACTAGCAAAGATAATGACGCATTGTAAATGATCTCTGTATATGTTAATGTGACGCATTTAAGAGCAACTGTACGATCACATGGAGCCAAAATGTAACCAAAGTTGTTATTCATGTTTTGTATGGAATATACACTGTTCAATAAAACGAGTTTAAAAAAAAAAAGAATCAGTCAGGAAGGCTGTGAGAGTGGAATTATTTGTGGCCACCAAAAGCAAAGCCATTCCCTTTTCGCAATTGTCTTGCTGTTGCCCCTCCAGCTGTTATAACTTTAATTTGCACCAGAGCGGGTGAAATTCATTCACAATCGGTTCTGCTTCCTAACTGGACGGATTGATATCCCTGAAGTTTAAGTGACTTGTCACCAAGTTCATTATACCCAAACCACAAGCGGCATGAACCCGAGGCAGGTATGTTCAGTGCGCTCATGTATGTCTTGTCCTGAAAGGCTTCAGCATTTCAGAATATACCTTGGAGACGATGTCCAAACAGAGCTGCAAGTCATGGGGTTGGAGGTGCCATGCCGATCTCCCCACCCTTTTCATCTAGAGTGTCACCACCAAATTTGAGCATAGAGAGTGAGCTGTGACTCTAGATCAGGGGTCCCCAACCTTTTTGGCACCAGGGACCGGCTTCAAGCAAGGCCATTTTTGCAAGGCCCGGCAGGGTAGGGCGGGGCGGGGCATGGGCGGGGCTTTGGTTATAAGGGGCGGGGTTATGAAGGAGGTTGGTGTTTAGTGCATACTTATTTAATTATGACATTTAGAATGTGACTCAACTCACCACAGGTTCAGAATGGGATGGAACCTGTGCCACCTTTTTAGCTGCAGCCTCTCCTAAAAGTTCCTGGCAAATGTTCTTAGCAGCAGGCAGGATCAACTCTTCAGCAATAGTGAAGGTCTTCTTAGCCTTGGCAATGCGGGTAGCCACTAAGAATGATGCTCTCAGTGCAGACACACTTGTTGATGTGGTGGCCTTCAATAATTGCTGCTGTCCTTCGTGTTCCCGTTTTTTTTCTTGGCAGTGGCGGCTGCTGCTGGCACAGTGGCGGCTCCTCCTCCTATTTGCTCACAGGACGCTCTGCTCTGTCTGGCGCTGCACTCCTCAGCGCTTCAAGATGTCCAGTGTAAGACCCTGGTAGATTTTAAAACTTTCATTAAGCCATTCTTAACTTCAGCCTGGCAGCACACACAGGGGACAGTATATGCCCCCTACCTGCCCTGCAGAACACACAGGGGAGAGGAATGTAACAGGATTACCTTGAAGCTCCTAACAGGGATTATAGATGAGGCAGGTCCCCTGGTAACCGGCAGTGGTAGTGGCGGCTGCTGCTGGCACAGTGGTGGCTCCTTCTCCTATATGCTCGTGGGACGCTCTGCTCTGTCTGGCGCCGCACTCCTCAGCGCTTCAAGATGTTCAGTTTAAGAACCTGGTAGATTTTAAAGCTTTCATTAAGCCATTCTTAACTTCAGCCTGGCAGCACACACAGGGGGCAGTATATGCCCCCTGCCTGCCCGGCAGAACACACAGGGGAGAGGAATGTGACAGGATTACCTTGAAGCTTCTAACAGGGATTACAGATGATGCAGGTCTCCTGGTAACCGGCAGTGGTAGTGGCGGCTGCTGCTGGCACAGTGGTGGCTCCTCCTCCTATTTGCTCGTGGAACGCTCTGCTCTGTTTGGCGCCGCACTCCTCAGCGCTTCAAGATGTTCAGTGTAAGACCCTGGTAGATTTTAAAGCTTTCATTAGGCCTTTCTGAACTTCAGCCTGGCAGCACACAGGGGACAGTATATGCCCCCTGCCTGCCCGGCAGAACACACAGGGGAGAAAAATGTGACAGGATTACCTTGAAGCTCCTAACAGGGATTACGGATGATGCAGGTCTCGTGGTAACCGGCACGGCAGTGGCGGCTGCTGCTGGCACAGTGGCGGCTCCTCCTCCTATTTGCTCGCAGGACGCTCTACTCTGTCTGGCGCCACACTCCTCAGCGCTTCAAGATGTTCAGTGTAAGACCCTGGTAGATTTTAAAGCTTTCATTAAGCCTTTCTGAACTTCAGCCTGGCAGCACACACAGGGGGCAGTATAATTTATGAAGGGGGTTGGAGTTTAGTGCATACTTATTTAATTATGACATTTAGAATGTGACTCAACTCACCATAGGTTCAGAACGAGTGGGAACATCGGGCTTCTTTCCCTGGATCAGTGGGAGCACTGGGCTTGTTTTCCTGCAACAAGATGATCCCATCTAGGGGTGATGGGAGACAGTGACACCCGAAGTGTGTTCCTTATGTCCAGTCTACTCCGTAATCTTGTTTTTGCTGCTGTCATTGCAGAAAACCCAGTTTCACACAAATAGGATGTTGGAAATGGAAGCAGAGTTTTCAGTGCTTTTGTGGCAATCTCGGGATATTCTACCTTGACTTTAATCCAGAACATTGGAAGATTTGAAGTCTCAAACATAATTTTAGGGCTACCATCATTTGCAATCTCAAGCAGTTGGTCTTCTTCAAGCACGGGCAAGGTCGATTCACCTGGCTTGTACACAAATGGGTTCCGAATCCATTCCTTCCTAGTTCGTGGGTCTTTTGTGGTAGGAAAGTAACGCACAAATTCTAGTGAAAGCTGAGATAGGTGATTATGCACCAGCTGGGAGAATGAAGGCTCAGGCTCGGTCTCTTCCAAGATACTTGCTAATATTTGAAACATATCAAATATCCCTGTTTTCACTCGCCGTCCCCACACTTCCAATTTAGCTTTGAATGCAGCAACTTTATCTGCCAACTTGAAGGCAGTTGTCATTCTCCCCTGAAGTGACAGATTAAGTTCGTTCAACAAGTTGAATATGTCACACAGGTAAGCAAGTTTTGTCACCCATTCTTTACTACTGAAATGTACTGCAAGTGGCGATTCTTTTTCTAAAAGAAATCTATGAAGCGGTTCTCGTAACTCAAAAACTCTGGCCAGTGCTCTACCTTTAGAAAGCCATCTGACTTCTGTGTGTAAAAGAAGACGTTTGTGCTCCGCGTCCATCTCCTCACAGAGCTGCTCGAACAGACGTGAGTTAAGAGCGTGTGCTTTGATGTAATTAATAATTTTAATCGCATCTTGCAAAACGCTGTTAAGTTCAGGTGACATTTTTCGGCTTGCCAGCATTTCTCTATGGATGACACAGTGCGTAGACTCGCATTCAGACGCAACTTCTTTGACCCGAGTAGTTAAACCAGAAACCCGTCCAGTTATGGCAGCTGCTCCGTCTGTGCATATACCGACACAAAATGACCAGTGTAATTTTACGGATATGTAATCATCCAAAGACTTGAATAGGTTTTTTTCTTTCAAAAAACTCCAAAGGCTTGTCTTTTGATGCAGAGTGCTTGGTCTGTAAGTGGCGAATTAGTTTTGAAGGCTTCATGGCCTCGTTTGAGAGCCGTTCACCACATATCAGACAGAGTGGGCTTTGGGCCTATGAATCGCCTGTTGCTATGAACCAATAATTTAGATAGGACTCATTGTATTTTAAATACAGCTTTCTTTTTTTTAGCAGTCATGGAGTCTTCATCTGTCTCATCATTGGGTCTTTCTCCCTTTTCAAAGAAGCTCTCCAGCCATGTTTGTTTTTTACTCATTTTACAAGAGTTTGAGGCAGAGGCGTAGTGGGCCCCTACTGCTTCTGACGACGGGCACTGCTGATGCTGATGACTGTTAATAATCAACTGTACGTCTGCAAGAAGCATGGTCAAAAAAGAGTAACAGTTTGTGGTTTGCAACCATGAAGAGACACGTCAGTATAGCAACTATTTCTTGCGATGGCAGTATATGTCCCCCATCTGCCTGGCAGCACAGACAGGGGGCAGTATATGCCCCCCTCCTGGCTTTAATGAAGAAAATAAAACAGTTGAAGGATTTATTCAGCATATGTACTCAAACTACAAAGAGAAATCGACAAACAGAATACTGGAGACTGTGTCTTGATATCATTTTTACGTTGAAAAGTATTTATCATAATAGATTTTTGTAAAATCAAAGTTCTTTTCAAAGTTATATAAAATTTTCATCTTTGTGCAGATCCTGTACAAACTAAGGGTCCAAGATGCAACAATTATCGCTCAAAATTTACTCATCTTCCATCTCTTGAGCGATAATCATTGTGTGCAATTACATAGCAAGATGATTGCTCAAAATTCGCTCAAACTGCAGTTTAATTGACAGTTTTGAGTTATCACTTTGCATAAGCTCTTAAGTAGCTAATTAGCTACTTAACTTATTAGTTTGTAAATGAAAGCTGCTACTGTATAAAAAAAGAAAGCGGGACCGCTGTCCTCATCATACAGCTGTTTGTGCACAGAGCGCTCAGCTGTATACCAGCGTGCGGTGTATTCAGAAGACAAGCAGAGCCACTTGTCTTCTGCATATAGGACATGACCCTGATAGCTCAGAGACAAACAGCTGCTTTGATCGCCTGTCTTTCAGCTGGTATCCTGCTGAGAAGTGCCAGCGGGGTTCCAACTGAAAGAATACTATTAATGCCGCTCACAGCGAAAGTATAGCGCGACGGCCGGATTCCATTAACTACAATGGAAGCTATCTGTGCTTTTTTCCGCAGCAATTAGAACACGCCACAGTTTCTTTCACGCTGCGTTATTCCTAATAGCTGCGGCATAATGCTGCAGATTTATGCCACGTTTTACGCGGCAAAAAATCCAGCAATGGGCATTAGCTCTAGTAGGGCTAAGGTCATTAATATGCATAATTTACCAAATCAGTTTTTCTGTGTAAAACCCTGATGGATTTTAAAGCTTTCATTAAGCCTTTCTGTACTTCAGCCTGGCAGCACACAGGGGGCAGTATATGCCCCCTACCTGCCCTGCAGAACACACAGGGGAGAGGAATGTAACAGGATTACCTTGAAGCTCCTAACAGGGCTTATAGATGAGGCAGGTCCCCTGGTAACCGGCAGTGGTAGTGGCGGCTGCTGCTGGCACAGTGGTGGCTCCTTCTCCTATATGCTCGTGGGACGCTCTGCTCTGTCTGGCGCCGCACTCCTCAGCGCTTCAAGATGTTCAGTTTAAGAACCTGGTAGATTTTAAAGCTTTCATTAAGCCATTCTTAACTTCAGCCTGGCAGCACACACAGGGGGCAGTATATGCCCCCTGCCTGCCCGGCAGAACACACAGGGGAGAGGAATGTAACAGGATTACCTTGAAGCTCCTAACAGGGCTTATAGATGAGGCAGGTCCCCTGGTAACCGGCAGTGGTAGTGGCGGCTGCTGCTGGCACAGTGGTGGCTCCTTCTCCTATATGCTCGTGGGACGCTCTGCTCTGTCTGGCGCCGCACTCCTCAGCGCTTCAAGATGTTCAGTTTAAGAACCTGGTAGATTTTAAAGCTTTCATTAAGCCATTCTTAACTTCAGCCTGGCAGCACACACAGGGGGCAGTATATGCCCCCTGCCTGCCCGGCAGAACACACAGGGGAGAGGAATGTAACAGGATTACCTTGAAGCTCCTAACAGGGCTTATAGATGAGGCAGGTCCCCTGGTAACCGGCAGTGGTAGTGGCGGCTGCTGCTGGCACAGTGGTGGCTCCTTCTCCTATATGCTCGTGGGACGCTCTGCTCTGTCTGGCGCCGCACTCCTCAGCGCTTCAAGATGTTCAGTTTAAGAACCTGGTAGATTTTAAAGCTTTCATTAAGCCATTCTTAACTTCAGCCTGGCAGCACACACAGGGGGCAGTATATGCCCCCTGCCTGCCCGGCAGAACACACAGGGGAGAGGAATGTAACAGGATTACCTTGAAGCTCCTAACAGGGATTACAGATGATGCAGGTCTCCTGGTAACCGGCAGTGGTAGTGGTGGCTGCTGCTGGCACAGTGGTGGCTCCTTCTCCTATATGCTCGTGGGACGCTCTGCTCTGTCTGGCGCCGCACTCCTCAGCGCTTCAAGATGTTCAGTGTAAGACCCTGGTAGATTTTAAAGCTTTCATTAGGCCTTTCTGAACTTCAGCCTGGCAGCACACAGGGGACAGTATATGCCCCCTGCCTGCCCGGCAGAACACACAGGGGAGAAAAATGTGACAGGATTACCTTGAAGCTCCTAACAGGGATTACGGATGATGCAGGTCTCGTGGTAACCGGTGCGGCAGTGGCGGCTGCTGCTGGCACAGTGGCGGCTCCTCCTATTTGCTCGCAGGACGCTCTACTCTGTCTGGCGCCACACTCCTCAGCGCTTCAAGATGTTCAGTGTAAGACCCTGGTAGATTTTAAAGCTTTCATTAAGCCTTTCTGAACTTCAGCCTGGCAGCACACACAGGGGGCAGTATAATTTATGAAGGGGGTTGGAGTTTAGTGCATACTTATTTAATTATGACATTTAGAATGTGACTCAACTCACCATAGGTTCAGAACGAGTGGGAACATCGGGCTTCTTTCCCTGGATCAGTGGGAGCACTGGGCTTGTTTTCCTGCAACAAGATGATCCCATCTAGGGGTGATGGGAGACAGTGACACCCGAAGTGTGTTCCTTATGTCCAGTCTACTCCGTAATCTTGTTTTTGCTGCTGTCATTGCAGAAAACCCAGTTTCACACAAATAGGATGTTGGAAATGGAAGCAGAGTTTTCAGTGCTTTTGTGGCAATCTCGGGATATTCTACCTTGACTTTAATCCAGAACATTGGAAGATTTGAAGTCTCAAACATAATTTTAAGGCTACCATCATTTGCAATCTCAAGCAGTTGGTCTTCTTCAAGCACGGGCAAGGTCGATTCACCTGGCTTGTACACAAATGGGTTCCGAATCCATTCCTTCCTAGTTCGTGGGTCTTTTGTGGTAGGAAAGTAACGCTCAAATTCTAGTGAAAGCTGAGATAGGTGATTATGCAGCAGCTGGGAGAATGAAGGCTCAGGCTCGGTCTCTTCCAAGATACTTGCTAATATTTGAAACATATCAAATATCCCTGTTTTCACTCGCCGTCCCCACACTTCCAATTTAGCTTTGAATGCAGCAACTTTATCTGCCAACTTGAAGGCAGTTGTCATTCTCCCCTGAAGTGACAGATTAAGTTCGTTCAACAAGTTGAATATGTCACACAGGTAAGCAAGTTTTGTCACCCATTCTTTACTACTGAAATGTACTGCAAGTGGCGATTCTTTTTCTAAAAGAAATCTATGAAGCGGTTCTCGTAACTCAAAAACTCTGGCCAGTGCTCTACCTTTAGAAAGCCATCTGACTTCTGTGTGTAAAAGAAGACGTTTGTGCTCCGCGTCCATCTCCTCACAGAGCTGCTCGAACAGACGTGAGTTAAGAGCGTGTGCTTTGATGTAATTAATAATTTTAATCGCATCTTGCAAAACGCTGTTAAGTTCAGGTGACATTTTTCGGCTTGCCAGCATTTCTCTATGGATGACACAGTGCGTAGACTCGCATTCAGATGCAACTTCCTTGACCCGAGTAGTTAAACCAGAAACCCGTCCAGTCATGGCAGCTGCTCCGTCTGTGCATATACCGACACAAAATGACCAGTGTAATTTTACGGATATGTAATCATCCAAAGACTTGAATAGTTCTGCACCTGTGGTGTTGGCTGGCAACAATAATGCACATAACATATCCTCATGCACATCCTCCTGAAATATATAGCGCACATAAACAAGCATCATTGCCTTGTTATCAACGTCAGTAGACTCGTCAACCTGGATTGCGTACCACGGTGACGCATTAATCCTCTCTAACAATTGTACCTCGATATCTTCTGCTATCTCATCAATTCGTCTTGTCACTGTGCTCGCTGAAAGAGGAACCTGTGCCACCTTTTTAGCTGCAGCCTCTCCTAAAAGTTCCTGGCAAATGTCCTTAGCAGCAGGCAGGATCAACTCTTCAGCAATAGTGAAGGGCTTCTTAGCCTTGGCAATGCGGTTAGCCACTAAAAATGATGCTCTCAGTGCAGACACACTTGTAGATGTGGTGGCCTTCAATAATTTCTTCTGTCCTTCGTGTTCACGTTTTTTTCTTTCAAAAAACTCCAAAGGCTTGTCTTTCAATGCAGGGTGCTTGGTCTGTAAGTGGCGAATTAGTTTTGAAGGCTTCATGGCCTCGTTTGAGAGCCGTTCACCACATATCAGACAGAGTGGGCTTTGGGCCTGCGAATCGCCTGTTGCTATGAACCCATAATTTAGATAGGACTCATTGTATTTTCTTTTAAATACAGCTTTCTTTTTTTTAGCAGTCATGGAGTCTTCATCTGTCTCATCATTGGGTCTTTCTCCCTTTTCAAAGAAGCTCTCCAGCCATGTTTGTTTTTTACTCATTTTACAAGAGTTTGAGGCAGAGGCGTAGTGGGCCCCTACTGCTTCTGACAACAGGCACTGCTGATGCTGATGACTGCTAATAATCAACTGTACGTCTGCAAGAAGCATGGTCAAAAAAGAGTAACAGTTTGTGGTTAGCAACCATGAACAGGCGCATGTTAGTATAGCAACTATTTATTGCGATGGCAGTATATGCCCCCTGCCTGCCCTGCAGAACACACAGGGGAGAGGAATGTGACAGGATTACCTTAAAGCTCCTAAGAGGGATTATAGATGAGGCAGGTCCTCTGGTAACCGGCAGTGGTAGTGGCAGCTGCTGCTGGCACAGTGGCGGCGGCTCCTCCTATGTGCTCGCGGGACGCTCTTGTCTGTCTGGCGCCGCACTCCTCAACGCTTCCTTCAAGATGCTTAGTAGTGTAAAACCCTGGTGGATTTTAAAGCTTTCATTAAGCCTTTCTGAACTTCAGCCTAGCAGCGCACACAGGGGGCAGTATATGCCCCCTGCCTGCCCTGCAGAACACACAGGGGAGAGGAATGTGACAGGATTACCTTAAAGCTCCTAAGAGGGATTATAGATGAGGCAGGTCCTCTGGTAACCGGCAGTGGTAGTGGCAGCTGCTGCTGGCACAGTGGCGGCGGCTCCTCCTATGTGCTCGCGGGACGCTCTTGTCTGTCTGGCGCCGCACTCCTCAACGCTTCCTTCAAGATGCTTAGTAGTGTAAAACCCTGGTGGATTTTAAAGCTTTCATTAAGCCTTTCTGAACTTCAGCCTAGCAGCGCACACAGGGGGCAGTATATGCCCCCTGCCTGCCCTGCAGAACACACAGGGGAGAGGAATGTGACAGGATTACCTTAAAGCTCCTAAGAGGGATTATAGATGAGGCAGGTCCTCTGGTAACCGGCAGTGGTAGTGGCAGTGGCAGCTGCTGCTGGCACAGTGGCGGCGGCTCCTCCTATGTGCTCGCGGGACGCTCTTGTCTGTCTGGCGCCGCACTCCTCAACGCTTCCTTCAAGATGCTTAGTAGTGTAAAACCCTGGTGGATTTTAAAGCTTTCATTAAGCCTTTCTGAACTTCAGCCTAGCAGCGCACACAGGGGGCAGTATATGCCCCCTGCCTGCCCTGCAGAACACACAGGGGAGAGGAATGTGACAGGATTACCTTAAAGCTCCTAAGAGGGATTATAGATGAGGCAGGTCCTCTGGTAACCGGCAGTGGTAGTGGCAGCTGCTGCTGGCACAGTGGCGGCGGCTCCTCCTATGTGCTCGCGGGACGCTCTTGTCTGTCTGGCGCCGCACTCCTCAACGCTTCCTTCAAGATGCTTAGTAGTGTAAAACCCTGGTGGATTTTAAAGCTTTCATTAAGCCTTTCTGAACTTCAGCCTAGCAGCGCACACAGGGGGCAGTATATGCCCCCTGCCTGCCCTGCAGAACACACAGGGGAGAGGAATGTGACAGGATTACCTTAAAGCTCCTAAGAGGGATTATAGATGAGGCAGGTCCTCTGGTAACCGGCAGTGGTAGTGGCAGCTGCTGCTGGCACAGTGGCGGCGGCTCCTCCTATGTGCTCGCGGGACGCTCTTGTCTGTCTGGCGCCGCACTCCTCAACGCTTCCTTCAAGATGCTTAGTAGTGTAAAACCCTGGTGGATTTTAAAGCTTTCATTAAGCCTTTCTGAACTTCAGCCTAGCAGCACACACAGACCCAACACACAATATGACCCCGCTTGCCTGGCAGCACACACAGGGGGCAGTATATGCTCCCCGCCTGCCTGGCAGGAAACCCCCCCCCCCCTCCTTCCTGGCAGCACACACATAGGACAGTAAAATATATCCCCCTCCCCCCCAGCATGTATATTATCCTCTCACCCCCACACACATAGGCCAGCATGTATATTATCCTCCCCCCCCCCCCCCACATAGGCCAGCATGTATATTATCCTCCCCCCCAGCACACACACGCATAGGCCAGCATGTATATTATCCTCTCCCCCCCCCCCCCCCACATAGGCCAGCATGTATATTATCCTCCCCCCCCCACATAGGCCAGCATGTATATTATCCTCCCCCCCCAGCCCACACACCTAGGCCAGCATGTATATTAACCCCCCCCCAGCCCACACACCTAGTCCAGCATGTATATTAACCCCCCCCCCCCCCCAGCCCAGCCCACACACATAGTCCAGCATGTATTAACCCCCCCCCAGCCCACACACATCGGCCAGCATGTATATTACCCCGCCCACACACCTAGTCCAGCATGTATATTACCCCCCCCCCCCCAGCCCACACACCTAGTCCAGCATGTATATTAACCCCCCCCCCCAGCCCACACACCTAGTCCAGCATGTATATTAACCCCCCCCCCCCCCAGCCCACACACCTAGTCCAGCATGTATATTAACCCCCCCCCCCCCAGCCCAGCCCAGCCCAGCCCACACACATAGTCCAGCATGTATTAACCCCCCCCCCCGCCCACACACATCGGCCAGCATGTATATTACCCCGCCCACACACCTAGTCCAGCATGTATATTACCCCCCCCCAGCCCACACACCTAGTCCAGCATGTATATTAACCCCCCCCCCCCCCCCCAGCCCACACACATAGTCCAGCATGTATATTAACCCCCCCCCAGCCCACACACATCGGCCAGCATGTATATTACCCCGCCCACACACCTAGTCCAGCATGTATATTACCCCCCCCCCCCCAGCCCACACACCTAGTCCAGCATGTATATTACCCCCCCCCCCCAGCCCACACACCTAGTCCAGCATGTATATTACCCCCCCCCCCCAGCCCACACACCTAGTCCAGCATGTATATTAACCCCCCCCCCAGCCCACACACATAGTCCAGCATGTATATTAACCCCCCCCCAGCCCACACACCTAGTCCAGCATGTATATTAACCCCCCCCCAGCCCACACACATAGGCCAGCATGTATATTAACCCCCCCCAGCCCACACACCTAGTCCAGCATGTATATTAACCCCCCCCCCCAGCCCACACACATAGGCCAGCATGTATATTAACCCCCCCCCAGCCCACACACCTAGTCCAGCATGTATATTAACCCCCCCCCCAGCCCACACACATCGGCCAGCATGTATATTAAACCCCCCCCCCGCCCACACACATCGGCCAGCATGTATATTAACCCCCCCCCCCCCCCGCACACATCGGCCAGCATGTATATTATCCTCCCCCCACCACCACATTTAATTTATTTATCTCTCTCCCCTCCGGCACACAACTTGAAACTGACCACTGACAGATGTACACTACAGGCGCGGCGGATGCTGCTTGCTACGTGCAGAGAGGCGGCTCTTCCCATCTACTCACGGGACGGACGCTCTGCTGTTTGGCGCCACAGTCCTCGGCGCCAAAGTAGGTGCCTTGTGATTGGTTGCTGCGCGCTGCAAGGGGCATAGCAGGCTAGTGTGACACCGCAGAGGGTCCGCTTCCACACAGCAGGTTAGTGTGAGAGTGCAGCGCGCAGCTGAAGGGGCCGCGATTTTTCCTTTCTTATCGAAAGTTCCCCGCGGCGCCGCCGCGGACCGGCAGTATACACCAGACGGCCCGGCACTGGGCCGCGGACCGGCGGTTGGGGACCCCTGCTCTAGATGATGCGAATGTGGGGAGGTCAGTGCGGTGTCGCACCTACAACTCAAAGCTCCGTTTGCACAGCAGCATTTCAGAACAAAACATATGTGCACCATACTCACCTGTCCTGGGTTCAAGCTGCCCGTGGTTCAGACATGTAGGCAGGTTCCTTTTCAGAGTTCTTTTTTTTTTTTGAGCAATGTAATTGTGAGTTTTCCTAATCCCTAAATATATTACCTACCGTTAATTATAATGAGATATGCCTCTGGCATGTTTACCTGTGATGGATATTAAGAAAACAATTAAAATATATTAATTAGAATGCTACATTACAAATCTTGTGCGCATTTTAGAAGCTTTATTCCTACTGTGTCTTCAGTGAAGTTTCTCTTTGAAGGATTTCTTATTTAAGCCTCATACTTTTAACACCCATTGGCTGCCATTGTCAGAAACATATACTCTTCAGTATACCTTTTTTGTTACTGGATGCTTCTGCATAGAATAGCATAGTCTTTTGCACCATTCCATGCAGTAAAGGTAAAAAAAGAGACTTTAACAGAAGCACCTAAATGGAGACAAAATTGGTCTCTGTTGGTTGATTGGGAATCTATGATTCCATATAATATAAGCGCCTAAAGCTTTCCCTATGCCCACAGTAACCCTACATGGAAGAAGTCTTAACCCTTTCCAATTCAATTTGTATCCTGGCTTTCCTAGGGGGCTTACTCTTTTTCTGCCATTATACAACGGCGCTATATGCTGGCTAAACCCAGTACTGCATGAGGTGACACATAAGATAGGCTGCGACAGCAGAGAGGCTGGCAATATCCAGTAAGAGAACCAAGACGGGCATCTTACACCATCGGAGCAGTACAGCCTTAAATCATAATGTCTTTAGACGTCAAACAGTGGATTGAAAAGGGTTAAATGTTCCATTCTAATTTTTGTTTTCAGAGTTTTACAGAATCCAGAGATGTTCTTGTCACAGAAGACCCTGCAGTTGGTGACTTTCCTCGGAATCGTCTCCTTTGCCTATGTGCTTGCCTCTGAGACCACGGAAAAGTAATGTTCATAGTACTTTACATACATTGTTTTATGCTTTGTTTACAATCTAAAGGGGCAATGCCTAGGATTTCTTTTTACGTTGTTTTTCGGTAAACTAGTAGCTAAACTTTTGCTAGTAGTGCATTAAGGGCAGAGTGTGATTGCTCTCAGTAGGTGAAACCAAGTAATCTTGTAGATATGATACCTTTTAATGACTAACAAAAATACATGATGTTACAGCGAGCTTTTGGGTCTTCTATCGAGCCTTCATCAGGCTAAGGGTCGAAAGAAGACCCGAAAGCTTGCTGTAACATTATGCATTTTTGTTAGCCATTGAAAGGTATCATATCTACAAGATTACTTGGTTTCTCTTGCTGGGAACAATCACACTTTGCTCTACTAACACCACACCAAAGCCGCTTTTTTACATTGGAGCAGACTCACACGACTGTATTAGCGCGCATATTTGTACGCACAATATGCAGAGAATATAACCCATTGTTTCCAATGGGTTTATTCCCATGTTCGTTTTTACGCATGCATTCTGGAAAAAAATGCAGCATGCTCTATTTTTGTACGCATTTGCACACCAAAGGCTCTATAGAAGTCTATACACCCAATACTCACGTAATTGCACATTACACTGTGCAATGTTGTAAAAAGAACACATCTGGAACTATTTAGGCTAAATAGCCACGGCACGATTTTAAAGGCTGTATCCCGCTCCCAAGTGAAATGTTACTGCCAGTACAAAAAGGACAGTAAAATGCACAAAAATGTGTGCAAAAAAGCCTCGATCACAACGCGAATACGTTGCGTTTAAGCAAGCATTTTTGTGCATACGCTCATGTGAGTCCGCCCTTAAAGATCTTTTTTGTTACTAGCAGGACCATTACACAAATTAGACCTGTGATATGTGTAGTGCAGATTGTTCTTTATTGTATAAGACTGATCTGTTTCTAGTAATTTTATGTATTATGTTCTGTAGAAATACAATTGGATGGATAGCTGAGAGATGGCACCTAGTATCCATTTAGAATCCACTTAAAAGATTATTAAACTAGTCTAAACCTTTCTTAGATGTAGAGACGCCCAGAACAAGGTTTGCTAAACTGGTCTTTAACCTAGTTTCTGACAACCATGACATTTCCTTCATGATGATCTCACAGTTGCTTGATCACCAAGGGCAGGACTATATTATACTGTGGGAATTAGAGATAATGCCAAACCTGGCAGCTTAACAGCCTAGATAACGCGGTCAATAGCAACAACAGCATCTAAGCAGTTAGAGGGAGAAAGTCCCCACTTTTATCTCATCTGCCCCCACCAGTGGCAGGGCCTAACAGGCTGGTTGTCAGTTTTACATGAAACTATTGCAGTATATTATACCTGTGATTTGGAGGTTGGATGTTCAAGTCCCTTAGTGGAAAAAAAAGGGATTTTAGCGACACTAAGAAGAATTCATATTTTAAAAAATTGCTTTTTCCTCCCCATCAAGTCCTTTATTATTTGCAAAATAATTTAGAAAATGTTAAAAAACTATCCATAATTGGCATTGCTGTATCAGCAACACTTTGATCTATAAAGTTTTCTTGTTACAGGTGCAGCACATTTTACCTTGATTGAGATAACTTTTTCAAAACACATTTTCTTAGGTCATTAAAAAGCTATTGGAACTTCACACAGCAAAACCCACAGTAGAGCATTTTAAAGCGTATACAAACTGTGGCACAGAACGCTCTCATAATGTGTTAAAAGTCATGTTAAACCCTGATACATCTGTAATTATCCCGCACCGTGAATGTTCCAAAAAAAAACTAAACTAGGAAATAATACCAAAATTGTTTATTTTGACCATAAAATTAAAACATTATGGCTCTTAGAATGAAAAAAGTTACCAAGTTCACGAGCCCAAAATAGGCCAATTAATGGGTTAAAGAGAACGTGTACTTATGAAAGACTTATTAAAATACGACATCATTCTAAAACCATTAGGCCAGATTCACACGGGCGTATGCGCACTGATGTACACTTTCGCACTGTGAATTTGCGAATCGGGTGTTGTGATTTTGCAGATGCCTCTGTGCTTTCCTAGTTTAGAAGTCATTTGGTGTATCAATGATCTTACTCAGCCAATAATCAGCTAAGGAAAGAATCATGTGATATATTTACCCCCTCTCCCTTTGGCACTTTGGGGTCCAATATGCAGATGACGTTGGATAACAGAGACAAGTTCCCTTTAAATTGCCCATATACATTAGTTAGTTCTTTAGCTGAAAGTACATGTATTTTTAATATGGCAGATGGTGATTAGTGGCTACATACACCATGGGGAGGGGGGGAGGCTAACTAGACATGAATCAATGAACCTTTCCTGTCAGCTGTTCCGAGCATGTTAGTACCTCCATCTAATTTACAGCAACTGCAAGAAGCTATTTCAACACCCAGTTGAATCTACGCCATAACATATTAGTGCGGTTCTGAAGGCCAAAAGACCTACAAAGTGCTACTACAAGGGAATCTCCAATAAAGTAGCCATTCAATGTATTCATAAGGCCAGGCGGTTGAAAAAGTCCATCGGGCTCAAATTTTTTATTTCCAAACCTGAGCTGATCCAGAAGAAGGCAAAAGCATGCATTAGAGTAATAATAATAATAAACTTTATTTGTATAGCGCCAACATATTCCGCAGTGCTTACATAGACAGGGGATACAGAAAGACAAAAGTACAAACATTACAGAACCACAGTTACATAGTAATCAATTGATGGAAACAATAGGGGTGCGGGTCCTGCTCCAGCGAGCTTACATACTACAAGTAATGGGGTGATACAGAAGGTAAAGGGGCGGGAGATGTGCACGGTATGGCGAGGAGGGGAGTGAGAGGTGATATACACATAGACAATGGTCAGACATTTAGCCGTGTGACGGCAGAAACAGTATGACTGCAGGAGCGGTTTATGATGGCTAGCAGGGATTGCAGTCAGTAGGTCAGGGAGCATGTTATCAGGCGGAGTACAGAGGGGTTTGTTTAGGGAATTCGGTATGCCTCCCTGAAGAGGTGCGTTTTTAGAGCACGCCTGAAGTTCTGCGAGTCCTGGATTGCTCGGGTAGCCTTTGGTAGTGCGTTCCAGAGGACCGGTGCTGCTCTGGAGAAGTCTTGGAGACGGGAATGAGAAGTTCGAATTAAGGGCGAGCACCCACTGGCGTTTGCGTTTCCCGCGGGAAAAAAACGCAGCGTTTTCGCCGCGTGTCCCGCGTTTTTTCCGCGCGTTTTCCGCGGCGTTTTTCGCGGCGTTTTCGCGGCTTTGCCATTAATTTCCATGGAGAAAAATAAGGACACATATGCAACTGACAGTTCCTATGTTAAAAACGCAAACGCAATGCAAAAAAAACGCCAGTGGACAGGAACACATGTTATCTCTATGCCTGTGCAGGAAAAACGCAAAACGCAAAACGCAAAACGCAGGTAAAAAAACGCCAGTGGGTGCTCGCCCTAAAGGGGCGCTCAATCTGGTTTCGTTAGCAGAGCGGAGAGCCTGGCTGGTTGATGGATTGAGATGAGGGAGGTGATATAGGGGGGCGCTGCACTGTGGAGGGCTTTGTGGATGAAGGTGGCGAGTTTAAATTGAATTCTGTATTTAACGGGCAGCCAGTGCAGTGACCGGCACAGGGCAGAGGCATCCGAGTAGCGGCTGGACAGGAAGATGAGCCTGGCTGCAACATTCAGGATGGATTGGAGAGGGTAGAGTCTGGTGCAGGGGAGGCTGATCAGCAACGAGTTGCAATAATCGAGCCGGGAGTGGATGAGGGCAACAGTAAGCATTTTTAGCGTGTCCACAGTGAGAAAAGAGCGGATTCTTGCGATGTTCTTGAGGTGCAGCTGACAGGGTCAGGCCAGAGATTGGATGTAGGGGGTAAAAGAGAGATCAGAATCAAATATGACCCCAAGGCAGCGGGCATGTTGTCTAGGAGTTATGGTGGCGCCACACACTGAGATGGAGATGTCAGGATGAGGTCGGTTAGTGGAGGGTGGAAATACCAGCAGGTCAGTTTTAGAGAGGTTTAGTTTTAGGTAGAGAGAGGACATGGTGTGAGAGACAGCGGACAGACAGTTAGTGATGTTTTGGAGTAAAGGTGCAGAGATGTCACGGGAAGAGGTGTATAGCTGGGTGTCATCAGCATACAGGTGGTATTGGAGGCCAAATCTCCTGATGGTTTGTCCAATAGGGGCTGTGTAGATAGAGAAAAGAAGGGGGCCGAGGACAGAGCCCTGGGGGACCCCAACAGCAAGGGGAAGAGGAGGGGAGGTAGAGCCAGCAAAGGAGACACTGAAAGAGCGGTCAGATAGGTAGGAAGAGAACCAGGAGAGGGCAGTGTCCTTTAGGCCAATGGAGCGTAGCATACTGAGGAGGAGTTTGTGGTCAACAGTGTCAAATGCTGCGGAGAGTAGAAGCATTCCTTGCCACATTCTGGCAAAGAGGCATTGAAGACAAATACAAACATAGTAATAAATTAATGATATTATTAATCCATGGTTTCTATTACAATATACACTCATTATTTAAAAAATCCTGCTCCCTAGAAGACGTTGTTGTTTTGCGGCAAAACCCAGTATGCAGTTACATCTCAGGTAGATATATAAAAGATTAGAGTTGTAGCATTGTTAGATGAACGGTCTTGCCACCTGAGGTCCTAAAAGTGGTTCCTCCCTTGGCCTATAAAAGGCTCTCAGAGGCTCCTTGTGTGTAGTGGATCTCTATTTCCACTTGTGTGGAGCTTGTTGACCGCTAGATGCTTCTACAACACAATCAAAGAAATTTTCCCCAGTTAACAAAGATTTAGAGGGGGAACATCATTGGAATGCAAAAGGTTGGATGGTCTTATCGACAATTTGCCCATCACCTGGGATATACTGAAGAGACTGTTAGGAGGTGTAGGAACCAGTGGTTATAAGACAGCATGCACACAAGGCAACTGGGCTCAGGACGCCCTCTAGACCACCAGTAGAGAGGATCATCTGATCGTCCGACAAGGATGAGCAGCTCTTACTGTTTCGTTTTCTGCCATCCAGAAACAGGTGGCGCCATCGATACAGGTTACTGTGTTGGTTGAAACCATTTTCAGGTACTTGGCTGAAGGACATTGGCATTACAGTGCCAACTAAGAGGTGAGCGCCTTTGCTGTGCCCGGTCAGCAGATTTATCAACAATAGAACATGTATTGGACCATCTACGATGCCAACTTCGAAGAGCCTATGAATTTGCACAATATAAAAACTCATTTACAGCAAATGTGGACCAATATGCCAAAGTATACCATACGGTACCTGTATGCCTCTATGCCCAGCCATATCACATCTTGCATCTAAACTAGAGCCGACCCAACAGGGTACTATAGCCTCTATGCCCACCTATATCACATCTTGTATACAAGGTAGAGGCAGTACAACAGGGTAGTAGAACCTGTATGCCCGATGTATAACATATAGTATCCAAGCTAGAGGTGGTACAACAAGATACTAGAGCCTCCATGTCCACCTGTATCACATCTTGTATCCAAGCTAGAGGCAGTACAACAGGGCACTAGAGCCTCCATGTCCACCTGTATCACATCTTGCATCCAAGCTACAGGCGGTACAACAGGGCACTAGAGCCTCCATGTCTGCCTGTATCACATCTTGCATCCAAGTTTGAGGAGATACAACAGGGTACTAGAGCCTGTATGCCCGCTTGTATAACATATAGTATCCAAGCTAGAGGTGGCACAACAAGATACTAGAGCCTCAATGCCCACCCGCATCACATCTTGTATCCAAGCTAGAGGCAGTACAACAGGATACTGGAGCCTCCATGCCACCCATATAACATCTTGTACCCAAGCTAGAGGCGGTACAACAGGGTACGAGAGCTTCATGCCCACCCGTATCACATCCTATATCCAAGCCAGAGGTGGTACAACAGGATACTAGAGCCTCCCTTCAAGTGTTCAGTTCTCCACAATAAATTCTCCCTTTGCTCCCTTATTGTAACCACTTACTTATATCAATGTTGTGATCACACAGAGAAAGTTCAACATGACTTCAGTGCTTGATTCCATATCCTTCTCTCTTGTTTTCTAGAGAGAGAGCCGTTTCCGAAGTACAATTTATGCACAATAAGGGAACGACTATTCAAGAAGTAAATCGACAGAAATGGCTGCAAGATTTAATGACTGGGGTTCACAGCGCGGGCCGAAGAGATGTATCACTCATGAGGAGTTTACTTAGAGAAGCTAGAGGCGGTACAACAGGGTACTAGAGCCTCCCTTCACGTGTTCAGTTTTCCACAATAAATTCTCCCTTTGCTCCCCTATTGTAATCACTTACTTACATCAACGCTACAATCACACAGGAAAAGTTCCATTCAATTCCAACAACTCCTAGGGGAAGGGATTTTTTTTTACAATGAGTGTACTATATGTAATATTATATTCATAATGTTATCATGTAATTTCCTCCTATCATGCCAATAGTGTGTCTGGGCAATTTTCCTAGTTAACTCTGTTTATTGGAGCACAATCAAAAAATAGTAATGTGAATGATACTTTCTCTCTTTAATCATTTCATTTTTTGTTGTTTGTTATAGAGAGAGATCAGTTGCAGAGATTCAACTAATGCATGATAAAGGAAAGACGGCTGAAGAGCTAGATCGGCAAGCCTGGTTACAAAACTTACTGGAGAAAGTTCACAGCCCAGGCCGAAGAACGCTTTCTATGTTGACACACAATAAGTAAATTAACACACTGACGCAACATAACTAGAGTCAATATGAACCATCAAACCATTGATGATCTCACAAAAACAGAAATTGCATCACACATGTATAGTGTTTATATTACTTGGTATATAGCTTCCATAGCGCCCTATATAACTCAATATTGCGCTAACACATGGTAGCAATTACAAAAGACAATGCGGAACAGATATATTAAATAGAGGTTACAGTTTACAAGGTTAAAACAGTAGCCAAAAGAGGTCAGGGAAAAGGAGCTAGCAGCTATAGATGTGTCAGATGGAGACTCTATTGGAATATTTTAGGCAGGGATACACCCATACCTTCCAACTTTTGAACAGTTTAAAAAGAGACATCTTTTACACTAAGCAACACCACTTTTGCTCTAATCCATGCCCTTTCTGTGCCATCACAGTAATAATGCTCCTCAGTGTCCCCCTTACAGTACTATATGTACTTTAGTTTATTTCTAAAGAATAGTCAGATACTAATTCTACACAGTGATAGTAATTTCAGTGCAGTTACCTCCAGTGATCACTGGTAACATTGCCCCTGATTGGTCTGTTCTTGTTTTTATTATTTCTGTGCCCAGACCACCATCAAGACTTCTTTCAGTCATGACTCGTCTCTGTACTTTCCCCATCCTGTTGCAATCCCCAATACCCTTCTCAGTAGCCCTACACAGTGCCCCCTCTGTGGCTCAATTTCGTTATGCCTTAGTTACAAGTGACCCCCACTGTAGAGCCTCTTGATATAGTGATTCATTGTGGCCACACTTAAGCGCTCCCACTCCACTAACTACATTCATCTACATTAAAGGCAGCCATCACCCATAGGTACAGGCAGCGATCTGCACACAGATAATGTCATGCCTCCACCACCCCTGGCTTCTGCTCTCATCACTGAGTCTGGAGCTGAGGAAATGAGTAAATTGTTGCAGCATGCTGCCAGAACCTGTGAGCAATCACACCAAAATGCCAGAGCCTGTGAGTAATGGCTGCCTTTACTGTAAATGACAGACTAATTAGTGGAGGATGGGATAGGGCAGTGAGCAAGACAGTGGCATGCCCTCCTGGCATGGTAGGACAGCTGCCCTAATAGCATGCTGAGTGGAGATATTTTTGAAGAAGGTAACAAAATTCAGTCTAGAATACTGTGTGTTATGATATTGTACGACTGTCCATTGTCTGGTTTGCAATTCAGCCCAAATGAGGTGCTTAGAATTGACTTGCTATATTAGATAACCTATAATTAAATATTAACCTTTGGGGGGGGAGGGGGATTTCTCTCTAATCCCGTACAAAACTCTCTTATATTTTCATTTTATTAGGGCTTTTTGGTTTAGCCACATTTTTCTGTAGAAATCGGTTACTTAAAGGGGTTGTCTCATGAAGAGAACCTATTTATATATGCTTTATTTGCTCTTACAGATCAGTTAAGCAAGAGCAGAGAGCCTCTAAGAAAAAACGGCTCTTGCAGTCACGGCCAAACCACGTATTACATGGCCGCCCGGTTATCTAAATGGCTGGTATTTAATCCTAGGTTTCACCTACAGGATAAACTGTAGAGGAATTGTATGGCTAGCCAAAACATCTTCTGGTAGTTGCAGGGTTTCTGAAGCCTGAACAGCAGCGTTCAACTCATCATCATTTCAATTTCGAAAGGAGGTTGTCTTGATGAGAAAACCCCTTTGATGTGTAAGGTTTAAAAGCTAGAACTAACACCTGACCATACACTGTACCCTATTGACTCCATGGCAAGGAACGCAAAATACTCAAGAATAGTCTGCCTCCTGCCAACATTACTCGAGTGCTTGACTCCATATCCTTCTCTCTTGTTTTCTAGAGAGAGAGCCGTTTCTGAAGTACAATTTATGCACGATAAGGGAAAGACTATTCAAGAAGTAAATCGACAGAAATGGCTGCAAGATTTAATGAATGGGGTTCACAGCGCGGGCCGAAGAGATGTATCACTCATGAGGAGTTTACTTAGAGAAGCTAGAGGCGGTACAACAGGGTACTAGAGCCTCCCTTCACGTGTTCAGTTTTCACAATAAATTCTCCCTTTGCTCCCCTATTGTAATCACTTACCTATATCAGCATTACAGTCACACAGGAAAAGTTCCATTCCATTCCAACAACTCCTAGGGGAAGGGATTTTTTTTACAATGAGTGTGCTATATGTAATGTTATATTCATTTTGTTATGTAATTTCCTCCTATCATGCCAATAGTGTGTCTGGGCAATTTTCCTAGTTAACTCTGTTTATTGGAGCACAATCAAAAAATAGTAATGTGAATGATACTTTCTCTTTAATTATTTTATTTTTTGTTGTTTGTTATAGAGAGAGATCAGTTGCAGAGATTCAACTAATGCATGATAAAGGAAAGACGGCTGAAGAGCTAGATCGGCAAGCCTGGTTACAAAACTTACTGGAGAAAGTTCACAGCTCAGGCCGAAGAACGCTTTCTATGTTGACACACAATAAGTAAATTAACACACTGACGCAACATAACTAGAGTCAATATGAACCATCAAAACCTTTGATGATATCACAAAAACAGAAGTTGTATCACACATGTATAGTGTTTATGGTATTACTTGGTATATAGCTTCCATAGCGCCCTATATAACTCAATATTGCGCTAACACATGGTAGCAATTACAAAAGACAATGCGGAACAGATATATTAAATAGAGCTTACAGTTTACAAGGTTAAAACAGTAGCCAAAAGAGGTCAGGGAAAAGGAGCTAGCAGCTATAGACGTGTCAGATGGAGACTCTATTGGAATATTTTAGGCAGGAATATACCCATACCTTCCAACTTTTGAACAATTTAAAATGAGACATGTTTTACACTAAGCCACACCACTTTTGCTCTAATCCATGCCCTTTCTGTCCCCTCACAGTAATAATGCTCCTCAGTGTCCCCCTTACAGTACTATATGTACTTTAGTTTATCTCTAAATAGTAGTCAGATACTAATTCTACACAGTGATAGTCATTTCAGTACATTTACCTCCAGTGATCACTAGTAACATTGCCCCTGATTGGTCTGTTCTTGTTTTTATTATTTTTGTGCCCAGACCACCATCATGACTTCTTTCAGTCATGGCTCGTCTCTGTACTTTCCCCATCCTGTTGCAATCCCCAATACCCTTCTCAGTAGCCCTACACAGTGCCCCCTCTGTGGCTCAATTTCGTTATGCCTTAGTTAGAAGTGACCCCCACTGTACAGCCTCTTGATATAGTGATTCATTGTGGGGGGGGGGGGGGGGGGGATTTCTCTCTAATCCCATACAAAACTCTCTTATATTTTCATTTTATTAGGGCTTTTTGGTTTAGCCACATTTTTCTGTAGAAATCGGTTACTTAAAGGGGTTGTCTCATGAAGAGAACCTATTTATATATGCTTTATTTGCTCTTACAGATCTGTTAAGCAAGAGCAGAGAGCCTCTAAGAAAAAACGGCTCTTGCAGTCACGGCCAAACCACGTATTACATGGCCGCCCGGTTATCTAAATGGCTGGTACTTAATCCTAGGTTTCACCTACAGGATAAACTGTAGAGGAATTGTATGGCTAGCCAAAACATCTTCTGGTAGTTGCAGGGTTTCTGAAGCCTGAACAGCAGTGTTCAACTCATCATCATTTCAATTTCAAAAGGAGCTTGTCTTGGTGAGAAAACCCCTTTGATGTGTAAGGTTTAAAAGCTAGAACTAACTCCTGACCATACACTGTACCCTATTGACTCCATGGCAAGGAACGCAAAATATTCAAGAATAGTCTGCCTCCTGCCAACATTACTCGAGTGCTTGACTCCATATCCTTCTCTCTTGTTTTCTAGAGAGAGAGCCGTTTCTGAAGTACAATTTATGCACGATAAGGGAAAGACTATTCAAGAAGTAAATCGACAGAAATGGCTGCAAGATTTAATGAATGGGGTTCACAGCGCGGGCCGAAGAGATGTATCACTCATGAGGAGTTTACTTAGAGAAGTACAAGGAATAAGTACTGAGGAGCAGCGGAGGATGAGCGTGATGAAAAATAACAGGAACCTGCAGTACAAATCTGAAATTTCTGCATATAGTAAAAAAATGACTGAATAAAAATGACTAGAAATTCAGTTTAACTAATATGGAGTCAGTGTTCACCTTTCTTACATGTCAGTCTGAAACGTGATGTTTGCTGCTATGTGATTAACAATCTATATATGAGATGATGGCTTGACGATGCAGGATTTCATTTCGCAATTTAATGGCGCATGCACAGCGGCTTTTATTCTGTCCGATTTTTGGACTGAAAAATCGGTCCAAACATCAGGAGGAAATAGCAGCCACTCGTTTGAATGGGTGCATGCACATGGGGTCTTTTTAAGGCTACATGCACATGAGCGCAAAAATCTCAAAAGTTTTGAATGGAGTTATACATATGAGACTGCCGGTAAAAGATCGCTGCACATACTATTTTTTTGCGCTCCTTGGAACGCATCGCCCATGGTTTTCAATGGGACAGTCAAACACATGGCATGCCGTGCGCTGTGTTGTTTCTCATTGAAAACAATGGGAAACCATTGCCGATCCTCTGATGCACATGAAACAAGCTCTGGAAGATAGCAATTTCAGAGAAGTGATGCGGGGCGTGTGGCACCAAAATTCACATGCAATGCAAGAAATAGAACAGTACATATTGTGGCTTTTAATTGGAAATTTACCCTAAATATGGTGCTGCATCCGCTAGCAAGTCAGATTGGATTCACACGTGATGCTATTTTATACCACAAACAGCCCTGCTGCAAAAACTTCATTCCCTTCATCTGGATTTTGCTGCAGAATTGGATGAGGATTTTCTGCAGCTATTTCATAGCATATCTGCATGTAAGACCTGTGGATTCTGCATTAAATTGGTTTGTGGTGTAAAATCACCCCCCACCCCCTATATAAATCCACCCCAACGCCTCTAATCCCTCTATAACATGTACATTCACCACTGTCAGCATAGGTGTTAAGTAGCTGACTACCGCCAGATACCTCTGGACTCCTGGGCAAACAGAACTGACCAGAGAAAGTTGTCCATTTAATCTTTACCTTGGGAGGATACGCCTGAGTATATGACAGACCCACATACATGTGAGATTCTTCCAAGCAATCTAAGTTATGGCACACAGCCATATTATGAATTCATATGCTACAGCTCCCATGGATATTTGTAAACCCGTACGCTACCTTCGATTTCATACAGGATTTATCACACATTTGTGATAAATAAAAAAAATGTGCCATGCTCCATTGAATTGCGTATTATGCTTTTAGGGGAGAGTGCAATATCATAAAGAGGCGCATGCAGTGTCTACGGCTCTGTAGTGCAGAACTACAAGAACTGCAGAACTCGTATATAGACTATGTGTCATTGTATAGAGTCTGTGCACATACAGGGGTAGACAAAAATATACAAACAGCTTATGAAATGCATGGGATTTTAATAATTCGCACTGAGCTGCCCTTCTGACCCATGCTTGGCTGAGAGCTTTCCCACCAAATTTGTGTTTACTTCACCTCTTGCCCTGCTCTTGGTACTGTTGGGAGCCAGCTGGTAACAGCAGCTGAGTGGCTCAAACCCCTGACCAATGGAACCTTGTGTTCAGACAGATGTTCACTTCTGCCCAATGGCATCTGTGACATATTACCTCCGCTTAAGTTACATGGGATTATAAATCATACTTCAATAAGATATGTAGAGTCTGATTTTAAGGCTTTTTTATTATTTTATTTATTATTTTTACCACTGGTGCAGTTTAACCCTCAGACCGACATTTTCCCACTTTGCCAGGAGGAACAGCAGAGCCATCCTGACTACCATCTCATTATCCCCACTGCGTAATACCTACTACATCTGTGTCAAAAATGCCTCGCATCACTTCAGGGAAGTAGCGAATCTAGAATGGGGTTCATGTTTGTGCAAGATTTGTGGTTCTCACAACTCACAAATCTCATGCAATTTTTTCAGCCATGTGAAAGTGGCCTAACTGATGAAAATCCCCTCCTGACAACTCTTACTGGCTCGCTGCACTACACCACTGTTTTCTCTCACTGACTAAAACGTCTGAGTGAAGTGATGAAACTAACTGATGAAAACTGACTGCACAACACTGACTAGACCCCAACTTACTCTCTGCCTAACTGCCAACTGACAAATCTAACTATGCACCAAGTATTTCACTTCCTGCGCGGGCTCTGGTGGTGGGCAACAATGAGCGCACCAATCACAGAAGCCCTCACTCCTGCCACCCTATCAGGGTGCTCGGCTCAATCCTGCAGCTGACCAATTGGAGCTGAGTCTGCCGGCAACCAATTAGATATAGTTAGTTACCAGGCAGACTATTATTAACTCTGATGCAGGACAGTAACCCCTGCTTGCCAGGGACAATTTAGAAATGCCACCATATAGGGCAAACTAAATCCAATATGCTTACATTATCTTTGACCAAACTTTACCATGGTTTACAAATCCAACATGGCATCATCTATATCATTTAGTCCAGGAATCTAGCAGCACCATTAAACAAAGACCCACGTCCCGAAACAATAGGTTGACCAGAGGAATTCTCTAAATTCTTCTGTATTTTAGGAAGTGCATATAAGACTGGCACCAAGGTGGAGGGCACACTCAAAAAGACAAATAATTTTGCATCTATAATACTATCTGTTAGGGCCTACGCAAGCAGAATCTTAAGACTAAGTGACAGTCTAACATATGCTTGTAAAGTCCCTTTTATCGCTCAGGCGACTCTGTTTTGCGAACTTGCATATATGAAGGATGAATTCAAGTGCAATGGTTTGGCATACAAATATGACATTTTACGAATGTCATCTCCCAGGATTTGGGGACTGTATTCACGTGGCTGTGTGGTTAAAATGCCTTGATGGTAAATGATGTGGATGACACCATGTTGGAGTTGCATGCTGTGGTAAAGGCTGATCAATGTTTGTAGTGCTAACTCCACTGCCAGAGGTGTCTGCAGTGGAAAGCCCGCTTCCCAGAAGTGCCTAGTCCAGTGCCAAGCCCTCTGTCAGAGGTGCCTACTCCAGTGCCAAGCCCACTGTCGGAAGTGCCTACTCCAGTGCCAAGCCCACTGTCAGAGGTGCCTACTCCAGTGCCAAGCCCTCTGTCAGAGATGCCTACTCCAGTGCCAAGCCCGCTGTCGGAAGTGCCTATTCCAGTGCCAAGCCCGCTGTCGGAAGTGCCTACTTCAGTGCCAAGCCCGCTGTCGGAAGTGCCTACTCCAGTGCCAAGCCCGCTGTCGGACGTGCCTGCAGTTCCAAGTCCACTGCCCATGTCCACGGAGCCCTCTCTGCAGGGGCGTATTGAGGTGAGCCCTAAGAGCAGGTTTACTGTCACATACTGCACCAATCATATGGCTGTTCACTGCTCTCCTTTTTGGTGCTGTCCATCTGCAATTCTGCACAGTTTGTGCCATGTTACTGGAACTTCCTTGCATGCCTCTGGGTCTCAGGCAGGACATTACATGATCCCACAAGCGTATCTTGATAATGTGCTATGGCCCACTGCAGCAATTCAATAGTTAATTGTTCCTGGTCTTTAGTCTCTGTTGCCACAGTGGGTCAAAGACAACTTATTACTTACTTTATTTAGACTTTGGGACTTCAGTCATGATTTGCCTGAGTATCAATGTAGTTGATCCTCAGTCGTGATCCTGTAAACTGCTAAATCAGGTCGTTTTTCTTACCCAGCCTTGTCTGGCCTGCTACATCAGCCTGTTAACATCCCAGCTCTGCTACATTAGCTCGTTACTTGCTTGACTCTGCTACATCAGCCCGTTAGCTGTCCAGCTCTGCTACATCATCATCAATCATCATCATCAAGTTTTGTCTAACTAGCTGTTAGCCACACTGTGATCCGGGTTCCAAGGATCCACAAAACAATAGCACCTGAGCTAGGTGTCATTACAGAGTTACAAAAGGCTTGTTCAAATTGAGTAAGGGGATGTGATATAGGGCACGAGGGGGTCAGAGATAGGGCGACATCAAACTTGAGGAGCATTTCAAACTTATCCCAAATTGTGGAGTGGGAGGACAGAACTAGAGGGAGTTTTTATTTCTCTCCCATTTCTTCTTTTTTGTTTTTTTTCTTATTATTTAATATACATATTTATGTGTCCGCATATCTATATATCTCTATATCTAGCTATATAATTACTATTCATTTATTTTACACCTTGAATATTTATCATCTATTTCTTTTATCATTAGGATATACTTTATATAAACATATTGCCTTATACTGGATTATGGGGACATCTAGTGGTTGAAAAAAGGAACTACCAGCCACTGAAGATAGATTGTAATTGTGAATTACAGATGGACTGATTAAAGCTTCCTGCACGCGGCAGAGCCATATTTCGCATGCGGAATCTGGCCCTAGGAGCAGTATCGTCCACGCATACTTGGTTACTTGCATTTTCATCCGGATGGTGCATTCAGACGACCGAATACCGGCTGGGTTTTCACGACGGCTGATATACGGCATCTCTCTCTGCAGGGGGAGGAGGCTGGAAAAGCCGGGAGCATTACTCTGAGCTCTCGCCCCCTCTCTGCCTCCTCTCCACCCCCTCTCCGCCCCTCTGCACTATTTGCAATGAGAGGAGGCGGGACGGGGTGAGGCTAAGTTCCAGAAATTAGCTCCGCCCCACCCCACCTTTCCTCATTGAAAATAGTGCAGAGGGGTGGAGGCAGAGAGGGGGCGGGAGCTCAGAGCACTACTCCCGGCTCTTCCAGCCTCCTCCCCCTGCAGAGAGAGACGCCGTATATCGGCTGGGCGTAAAAAAAACCCGGCCAATATACGGTTGTCTGAATGTGGATGGTTCACACAAAGAGCCGTCGGACATGCGCAGTACAGATTTTTTTCCCCGCGTCATTGCTTAGTGATGAAGCAATGACGGAAGGAAAAGATCAAAAAGATCTGCGCTCAAAAGATCGGGGAATTAAGAAGTGTAATAGTCCAAATAGTTAAATCGGCCATATTTATTAGCTACAAGAATTATAAAAAAGAAAAGGGTTGCAACTCGTTTCAGCGCTAGTGTGGGCCTTTCTCAAGCATGATAAGAAGTCAGATACATGTGTCTATACACATATATATATATATATATATATATATATATATATATATATATATATATATTGTAATAGGGTGAGAAAAATGGTCTGGAGTGGAAGGTATGTGTCACAGAGGTTATTAGCCTCTGTGAGGTAGTCAGGTCCTCTTTCACTCCAGGCCAGATCTAACCACCTGTCCAGCATGCCATTTAAGGAGACAGGTGGAAGGTAGAGGGAGGTGTGTGCGCCTGGTAGATACAGGCTGCAGTTACTCTGTGACTTGAAACTGTGAGCAGAGAGAGAGAGGCGCTGTGGACGAGGCGCTACCTGGTGGCAGCAGGACTCCTGGAGGGGATACGTCTGCCCTTGGACTAGAGCCTGAAATTTGAAGGCATAAGGACCAGCTGCGCTCTGGACATCCACAGGTCTGTGCACCTCTATGGACTTGTATGGTCTCCTCAGCTGAGGATTTACCTGCGTTACCTCCGGACTGAGGAGGGTTAAACCTGAACAGAGACTTTTTGTTGTTGCTATCATTTACCATTTATCTGGAGACCCAGTTATTTGTGTTTCTGTTAAAGACTGTATAAATAAACCAAACAAGAAGAAAAGTGATGGTTTGGAGTGCTCTTTAACCCCTGAGCCTCGTGTGGCACAGAGTGTAAGCTCTCGCCTACAACCTGAAGGTTGCAAATTCGATCCCCACATGCGTCAGGTAGCCGGCTCAAGGTTGACTCAGCCTTCCATCCTTCCGATGTCGGTAAAATGAGAACCCAGCTTGGTGGGGGGTAATTAAGTAATAATTACCTGAAAGCGCTGCGTAATAAGTTGGCGCTATACAAATACCAAGATTTTATTTAGTTATTTATATATATATATATATATAATGAGAGAGATACACTTTCTTAGTCTGCATTCACATGAACGTATATCGGCTCGGTTTTCTTGCCCCCTCTCTACCTCCTCTCCACCCCTCTGCACTATTTGCAATGAAAGGAGGCGGGTCTCAGTTCCAAGAATTAGCCCTGCCCCCGTCCCACCTCTCCCCATTGCAAATAGTGCAGAGGGGTGGAGAGTAGGCAGAGAGGGGGCGGGAGCTCAGTTCCTGCTCCTGGCTCTTCCATCCTCCCCCCTGCAGATGAGGACGACGTATATCGGCTCGGCATGAAAACCAAGCCGATATACGTTTGTGGGAATGCAGCCTTAGATTTCTGACATTTCATCATGCTTGAGAAAGGCCCACACTAGCGCTGAAATGAGTTGCAACCCTTTTCTTTTTTTTTACAAATCTTGTAGCTGATAAATATGGACGACTTAACCATTTAGCTATTTGGACTATTACACTCTTTAATTCCCCGATGCGTTGAGCGCGGAGCTTTTTTATCTTTTCCTATTTGGGCTTATTATCTGTGTCCACTGAGGACCAGTGGACATATTCTCCTGGATCAGGACAGCAAAGAAAGTGCGAGCAGCAAGCCGGGATACATAGGTGCTGGGGCGGGCTGTAATTCCATAGAGGTGTCCCGCCAGGCATAAAGGCAAAGGAGTGCCGCCAGGCACCAGGTGAGTCCTTTCCCCTGTATGCACTGCTATGATTATGCATTCTATACTCATGCATTTTTAACTAATACATATTACAAGGCGCTGTTCATTTGTTTTTTATGATTTGAAATAAATAGTTTTATGTTTAAAAATTATTCTGATTTCTTTTTCAACCTAGCATTGTCAGCAAAGACAAGAATGTTTTTTATATACTTGTGATGGTGCAATTAGCAGAATGACCAGCTGAGGGCTCCAAAGCAGTCATTCTGCTAAACTGATGAGAAGATACCTGTATTGGGTGAGGCAGGAAGGAAGGGAAAGCATTGATTCCTGCCACACTCAGGGGCTCTTCTTCAGTGTTCTCCTCAATGTGGGAGTAGATTGTCCTCTCTGGGATGGTTAGATCCCAGACAGGAGCATATAGAGAACTTCTGCCCTGAGATGCCTCCTAGAATGGAATGTTAATAATAATGATGGATTGTGCATAATGTGTATGCTATGACATTAACAATAGCTTGAAACCTGTACTCATTAAAAAATAAATGGACTTGTTTTATTTTTACCACAAGCTGTCCTGGATGTGGGTTTTCTAAGTGCTGCCAACCGTCTCAGAGAGAGAGAGACGGTGAACCTGAGTGGGTGATAATCGCCCAGATGATCACATGCTGTACACTCTGCTGTCTGTAACATCAATTTAGTTTTGCAGGATGCAGCATTAAACATAACTGAAATTTCAAATTCTGTTACTTAGTTAAGTTTTTAGGTTGTATCCGTACGGGCTACGAAACATCGCTCATGTGAAAGAACCCATTGGAAACCATGGGCTTCACATTGTAGTGATGATTTTGTAGCCCGTGCAGATACAGCCTTAGGGCTCTTTCACACCACTGTTGGCATTTTTCCGCTTGCCCACCGGCGCTGTAAAAACGTGTGAATGTTTACGCGCCAGTTCAGACGGCACAGGCCCCGGCGCATACACGCCGAGCTCGCAATGCTGTTGGGCCTCCCCTCCCTCCCCCTTGCCGGCTCACCTCCTCTCCCCTCCCATCCGGCTGTGTGCAATTGGAGGGGGTGGGCGTGGACAGAGCTAAGCTCCCACCCCTTATCCACAGCCAGCAATGGGCGGGATGAGGCTGAGCTTAGTTCCGCCCCCACCCATTGCAAACAGCCAGAGGGGAGGAGAGAAGAGGGAGGGAGTTTAGCCGCGGGAATACGGCCATGTGATCTGATGCATTGGAATCCAATGCATCAGATCATAGAGTATATCAGCCAACCGTGAAAAAAGCGGCCGATATACGGTCATGTCCTGGAACTATCTTCCCGGCCAGAATATGTCGGCCGCTGCATAGACGCCTATGGGAGCCAATGACAGAGGCTGGAGAAGGAATGTGGGAGGGAGTTTACCAGCTAAACTCCCTCCTCCTTCTCTCCTCCTCCCTCCTTCCCTATGGCTGTTTGCAATGGTAGGGGGCAGGGGTGGAGCTAAGCTCCGCCACATCCCACCCCCTACCATTGCTGGCTGTGGACAAGGGGCAAGAGCTTAGTCGCACCCTGTCCCGCCTCCACCCATTGCAAACAGCCGGAGGGGAGGAGAGAAACAGAGAGTCAGAGAAGGTGAGGTAAGGCATTGCGGTGTCAGCATATATGCACTGGGCTCGCGCCATCTGAACGGGCACACAAATGTCAGATTTGTATGCCTATTCACACTTTTTTTCCACCCCGGCAAGCGCACGTAAAACATCTACGAACGTGTGAATAACACCTATCTTACTGTATTTTTTGCGTGGCTTGCTCTGCATATTTGCGCTCACAAGAAAAACATGCAAGCATCTTCCCATTAATTTGAATGGGCAATTAAGTTTAATTGGTTTAATATGTGCTATTTTTGTACGCAATCTGCACAATAGTAGAACATTCTGCATACTTTTTCACGAACAAAAGGCGTTCTATTCGCTCTGTATTGCACCCACTTTTTCGCACTATGAACTTGGCTTTTTTGCACACTTTTTAGCGTATTTTTATGCAAAGGTGTTTTTTTCCAGCGGAATTGCACAGTGTTTCATGCATTTTCTTGCATATTAATCGTCCATTTGAGCACCCTCATTGACTTCTATGGGGTTCTCTGGTGCGCAAATGCATGGAAAGGTAGAGCATGTTCTATCTTTTGCGCTGCTGAAAAAGCGCATGCAAAATATGCGCTAGTGAACAAGCCCATTGAAATCAATAGGTTCTATTCACTGTGTATTGTGTGTCCAAATACATCTGTGGGAGCCGACCTATGTGTGAAGAAAGTAAAGGGACACTAATTAGTGGTGCCTAGATCAAAGGTTACAGAAGATTTGAGACAGAAGTGTTTTACGGATGGTTTGATATAACTATAAATCAACTGCAGAACCGGTTTGATGGCATCAATTGTCTAAGTTTCAAAATTCTCAAGCTAGTGCAATAGAATCCAATTATAATAACAGGTAAGTGGTTCTTAGAGGCGGAATTACCTGAATCTACACAATCACTATCAATAAAAGCTGCTGTTAACCCTATGACTATAGGTGTATAAGGAAACAAAAGTCACAGAGAAGGAGCAGCCAGTTCAAAAATGTAAAACATAACTTTTATTGGGCACATCTTAAAGTAAAAGGTGAAAAACTATACACGGACAGAAAATGATGAACTAATACACCCTAACTTCACTACTACCGATAGCGGAGTGCTCGCCCTGACAAGTGCAACCACAGACAGAAACTTTCACCCTGGATAGCCCTATTAAACCCTATTGATAGTCAAACATGAACAATACCGAGAGGCAACACAGGAGCAGAGAGTAATAATTTATGTCATGTATTGAATGATAAATACCACAAGATCCAGGACAAACATGAATGAATTAAATTCTGCACTGCATGACAAGTTCCGGAGAGGCTTTTTGAAGATTTCTTCTCCAGCTTGGGGATGAGATCTTAAAAATCTCATCCACATTGTTGTTGTTGCAAAAGCTACGGCATTTCCGTAAGGAGGGTCTGTAAGGAAATTCTGCAGTAAATCTGCGCTGTGTGGACCTAGCCTAAAAAAGTTTTCCAAGTAGCGCCGTACCAGGATACATCAGGGTTAGAACGGAAGCACTGCTTCAACCCCTGTGTAAGGTCAGGCGCTGATAATTGCAGGCGCAGCTCACATTGAAGTCATTGAAAGCAGTAATTGTAATTTCAGGCATCGCTCCTATTGATTTCAATGAGAGCTGTGCATGCAATAACAAGCGCCGACCACTGCAAAGGGTTGGAGCAACTCCATTCCAGTGGGCGCTGCCTGAAAACCCATTTAATGTTGACGGAGGGATTCCCAGCCTGGGTGCCACGGTCATTGGTGTTCTTTTTCAAGAGTATCCTGAGAACATGACCTGTTGGGGTCTGTGAGGACTGGAGTTGGGAAACACTGGACTAGACTTTGAGATTTCAATAGGATAAAGGATGACAATCTGAACAATCGTGAGTACCACTGCCCCACATGGTCTCCGATAGATTGAATCATATTGAAGTTAACAGTGTACTGCCTTCCCAAAGTAGTGTTTAAAGGGGTTGTCCCGCGGCAGCAAGTGGGTCTATACACTTCTGTATGGCCATAATAATGCACTTTGTAATGTACATTGTGCATTAATTATGAGCCATACAGAAGTTATAAAAAGTTTTATACTTACCTGCTCCGTTGCTGGCGTCCTCGTTCCCATGGAGCCGACTAATTTTCGCCCTCCGATGGCCAAATTAGCCGCGCTTGCGCAGTCCGGGTCTTCTGCAGTCTTCTATGGGGCCGCTCGTGTAGAATGCCGGCTCCGTGTAGCTCCGCCCCGTCACGTGCCGATTCCAGCCAATCAGGAGGCTGGAATCGGCAATGAACCGCACAGAAGCCCTGCGGTCCACGGAGACAGAGGATCCCGGCGGCCATCTTCAGCAGGTAAGTATGAAGACGCCGGACCGCCGGGATTCAGGTAAGCGCTGTGCGGGTTGTTTTTTTAACCCCTGCATCGGGGTTGTCTCGCGCCGAACGGGGGGGGGGGGGTTAAAAAAAAAAAAAACGTTTCGGCGCGGGACAACCCCTTTAAGTCAGTTGTTCAATGGACAGTAAATGCATATTCTAATCAGCTAGATTTACCTATTTGATTAACTGAAGATTCTAGAAGACTAATTAGCTTAGGAGGTCTCACCGCCAAATAGTGTCCATGGAGCTACATACACCTGGCCATAAATTGACAGCAATATTCCAAAAGAGTGTACACAGCATAAAGTGAATCTCTTCCTTATTACTGACTCATAAAAGCTCATATGTCACTAGTCTAAAATCGCCAAATCTTTCTGATCTTCTCTTAAATTAATATTTTACGTACACTTACATTTTCTACTTCAAGACTAAGTCAAACAAGCATTTTCTGTTGCGCATGTTTTTTGCATTTGTGATTCGCATTTCTTAGTACTAATAATTTTCTAAGGCAGCAGTCACATGTTTAATTTTTAATTGCGAAAAAAATGCGCACCGGTAAAAAAAAAGACAGAGAATTGCAAAATAGAACTAACTGCGGCATCACTATTCTTTGTATGTGAAACCCCAGGATGCTGTCACATCCAAGGGTTTCACGCCTTTGTCAACAGGGCCGGCGGCAGCAGGGTTCATTGATGTAATTGTCAGACCAGCATCACCTATTACCTAGGTAAAAAATTGCAAATGGCCTGATGGTCCAGAAAGTTTGACAGTCCAGTCTGCCAGTGTCATCACCTGCTTTGCTCACCTAAAACTTCCTTCTGATGGAAAGGGGAACTCAACACTCCACCTCTGGAATGGAGTTGAACTCGACATCTGGAGGGGAGTGGATTCAAGGAGTGGAGACCAATGCGCATCAGCATCACAAGGGAGCCCATTCTAATGGAGACAATGTCCTCCGCCCGTTCCCAAAACATTGAGGGGCCGCTCAAAGGAAAGGGACAGTCGAACCGCAGCTACCGACGGTCGTCTCCATCCTGTATTTAGTTTAACTCCTCATCCTAACTTTCACGCCTACCCTACTTATACTACTAAAAAAAAAAAACTACTACATTGCATTATCTAGCTTACAAGAACATCTACCTAACAGTTTTGGGTTACAGTTTGCTACCTTAAACCTATTAACAAAATACAAGTCGCCTGTGAGATGCCAAAGCACAGAGTCCACTCCTGTTCAGGAAAATCGCTATGGCAATAGGGATTTAAGGAGTGCTCTCCAAACTGCCTCAACATCTCAAGGGCACCTGTTTTGATAGCGACAAGCCTGTCAATTTTCTAGACCATCAAAAATGTAAAACATTTATTTAACAACAAGTATGCAGCCCTTCAGGACATGCACACATGGTGTTAAAAAAACAAACGGCGCACCTCCAACCCCTTTCGCCGGCCTATCCATCTCCAGAATTGATTGATGCACTTGTCACACACACATTACCAATTAACTAAGTAAAAAAATTGCAAATGGCCTGATGGTCCAGAAAGTTTGACAGTCCAGTCTGCCAGTGTCATCACCTGCTTTGCTCACCTAAAACTTACTAACATAAATACAGTTCACCCCTGAGATTCTATCGCACATCAAAGCCTCCCTTCCTTCTGATGGAAAGGGGAACTCAACACTCGACCTCTGGAATGGAGTTGAACTCGACATCTGGAGGGGAGTGGATTCAAGGAGTGGAGACCAATGCGCATCAGCATCACAAGGGAGCCCATTCTAATGGAGACAATGTCCTCCGCCCGTTCCCAAAACATTGAGGGGCCGCTCAAAGGAAAGGGACAGTCGAACCGCAGCTACCGACGGTCGTCTCCATCCTGTTTTAGTTTAATTCCTCATCCTAACTTTCACGCCTACCCTACTTATACTACAAAAAAATTTAAAAAAACTACTACATTGCATTATCTAACTTAGAAGAACATCTACCTAACAGTTTTGGGTTACAGTTTGCTACCTTAAACCTATTAACAAAATACAATTCGCCTGTGAGATGCGAAAGCACAGAGTCCACTCCTGTTCAGGAAAATCGCTATGGCAATAGGGATTTAAGTGGATTTAAGGAGTGCTCTCCAAACTGCCTCAACATCTCAAGGGCCCCCGTTTTGATAGCGACAAGCCTGTCAATTTTCTAGACCATCAAAAATTTAAAACATTTATTTAACAACAAGTATGCAGCCCTTCAGGACATGCACACATGGTGTTAAAAAAACAAACGGCGGGGGCGTGGCTTAGCAAGCAAGGAGAGAGGTCGCACGCTGTTTTGCTCCTCCACAGAATCTCCCTTTTCAACCCTTTTCTGGGTCAAATCAGTGACCCAAACAGAGGCAGACAAGAGCACAGCACCTGGGGACCCACCAGAACCCACAACCGGCCCGGACAAGGCTCACCTGGTGATCTCCAGCCGCCAAAAAGAAGCCGAAGAGCCGCGGCCCTGCACAGCGGCCCGCGCCCGCGGCCTAACCCGACAAGTACCGCGCTCAGAAACACCCAGCGGGGACCACTCACGGAGCCCCAAGCAGAGGACTACGGCACAAGGTAACCCCTGCCGACTTAGAGGGGAGGCTCTGTCACCCTCGGTACCCGCGCTCTCACCGCAGCGCCTTGCACAGCCGCGGCTCCCTCCCTCTGAATATACCGCCGTGGCCACCAACCTGCAACTTGGCGGCATATACACTCATCAGGGTGATCCCCCGCTGGACTAATCCCCACGCTGGTGGTTTTCCCCCTCCTGCTGCCCAGAGCCGACAATCAGCACGGGTGGGCACACCGGAAGATCTGCACCTAGTCTCTAGCTCCCTGTGAGGCGCCTATTTTGATCTTTCAGGACCTGGCGCCCTCTACCCTGGCAAAGCGCCGCGCTTTGCGTCCTCTGTTGGAAGTCCTGAAAGCCCGGGACATTAGGTATGCGTGGCTGTTCCCTTTTGGCATCAGTGCAACCATCAAGGGTCAGAGGGTCAATATACGCACCCAAGAAGAGATGCGGGAATTGTGGTCCCTCCTGGAGTTAGACCCGATAGAACTTCCCAATTGGCAACCTCTCCCGGACCTCCCTGCATTCCAACCATTGGAGAGCCCAGGAGACTGGCTGCTGGCGGGCAGCGCGAAATCCCCTAAAGGGAAAAAGAAAAAACCCAAGCAGGACCCGTGATCTGCTAAGCCCGGAGAGTGCTCTCTCCTGTTTCGCCTCCTGATGATGGACAAGCTGTGGGGCTTTTCCCCCTCATGGTCATTCCATGAGCGTCTTAGGGGTCAGCCTTATGGCGGACGGATGATTACGGTTCTCTTCTTTCTCCTGCTAACCTCTTGCTTCTACAGAATTTTACATCGTACGGCTGAGTGTTGCGGAACAAGGATCGTGTGGAGCCTCTTGTGGAATTGACAGTCGGTTCGTTTTCGTGTCGACACGATGCTCCGTTACCGGAACTTGGTATCGTATAACGCACTGCCCAAGCCGGGGATTATGAAGAAGGTTACGAGCATGTTTTTGCAGGACGTTTATTATCTGTTATTGATGCAAGTTTCTGAGACTATTTGCTCCTATGTTTTGGCTGGTTATATGTCTCTTGCCACCCGTTTAATGGGCTGTGGGGCCTGTACCGTCCAGGCCGTAACTAATTCGCTGACCTCCCATCAGTGCCGTTGCTTGGTGGGATCTCAGTAGGCTGCCCCCAGAGTGGGCCCTAGGAGGGAGTCAACGGACCCCCCCCGGGGCACACTCAATTAAGTTTTCTCTGCTAGCGGTAGCTCTGCTGCAGAGATTTACCTTTGCATTATTTGTTTCTGTTGCTTTGGATTTGTACGTAACCCCACCTACGTGTATCTTTCTCCCCCCCCCCCCCCACCTTACCTTTCCTCCCAGCTCCCGTCTCATCCCCTGCCTCCAGGCCGATTATCGTGTAAGAGAGTGCCAACGGAAGCTTATTGCACTCCATGCAACTGCAATATCTGTGCTGTTATCTCACATACGCTTATTCCTATATTCAACACAGGTACTTCGCCATGAATGGACTGCGTCTCACCTCCTTCAACGCCAAAGGTCTTAACTCTCCCTCCAAACGCCACAGCCTCGAGCTGCTTCTGAGGAGGTACGACACTAAAATTCTCTTCCTCCAGGAGACCCACTACAAAGGTAACAAAACCTTTCCCTTACCGGGGAAGTCATTCCCCAGGGCATTCCATTGCACTCATCCCTCGTCGGCCTCGAAAGGGGTCTCCATTTTCCTTCATAAAACAATTAATTTTGTCGAGGAGGCTCAGTTTAGGGACGACGAGGGCAGAGTCTTGTTCATCAAGGGCACTCTGAACAACACAAAATTTACCTTAGCTAATCTGTATACTCCAAATACAGAGCAGATTCCATGGTTGCTCAAGCAGCTGGAAACTTTAAAACACTTCAGCGAAGGCCAGATTATCTTGGCGGGTGATTTAAACGTCACACTCAACCCCACGTTAGACTCCTCCTCGGGTCGCTCACACATATCCCAAGGTAAACTGAAGGGACTGGGCAAGCGGCTTCAGGAACTGGGTCTGGTAGATACCTGGCGCACCTTGCACCCCTCCACGAAAGATTTTTCATTTTTCTCCTCTGTACACTCCTCCTTTCAGAGGTTAGATTACGTCCTGGTCTCCTCCTCCCTACTTCCGTCCCTGATCGGCTCGAACATTGATTCAATAACTATCTCCGATTACGCCCCGGTGCATACGTCTCTGCGTCTACCCCAGCCAGTAGCCAGGGAATGGAGATGGTCACTGAATGCCTCCCTCCTGGATCATATAGAGGATAGAGAGTACTTATCAAAACACTTGGAAGAATTTTTCTGTATCAACTCAACAGAAGAGTCGAGATCGCCTCTGGTTTGGGAAGCCCATAAGGCTTATATGCGAGGCCTATTTATAGCCCTGGGCTCACGTATCAAGAAAAAAAATCAGAAAGCTATCGATGAGAAACTTTCGCGGATCGCCAGATTGGAATTGACTGCGAAATTTTCCCAAGTGAGACAGAACATGGCTGATCTTGCGGCAGCAAGAGCAGACCTGAAACTTCTGCTTAACTCAAAATTTAACAAAAATCAGTTGCATTTCAGACACAAGATATACGCCCAGGGAAATAAAGGCAGCAAGCTTATGTCTTCACTGATTAAAAAAGCTAGGGCGAAAAACCAAATCAAGGCGATCAAATCCCCGGCCGGGACGACCCTGACTACCTCCAGAGACATCGCAGAGGAGTTCCGGAGGTTCTACTCGAATCTGTACAACCTCCGGGACACCCATAATACACCTCCGTTGGAGAATCCTACGGCCCACGTAGACAGATTCCTAGAACAACTAAATATGCCGAAACTGAACCCTGATGAAGCCGCGAGGTTGGTCACTCAAGTCTCGCAGGATGAGGTGGAGGCGCTGATCGCCTCGAGCCCTCCCAATAAAAGCCCGGGGCCGGACGGCCTACCGATACAATACTATAAAGTCTTCCTCCCCATATTAAAGCCAAAACTGACTCTTTTGTTTAATGACCTTTTAGGGGGGGCATCCCTGCCGCGGCAATCCCAAGAAGCTCATATTACGTTAATCCTTAAAGACAATAAGGACCCAGAATTGTGCGGCAGTTACCGCCCCATATCTCTGATCAATCTCGATATGAAGTTGTGGGCGAAATTACTAGCAAAAAGATTGGAGCCGTTTATGCCTGGACTGATTAATTCGGAACAGGCGGGCTTCGTTGGGGGGAGGGAGGGGAGAGACAATTGCATCAAACTCCTCCATGCGGCCAGATACGCCCAACACCATAAGATTCCACTCGCCATAGTAGGTACAGACGCCGAAAAGGCCTTTGATAGAGTGGACTGGCTGTACATGGAGAGAGTACTGTTCTCCTTCAGACTTCCGGCACAGTTCACACGTGCGGTCTTCTCGCTATACGGTTGCCCGCATGCTAGGCTGAAAATCAACGAGATCCTCTCCCCTCCCTTCCTCATAAGAAATGGCACTCGGCAGGGATGCCCCCTCTCCCCCTCGCTTTTCATTTTATCTCTAGAGCCCCTTCTCTGGAGGGTCAGACGGGACCCAGGGATTAAGGGTCTGCGGGTGGGAGAACAGCGAATCTCGGCGGCGGCATTTGCTGACGACATTGCCTTTGTGGTCGCAGATCCCCAGAAGAGTCTCCCCAGACTCTCCGAGCTGCTCGAAGAATTCGGGTCGTTCTCAAACTTTAAGATTAATTTTACGAAATCTACAGCGCTGAACATTTCCATTCCTCCAAAGCAATTTAACAATCTAAGAGGTAACTCCCCTTTTTCCTGGTCATCATCCCATTTGGAATACCTGGGGATTAAATTGACCAGAAGGGCGGAAGACCTTTACGTCTCTAACTTTATCCCCCTCATCGCGCGGGTCAAACAACTCCTCAAATCCTATGACATTCCCTATATCTCCTGGCTGGGGAGAAAGAATATCATAAAGACATATATTCTCCCACTCATATTTTACAAAATCAGAATGCTCCCTATTCACCTTCCCACAAAATTTTTCAAACTAATGCGCGCGGTCTTTTCGGCATTCGTCTGGAAACAGAGGAGGCCGAGACTGGCACACGATCTGATGATTTGTAAAAAAAGGGAGGGGGGGAGTTGATCTCCCCAACCTTTACGAGTATTACTGCGCAGCCCATCTCCGCTACTGGTGGGACCTTTCTAGGTTAGAGCACGACGAACTACTCTCAAGATTGATGGTAGAGCATAGCAACGTCCCTCTATCTGAGGCCATATGGGTTCCCTCTAGCGCTCATTATCGTGCCAAAACATTTAATCCCCTCCTCAGAGGACCTTGCGAGGTATGGGATAAGCTTGGAACGGAGCTAGCTCCGTCTCCCTCGCCTATATTTCCCTTAGACGTAATTCCTAGAATAATGAACCCACAAGGAGACCGGCCCCGGGCGCCGGTATGGAGCAAATGTAAGTCGATCTCCATAGCCAAATTACAAGCGCTTTCACATCTGACCCCCGCGATGATCCCTCAAAAACTTCTCCCTACGGAATCTTTCTCCTTCTTAGAGGGGGCCCAATGAGCGGGTTTCTTCAAAGAATTTTTCAGAGAGTATAAGTCCACAAGACCCCGCACTATATTCGAAAGGTCCTGGGTGGATAACAAAACCTCACATAAAAAGATTTCGTTTATTCGCAGAACCTTTATCTCCCCTTACCAACCCTACAAACCAGCCTTCCTTACACATCATGGGAGAAAGAGCTGGGCATCCGGCTCACGGAGGAGGAGAACGGGACGATCCTGGATACGTCTTTTGGCCTCACCCCCTGTGTAATAGCACAAGAGGCCCACTATAAGCTTTTAGTCAGATGGTATCGGACGCCACAATGGCTATTTGAACATAAGCTCTCTCCACAAGATTCCTGCTGGAGATGTAAAAGAGAGACGGGTTCATACCTACACATATGGTGGGAGTGTCCGGTTTTAGCCCCCTTCTGGAGGGATGTGGGGAAAATCATTGAAAAAGTGGCGCCTGGTGTCTGCCTCACCCCAGACCTGGTTTTTCTGTGGAGACCGAATAAACATTTCCATCCAAAAAAGAACAAACTAGTAGCCCTATTAATAGATACATCCAAATCCTTGATTCCCCACTTGTGGCTTCAGAGTGCGCCTCCATCGCTGGGTCTCTGGAGGGAGAGAGTGGACAATTTATACTCCCTGGAGGAACTGCAAAGCTGGTCAAATAATACCTATAATAAATTCATTGTGACGTGGGCTCCGTGGCGGGAGGTGAGATCCGTGGCGTCGTGGGATGTGTGAGACGAGATTCCCCCCCCTAAACACCCATTACGACTGGACCCCTATTCATTCCCCTCCCCTGCGTTATCCCCAACTCCCCCCCTTTCTGTTTTGTCCCAGTGTGTGTCTTTTCCTTTTTCGTTTTACTCAGCGCAGACAGCTAAAGGTGTATGTCAGGTTCACCCCGGTGCGGGACGACGAAGTTTCCCTGTTGGGTCACTCTATTAGTTAATATTCGCTTAGATTTACCAAGCTGAGAACACTTTGTATGTAGCGGAGTTATCTTGTTGGAACGTCGTTACGCGGCGGATTACAATCCATTGGAAGATCTGCCTTTGTAGAATTTGATGTCTGATCCCCTGTTTATTCTGTGAAAACCTTAATAAAAATTGGATTTGAAAAAAAAACAAAAAACAAACGGCGCACCTCCAACCCCTTTCGCCGGCCTATCCATCTCCAGAATTGATTGATGCACTTGTCACACCAACCTCACCTATTAACTAGGTAAAAAAATTGCAAATGGCCTGATGGTCCAGAAAGTTTGACAGTCCAGTCTGCCAGTGTCATCACCTGCTTTGCTCACCTAAAACTTACTAACATAAATACAGTTCGCCCCTGAGATTCTATCGCACATCAAAGCCTCCCTTCCTTCTGATGGAAAGGGGAACTCAACACTCGACCTCTGGAATGGAGTTGAACTCGACATCTGGAGGGGAGTGGATTCAAGGAGTGGAGACCAATGCGCATCAGCATCACAAGGGAGCCCATTCTAATGGAGACAATGTCTTCCGCCCGTTCCCAAAACATTGAGGGGTCGCTCAAAGGAAAGGGACAGTCGAACCGCAGCTACCGACGGTCGTCTCCATCCTGTATTTAGTTTAACTCCTGATCCTAACTTTCACGCCTACCCTACTTATACTACAAAAAAAAAAAAACTACTACATTGCATTATCTAACTTACAAGAACATCTACCTAACAGTTTTGGGTTACAGTTTGCTACCTTAAACCTATTAACAAAATACAATTCGCCTGTGAGATGCGAAAGGACAGAGTCCACTCCTGTTCACGAAAATCGCTATGGCAATAGGGATTTAAGTGGATTTAAGGAGTGCTCTCCAAACTGCCTCAACATCTTAAGGGCACCCGTTTTGATAGCGACAAGCCTGTCAATTTTCTAGACCATCAAAAATTTAAAACATTTATTTAACAACAAGTATGCAGCCCTTCAGGACATGCACACATGGTGTTAAAAAAACAAACGGCGCACCTCCAACCCCTTTCGCCGGCCTATCCATCTCCAGAATTGATTGATGCACTTGTCACACCAACCTCACCTATTAACTAGGTAAAAAAATTGCAAATGGCCTGATGGTCCAGAAAGTTTGACAGTCCAGTCTGCCAGTGTCACCACCTGCTTTGCTCACCTAAAACTTACTAACATAAATACAGTTCGCCCCTGAGATTCTATCGCACATCAAAGCCTCCCTTCCTTCTGATGGAAAGGGGAACTCAACACTCGACCTCTGGAATGGAGTTGAACTCGACATCTGGAGGGGAGTGGATTCAAGGAGTGGAGACCAATGCGCATCAGCATCACAAGGGAGCCCATTCTAATGGAGACAATGTCCTCCGCCCGTTCCCAAAACATTGAGGGGCCGCTCAAAGGAAAGGGACAGTCGAACCGCAGCTACCGACGGTCGTCTCCATCCTGTATTTAGTTTAACTCCTGATCCTAACTTTCACGCCTACCCTACTTATACTATTAAAAAAAAAAAAAACTACTACATTGCATTATCTAACTTACAAGAACATCTACCTAACAGTTTTGGGTTACAGTTTGCTACCTTAAACCTATTAACAAAATACAATTCGCCTGTGAGATGCGAAAGCACAGAGTCCACTCCTGTTCACGAAAATCGCTATGGCAATAGGGATTTAAGTGGATTTAAGGAGTGCTCTCCAAACTGCCTCAACATCTCAAGGGCCCCCGTTTTGATAGCGACAAGCCTGTCAATTTTCTAGACCATCAAAAATTTAAAACATTTATTTAACAACAAGTATGCAGCCCTTCAGGACATGCACACATGGTGTTAAAAAAACAAACGGCGCACCTCCAACCCCTTTCGCCGGCCTATCCATCTCCAGAATTGATTGATGCACTTGTCACACCAACCTCACCTATTAACTAGGTAAAAAAATTGCAAATGGCCTGATGGTCCAGAAAGTTTGACAGTCCAGTCTGCCAGTGTCATCACCTGCTTTGCTCACCTAAAACTTACTAACATAAATACAGTTCGCCCCTGAGATTCTATCGCACATCAAAGCCTCCCTTCCTTCTGATGGAAAGGGGAACTCAACACTCGACCTCTGGAATGGAGTTGAACTCGACATCTGGAGGGGAGTGGATTAAAGGAGTGGAGACCAATGCGCATCAGCATCACAAGGGAGCCCATTCTAATGGAGACAATGTCCTCCGCCCGTTCCCAAAACATTGAGGGGCCGCTCAAAGGAAAGGGACAGTCGAACCGCAGCTACCGACGGTCGTCTCCATCCTGTATTTAGTTTAACTCCTGATCCTAACTTTCACGCCTACCCTACTTATACTACTAAAAAAAAAAAAAACTACTACATTGCATTATCTAACTTACAAGAACATCTACCTAACAGTTTTGGGTTACAGTTTGCTACCTTAAACCTATTAACAAAATACAATTCGCCTGTGAGATGCGAAAGCACAGAGTCCACTCCTGTTCACGAAAATCGCTATGGCAATAGGGATTTAAGTGGATTTAAGGAGTGCTCTCCAAACTGCCTCAACATCTCAAGGGCCCCCGTTTTGATAGCGACAAGCCTGTCAATTTTCTAGACCATCAAAAATTTAAAACATTAATTTAACAACAAGTATGCAGCCCTTCAGGACATGCACACATGGTGTTAAAAAAACAAACGGCGCACCTCCAACCCCTTTCGCCGGCCTATCCATCTCCAGAATTGATTGATGCACTTGTCACACCAACCTCACCTATTAACTAGGTAAAAAAATTGCAAATGGCCTGATGGTCCAGAAAGTTTGACAGTCCAGTCTGCCAGTGTCATCACCTGCTTTGCTCACCTAAAACTTACTAACATAAATACAGTTCGCCCCTGAGATTCTATCGCACATCAAAGCCTCCCTTCCTTCTGATGGAAAGGGGAACTCAACACTCGACCTCTGGAATGGAGTTGAACTCGACATCTGGAGGGGAGTGGATTCAAGGAGTGGAGACCAATGCGCATCAGCATCACAAGGGAGCCCATTCTAATGGAGACAATGTCCTCCGCCCGTTCCCAAAACATTGAGGGGCCGCTCAAAGGAAAGGGACAGTCGAACCGCAGCTACCGACGGTCGTCTCCATCCTGTATTTAGTTTAACTCCTGATCCTAACTTTCACGCCTACCCTACTTATACTATTAAAAAAAAAAAAAACTACTACATTGCATTATCTAACTTACAAGAACATCTACCTAACAGTTTTGGGTTACAGTTTGCTACCTTAAACCTATTAACAAAATACAATTCGCCTGTGAGATGCGAAAGCACAGAGTCCACTCCTGTTCACGAAAATCGCTATGGCAATAGGGATTTAAGTGGATTTAAGGAGTGCTCTCCAAACTGCCTCAACATCTCAAGGGCACCCGTTTTGATAGCGACAAGCCTGTCAATTTTCTAGACCATCAAAAATTTAAAACATTTATTTAACAACAAGTATGCAGCCCTTCAGGACATGCACACATGGTGTTAAAAAAAATAAACGGCGCACCTCCAACCCCTTTCGCCGGCCTATCCATCTCCAGAATTGATTGATGCACTTGTCACACCAACCTCACCTATTAACTAGGTAAAAAAATTGCAAATGGCCTGATGGTCCAGAAAGTTTGACAGTCCAGTCTGCCAATGTCATCACCTGCTTTGCTCACCTAAAACTTACTAACATAAATACAGTTCGCCCCTGAGATTCTATCGCACATCAAAGCCTCCCTTCCTTCTGATGGAAAGGGGAACTCAACACTCGACCTCTGGAATGGAGTTGAACTCGACATCTGGAGGGGAGTGGATTCAAGGAGTGGTGACCAATGCGCATCAGCATCACAAGGGAGCCCATTCTAATGGAGACAATGTCCTCCGCCCGTTCCCAAAACATTGAGGGGCCGCTCAAAGGAAAGGGACAGTCGAACCGCAGCTACCGACGGTCGTCTCCATCCTGTATTTAGTTTAACTCCTGATCCTAACTTTCACGCCTACCCTACTTATACTACTAAAAAAAAAAAAACTACTACATTGCATTATCTAACTTACAAGAACATCTACCTAACAGTTTTGGGTTACAGTTTGCTACCTTAAACCTATTAACAATATACAATTCGCCTGTGAGATGCGAAAGCACAGAGTCCACTCCTGTTCACGAAAATCACTATGGCAATAGGGATTTAAGTGGATTTAAGGAGTGCTCTCCAAACTGCCTCAACATCTCAAGGGCCCCCGTTTTGATAGCGATAAGCCTGTCAATTTTCTAGACCATCAAAAATGTAAAACATTTATTTAACAACAAGTATGCAGTCCTTTAGGACATGCATACATGGTGTTAAAAAAACAAACGGCGCACCTCCAACCCCTTTCGCCGGCCTATCCATCTCCAGAATTGATTGATGCACTTGTCACACCAACCTCACCTATTAACTAGGTAAAAAAATTGCAAATGGCCTGATGGTCCAGAAAGTTTGACAGTCCAGTCGGCCAGTGTCATCACCTGCTTTGCTCACCTAAAACTTACTAACATAAATACAGTTCGCCCCTGAGATTCTATCGCACATCAAAGCCTCCCTTCCTTCTGATGGAAAGGGGAACTCAACACTCGACCTCTGGAATGGAGTTGAACTCGACATCTGGAGGGGAGTGGATTCAAGGAGTGGAGACCAATGCGCATCAGCATCACAAGGGAGCCCATTCTAATGGAGACAATGTCCTCCGCCCGTTCCCAAAACATTGAGGGGCCGCTCAAAGGAAAGGGACAGTCGAACCGCAGCTACCGACGGTCGTCTCCATCCTGTATTTAGTTTAACTCCTCATCCTAACTTTCACGCCTACCCTACTTATACTACTAAAAAAAAAAAAAACTACTACATTGCATTATCTAACTTACAAGAACATCTACCTAACAGTTTTGGGTTACAGTTTGCTACCTTAAACCTATTAACAATATACAATTCGCCTGTGAGATGCGAAAGCACAGAGTCCACTCCTGTTCACGAAAATCACTATGGCAATAGGGATTTAAGTGGATTTAAGGAGTGCTCTCCAAACTGCCTCAACATCTCAAGGGCCCCCGTTTTGATAGCGATAAGCCTGTCAATTTTCTAGACCATCAAAAATGTAAAACATTTATTTAACAACAAGTATGCAGTCCTTTAGGACATGCACACATGGTGTTAAAAAAAACAAACGGCGCACCTCCAACCCCTTTCGCCGGCCTATCCATCTCCAGAATTGATTGATGCACTTGTCACACCAACCTCACCTATTAACTAGGTAAAAAAATTGCAAATGGCCTGATGGTCCAGAAAGTTTGACAGTCCAGTCGGCCAGTGTCATCACCTGCTTTGCTCACCTAAAACTTACTAACATAAATACAGTTCGCCCCTGAGATTCTATCGCACATCAAAGCCTCCCTTCCTTCTGATGGAAAGGGGAACTCAACACTCGACCTCTGGAATGGAGTTGAACTCGACATCTGGAGGGGAGTGGATTCAAGGAGTGGAGACCAATGCGCATCAGCATCACAAGGGAGCCCATTCTAATGGAGACAATGTCCTCCGCCCGTTCCCAAAACATTGAGGGGCCGCTCAAAGGAAAGGGACAGTCGAACCGCAGCTACCGACGGTCGTCTCCATCCTGTATTTAGTTTAACTCCTGATCCTAACTTTCACGCCTACCCTACTTATACTACTACAAAAAAAAAAAACTACTACATTGCATTATCTAACTTACAAGAACATCTACCTAACAGTTTTGGGTTACAGTTTGCTACCTTAAACCTATTAACAAAATACAATTCGCCTGTGAGATGCGAAAGCACAGAGTCCACTCCTGTTCAGGAAAATCGCTATGGCAATAGGGATTTAAGTGGATTTAAGGAGTGCTCTCCAAACTGCCTCAACATCTCAAGGGCCCCCGTTTTGATAGCGACAAGCCTGTCAATTTTCTAGACCATCAAAAATTTAAAACATTTATTTAACAACAAGTATGCAGCCCTTCAGGACATGCACACATGGTGTTAAAAAAACAAACGGCGCACCTCCAACCCCTTTCGCCGGCCTATCCATCTCCAGAATTGATTGATGCACTTGTCACACCAACCTCACCTATTAACTAGGTAAAAAAATTGCAAATGGCCTGATGGTCCAGAAAGTTTGACAGTCCAGTCTGCCAGTGTCATCACCTGCTTTGCTCACCTAAAACTTACTAACATAAATACAGTTCGCCCCTGAGATTCTATCGCACATCAAAGCCTCCCTTCCTTCTGATGGAAAGGGGAACTCAACACTCGACCTCTGGAATGGAGTTGAACTCGACATCTGGAGGGGAGTGGATTCAAGGAGTGGAGACCAATGCGCATCAGCATCACAAGGGAGCCCATTCTAATGGAGACAATGTCCTCCGCCCGTTCCCAAAACATTGAGGGGCCGCTCAAAGGAAAGGGACAGTCGAACCGCAGCTACCGACGGTCGTCTCCATCCTGTATTTAGTTTAACTCCTGATCCTAACTTTCACGCCTACCCTACTTATACTATAAAAAAAAAAAAAAACTACTACATTGCATTATCTAACTTACAAGAACATCTACCTAACAGTTTTGGGTTACAGTTTGCTACCTTAAACCTATTAACAAAATACAATTCGCCTGTGAGATGCGAAAGCACAGAGTCCACTCCTGTTCACGAAAATCGCTATGGCAATAGGGATTTAAGTGGATTTAAGGAGTGCTCTCCAAACTGCCTCAACATCTCAAGGGCACCCGTTTTGATAGCGACAAGCCTGTCAATTTTCTAGACCATCAAAAATTTAAAACATTTATTTAACAACAAGTATGCAGCCCTTCAGGACATGCACACATGGTGTTAAAAAAAATAAACGGCGCACCTCCAACCCCTTTCGCCGGCCTATCCATCTCCAGAATTGATTGATGCACTTGTCACACCAACCTCACCTATTAACTAGGTAAAAAAATTGCAAATGGCCTGATGGTCCAGAAAGTTTGACAGTCCAGTCTGCCAATGTCATCACCTGCTTTGCTCACCTAAAACTTACTAACATAAATACAGTTCGCCCCTGAGATTCTATCGCACATCAAAGCCTCCCTTCCTTCTGATGGAAAGGGGAACTCAACACTCGACCTCTGGAATGGAGTTGAACTCGACATCTGGAGGGGAGTGGATTCAAGGAGTGGAGACCAATGCGCATCAGCATCACAAGGGAGCCCATTCTAATAGAGACAATGTCCTCCGCCCGTTCCCAAAACATTGAGGGGCCGCTCAAAGGAAAGGGACAGTCGAACCGCAGCTACCGACGGTCGCCTCCATCCTGTATTTAGTTTAACTCCTCAACCTAACTTTCACGCCTACCCTACTTATACTACTAAAAAAAAAAAAACTACTACATTGCATTATCTAACTTACAAGAACATCTACCTAACAGTTTTGGGTTACAGTTTGCTACCTTAAACCTATTAACAAAATACAATTCGCCTGTGAGATGCGAAAGCACAGAGTCCACTCCTGTTCAGGAAAATCGCTATGGCAATAGGGATTTAAGTGGATTTAAGGAGTGCTCTCCAAACTGCCTCAACATCTCAAGGGCCCCCGTTTTGATAGCGACAAGCCTGTCAATTTTCTAGACCATCAAAAATGTAAAACATTTATTTAACAAGTATGCAGCCCTTCAGGACATGCACACATGGTGTTAAAAAAACAAACGGCGCACCTCCAACCCCTTTCGCCGGCCTATCCATCTCCAGAATTGATTGATGCACTTGTCACACCAACCTCACCTATTAACTAGGTAAAAAAATTGCAAATAGCCTGATGGTCCAGAAAGTTTGACAGTCCAGTCTGCCAGTGTCATCACCTGCTTTGCTCACCTAAAACTTACTAACATAAATACAGTTCGCCCCTGAGATTCTATCGCACATCAAAGCCTCCCTTCCTTCTGATGGAAAGGGGAACTCAACACTCGACCTCTGGAATGGAGTTGAACTCGACATCTGGAGGGGAGTGGATTCAAGGAGTGGAGACCAATGCGCATCAGCATCACAAGGGAGCCCATTCTAATGGAGACAATGTCCTCCGCCCGTTCCCAAAACATTGAGGGGCCGCTCAAAGGAAAGGGACAGTCGAACCGCAGCTACCGACGGTCGTCTCCATCCTGTATTTAGTTTAACTCCTCATCCTAACTTTCACGCCTACCCTACTTATACTACTAAAAAAAAAAAAAAATACTACATTGCATTATCTAACTTACAAGAACATCTACCTAACAGTTTTGGGTTACAGTTTGCTACCTTAAACCTATTAACAAAATACAATTCGCCTGTGAGATGCGAAAGCACAGAGTCCACTCCTGTTCACGAAAATCGCTATGGCAATAGGGATTTAAGTGGATTTAAGGAGTGCTCTCCAAACTGCCTCAACATCTCAAGGGTCCCCGTTTTGATAGCGACAAGCCTGTCAATTTTCTAGACCATCAAAAATTTAAAACATTTATTTAACAACAAGTATGCAGCCCTTCAGGACATGCACACATGGTGTTAAAAAAACAAACGGCGCACCTCCAACCCCTTTCGCCGGCCTATCCATCTCCAGAATTGATTGATGCACTTGTCACACCAACCTCACCTATTAACTAGGTAAAAAAATTGCAAATGGCCTGATGGTCCAGAAAGTTTGACAGTCCAGTCTGCCAGTGTCATCACCTGCTTTGCTCACCTAAAACTTACTAACATAAATACAGTTCGCCCCTGAGATTCTATCGCACATCAAAGCCTCCCTTCCTTCTGATGGAAAGGGGAACTCAACACTCGACCTCTGGAATGGAGTTGAACTCGACATCTGGAGGGGAGTGGATTCAAGGAGTGGAGACCAATGCGCATCAGCATCACAAGGGAGCCCATTCTAATGGAGACAATGTCCTCCGCCCGTTCCCAAAACATTGAGGGGCCGCTCAAAGGAAAGGGACAGTCGAACCGCAGCTACCGACGGTCGTCTCCATCCTGTATTTAGTTTAACTCCTGATCCTAACTTTCACGCCTACCCTACTTATACTACTAAAAAAAAAAAAAACTACTACATTGCATTATCTAACTTACAAGAACATCTACCTAACAGTTTTGGGTTACAGTTTGCTACCTTAAACCTATTAACAAAATACAATTCGCCTGTGAGATGCGAAAGCACAGAGTCCACTCCTGTTCACGAAAATCGCTATGGCAATAGGGATTTAAGTGGATTTAAGGAGTGCTCTCCAAACTGCCTCAACATCTCAAGGGCCCCCGTTTTGATAGCGACAAGCCTGTCAATTTTCTAGACCATCAAAAATTTAAAACATTTATTTAACAACAAGTATGCAGCCCTTCAGGACATGCACACATGGTGTTAAAAAAACAAACGGCGCACCTCCAACCCCTTTCGCCGGCCTATCCATCTCCAGAATTGATTGATGCACTTGTCACACCAACCTCACCTATTAACTAGGTAAAAAAATTGCAAATGGCCTGATGGTCCAGAAAGTTTGACAGTCCAGTCTGCCAGTGTCATCACCTGCTTTGCTCACCTAAAACTTACTAACATAAATACAGTTCGCCCCTGAGATTCTATCGCACATCAAAGCCTCCCTTCCTTCTGATGGAAAGGGGAACTCAACACTCGACCTCTGGAATGGAGTTGAACTCGACATCTGGAGGGGAGTGGATTCAAGGAGTGGAGACCAATGCGCATCAGCATCACAAGGGAGCCCATTCTAATGGAGACAATGTCCTCCGCCCGTTCCCAAAACATTGAGGGGCCGCTCAAAGGAAAGGGACAGTCGAACCGCAGCTACCGACGGTCGTCTCCATCCTGTATTTAGTTTAACTCCTGATCCTAACTTTCACGCCTACCCTACTTATACTACTACAAAAAAAAAAAACTACTACATTGCATTATCTAACTTACAAGAACATCTACCTAACAGTTTTGGGTTACAGTTTGCTACCTTAAACCTATTAACAAAATACAATTCGCCTGTGAGATGCGAAAGCACAGAGTCCACTCCTGTTCACGAAAATCGCTATGGCAATAGGGATTTAAGTGGATTTAAGGAGTGCTCTCCAAACTGCCTCAACATCTCAAGGGCCCCCGTTTTGATAGCGACAAGCCTGTCAATTTTCTAGACCATCAAAAATTTAAAACATTTATTTAACAACAAGTATGCAGCCCTTCAGGACATGCACACATGGTGTTAAAAAAACAAACGGCGCACCTCCAACCCCTTTCGCCGGCCTATCCATCTCCAGAATTGATTGATGCACTTGTCACACCAACCTCACCTATTAACTAGGTAAAAAAATTGCAAATGGCCTGATGGTCCAGAAAGTTTGACAGTCCAGTCTGCCAGTGTCATCACCTGCTTTGCTCACCTAAAACTTACTAACATAAATACAGTTCGCCCCTGAGATTCTATCGCACATCAAAGCCTCCCTTCCTTCTGATGGAAAGGGGAACTCAACACTCGACCTCTGGAATGGAGTTGAACTCGACATCTGGAGGGGAGTGGATTCAAGGAGTGGAGACCAATGCGCATCAGCATCACAAGGGAGCCCATTCTAATGGAGACAATGTCCTCCGCCCGTTCCCAAAACATTGAGGGGCCGCTCAAAGGAAAGGGACAGTCGAACCGCAGCTACCGACGGTCGTCTCCATCCTGTATTTAGTTTAACTCCTGATCCTAACTTTCACGCCTACCCTACTTATACTATTAAAAAAAAAAAAAACTACTACATTGCATTATCTAACTTACAAGAACATCTACCTAACAGTTTTGGGTTACAGTTTGCTACCTTAAACCTATTAACAAAATACAATTCGCCTGTGAGATGCGAAAGCACAGAGTCCACTCCTGTTCACGAAAATCGCTATGGCAATAGGGATTTAAGTGGATTTAAGGAGTGCTCTCCAAACTGCCTCAACATCTCAAGGGCACCCGTTTTGATAGCGACAAGCCTGTCAATTTTCTAGACCATCAAAAATTTAAAACATTTATTTAACAACAAGTATGCAGCCCTTCAGGACATGCACACATGGTGTTAAAAAAAATAAACGGCGCACCTCCAACCCCTTTCGCCGGCCTATCCATCTCCAGAATTGATTGATGCACTTGTCACACCAACCTCACCTATTAACTAGGTAAAAAAATTGCAAATGGCCTGATGGTCCAGAAAGTTTGACAGTCCAGTCTGCCAATGTCATCACCTGCTTTGCTCACCTAAAACTTACTAACATAAATACAGTTCGCCCCTGAGATTCTATCGCACATCAAAGCCTCCCTTCCTTCTGATGGAAAGGGGAACTCAACACTCGACCTCTGGAATGGAGTTGAACTCGACATCTGGAGGGGAGTGGATTCAAGGAGTGGTGACCAATGCGCATCAGCATCACAAGGGAGCCCATTCTAATGGAGACAATGTCCTCCGCCCGTTCCCAAAACATTGAGGGGCCGCTCAAAGGAAAGGGACAGTCGAACCGCAGCTACCGACGGTCGTCTCCATCCTGTATTTAGTTTAACTCCTCATCCTAACTTTCACGCCTACCCTACTTATACTACTAAAAAAAAAAAAACTACTACATTGCATTATCTAACTTACAAGAACATCTACCTAACAGTTTTGGGTTACAGTTTGCTACCTTAAACCTATTAACAATATACAATTCGCCTGTGAGATGCGAAAGCACAGAGTCCACTCCTGTTCACGAAAATCACTATGGCAATAGGGATTTAAGTGGATTTAAGGAGTGCTCTCCAAACTGCCTCAACATCTCAAGGGCCCCCGTTTTGATAGCGATAAGCCTGTCAATTTTCTAGACCATCAAAAATGTAAAACATTTATTTAACAACAAGTATGCAGTCCTTTAGGACATGCACACATGGTGTTAAAAAAACAAACGGCGCACCTCCAACCCCTTTCGCCGGCCTATCCATCTCCAGAATTGATTGATGCACTTGTCACACCAACCTCACCTATTAACTAGGTAAAAAAATTGCAAATGGCCTGATGGTCCAGAAAGTTTGACAGTCCAGTCGGCCAGTGTCATCACCTGCTTTGCTCACCTAAAACTTACTAACATAAATACAGTTCGCCCCTGAGATTCTATCGCACATCAAAGCCTCCCTTCCTTCTGATGGAAAGGGGAACTCAACACTCGACCTCTGGAATGGAGTTGAACTCGACATCTGGAGGGGAGTGGATTCAAGGAGTGGAGACCAATGCGCATCAGCATCACAAGGGAGCCCATTCTAATGGAGACAATGTCCTCCGCCCGTTCCCAAAACATTGAGGGGCCGCTCAAAGGAAAGGGACAGTCGAACCGCAGCTACCGACGGTCGTCTCCATCCTGTATTTAGTTTAACTCCTCATCCTAACTTTCACGCCTACCCTACTTATACTACTAAAAAAAAAAAAAACTACTACATTGCATTATCTAACTTACAAGAACATCTACCTAACAGTTTTGGGTTACAGTTTGCTACCTTAAACCTATTAACAATATACAATTCGCCTGTGAGATGCGAAAGCACAGAGTCCACTCCTGTTCACGAAAATCACTATGGCAATAGGGATTTAAGTGGATTTAAGGAGTGCTCTCCAAACTGCCTCAACATCTCAAGGGCCCCCGTTTTGATAGCGATAAGCCTGTCAATTTTCTAGACCATCAAAAATGTAAAACATTTATTTAACAACAAGTATGCAGTCCTTTAGGACATGCACACATGGTGTTAAAAAAACAAACGGCGCACCTCCAACCCCTTTCGCCGGCCTATCCATCTCCAGAATTGATTGATGCACTTGTCACACCAACCTCACCTATTAACTAGGTAAAAAAATTGCAAATGGCCTGATGGTCCAGAAAGTTTGACAGTCCAGTCGGCCAGTGTCATCACCTGCTTTGCTCACCTAAAACTTACTAACATAAATACAGTTCGCCCCTGAGATTCTATCGCACATCAAAGCCTCCCTTCCTTCTGATGGAAAGGGGAACTCAACACTCGACCTCTGGAATGGAGTTGAACTCGACATCTGGAGGGGAGTGGATTCAAGGAGTGGAGACCAATGCGCATCAGCATCACAAGGGAGCCCATTCTAATGGAGACAATGTCCTCCGCCCGTTCCCAAAACATTGAGGGGCCGCTCAAAGGAAAGGGACAGTCGAACCGCAGCTACCGACGGTCGTCTCCATCCTGTATTTAGTTTAACTCCTCATCCTAACTTTCACGCCTACCCTACTTATACTACTAAAAAAAAAAAAAACTACTACATTGCATTATCTAACTTACAAGAACATCTACCTAACAGTTTTGGGTTACAGTTTGCTACCTTAAACCTATTAACAAAATACAATTCGCCTGTGAGATGCGAAAGCACAGAGTCCACTCCTGTTCAGGAAAATCGTTATGGCAATAGGGATTTAAGGAGTGCTCTCCAAACTGTCTTAACATCTGAAGGGCACCCGTTTTGATAGCGACGAGCCTGTCAATTTTCTAGACCATCAAAAATTTAAAACATTTATTTAACAACAAGTATGCAGCCCTTCAGGACATGCACACATGGTGTTAAAAAAAACTTCCTAACATAAATACAGTTCGCCCCTGAGATTCTATCGCATTCAGGACTTTGTATTCCAATGCCTTACAGGCTCGCCAAGCGTTGTTCAGTAGAGGTATATCAGAAGTGTGAGTAACTTACAATCTCCTTACCAAGTATATACAGGTAAAGCAAAGAAAACCCATAAATATATATGGGGGAATTTATTTAAGCAAAAAAGGTGTGAAAAAGTTACATAATTTGGCACAGGACTTTAATGTGCAAAAAATGTGTAACCTCTTTAGTTTTATGCTGCATATGGCACTGTTTAATAAGGGAAGCAGAATTTGGAAACCATCTGTGGCTTTGACAGATTTACTGTACATAAATCGTACCAGTAAAACACTGCAGTTCATCTTTGCGCAGATTTAGTTTTTTGACACATGGATGGCCTTATATGTGCTAAATGTATTAAGAGACGCAGTCATGGGAATCATATTAAATCTGATGCATCAATGTAGATCAGTGTTTCCCAACTCCTGTCGTCAGGGACCCTTAACAGGTCATGTTTTCAGGATTTCCTCAGTATTGCACAGGTGATATATTTATTGTCCTCGCCTCAGACATTGCCACAAGTGTTCTCTCTGGTTAGTATGGCATTATTATGTCATCATTCCTTTGTTACATCATAACTGTAATGCATTGTTACAAAGCTAGTGTAGTATGTGGGAGGGCTAAAAAGGGGAGGGGCTTGTAAGCTTGGAGCAGCTAATTGGAGAAAATCTGACAATGTCACTTTGCTGGGAAAGGCCAGCTTAGCACTCGACAAAGCTGGGTTAATACCGGGGATAATTCCACATGGAGATGAACATCATAATGGACTATCCTGAACTTGCCCAGTAGAAGTGCCATTAAGGAATTAACAAGTCACCAGATGTAATCCAGTAAGAATGAAAACACAGGACATGTAGGACATTTCTCTATATATACAGCCCCATTATACAGTGATACATATATAGACTATGCATATGCTGCATTGAAGGACATTACATGCATGTGTGTATCCAATTCAGGTCTAGTTCACCAAGCTGAAGAGTTCCTGAAAAAATGATGCTTAATAGGGTTTTCCAGGGAGAATATTACTGATGACCAATCCTTAGGATAGGTCATCAATAGTTGATCGGCTGGGGTCCATGGCTCAGGACTGCGATTGATTAGATGAGCGGGCGAATACTGACAGCACCGCAAAATACAGAGGTCGGAGCGGAAGCATCGCAAGTCTCTGCGCCGACCTCTGTTTAGTTGCTGGTGCTTGTAACTGCAAGCATGGTTCTCAATGAAATCAATGCAAACTGTCTAAGTTGAGGGTCTGCCTACCTGAAACGGGATCTTCTCATCCCAGCTGTAGGTCCTCCTCTAGTAAATCGTCTGTTGGGTGATCTCCTTGTAGCCATTGGGTGATCTCCTTCCAGTTGTTGGGTGATCTCCTTCCAGCTGTTGGGATGATTATCCTTCCAGTTGTTGGGTGATCTTCCTTTAACTCAGCTGCTCTGTGATGTTCTCCTGGCTCCTGCTCTGCTGTTTGGACTGCTGTCCACTGTGTCACGGAATATATTGGTTAGTATTGCATTATGATGTCATAATTCCTTTGTGACATCATCATTTCAATGCCTTGTTACAAAGCTAGTGTAACATGTGGTCGGGCTGAAAAAGGGGAGGGGCTTATAAGCTTGGAGCTGCTTATTGGAGAAAATCTGATAATGTCACTTTGCTGGGGAAGGCCAGCTTAGCACTCGACAAAGCTGGGTTGATACTGGGGTTAATTCACATGGTGAGGATTGTAGATATACAGCAGTCTCATCTTATGCAGTGTATCCAAGTAAGAAAGTACCTGACATTAAAGAGACCTACTGACAGTTTATCTAGCTGATCCTCATTACACCCCTCAAAACCTCAAAGTACAGCAAAATGTGGAGGCCCCTATAATAAAACTGTGCACTGAGTGTCTATTATAGGTATTTCTAGGTGTAGCCTAACACATACTACAGGAGATATACTAAGTAAAATGTCCTAAAGTACACAAGGTGGCAAGTTTAGAATTAGAGATGAGCGAGCATACTCGTTTAGGGCAATTACTTGAGCCAGCATTGTCCTTAGCGAGTACCTGCCCGCTCGGAAAAAAAGATTCGGGTGCCGGTGGGGGGCGGGGGAGAGCGGAGGGGGAACGGAGGGGAGATCTCTCTCTCCCTCTCTCCCCCCCCGCTCACTCCCGCAACTCACCGCTCACCCGAATCTTTTTTTCCGAGCGGGCAGGTACTCGATAAGGACAATACTCGCTCGAGTAATTGCCCTTATGAGTATGCTCGCTCATCTCTATTTAGAATGCATCTTAAACACTTTTTAATTATACCTTAATGGTTTTGAAATGTACTAAAGGGATGGGGATTGTAAGACGCAAGACTGTTCTCACAAAATATTTATGTAGATATGTATATAAGATATGACTTGAAGAATAGAACAAAACTGATCTAGTACGGTAAGCGCATAATATCGAATAGCCCTACGTGCAAAATTTTGATACACTTTAAACCATTTCTTTGGCACGATTGATAAATCACTCCTATTGTTTCCATTGGGACATCATAATGGACTATCCTGAACTTGGCCAATAGAATCGTCATTAAGGAATTATCAAATCACCAGAAGTCATGCAGTGAGGATAAAGACACAGGACATGTAGGACAATTCTCTATATAAACAGTCCCATTATACAGTGATACATATATAGACTATGCATATGCTGCATTGAAGGACATTACATGCATGTGTGTATCCAATTCGGGTCTAGTTCACCAAGCTGAAGAGTTCCTGAAAAAAATATGCTAAAAGAAGTTTTCCAGGGAGAATATTACTTAGAATAGGTCATCAATAGTTGATCGGCTGGGGTCCGTCGCTCGGGACCCCAATTGATCAGCTGAGCGGGCGCATGCTGATAGTGCCGCAAATACACAGAGGTCAAACGGGAAGCATCGGAAGTCTCAATGGATCAAAGAAGTATTGATGATCTATCCTCATAATAGGTCATCAATAGTTGATCAGCAGGGATTCGTTGCTCAGGACTCCAACCGACCCGCTCATTGTAAGCCTACTGACAGCAAAGGAGTAGCCACTGCTCCAACCTCTGTGTAGTGGCCAGAGCTTGTAATTGCAAGCGCAGATTTAATTGAAAACAATGAGAACTGTGCCTTTAGTTACCAGCGCCAGCCATTATGCAGAGCAGCAACGATGGGCCCCAACCGATCAACTATTGATGACTTACCCCGAGGATAGGTCATCAATAGTATTTTCCATGGAAAGCTCCTTAAAGGCCAGGAGTAAAGAGAACATATTAATGTTTTAGTAGTATTACTAGTAAGACAAGAATAGATGCAGCATACCGTATATTCTTATCATGAAGACAGCAAGAGTGGTGAATGGCTGAATATACAGGATAAGGCCTTATTCACACAACCGTCCAAAAATCGTGAAAAAAATAATAACTGTTTTCGGTCGCCGATTTTATAACCAGTGTCAAAAGACAGGTCTTGCCCTATCTTTTTCTGAGATACACTGGAAGCTCCCGTAGACTTCTATGGGAGCTGAAAAACAAGGGAGGGGTAGGGAGTTTAACTGCGTCCAAGGTCGGAAAAGAAGACAGCTGGCTCTATGTTAACATCAGAAGTCATTCCAAAGATTTCTGCTGGTCGAGGGATTTCCACACAGCAACGTTTTTTTTGCCGATACGCTGCAAAGATGTCTAAAAGAGAGATCAGAACAAGAATGACTGATTGTATATAGAAACAGATATATGAGATATGATGAAATATTAGAAGATGGAGTAAAAAAGACTTTGGCTTTAAGAAAGATTGACTTTTAAGTACTGCCCAGCCAAATACATGCCAGTGGAGTTCGCTAGTACTCACTAGTGTTACTTAGTAAGAGCTTAAACAGACGGGTGCATGCGCTAATACACTTACCACTATAGAGTGCAGTAGTGCATTAACCAGGATGGGGGCTTGACTATTCAAACTCTGTGCTATTACCCATGTGTTTAAACCCTCAAGCAGATGGACTTCACAGATGGACTTACAGTGTAGCAGGACAGCATATTGTGATGGTGAAGGGCTCCGGCACACTGGCGAGAATGATATCAGCCCCGATATCGCTCCCGCAACCTTTCTAAAAACCCTTGGATGCAAGGCGCTTTCACATGGAAATAGCCTCACATCCCTGTGGGATTCCCCTCATCCCTGCCGCAGCTGTCACAGCCGCAGTAGGGGATCGTGATCTTATCTCATTGTCTTTAATGGTGTTGACGCTGCTGCCGTCGGCCCCATTGGAACCAATGGGGGATGTCGTTTTTTTTCCTGCAGCATGGCAGTAGTGAAAACATCCCAAATTTGAATAAAACCATTGAAATTCATTGGTTTAATAGTTATGTGTTTTTGTACTCACTGCTAATTTCCTCCCTAATGAAGAAGAACCAGGAGATGACCCCGTACAGAACTGCCAAAAAACCCAAAAAGAGAGGATGTGGAGGAGAGTTAAGAACACTTAGGGCTCTTACATACGGCGTAATACTGCGTGTATTTGCGCAATGGAAATTTGCATACACAATACTCAGACAACATAACCCATTGATTTCAGTGGCTTCATTCACATTTAATTTTTTTGCATGCGTGCAAAAAAATGAACGTGCTCATTTCTGCGCACCAAGGATCCCTATCGAAGTCTATGGGAGCTGCGCAAATATGTGCTCAAAGCATGCGCAAATGTGCAATATGCTGCACAATTCATTGAAAAAAAACACATCTGGACCGCATTGAGCTAAATGGCCATTTAACTCAGGGCTTATTTACACCAGCATATATTGGCCGGAGTTTTAACGGCCGGCTGATATACGCTTCGGTCTTAGCAGTCCCCCTTTACCGCCTCTCCTCCAAGCGGTTTGCAATAGAAGTAGGCAGGGTGGGGTGGAGCTAAGCTCCCGCCCCTTGTCCATAGCCAGCAATGGGAGTGGGCTGGAAAGAGCGGAGCTTATCTCCACCAGAGGCGGAGAGCCAGTGAGGGGGATGGAAGGGGGGAACTGCTTAGATGGGAGCGTATATCGGCCGGCTGATATATGCTCGTGTAAATAAGCCCTCAGGACATGGAAGTGTCCCGTGTGCGAAAAAACCCAGCCATGCTTGTGCCAATAGTATGGAATACGCCAATATCAGCGCAAATCAGGCCCATTCATAGCACAAATACATTGTGCTGAAGCGTGCGCATGTGTGCATACACTTATGTGGAACCGCCCTAAGGTTGGCTTCACACAGGCGTAGAACACGCAAAGAATACAACCCATTGCTTGCAATGCATTCGTTCAATTTCGTTATCCTCCGTGCTCATTTCAGTTGTTCTATTTTTCTGCATATTGCTGCACCAGAGGCCCCCATAAAAGTCATTGAGGGGTGCACAATATGCAAGATGCCTGAAACAATGTGTTAATGTGCAAGAATAAAAACACCCTATTGGTTATATGTCCTGTATGTAGACAACAATATCCACAGCAGTTAGGGCTTCCTCACAGGAGTGTATATGCAAAAATGGTTGCCACAGCGCATGAGCAAGGTCGGTGAGGAAGATTTGCGCACATGACGGCACATAGTACTGCAGTTTCTTCGCATGCATGGCTAGTTCACACATGCGCACGACACATTCTTTCCATGGATTAAAGGGCTATTCAGCCTAACGAGGTCCAGATGTGTTCTTTATCTGCGTCTTGCTTCGTTTTTTGCACTTCCACTTGCCTATTTGCTCACTTCCCATAGACTTCTATGGTGGTCTTTGCTGCACAGGTCCTACACTTTTCCACGTGTGCACATTGCGAGCACAAAACAAACCAATGATAATGAGCCTATTGAAATAAATGGGTCCTATTCTCTGCGTTTGGCGCAAGCAGATTTTGTGCACACAAATACCAGCAAAAGACGATCGTCCAAAGAAGCCCCTATGATACAATTTAGTGTAGATGCGCACCTGTTCTGTATAAATGAAGGATGAGTCTCTGAGGGTAAAATTTGGTCTGGAATTGCGCTGGCCAACACGCGTTTTTCACGCCCATGCAAGTCGTTTTACATTCTAAACCGCCTCGCATCGCACCTGTGAAATTGTGATCATCGGGCGCGTGTTTCAGGTGTGTCGAAGAATCGTAAGTGTTACCTATTGATTTCACTGACATGCACATCACACAGCCTGTGAGTGTCATGGGAAGTCTTTTAAGGCCCCATTGCAAACAATTGGCGAGGCGTTCCACTGTACCGTTCTGCCACAGTCACATACAGCATGGGAAACAGTAAAAGTCAACCGATCATGGCATGCAGGCATTAGACAGTCTAAGACCCCATTTACACTGACAGATGATCACTCAAAAGTCGCTCATACGACATTTGGAGTGACAGTTTTGAGCGATCATCTTTGCATACCTTATAGTAGCTAAGTAGCTACTATACAGTTATGCAGCCGAAGCGGGACACAGCCACGGCCACTAATAGAACAAGACAGCTGTTTTGCATAAGCAAATAGCTATATTGTTCTGCATGCCTGCAGCCCGTGTCCCGCTGTGAATTCACAGCAGGACACAGGCAGGGAGAATCTTATCAGCGCAGCCGGCTCTGATAACAACCACTGCACCGATAACAGCTGATCACTCAATCCAAGAAAAATTGAAGTGAGCGATCAACGACTCATGCACGAAAACTGCACGATATCAGTGCATGAGACACTCAATGCAAAAGATAGCTTTGAGCGATATATATATATATATTTTTAGCAATTCACGTTGTGTCTTAATGGGCCATTACAAGATGTGGAATGAGCAGTATTGTTTTATTATCTAGCTACAAGAGCTTTAATTAGATACAAACAGCCGACAGATTCCGTTTAACCCCTTAAGGATGTGGCTCTTTTCTTCTATTTTTTCCTCCCCACTTTTTAAAGATCATAACTCTTTTATTTATCCCATAACATAGATGTCTGAGGGCCTGTTTCCTGCGGGACAAGTTCTATTTTTTAATGGTACTATTTAATGTACCACATAGTATACTAAAAGACTTTTAGAAAAAATTCTAAGTGGAGTGAAATAGAAAAAAGTGTAATTCTGCCATCTTTGGGGTGGGGTGGGGTGGGGGGATTCTTTCTATCGTGTACACACTACTGAAAAAAGATCCTATGGGTCAGTGTGATTGCTACAAGACTGACTTAATATAGTTTTTTCCCCTTTATTACCTATAAAAAAATCTAATATCTTTGGGAAAAAAGGTTTAGTTTTTTTATTTAGATTTTTTTTATTAAAAAGGGTTTGCTTTAAAACTTTTATTATCTTTTACTATAAATAATTAATAAAACTTTTTAAAACTGATTTTTACCTTTTTTTTTTTAGTCATGTCCTTGTGGCAGTTTGATCAATCCCATAGTATTATATTATACTGCAAACTGACAGACAATCTATCAAGCCGGATCGCAGGCTTTCACAATGCGCCAGGTTACATGGCAACTGAACAGCACCATGCGATAAGATCACAGGGGCCGTTTAGGACCCCATAACACTGATCGAAGCATTTATATGCCACGGTCAGAACTGAAGGCTGCATTTAAGGGCTTATTCACACAACTGTATATTGGCCGGCTCGTAAAAACAGCCGGCCGATATACGGTACCGTGAGATGCACATGGTGGTGTATACGCTGTAGAGTGGGGGAAACAGCTTAGCTCCCCTTCCCTCCCCCTTGCCGTCTCTCTGCAATAGGATGAGGCGGGAGCTAGTGCTCTGAGCTCCCGCCCCTCTCCGCTGTTTGCAATGGAATTGGTAGGATAGGGGCGGGACGTAGCTCTGCCCCTGTCCCACCCCTCTAATTTCAAAAAACGGTAAGAGGCGGAGAGGAGAAGAAAAGGGGGATGCAGTTTAGCAGTCATGCTGCTAAACTCCCTCCCACCTCCCTTTTCCTGCAGCTATCATTGCCTTCCATAGGAGTCAGTGCAGCTGCCGATGTAAATACGCTGATGTAAACCAATGTATCAGATCGGCAGCGTATATCGGCTAGAGGGTGAAAAGACGGCCAATATATGTCCATGTGAAGAAGGCCTAAAGGTTAACAGCTCTGATCAGCGGTAGTGCTGATTGTAGCTATTGCAGTTGGGTGTGGGCTGTAAGAAACAACCAGGACTCATATTGTATGGAGCGGGATCGAACCCCCGATTCCTCCTACATGCATACCCTGAGCTTCCATGATGTGACTATACGTCCCGGAGCATTAGAAAGCTGCATCAAAATCTGCAAAGAAAACTGAATCTGTAATCCAAATCGCTTGTCTGAAAAAAAAGATTTCTTCTAATGAGTCCAAGTTGTGTCCAAGTTTGCTTAGTTACAAAGTTGGACAGAACTTGCATGAAAGCATCGCCCGTGTATAGGAGCCCATAGTGTCTCTTCACACCTGATATCAGATCAGACGGGAGATAGTAAGTATGAGGACACTTAATGTGTTCTAGGAAATATTAGATTTCCATGTAGGTAGATCATGTGATAAATGTATTATATGTAATGCTCATTAAGTACAGAGACATCTTAAGGGCTTATTCAGACGGGCATATATCGGTCAGGTTTTCACGCCCGGTCGATATACACTGCCCCTCTTTGCAAGGGGATGGGGTGGAACAGGAGTTAGTGCACTGAGCTCCCGCCCCTTCTCTGCCCCTCACGACTGTTTGCGGGACGGGCGGGGTTGGGGCGCAGCTAAGTTCTGTCCCCGTTGAGCCCTCTCCCACTGCAAACAATGGCGAGAGATGGAGAGGGAGCAGGAGCTCAGTGCACAAGCTCCGTCCCGTCCTCCCCTTGCAGAGAGGGACAGCATAGACCATTTGGGCGTGAAAACCCAACTGATATACGCCAAATAAGCCCTAAACTTGCCAAGCACACTCAGCCATGTACATATGTGAGTCCTCGGAGGTGCCAGTGCTACGGGCTTCCTTGTGGGCTTTTACTGCACAGTAAAAGCTTGTTAGTACCAGTTTACCACCCACAGCTGCCATGGATCCCTGCCAGATACTACATCATACTTCTCCATGTTTCTTTTGCTTCTAGGAGGGTAAAACAAGCAAAAACACATAGTAATGCAACAACCCAAAAGGGAAAAAATAAAAACCTCAGCGCTGACAAATGGCTTAGTTTTCTCTATGCTCCTGGATGATGGAAATGAGTGAAGTGTTGATTCCTGTGCTGAAGACATAAATTGTCACATTTCTTAGTATGACAAGTAAGGGAAGGGTTTAGGTTAAATTGTAATTCTTAACCCCTTAGTGACCAGCCCATAGTGTTTTTACGTCCTAGCAAAGTGGGCTTTAATCCCCGAGGACATAAAAACATGTGTCTTGCAGGGATTGAAGCCACGTGGGCTATGGACGTGACAGCTCCATGCTGTTGGTGCCCACAGGTAGCTGACAGCATGGAGCTGTCATCTTGGACTGCGGGCAGTCCACCCCGGCAATGCAATCAGCGCTATCCAGTGGGTATCGACGATCGCATTAAAATGCAAACATGTTTTTAAAAAGTTAAATAGATTCAGCGGCCCTCATGGATAGGATCCATGGGGCAGCTGAGAATTATTACCCCGTCCTCCGCACTGCCCCCCGCTGATCTGGTCCTCGAGGACTAGACACTAGCCTTCTGCCCATGCGTGCCAGACGGATGACGTCACGGTTATTTGCAGAAGGCTAGGAGCCCCGGCAAATTTTAAATCTTCTGGCTCTTAGCTCCTGAAGGTAGTCAGGAACCAGGAGATGTCACCGGGGACCGCGGTGACTGTTCCCCAGGCCAGTGATCCCCGCTTATGCAATGGATAGCGGCGATCACGAAAAAGTTTTTAAAAAGTTCAAGTTTCACCTGCACTCATGGATCGGATCCATGGAGAAGGTGAAAATACTCACCCCGGGTCCTCCGTGATGTCCTGGTCTTCCAGGACCTGCAGACCCCTTCTGCGCACGAGCGCCCAATGTCATTCATTGGGCACATGCACAGAGCAGCTCGTGGCCCGGGAAATTTAAAATGCCTCTGCTCCTGGCTACCATGTGGCAATACGCAGAGAATAGAACCCATTGATTTTAAGGGATTCATTCACATCTCTAAATTTTGCGCTCGCATTGTATTCACATAAAAAACACACAGCATTTGCACACTAAAGGTCCCCCTATAAGTCATTGCGTACAATACACAAGCAGATGCGTGATATGCTACGTAAGGCGGCCCGCACATGACCAGATTTGCACAGCGTAATCCGGGGCTGGCGTTCGCTGCCGGAATACCCAGCAAATAGCTGCCATTTACATGATATGCAAAAGCACATTTTCCTGCCCACAAGCGGAAAATCGCAGCAGGTTCTATTTTAGTGTGCGCTGAGCAGGGATGGCTTCCATCAAAGTCAATGGAAGCTGCCTGTCCCACGGCTCTTCTGCAATGACCATTGCAGAAGGGTTGAGGCATTTGCGTCATTGCCTAGCGACAACATGGGAGGGCCTGTACTGCGCATGTTCCTTGGCTAACCGTCCGAAATATTTACAGGATAGAAGGCCGTCTGCACTGACAGCTACATGGGTCACCGGCCAGGCACAGGGATAAAATCAGGGACAATACCCCTCTAAGCGCAACAAGAGTAACCTAGATAGTAGCTGTGGCTTCAAGATAATCTTGAGACGACTTGATTGCTTGTATATCTAGTCTTAACAGGCTGTGGTTCTTGTGGGGGACAGTACCCCACAAGATTGCAAAGACAGAAATATATCGGGGACAATACCCCACTAAGCTCAACTATCTATAGTTCTTGTGGTGGACAGTACCCTTCTAAGCTTCACTAGTCAAAGAGATGAATAGAGAACAAGGCATGGCCGCCAGCCCTGATGGTGGAGTGGTGGCCCCACAAGACCTATAGCTAGTTAAGCTTAGAGGGGTATTGTCCCGGATCTATCTAGCGTCCTAAAGAGTTGGACGTCCAACTGAAATGTATTGAACCTTTTTCGTATGTAAACCTACAATTCTTACTTTGACCACATTCTGGTGGGATTCTTCCCTAAGGTGTGATCCATAACCAGATATCTATCTATGCTCTTTCATCAAGCTATTTTTCTCAGTTATTGCTGGTTTAAAGCAGTAATGAAATCCATTGACTATTCTAGATGGGTCTTCGATTGAGAGGATAAGCCATTGAGATATCCACTATTTTAGCGGTTGGGCTGGATGGGACTAGAATAACCTATCAAGAGTAGATATACGTACATTAGTGAATGACTGTCCAGTATCATGAGTTATGACCACACGGGATGATTTGGGCAAGCGGGTATCCTAGTTATAGAGTTTGCCTTGTACTCACACTAGGAGGCATCCCATTAGAATTTATTGGGCTCTTCAGTGAAATACATGTGGATACAATTGTTGTGTTTTATCTGTCTGTGTGTCTTAATAGTTTGTGACCAAGAATTTTTATCTAATATTTAATAAAAACGGATTTTAAGGCACTTTACTATTACTACTGGGGTCCGCTGTGGGGTGTAACTATTACTACTGGGGCCACTGTGGGATGTCACTATTACTATTTGGGGCCGCTGTGGGGTGTCCCTATTACTATTTGGGGCCGCTGTGGGGTGTCCCTATTACTATTTGGGGCCGCTGTGGGGTGTCACTATTACTATTTGGGGTCGCTGTGGGGTGTCACTATTACTACTGGGGTCACTGTGGGGTGTCACTATTACTACTCGGACCACTGTGGGATGTCACTATTACTACTCGGGCCACTGTGGGATGTAACTATTACAACTGGGGCCACTGTGAGATGTCACTACTACTACTGGGGCCGCTGTGGGATGTCACTACTACTACTGGGGCCGCTGTGGAATGTCACTACTACTACTGGGGCCGCTGTGGGATGTCACTACTACTACTGGGGCCGCTGTGGGATGTCACTACTACTATTGGGGCCGCTGTGGGATGTCACTACTACTTCTGGGGCCACTGTGAGATGTCACTACTACTTCTGGGGCCGCTGTGAGATGTCACTACTACTACTGGGGCCGCTGTGGGATGTCACTACTACTACTGGGGACGCTGTGGGATGTCACTACTACTACTGGGGCCGCTGTGGAATGTCACTACTACTACTGGGGCCGCTGGGAGATGTCACTACTACTACTGGGGCCGCTGGGGGATGTCACTACTACTACAGGGGCCGCTGTGGGATGTCACTACTACTACTGGGGCCACTGTGGGATGTCACTATTACTACTTGGGCGCTGTGGGATGTCCCTATTACTACTGGGGCCGCTGTGGGATGTCACTATTACTACTGGGGCCGCTGTGGGATGTCACTATTAATACTGGAGGCCACTGTAGGTTGTCACTATTACTACTGGGGGCCACTGTGCGGTGTCACTATTACTATTTGGGGCCGCTGTGGGGTGTCACTATTACTACTGGGGGCCACTGTGCGGTGTCACTATTACTGCTGGGGGCCGCTGTGGAGTGTCACTATTGTCGCTGGGGCAATTGTACCGCGCGGGGGGGGGGGGTCACTGTTACCAGTGCGGCTGCCGTGGGGGTCACTATTACCGCTGTAGTATGTTTACACGTGGCAGAAATGCTGTAGAATGTCCTCAACGCAAATTTCTGTGGCAAATTCTGTAGCATTTCCGCATCCAAAAAGCAGTCAAAATCTGCACTCTGCCTATTTTGAAGCGGCCCTGTCCTTTTTATAACGACAGAGGTAAAAATCATACGTCATGATAAGCCCCGCCCCCTGACATAATGGCCCTTTGCGATAAATAAGTGGGTTTTGGTTGCAATTTGGGCACTCTGTCTCTAAAAGGTTCACCATCACTGCCCTACAGTTACGCCAGTGTATGGCACCTTTTTGTGGTTTTAAGCGACAAGGGTTAATAGACAAAGTGTGATGTGATATTATGTGGATGGGTAATATACAGCACATAAGTTGTAACACAAGCGTACCGTATATGAGGTTATGAAGTGTTAACGCACGGTAAGTGTAATGGCGCAGTAAGCCACGGGCCGGAGCAGCAGTACAGATTAGCGTGACACAACATGATTTAAGAAATGTGTAACCTCTGGACTTTAGGATCATCTTTGATGTATTTTACGTGCCCCATAAGTGAGGACGCTGCTCCTACAGGCCATTTAAGGTCGGGCCTACGGCCAATATGATGTTGTACTTAGCGTCACATCACAAGTAATAAAATGTAAGATGATGCTGATTAAATAAGAGAAATGCCAAATGCCTTCCTGCTGCCAGGAGGAATTAGAGAGGAACAGCTAGAGATGTATATGTCAGTGAGAGACGCCAAGGGATGAGAAGACTGGGAACACTCACAATCCTTTACCCGCTCACTTATCTACTAAATAACCAATACTTACAACTTCTTGTTTCTGCCAATTGTGGGGTAGGCCACAGCTTTTATTTATTAACGAATATCAAAAAACTTTATTGAAAAACTTTATAGAAAAAACCGTCCATGCTGTCCGTATGCTAAAACTTTAAAGTCCATAAACAGTCCACTGAGGACGTTTGTAAGCCCCGTTCCTTCGGCTTGCAAACCCTCCTCTACTTCCTCACAGCATGGACAAAAAATCCGGGCCAAAAACAGCTGTGACAACTTCCAACGATAGTCCTTCATAACCATCCCACCTCTCCCCTATCCCTCCAGGGCGGGTGGGCGGGTGTCTCTTCTCCAGTCTTCTCCCGTCTCTTCCTGTCTCACGACTGAGCTCCTTCCGCTCCCCCCCACCCTTTCTCTTCCTGTCTAAACTCCACCCCCCTTTTGCTCGCTCTACTTAACCCCTGCTGTACCTGTTCCCAGTCATGTGCCGCATCCTTAGTTAGCTCGCGGCATTCAAGACTGGGAACACTCACAATCCTTTACCCGCTCACTTATCTACTAAATAACCAATACTTACAACTTCTTGTTTCTGCCAATTGTGGGGTAGGCCACAGCTTTTATTTATTAACGAATATCAAAAAACTTTATTGAAAAACTTTATAGAAAAAACCGTCCATGCTGTCCGTATGCTAAAACTTTAAAGTCCATAAACAGTCCACTGAGGACGTTTGTAAGCCCCGTTCCTTCGGCTTGCAAACCCTCCTCTACTTCCTCACAGCATGGACAAAAAATCCGGGCCACACGGGATGTGCCGCGTTACTACGGCTCATTCCGTCCCCACCCCACCAACCCGAGCTAAAGCTTTCTCGACCCCATCCTGCAAGCCGGATAGGAACGTATCCAACCCTACCTCATTGAGGTGAACACCGTCCCTCCTCAATGCCCCCTTTTCCTTCTCTTCCAGCTCCCAATGGCGCACCGCCACCCCTCCGATAGAGTGAACAAACTGCGACATCCGCATGTTGATCAGCCTCCTGGCTCTGTCCACCGCTTCCAGGCTCCTTGCTCCATTCCAGAGCCTCCTCGCGACAATGTCAGACCACACGATGATGCATCCATTAAAACATTCCTGAAAACGCAGTAAGTCCTGTTTCATGATGACCAACAGGTCTCGTGTCTTTGCTTTCCCGAGATCATTCCCCCCGGCGTGAACCACCAACACCACTTTCCGGGGGGTACTTCTGGCTATGTCCACCACAAGCTTCCACATGTCGGGCCATCTTAGCCCCCGGACTCCGTGCCAGGTTACGGATGTTCCGGGTAGGCCTAGCTCCGATCCCAACGGGCGTACTGCTGCCCTCCTTTGTGCCCAGTGAATATAGGAATGCCCGACTATGTGTACCTTCCACGGTTCTGCTGCTGCAAATAAAAAACAAGAAAAAACAAAACAAGGGCAACCAACTTGAAGGACACTGCCTCACATTTAAAGAAAAACGAGGGGCCTTTTGACCCTAACTTAAATCTCGCACCGCCAGATCGGGTCGCACATAAGACTTATATGCCTGGGACTTCCATCTCCCAAGCCGTTTTACCCCGTCTTCGTTCATTCCACCCGCATCTGCCGACGTGGCCGCACCGATTCTGAAGGAGTGGGTTCCGAATTCCTTCGGATCGAGGCCCACAGACCTCAAAGCCGATTTTAACCCCGCCGTTACCTGAAACCTGGTGAGGGGGAGGCCGGATGCGTGAACCAAAAACTGCTCCCCCGCCGGCCTTATTGCCATGTAACTGGCTACCGTATCTACTGGGCACCAAACGGCGCCTAGCCGCGAGATCGGCACCCACTCACCTCTACCGAAAACGTCGGTTTTTGATTTTTTAATCCTGACCCGTATCCCGTCGTCTACCGTTACCACATCGTCAAACATAAGACCTCCCGGCATAAACTTGCTCTTCGGGACTAACTCGCCGATCCTGAGCGCCGCAAAAAATGCCAGCAAGAACGCCGTCCTAAACAGTAAAACCTCGTACCCGTTGCAGCACGTGACCTCCAAAGTGTCCAATAACTTGCACAACAACCGGTAAGTAATCGGGCGGCGGGCATCCGAGCCGGCCTTTTCTTTCTTCCACCCGCGCACTATCTGGCGAAAAACGAACTCTTTTGTCACGTCTCTGAACCCGTGCAACTTTAGCAAAAAAGCGACGCCCGCAAGATGCTTTTTCGCCGCATCCACCGACGCCCGTCCCGCCCGTAGGGACGCTAACATATCCAGGGTAGCTGACCGGGCCCTCTCGCCCCCAGCTACCCTGCCATCCGTACAACACAACCATTTTTTCCACACCGCATTATAGTTTTTCCAGGTTCCCACTGTCACGGATGACTCGACAAGCTTCAGCAGCTCTGTTCTGCCAGATCCCACAAGAAAAGCGGGCAGCGTACTCCCAACGCATCCGCCTGAGGGTGCCGCTCTCTGAACCGCTCCATCTGCGAACGAGAGAGCGCGTCAGCTGCCACATTTTTATATCCCGGCACATGCTTTGACCGTAAATATATATTACGCTGTAAACATCTCAAGACCACATGTCTCACGAGTGCCAACACCGGTGGGGAAGATGAAGACTGCCGATTAATAATGTGCACCACCGCAGCATTATCAGACCAAAAACACACTTTGTGATCTTGTAACTCCTCACCCCATAGTTCCACAGCCACCACCAACGGGAAAAACTCCAATAAAGTAATGTTTTGATTCCACCGCTTAGTTATCCAGGATACTGGCCATGGTTCCCTGCACCAGTGGTTCCGGAAAATAACCCCAAATCCGGTAGACCCTGCAGCGTCCGCGGACAGGCTAAGACCTGTACCCGACCACTCTTCCTTAGGGCACACCACGTGCCCATTGAACGCTTCCAAGAAGATTTTCCATGTGTGTAAATCCCCTCGAATCCCGGGCGTGACTCTAATAAAATGATGCGGCTCCTTTACACCCACCGTCGCTAGCGACAGCCTCCGTGAAAAAACGCGACCCATGGGTATCACTTTGCACGCAAAGTTCAATAAACCCAAGAGGACCTGTATTTGGCGCAGCGTAACTTTTTTACACCGTACGACATCGTTAACCGTCTGCCGGAGGCGGGCAATTTTTTCGATCGGTAATCTAAAAACCATTTCCTCGGTGTCGATCTCGATTCCTAGGAACGTTAACCTTGTCACCGGGCCCATGGTCTTTTCCTCAGACAACGGGACCCCCGCCTCCTGCATCAATGACCGAAATGTGCGTAACAAAAACTCGCAGGTGCCCGATGCCTCCGTACCGACAAACAGAAAATCGTCAAGGTAGTGCGTCACCGATGTGATGCCCGTTTCGAACCTGAGCATCCATTCCAGGAATGAACTGAAAAGCTCGAAGTAATAGCACGAAATCGAGCAGCCCATCGGCAGACACATATCATAAAAGAACTGATTATCTACCTTGCAACCCAACAAGTGGAAACACTCAGGGTGAATTGGAAGTAGCCGAAAAGCCGACTCAATGTCGGCTTTCGCTAACTGTGCCCGCTTACCCGCTGCTCTGACCAAAGCGACCGCCTGATCAAATGACGCATAAACCACCGATGCTTGTTCCTTTGTAATGCCATCATTTACCGACTCCCCTTTTGGGAAGGATAGATGATGGATCAATCGGAACTTGCCCGCCTCTTTCTTAGGGACTAGCCCCAACGGTGAGACCCGCAAGTTCGCGAACGGTGGTTCGTCGAAGGGGCCCGCCATGCGGCCCGCCGACACCTCTTTGTTGACCTTTTCTCTTACCAATACTATATTATCCAGGGCCGACTTTAAATTTGCGCACAAGGTGGAAGAAGGTTGAAATGAAAAGGGGATTAAAAAACCGTCGGTAAAACCTTGCCTAAGGATTCTTGCTTCCTCCCTCCTGTGGTATCTGTCGAGCCACTGGAAGAGGTACTTGCTTTTCACCGGGGTTCGGTGCTCCACTGGCACCGCCCCCGGTGACTGGCAGTCTCTGTTTTTTGAAGCAGCGCACCGCGGAGTGTTGTCCTCCGCAGACCGAACATTCGTGCCTAAACTTGCACGTCGCGAAAAACCGACAGTGGCCCTCATTATAGAGCCAGCATGACCCGTTTTGCCGCGGAGAGGCCGCAGGGGGCTGTTGCCCGCCCCCCGCGGCCCCCCCTTGAAAGGTAGGTTTTTGCGGGCGTTGGGCTAAAATGAGTTGCAACCATACATCGGTCGCTTTTGTCGCCCAACTCACGGCCGTACCCGACACGCGCCGACGAAAGTCCTCGTCGTAGCGCCACCACGCGGTGCCTCCGTGCAACTTATATGCACTGAAAATGGTGTTAAGATAGACCAACATCTCGGGACCTTTCTTAGGGTACTGTTGGCATGTAACGTACGCCAAAACCGTAAACGCTTGAACCCAATTACAGAAAGTCTTAGCGACCTTCGATTTTTTATCCACACGATCCGACACCCTCTCTTTATCCACCGTCACATGGTCCGGAGACAACAGAGACCAAATGTCCACATAAACACCTTTCCGGATCTTATCGAGAAGATCATCCGACACACCGACCCCCAAGGGGGCAACCCCGCAGAACAACGAGTCTGCGTATCTCAACCCTTCCATCGGGTCCACTTCACCTCCGGCTGTTAAGCCACCCTCCTGCCCCACGGGTGGGCCCGCGCCCCCCGGGGATCCACAGGACACCGATAAAACCTCTTTTTTATCCATTTTACTCAAAACCGATTTTAATACTAAAACCAAATCGTTTTTCTCCGCCACCTTGGCGGGATCCATTACATTTTTCCAAGCATTTAAACAGTCTGACTCACCGGCACGACCGTCCTCCGGCATCGCCAAGGGCGAGGTCCCTGCCGTCCTTCTCCCAGGGCTCCTGCCTCTGCTGCTCGATGGCTGCCGCGAACTCACATGCGGAGCGTCGTTTGTCGCATATCCTCCCGCTATCATAAGGTGGCCCCGCTCTGGCCGTCCCGGGGGTGTATCCCGCCTCCTGTGGCGTATGTTGTGCCTGTTTGTTGAAGGTGTTGGCGGAGGTTCCGCATGGCGGTAAGTATCCTGGTGGTGCCGCACACCTGGACTCCTGGATCCGTCGCCCAGAGACTCTCCGCTCGGCCTCCTTATGCTCTCGCTTGCTTGCGCTCCTACTCTCGCAAGCTCATTCTCACGCCTTTGCTGATACCTTGCCCTCCTAGCTCTCTCGCGTTGCCTACGCTTGGCACCCAAACCTTGCCTGTTGCCGCTTGCGCGACTGGCGTAGCCCTGTGAGGAATCCCCCCCACCTGACGATGTTGCCACCACGAAACGTGGGTTGACATAACAAAGTCTCTGTGAGCTAGGGGGCGCTATCGCTTGCTGCTGTGGAAGGTGATATCTGTGAGCCGCGCGACCGCTATGCTCACGGGTCTGGGTGCTGACTATGTACCCGGTGCCAGCGGGCGGGATGTAATTTACATACCGGCTATGTCGTTGCTCATGTATAGGGTGACTCGCATAAGACCCGGCCGATGGACCCTCCGGGACAAGGGAAACAAATGGGATCCCCGCTTCTCCTATAATCTCCCCACTTTCCCTAACTCCCTGAGCGCTCCCTGCCCTGGTGGCTGCACTGCCGGTAGAGCTGGTGGCCGGGCTGTATCCCCTATCCCTCCCCCCCCCAGGGTTATACTTCCCGGGTAATGGATTTAAGTGCCTGGCCACCTGGCCCTCTGAGGACGCTCCTCCCCCCCTCCTCCCCGGTACCTGGCGCTGCTGCCTTGTTCTGCCGCCATCTTGCCTGCCTTCCCGCCATGCGTCTGCACGTGGCACGTGCCTCCCTTGCTGCTCCATGCTGCCGGTGTCTCCTGCTGCCGTGCGCCCGACTGCGCGCTGGCTCCTGGACCCGGAGCCCCTGCTTGATGCTGCCGGTGCCCCTCTGCTGTTTTGCGGACTGCCGCCCGGCTGTTCCCGCTGCTCCTCCGCGGTCGCTCCAACCGCCGCGCGATTCGAATTTCGCGCCTCCGCCCTCATGGCGCGTCCCGCGCCCTGCAACATCTCTCCGCTGCGGCCGCTCCTGCGGCCGACCCTCTTGGCGGCGGGGCTCGGACTGAGCCTCGCAGGGGGGTTCCGTCTTCTCTTCGGGCGGCCTCGCCCGGCATCCCCCAGCTGTTCCGCTCCCTCGGCAGCCGCCGGTAACGCTGCTGCCGGCCCGACTGGCCTTCCGGACTCCGACCCCGATCTGCAGCTTGCGAGGATCTCCTCCAGCCATTCCGCGCCGTCCGTCTGGATCGCCTCCCGAATCTGGGCTCGCAGCTCCTCCATCATCCGATCTTGGGACTTCTGGATCGCCGGACGCGGTTGCCTTCTCCTCTTCCACGCCGCTTGCAGGTATTTCTTCGCCGCTTCTCCTCTTCTGCTGGATACTCCTTCCCTTTTCCGCACTTCTTCTCCTCTCTTCTGGAAACGCTTTTCGCCCTTTGCAATCTTCTTTCTGCTGCTGTCTCTTCTCCAGTCTTCTCCCGTCTCTTCCTGTCTCACGACTGAGCTCCTTCCGCTCCCCCCCACCCTTTCTCTTCCTGTCTAAACTCCACCCCCCTTTTGCTCGCTCTACTTAACCCCTGCTGTACCTGTTCCCAGTCATGTGCCGCATCCTTAGTTAGCTCGCGGCATTCAAGTACTTTCGCACTAAGAGTACTATAGCCTTAAGGTCTTAAACAAAGTAGCGCTAATTGCAATACGTTTGCCCCGTCACAATCTTGCATGGAAATCACCCCGGCATGATTTAAATGACTAATTGACTTAACTCGATGCCGGTGATCGAGGTTATGCGCAGCGTTTAGCACAAGTTACAGCAGGTCCTATTATTTTGAACCCGTGAAAACAGCGAGCGCCAAAAAAAGAAGTGAGAAGGAACTCATTGTAGTCAGTGGGTTCCACTGTCCGTGTTATGTGCATGGGATGTTCCTGCATGCTAAAAAGAGCAAAAGCACTCATCTGTTTAAGCCGTAAGGCTAACTTCACACAGGCCATAAATCACAGCCCGATATCATGCTTGCCAACATGCTAGGCGTTTTATATCAAAACCGCCTCACATCACTTTGATAAATCTCCCCCCATTGTTCTTGCTGTGCCCACAATACATATACAGTGGAACAGGGTAAAACCACCGGGGCACTACAAGTCCCAGCATGCCTACAATAACTAAACAGTGAAAGAAGGTAGAATTGTGGAGGGACTACAAATCCCATCATACCTACAATTAGTGTACAGTGGGGCATGGGGAGAACCACTGAGGCACTACAAATCTCAGCATAACTACAACTAACATAGGGTAGAACAGGATAGAATTGAGGACGCACTAGAAATCCCACCATGACTACAATAAATGTACAGTGGAGCAGGGGGTAGAACTCTGGAGGTACTACAAATCCCAGCATGACTACAATTCATTAACAGATAGGGAATAGGGTAGACGTTTTGAGACACTACAAGTCCCAGCATGGTCCCACCTATGACTCTGTTTGGGCAGAACTGTCATATAATCCAAGCCAAGTCATACTGGCCCATTCAATCCAGGGGCAAACTCCTTCTAAATCAATAAGATACATTCAATAAACATGTTTTCCTAAGAAGAACAAAAAGCTAATGCTGTGCGTAAGGCCTAATTCCCACAGCGGAATAAAGCGTGAAAACGCTTCCCCGCCCACCGCGTCATATGACTCGGCTGGCGCGTCATGCGATCTACTGCGCATGCGCGCAGGAGCGTCATGCGGGTCGTCAGGCAGCAGATCTGGAGGTAAGTATGGGGTCTCTGCGGGGCGCCACAAAGGACTCCTCTGCGAAATTCCGCTTGCAGAGCCCGTCACGGCCGCGGGCACTAGGCCTAATACTGTAGTATCAGCAAAACTTACTTTTTATTGAAGCTTCAGGCAAACAAGATGTTCCATCCAGTCCATTTCCATCCATCCGGGTCCACAGCTTGGTGGCTGGAGATGCCGCTTTTCCTACTAAGAGTCCCATGTTGCTTGTCCAGATTTGTCCCCGGGACCCTGGGAAAGACTTTAGCATTGTATGTGGCACCCATCACTGGGGTGAGGCTGCATGTAGCCGTCCCTCAACCAGCTCTCTGCACTTCTGGCCGCACCTGTCCTTCCATCAGCTACATCTGAAGGTTCTAGAACTGAAAAGTTACTTTTGGGTCCTCCCAGCAGCATAAAGCTTAGGGGCTAGACAGGTGCTGAATAGAGATGAGCGAACGTACTCGTTACGAGTACATACGCACCCGAGCACCGCCATTTTCGAGTACAGCAGTACTTGCGCGTAAAGATTCGGGGGGCGCCGTGGCGGCACGGGGGGTAGCAGTCGGGAGTGGGGGGGAGAGGGAGAGAGAGAGGGCTCCCCCCTGTTCCCCGCTGCTACCCCCCGCACCGCCGCGCCTCTCCCCGCCCCCCGAATCTTTACGCACGAGTACTGAAGTACTCGAAAATGGCGGTACTCGGGTGCGTAAGTACTCATTACGAGTACGTTCGCTCATCTCTAGTGCTGAATCACTGGGCTACTCTGCCCCTCTGCCCTAAACTCCTTGCTTCTGCCATCACCAACTCCATTTGTTCAGGCCTTACAAAAAGGATATTACAAATATTGACCCATCATAACATGTAAATCCTGAAACATGTATCTATTTCACCCCGTCCTCCCAGAATTGTACCAACACCTAGCAGTATCTGGGTCACTGCATAAGTGTAGTACTGAATGGCCCCATGCATAAGACCAGGTGTAATAGAGACGTACTGATGACAACCTTGGAGCATTTTGTTACGCCCCGGTCCTCCATACCTATCGGCACCCATTGACAGTATACTGGGGGCTGCACAGTTTCCATGTCTGTCATTTTCCCAGACACGACAGCACAGAATGTTGTACTATTGTGTCTCGGATTTTCATTGGAATCAGTGATGGAGCCTCTGGATGGAACTTCAGACGCTGATGTGAGTTATGACATCACAGGAGTGTGTGAGATACAGCAAAAGGTTTATTACAAAAGGAAACATTTAAAAGTCATGGACACCTATGTGGGGGCAATTATTGTCACTTAAATTAATGTACTTTCAGCTGATAGGGCTTAATGCCTTAGGCTCAATGTCCACGGGCGAATTTAATTTGCGGAATTCACGCGGGGAACCCACACAGAATATCTGTAGTTCAAGCCACTCATGGGGAAGCATGGGCGTCCGCACCTCAATTAAAACATGTGGATTTGTTTTCCGGATTCTGCGGCCTAAGTCCTCTGGAAAAAGCACCCATCTGAAACTAATTAGACATTTCAAGTGATGCATCTTGTTTGCTTCATGCGAATGAATATGCGCTGCAGGTGGAGAAATTACAGTAATATACGCGGTTACACACGCATCATTCGTTCCATGAAAACGCTGCATTGAAGAGTGCCCAAATGAGCATACGCTGGTGTGAATGTCCCTCCTATCTAGTAGTACATCCTGGATGTGATCTGGGTGTCCAGGACTCCACTGTCCTCACTAGTATGATTAGTTAAAGTCCCTTTAGTTCCGGGGCTTTGCTCAGATGAAAAGGTAGCTTTACACAAGAAACCATTAGCGGGAAAAAAATCACTAAAATGAGTTATTGCCAATGATGGTGTGACATCATAGGCGTGATAGGACTTTGGACAACTGTTGGCCGATTTCCCCCTCACTCCCCCTTTGGAGTACACCAAGGATGCTTTCCTCAGAGGTCCCAACCTTTTGTATCTTGTGAGTCACATCCAACTTTGAGTGATAGTCGGGAACCATCCATCATAAGGGTACATATGTTCATACGGGGCGGAAATGCTGCGGAATTTCTGCAACATCAAATTTTGCGTCAAGTTCTGTAGCAATTCCATGTAAGGGGGAAGTGTAGCTGCCACTGTATCAAAGTAACCGATGGCCGCTCCATGTAGCCCTGTTCCTAGGGACTCCTGAAGGAGTAAAGTGTCACAGCTTCAGTCTCTGAGGTGCGTGAGAGCAGAGGGCAGGTGAAGCACCAAGGAACCAACAGGCATTGGAATCATAGCAGTGGCCATTTCATAGGGCAGCGCTGTCCTTATGCTGGGAAGAAAGCAGTATTGGAGAGTATACCATCAGCCCTGAAGACCTGGGGCAAAGAAACCGCACCAATGGCCGAATGTCCAAACTCCTGGGGTGAAGCACCCCACTTCACATGGCTGGAAAGGGAGACTCCATTCTCAAATTGCTGGTCACCATGGCAGTGATGCAGAAAAATCGGCATGGATGCTGCAGCTGGGAAGTGAAGTGGATTGCATAAGATGATTTGTACAAGTGTGGGTGGACTTCAACCCCTGGTATTGCGTGAGGCAAATTCCCTGGCCGGGGGGTTACATGGACTCACAGGACTATATTATCACCAGTGTGAGGTAGTTATAACACCACAAACATAAAGTGAAGCTTCTGGGCCCCAGTGCGAAACCTTTAACATGGCCTCTAACTATAATGCTTTATTCATTAGTACTGGGCTCCCTATATGGAGAAGAGAGGCCTTATGGGCTCCCTAAGGCTCATGAGCCCGGGTGTAACTGCATCCCCTATTGCAGTAGTGGAGAACCTATGGCACGCGTGCCAGAGGCGGCACGCAGAGCCCTCCCTCTTGGCACGCAGAGCATTCAGTTGCTCACCATGTTAGTGAATACTGGTGCCGCTGATCCTGGAACACACTGTGACGTCAGTGTGCAGGTGGGATCCTCCTCCCGCCTCCCCTGACGTCTCCTCTTAAGTTCTGCGAGAGCAGGGGAGAAGGGGTCTGACAGCACACTTACGTCACAATGTGCACCTGGGATCAGCGCTATTACTACAGGGGGCCGCTGTGGGGGGCACTATTACTACTGGGAGCCACTGTGGGATGTCACTATTATTGCTGGGGGCCATTCTGTGGGTCACTATTATACTGGGGACCGCTGTGGGATCTCACTATTACTACTGATTCACTGAGTAAGGGAAAACGCCAAAAAAATATTAGCCCAAATCACAGACAAAGTGCCCAAAAGTATTTTTCTTAAATTAAATATTAGATTAAAGTTCTGCGCCGTAACTATTAAGACACACAGACAGGTGAAACACAAAAATTTTATCCACATGAATTTCACTCAGGAGCCCAATAAATTCCAATGAGAATATGTGGGTGTAAAACCGTGTGGTCTTAACTCATGATACTGTACACTACGGCAGTCAGTCACTGATGTACGTATATCTACCCTTGATATGTTAAACCCATAAGTATTCCCTAGTCCCATCCAGCCCGACCGCTAAAATAAGGGATAACTCAATGGCTTCTCTCAATCGAAGACCCATCTAGAATAGTCAATGGATTTCAGTACTGCTTTAAAATATCGTAGACATATATCTGGTTATGGATCACACCTTAGGAAAGAATGTAGTCAAAGTAAGAATTGTAGGTTTATATACGAAAAGGATTCAATGCATATCAATTGGACCTCTAATTCTTCAGGAACCAGGTGGTCAGATATTTATAAGGGGGCAGTGTAATGTATCTGTACCCCCAAATTCATTGTTCCCAAGCCTAGTCACTGGTCTGGGGACAGCTATCTATTTATGCTGATAGCTTTCAGAAAAAAATTATATTAAACGTAGTATAAGCCATCAAGAGAAGTAGAGCTATGATTCCTATCCCACAGCGATGAAATGAACCTAGATAGAAACAGTGACTTCAAGATAATCTTGAGACGACTGGATTACTTATAAATCTAGTCTCAACAGGCTGTGGTTCTTGTGGGGGACAGTACACCTCAAGATTGCAAAGACAGAAATATATCGGGGACAATACCCCGCTAAGCTCAACTATCTATAGTTCTTGTTGGGGACAGTACCCCTCTAAGCTTCACTAGTCAAAGAGATGAATAGAGAACAAGGCATGGCCGCCAGCCCTGATGGTGGAGTGGCGGCCCCACAAGAACTATAGCTAGTTGAGCTTAGAGGGGTATTGTCCCTGATCTATCTAGCGTCCTAAAGAGTTGGACGTCCAACTGAAATGTATTGAACCTTTTTCGTATGTAAACCTACAATTCTTACTTTGACCACATCCTGGAGGGATTCTTCCCTAAGATGTGATCCATAACCGAATATCTATCTACTGTGTTTCCCCAAAAATAGGACCTGCCCTGATTATAAGACCCACCTCAGTTTTCGGGGGAGGCCTGAAGTATAAGGCTTTCCCCGAAAATAAGACCAAGCCAACCTGCATTTAAAAAAAAAAATCTATACTCACCTGGCCTGTGGCGCCCCGATGGTCTCCGGCAACGCTGCGGCAAACTGCGCCCTCCCCGTCTCACAGTTGAGCTTTTTCCTGGGGCTTTGAATACCCCGCCTCCAGTAAAGCACACACTGTCATTGGCTTATCGAGCCCCAGCCAATCACAGCTGGTGCTCAATGAGCTAAATACAGCCACTCAGTGATGTCATTCACTGAGTGGGTGTTATTGGCTCATCGAATGCCAGCTGTGATTGGCTGGCTGATTGTCTTATATTAAGCCAGTCTCTTATTTTTTGGGAAACTCATTATGTTCTTTCATCAAGCTATTTTTCTCGGTTATTGCTTGTTTAAAGCGGTACTGAAATCCATTGACTAGTCTAGATGGGTCTTCGATTGAGATAAGCCATTGAGATATTCACTATTTTAGCGGTCGCGTTGGTTGGGACTAGGGGGTACTTATTGGTTTATCCCAGAATAACCTTTCAAGGGTAGATATACGTACATTAGTGAATGACTGTCCAGTAGCATGAGTTCTGACCACATGGTTTTACACCCACGTATTTAGCAAACTGGATGATTTGGGCAAACAGGTATCCTAGTTATCATGTTTGCCTTGCACTCACACTAGAAGGCATCCCATTAGAATTTATTAGGCTCCTGAGTGAAATACATGTGGATACAATTGTTGTGTTTCATCTGTCTGTGTGTCTTAATAGTTCATTGCCCAGAATTTTAATCTAATATTTAATAAAAACGGATTTTAGGGCACTTCACTATTACTACTGGGGGCCGCTGTTGGGTGTAACTATTACTATTTGGGGCCGCTGTTGGGTGTAACTATTACTACTGGGGCCACTGTGGGATGTCACTATTACTACTGGGGCCACTGTGGGATGTCACTATTACTACTGGGGCCACAGTGGGATGTCATTATTACTACTGGGGTCACTGTGGGGTGTCACTATTACTACTAGGGCCGCTGTGGGATGTCATTATTACTACTGGGGCCACTGTGGGATGTCACTATTACTACTGGGGCCACTGTGGGATGTCACTATTACTACTGGGGCCCGCTGTGGAATGTCACTATTACTACTGGGGCCCGCTGTGGGATGTCACTATTACTACTGGGGCCGCTGTGGGATGTCACTACTACTACTGGGGCTGCGGTGGGATGTCACTACTACTACTGGGGCCGCGGTGGGATGTCACTATTACTACTAGGGCCGCTGTGGGATGTCACTATGACTACTGGGGCTGCGGTGGGATGTCACAATTACTACTAGGGCCGCTGTGGGATGTCACTATTACTACTGGGGGCCTCTGTGGGATGTCACTATTACTACTGGGGCCGCTGTTGGATGTCACTATTACTACTGGGGCCGCTGTGGGATGTCACTATTACTACTGGGGGCCTCTGTGGGATGTCACTATTACTACTGGGGTCACTGTGGAATGTCACTATTACTACTGGGGCCACTATAAGGTGTCACTATTAATACTGGAGGCCACTGTAAGGTGTCACTATTACTACTGGGGGCCACTGTGGAATGTCACTATTACTACTGGGGCCACTATAAGGTGTCTCTATTAATACTGGAGGCCACTGTGGGGTGTCACTATTACTACTGGGGCCACTATAAGGTGTCACTATTAATACTGGAGGCCACTGTAGGGTGTCAGTATTACTACTGGGGTCACTGTGGAATGTCACTATTACTACTGGGGCCACTATAAGGTGTCACTATTAATACTGGAGGCCACTGTAGGGTGTCAGTATTACTACTGGGGGCCACTGTGGGGTGTTACTATTACTGCTGGGGGCCGCTGTGGGGGGTCACTGTTACCACTGCGGCTGCCGTGGGGGTCACTATTACCGCTGTAGTATGTTTGCACGTGGCAGAAATGCTGTAGAATGTCCTCAACACAAATTTCTGTGGCAAATTCTGTAGCATTTCCGCATCCAAAAAGCAGTCAAAATCTGCACGCTGTCTATTTTGAAGCGGCCCTGTCCTTTTTATAACGACAGAGGTAAAAATCATACGTCATGATAGGCCCCGCCCCCTGACATTATGGCCCTTTGCAATAAATAAGTGGGTTTTGGTTGCAATTTAGGCACTCTGTCTCTCAAAGGTTCACCATCACTGCCCTACAGTTACGCCAGTGTATGGCACCTTTTTGTGGTTTTAAGCGAGGCCTTACAAGGGTTAATAGACAAAGTGTGATGTGATATTATGTGGATGGGTAATATACAGCACATAAGTTGTAACACAAGCGTACCGTATATGATGTTATGAAGTGTTAACGTGCGGTAAGTGTAATGGCGCAGTAAGCCACGGGCCGGAGCAGCAGTACAGATTAGCGTGACACAACATGATGTGTAACCTTCGGACTTTAGGATCATCTTTGATGTATTTTACGTGCCCCATAAGTGAGGACGCTGCTCCTACAGGCCATTTGAGGTCGGGCCTACGGCCAATATGATGTTGTACTTAGCGTCACATCACAAGTAATGAAATGTAAGATAATGCTGATTAAATAAGAGAAATGTCAAATGCCTTCCTGCTGCCAGGAGGAATTAGAGAGGAACAGCTAGAGATGTATATGTCAGTGAGAGACGCCAAGGGATGAGAAGTACTTTCGCTCCAAGAGTACTATAGCCTTAAGGTCTTAAACAGAGGAGCGCTCAGGGGCGTAACTATAGAGGATGCAGGGGATGCAGTTGCACGCGGGCCCAGGAGCCTTAGGGGGCCCATAAGTCCTCTCTTCTCCATATAGGGAGCCCAGTACTATGAATAAAGCATTATAGTTGGGGACCCTGTTACAGGTTTTGCATTGGAGCCCAGAAGCTTCAAGTTATGCCTCTGTGCAGCATGGTTTAGGTATGGGTATGGGTACAGATACAGATAGAAGGGGGGGAGGGGGCAGCTCACCTTTTGCATCAGGGCCCCTGAGCCTTTAGTTACGCCCCTGGGAGCGCTAATTGCAACACGTTTCCCCCGTCGCAATCTTGCATGGAAATCACCCTGCCATGATTCAAATGACTAATTGACTTAACACGGTGCCGGTGATCGAGGTTATGCGCAGCGTTTAGCACAAGTTACAGCAGGTCCTATTATTTTGCACCAGTGAAAGCGGCGAGCGCCAAAAAAAGAAGTGAGAAGGAACTCATTGTAGTCAGTGGGTTCCACTGTCCGTGTTATGTGCATGGGATGTTCCTGCACGCTAAAAAGTGCAAAAACACTCATCTGTTTAAGCCGTAAGGCTAACTTCACACGGGCCATAAATCACAGCCCGATATCGTGCTTGCCAACATGCTAGGCGTTTTTATATCAAAACCGCCTCACATAACTTTGATAAATCTCCCCCCATTGTTCTTGCTGTGCCCACAATACATATACAGTGGAACAGGGTAAAACCACCGGGGCACTACAAGTCCCAGCATGGCTACAATGACTGAACAGTGAAAGAATGTAGAATTGTGGAGGGATTACAAATCCCATCATACCTACAATTAGTGTACAGTGGGGCATGGGGAGAACCACTGAGGCACTACAAATCTCAGCATAACTACAACTAACATAGGGTAGAACAGGATAGAATTGCGGCCGCACTACAAATCCCAGCATGACTACAATAAATGTACAGTGGAGCAGGGGGTAGAACTCTGGAGGTACTACAAATACCAGCATGAGTACAATTCATTAACAGATAGGGAATAGGGTGGACGTTTTGAGACACTACAAGTCTCAGCATGGTCCCACCTATGACTCTGGGCAGAACTGTCATATTATCCAAGCCAAGCCATACTGGCCCATTCAATCCAGGGGCAAACTCCTTCTAAATCAATAAGATACATTCAATAAACATGTTTTCCTAAGAAGAACAAAAAGCTAATGCTGTGCGTAAGGCCTAATTCCCACAGCGGAATAAAGCGTGAAAACGCTTCCCGGCCCACAGCGTCATATGATGTGGCTGGCGCGTCATGCGATCTACTGCGCATGCTCGCAGGAGCGTCATGCGGGTCGTCAGGCAGCAGATCCGGAGGTAAGTATGGGGTCTCAGGGGGGGCGCCGCAACGGACTCCGCAGTGGAATTCCGCTTGCAGAGCCCGTCACGGCCGCGGGCACTAGGCCTAATACTGTAGTATCAGCCACTCTGCTGCAGCACTAACCTTTTATTAGTTAGTTTTGCACAACTATAAGAATTTCACAGATTGTTAATTGTTATGCATTGGAATACTTCTGTATTTTTGCCTGTAAGTGTATCCGGCCGGAGGGGAGCAGCTTGGGGTATCACAGTGGCCATTACTATGACTCCTACCCGGCTGCACTCCAGTGACAATGTGGTGGGGGGACTTGGTGTTGGGTGCATGTCTCTGCTCCTGGAGGGCGGTGTAGCGTGGTGCAGGTTCCCCTTAGTGGGAAGGAGCTCCACAACTCAGGGATAAACAGCAAAACTTACTTTTTATTAAGCTTCAGGCAAACAAGATGTTCCATCCAGTCCATTTCCATCCATCCGGGTCCACAGTTTGGTGGCTGGAGATGCCACTTTTCCTACTAAGAGTCCCATGTTGCTTGTCCAGATTTGTCACCGGGACCCTGGGAAAGACTTTAGCATTGTATGTGGCACCCATCACTGGGGTGAGGCTGCATGTAGCCGTCCCTCAACCAGCTCTCTGCACTTCTGGCTGCACCTGTCCTTCCATCAGCTACATCTGAAGGTTCTAGAACTGAAAAGTTACTTTTGGGTCCTCCCAGCAGCATAAAGCTGAGGGGCTAGACAGGTGCTGAATCACTGGGCTACTCTGCCCCTCTGCCCTAAACTCCTTGTTCTGCCATCACTAACTCCATTTGTTCAGGCCTTACAAAAAGGATATTAAAAATATTAACCCATCATAACATGTAAATCCTGAAACATGTATCTATTTCACCCCGTCCTCCCAGAATTGTACCAATACCTAGCAGTATCTGGGTCACTGCATAAGTGTAGTACTGAATGGCCCCATGCATAAGACCGGGTGTAATAGAGACGTACTGATGGCAACCTTGGTGCATTTTGTTACGCCCCGGTCTTCCATACCTATCGGCACCCATTGACAGTATACTGGGGGCTGCACAGTTTCCATGTCTGTCAATTGCCCAGACACGACAGCACAGAATGTTGTACTATTGTCTCGGATTTTCATTGGAATCCGTGATGGAGGCTCCGGATGGAACTTCAGACGCTGATGTGAGTTATGATATCACAGGAGTGTGTGAGATACTAGAAATCTATACAGCAAAAGGTTTATTACAAAAGGAAACATTTAAAAGTCATGGACACCTATGTGGGGGCAATTATTGTCACTTAAATTAATGTACTTTCAGCCGGTAGTCATTTTTGCAATAAGGCTTAACGCCTTAGGCTCAATGTCCACGGTCGGATGTGATTTGCAGAATTCACGCGGGGAACCCACGTGGAATATCTGCAGTTCAAGCCACTCATGGGGAAGCATGGGCGTCCGCACCTCAATTAACACATGTGGATTTGTTTTCCGGATTCTGCGGCCTAAGTCCTCTGGAAAAAGCACCCATCTGAAACTAATTAGACATTTCAAGTGATGAACCTATCTATGTGCCACCCACTATTCATTCTGTCAAGGTGTCTGCATGCCCCAGTCAGACCGCGGTTTTTTATAAATAGTCACAGGCAGGTACAACTCCGCAATGGGAATTCTGTGTGCACCCACAGCATGGGTGGCTCCCTGGAACCCACCGGCTGTACATAAATGTATCCCATTGCAGTGCCCATCACAGCTGAGGTAACGTCCGATTAAATGCAGGTGGGCTTCGGCCCACACTGCATGCCCCAGTCACACTGGGGTTCTTTAGAAGTGGACACATGCAGTTACAACTCCCTGTGGACCCACAGCATGGGTGGGTGCCAGGAAGCCACCAGCGGTACATAAATATATCCCATTGCATTGCCCATCACAGCTGAGGTAATGTCATGTTAAATGCAGGTGGGCTTCGGCCCACACTGCATGCCCCAGTCAGACTGGGGTTCTTTAGAAGTGGACACATGCAGTTATAACTCCCTGTGGACCTACAGCATTGGTGGGGGCCAGGAAGCCACTGGCGGTACATAAATATATCCCATTGCATTGCCCATCACAGCTGATGTAATGTCAGCTTTAATGCAGGTGAGCAAAAAATTAATTGGATTACACTGTAGGCGAGGGCCCCCAAAAATTGGTGTACCAACAGTACTAATGTACCTCAGAAAAATTGCCCATGCCCAACCAAGAGGGCAGGTGAAACCCATTAATCGCTTTGGTTAATGTGGCTTAATTGGTAACTAGGCCTGGAGGCAGCCCAGTTAAAATAAAAATTGGTTCAGGTGAAAGTTTCAACGCTTTAATGAGCATTGAAACGTATAAAAATTGTTTACAAAAATTATACGACTGAGCCTTGTGGGCCTAAGAAAAATTGCCCGTTCGGCGTGATTACGTGAGGTTGCACGAGGAGGAGCAGGAGGAGGAGGATGAATAGAATACACAGATTGATGAAGCAAAAAGGTTCCCGTTTTTGATGGTGATAGAGAACGATGCTTCCATCCGCGGGTGCAGCCTACGTATTGCTTAGGTATCGCTGCTGTCCGCTGGTGGAGAAGAGAAGTCTTGGGAAATCCAGGCTTTGTTCATCTTGATGAGTGTAAGCCTGTCGGCACTGTCGGTTGACAGGCGGGTACGCTTATCCGTGATGATTTCCCCAGCCGCACTAAACACCCTCTCTGACAAGACGCTAGCCGCAGGACAAGCAATCACCTCCAGGGCATATAGCGCGAGTTCAGGCCACATGTCCAGCTTCGACACCCAGTAGTTGTAGGGGGCAGAGGCGTCACGGAGGACGGTCGTGCGATCGGCTACGTACTCCCTCACCATCCTTTTACAGTGATCCCGCCAACTCAGCCTTGACTAGGGAGCGGTGACACAGTCTTGCTGGGGAGCCATAAAGCTGGCAAAGGCCTTGGAGAATGTTCCCCTGCCTGTGCTGTACATGCTGCCTGATCTCTGCGCCTCCCCTGCTACCTGGCCCTCGGAACTGCACCTTCTGCCACTAGCGCTGTCGGATGGGAATGTTACCATCAGTTTGTCTGCCAGGGTCCTGTGGTATAGCATCACTCTCGAACCCCTTTCCTCTTCTGGTATGAAAGTGGAAAGGTTCTCCTTATACCGTGGGTCGAGCAGTTCGTACACCCAGTAATCCGTAGTGGCCAGAATGCGTGTAACGCGAGGGTCCCGAGAAAGGCATCCTAACATGAAGTCAGCCATGTGTGCCAGGGTACCTGTACGCAACACATGGCTGTCCTCACTAGGAAGATCACTTTCAGGATCCTCCTCCTCCTCCTCCTCCTCCTCCTCCGGCCATACACGCTGAAAGGATGACAGGCAAGCAGCATGGGTACCCTCAGCAGTGGGCCAAGCTGTCTCTTCCCCCTCCTCCTCATGCTCCTCCCCCCTCCTCCTCAACGCGCTGAGATATAGACAGGAGGGTGCTCTGACTATCCAGCGACATACCGTCTTCCCCCGCCTCCGTTTCCAAGCGCAAAGCGTCTGCCTTTTTGCTTTGCAGGGAACTTCTCAAGAGGCATAGCAGAGGAATGGTGACGCTAATGATTGCAGCATCGCCGCTCACCATCTGGGTAGACTCCTCAAAGTTTCCAAGGACCTGGCAGATGGCTGCCAACCAGGCCCACTCTTCTGTAAAGAATTGAGGAGGCTGACTCCCACTACGCCACCCATGTTGGAGTTGATATTCCACTATAGCTCTACGCTGCTCATAGAGTCTGGCCAACATGTGGAGCGTAGAGTTCCACCGTGTGGGCACGTCGCACAGCAGTCGGTGCACTGGCAGATTAAACCGATGTTGCAGGGTCCGCAGGGTGGCATCGTCTTGGACTTGCGGAAATGTGCGCTGACCCGGCGCACCTTTCCGAGCAGGTATGACAAGTGTGGGTAGCTTTTCAGAAAGCGCTGAACCACCAAATTAAAGACATGGGCCAGGCATGGCACGTGCGTGAGGCTGCCGAGCTGCAGAGCCGCCACCAGGTTACGGCCGTTGTCACACACGACGATGCCCGGTTGGAGGCTCAGCGGCAAAAGCCAGCGGTCGGTCTGCTCTGTCAGACCCTCCAGCAGTTCGTGGGCCGTGTGCCTCTTCTCTCCTAAGCTGAGTAGTTTCAGCATGGCCTGCTGATGCTTGCCCACCGCTGTGCTGCCACGCCGCGCGACACCGACTGCTGGCGACGTGCTGCTGCTTCTGACACATCTTGATTGCGAGACAAAGGTTGCGTTGGAGGAGGAGGAGGGTCGTTTAGTGGAGGAAGCATACAGCGCCGCAGATACCACCACCGAGCTGTGGCCCGCAATTCTGGGGGTGGGTAGGACGTGAGCGGTCCCAGGCTCTGACTCTGTCCCAGCCTCCACTAAATTCACCCAATGTGCCGTCAGGGAGATATAGTGGCCTTGCCCGCCTGTGCTTGTCTACGTGTCTGTTGTTAAGTGGACCTTGCCAGTAACCGCGTTGGTGAGGGCGCGTGCAATGTTGCGGGAGACGTGGTCGTGCAGGCCTGGGACGGCACATCGGGAAAAGTAGTGGCGACTGGGAACCGAGTAGCGCGGGGCAGCCGCCATCATGCTTTTGAAAGCCTCCGTTTCCACAAGCCTATACGGCAGCATCTCCAAGCTGATCAATTTTGCAATGTGCACGTTTAACGCTTGAGCGTGCGGGTGCGTGGCGTCGTACTTGCACTTGCGCTCAAACTGTGGCACTAGCGACGTCTGGACGCTACGCTGAGAGACATTGCTGGATGGGGCCGAGGACAGTGGAGGTGAGGGTGTGGGTGCAGGCCAGGAGACGGTAGTGCCTGTGTCCTCAGAGGGGGGTTGGATCTCAGTGGCAGGTTGGGGCACAGGGGGAGAGGCAGTGGTGCAAACCGGAGGCGGTGAACGGGCATCGTCCCACCTTGTGGGGTGCTTGGCCATCATATGCCTGCGCATGCTGTTGGTGGTGCCTCCCCAGCTGATCTTGGCGCGACAAAGGTTGCACACCACTGTTCGTCGGTCGTCAGGCGTCTCTGTGAAAAACTGCCACACCGTAGAGCACCTTGACCTGTGCAGGGTGGCATGGCGCGAGTGGGCGCTTTGGGAAACAGTTGGTGGATTATTCGGTCTGGCCCTGCCTCAACCCCTGGACACCGCACTGGCTCGGCCTGTGCCCACAGCCTGACTTGGGCCTCCGCGTCCTCGCCCGCGTCCACGTCCTATAGGCCTACCCCTACCCCTCAGCATGGTGTATTACCAGTGATTTGATTTCCCAGGCAGGAAAGAAAGTGGCGCAAGCCTGCAGTAAAACGTAGCTGGCTGCGTCTGATTTTTTTTAACGTTCTGCACGCAGCACACACATACCCAGAGCCCTGAGGACTGTCAGAGGCAGGCGAAATAGAATTTTTTCCCTTGTTTTTCAAAAGGACAAGCCACACTGCGTGTATTCAATGAATACTACTAAGTTTAATAACTGTGTTGTGGCCCTGCAAATGTGTCAGAGAACTGCAGTGATGCAAAGTTATTCGCTACAGTAGATCAGGAATTTCCCATGCAGGAAAAAAATTGGCGCAAGCCTGCAGCCAAAATAGAATTTTTTCCCTTGTTTTTCAAAAGGACAAGCCACACTGCGTGTATTCAATGAATACTACTAAGTTTAATAACTGTGTTGTGGCCTTGCAAATGTGTCAGAGAACTGCAGTGATGCAAAGTTATTCGCTACAGTAGATCAGGGATTTCCCATGCAGGAAAAAAATTGACGCAAGCCTGCAGCCAAAATAGACTTTTTTCCCTTGTTTTTCAAAAGGACAAGCCCCACTGCGTGTATTCAATGAATACTACTACGTTTAATAACTGTGTTGTGGCCCTGCAAATGTGTCAGAGAACTGCAGTGATGCAAAGTCATTCGCTACAGTAGATCAGGGATTTCCCATGCAGGAAAAAAAATTGGCGCAAGCCTGCAGCCAAAATAGAATTTTTTCCCTTGTTTTTCAAAAGGACAAGCCACACTGCGTGTATTCAATGAATACTACTAAGTTTAATAACTGTGTTGTGGCCCTGCAAATGTGTCAGAGAACTGCAGTGATGCAAAGTTATTCGCTACAGTAGATCAGGGATTTCCTATGCAGGAAAAAAATTGGCGCAAGCCTGCAGCCAAAATAGAATTTTTTCCCTTGTTTTTCAAAAGGACAAGCCACACTGCGTGTATTCAATGAATACTACTAAGTTTAATAACTGTGTTGTGGCCCTGCAAATGTGTCAGAGAACTGGTGCAGCAAACATGGCGAAAAACTGCTTCCTCGAAACTGTGGCACTGCATAACTACGGAACCAAAACCACAGGGCATATGGGCAGCCATAATGTCCAATCCTGACATACATTACAGATAGATAATATACAAAACATGATGATAGAAAACTATTCTCACTCCGTTAAGAAATGGGAAGATGTGTCAATCAAATCTGGTGTCAGTCACTGGAGTGAAATCCGCCCCGTGTGAGCCCAGCCTTAATAGTACTGCTGAGTCATTACCGGCTGGGCAGTTGCGGCGCCCCAGCTGCTAATCACGATCGTGGTGAGCAGCTATCAGTGCGCGTACCAACAGAGAAGGCTCTGTGTCCCCCTTCTGGCTTGTGTGCCATAGGTTCACCACCATATGCATAGAACATTCTCCTTACTGTATTTCTCTTTTTAAATAATTCGTAGTAAAAGTTGGGGCATAGTGCTAGATAGGCGTGATAGTGCTGGACTGCTATGATAGTGCTGGATAGGTATGATAGTGCTGGATGGGTATGATAGTGCTGGATAGGTATGATACTGCTGGACAGGTATGATACTGCTGGATAGGTATGATAGTGCTGGATGGGCATGATAGTGCTGGATGGGTATGATAGTGCTGGATAGGTATGATAGTGCTGGATAGGTATGATAGTGCTGGATGGGTATGATAGTGCTGGATAGGTATGATACTGCTGGATTGGTATGATAGTGCTGGATGGATATTATAGTGCTGGATGGATATGATAGTGCTAGGTAGGTATGATAGTGCTGGATGGATATGATAGTGCTGGATGGGTATGATAGTGCTGGATAGGTATGATAGTGCTGGATGGGTATGATAGTGCTGGATGGGTATGATAGTGCTAGATAGGCATGATAGCACTGGATGGATATGATAGTGCTGGATAGGTATGATAGTGCTATATAGGCATGAAAGCGCTGGATGGATATGATAGTGCTAGATAGGCGTGATAGCGCTGGACGGGTATGATAGTGCTGGATAGGTATGATAGTGGTGGATAGGTACACTTGTCATACCTGCTCGGAAAGGTGCGCCAGCTCTGCGCACATTTACGCAAATCCCACACGCACGCTGCCACCCTGCGGACACTGCAACATAGGTTTAATCTGCCAGTGCACCGACTGCTGTGCGACGTGCCCACACAGTGGAACTCTACGCTCCACATGTTGGCCAGATTCTATGAGCAGCGTAGAGCTATAGTGGAATACCAACTCCAACTTGCGCGGCGCAGTGGGAGTCAGCCTCCTCAATTATTTACAGAAGAGTGGCCCTGGTTGGCAGCCATCTTCCAGGTCCTTGGAAAATTTGAGGAGTCTACCCAGGTGGTGAGCGGCGATGCTGCAATCATTAGCGTCACCATTCCTCTGCTATGCATCTTAAGAAGTTCCCTGCAAAGCATAAAGGCAGACGCTTTGCGCTCGGAAACAGAGCCGGGGGAAGACAGTATGTCGCTGGATAGTCAGAGCACCCTCCTGTCTATATCTCAGCGCGGTGAGGAGGAGGAGGAGGAGGAAGAAGATGAGGAGGAGGGGGAAGAGACATCTTGGCCCACTGCTGACGGTACCCATGCTGCTTGCCTGTCATCCTTTCAGCGTGTATGGCCTGAGGAGGAGGAAGAGGAGGAGGAGGAGGATCCTGAAAGTGATCGTCCTAGTGAAGACAGCCACTTGTTGCGTACAGGTACCCTGGCACACATGGCTGACTTCATGTTAGGATGCCTTTCTCGTGACCCTCGCGTTACACGCATTCTGGCCACTACGGATTACTGGGTGTACACACTGCTCGACCCACGGTATAAGGAGAGCCTTTGCACTCTCATTCCCGAAGATGCCCCTGCTCCATACAACTATTGGGTGTCAAAGCTGGACACTTGGCACAAACTTCGCTGTATGCCCTGGAGGTGCTTGCTTGTCCTGCGGCTAGCGTCTTGTCAGAGAGTGTGTTTAGTGTGGCTGGGGAATCATCACGGATAAGCGTACCCACCTGTCAACCGACAGTGCCGACAGGCTTACACTCATCAAGATGAACAAAGCCTGGATTTCCCCAGACTTCTCTTCTCCACCAGCGGACAGCAGCGATACCTAAGCAATACGTAGGCTGTACCCGCGGATGGAAGCATCGTTCTCTCTCACCATCCAAAACGGGGACATTTCTGCTTCATCAATCTGTGTATAATATTCCTCCTCCTCCTCCTCCTGCTCCTCCTCCTGAAACCTCACGTAATCACGCCGAACGGGCAATTTTTCTTAGGGCCATAAGGCTCACTCATATAATTTTCTAAACAATTTTTATACGTTTCAATGCTCTTAAAAGCGTTGAAACTTTAACTTGAACCAATTTTTTGTTAAACTGGGCTGCCTCCAGGCCTAGTTACCACTTAACCACATTAACCAAAGCGATTAATGGGTTTCACCTGCCCTCTTGGTTGGCCATGGCCAATTTTTCTGATGTACATTAGTACTGTTGATACAGCAATTTTTGTGGGCCCTCGCCTACAGTGTAATCAAATGAATTTTTAGCCCACCTGCATTACAGCTGACGTTACATCCGCTGTGTTGGGCAATGCAATGGGATATATTTATGTACCGCCGGTGGCTTCCTGGCACCCACCCATGCTGTGGGTCCACAGGGAATTATAAATGCATCTGTTTCCACTTCTAAAGAACCCCAGTCTGACTGGGGCATGCAGTGTGGGCCGAAGCCCACCTGCATTAAGCACGACATTACTACCTCAGCTGTGTTGGGCAATGCAATGGGATATTTCTATGTACCGCCGGTGGCTTCCTGGCACCCACCCATGCTGTGGGTCCACAGGGAATTATAAATGCATCTGTTTCCACTTGTAAAGAACCACAGTCAGACTGGGGCATGCAGTGTGGGCCGAAGCCCACCTGCATTAAGCACGACATTACTACCTCAGCTGTGTTGGGCAATGCAATGGGATATTTTTATGTACCGCCGGTGGGTTCCAGGAAGCCACCCATGCTGTCGGTCGACAGGGACTTCACAATAGGGAGTTGTACCTGCCTGTGTCTATGAATTAAAAAGCCCGGTCTGACTGGGGCATGCAGAGACACCTTGACAGAATGAATAGTGTGTGGCACATAGGTTCCCCATTGCTATGCCCACATGTGCAGCTCCTGATGGCGGTGGCACAGGATTCTATTTCTCATTGCTTCTGTACAGCATTGTGGGCTATCGCCCCGCCCCTTTTAAAAATGGTCGCTGCCTAGCCGTGCCAACCCTCTGCAGTGTGTGCCTGCGGTTCCTCGTCATGGCAGACGCACTTCTAAATAGACATGAGGGTGGTGTGGCATGAGGGCAGCTGAAGGCTGCGCAGGGACACTTTGGTGTGCGCTGTGGGGGGGAGGGGGGGCGGTTGGGCAGCATGTAACCCAGGAGAAGTGGCAGTGGAGTGTCATGCAGGCAGTGATTGTGCTTTGTTGGAGGTAGTGTGGTGCTTAGCAAAGGTATGCAATGCTAATGAGGCCTTTTCAGAAGTAAAAGTTTTTGGGAGGGGGGGGCCCCACTCTTGCCGCTATTGTGGCTTAATAGTGGGACCTGTGAACTTGAGATGCAGCCCAACATGTAGCCCCTCGCCTGCCCTATCCGTTGCTGTGTCGTTCCCATCACTTTCTTGAATTGCCCAGATTTTCACACAAGGAAACCATAGCGAGCATTGGGGGAAATACAAAAATGCTTGGGTCGCCCATTGACTTCAATGGGGTTCGTTACTCGAAACGAACCCTCGAGCATCGCGAAAAGTTCGTCCCGAGTAACGAGCACCCGAGCATTTTGGTGCTCGCTCATCTCTAATTACCAACAGGTTTTTACGTAGTCAAGGAAAGGAGTCCTGATGAGAAGGCTTACGTCAAGGGGCTGCATCATGTTTGTAAATTAGCACAGTTTAGGTATAGGTACGGGTACAGATGGAGGGGGGGGGGGGGGCCCAGCTGAACTTTTGCACTCGGGCCCCTTAGGCTTTAGGTACACCCCTGGCCTCCATCGTCATGAAAATTGGGATTCCAAGTGTGCCTGAATGAATACAGCAGTGGTCATACTTGTGTCATTATTTCACCAGTTCTGCTGCCTGTGAAAGATACTAGAATGCAGCCAATCCTCTCAAAATCTGTGCTGCAGAATGTGATGAAAGTGGGCAGTAGCCGCCTCACACCTCACCCTCTTGGCATCACCTGTCTGACATTACATCTCTAGCCCCACTTAGACTATCATCTCATTTGTGCCATTATAGCGCATGACCTCGCTGACACCGCTTACAAAGTATCATTCACCTCATCGATGACACATGCAGCTCATTACCTTACAGCAAGAGTTCTTGCCAGTATTATACCATTGTTGTCAGGGGTAAGCTGTACTGGGGAAATGGCAGCAGCAGAGTCTCCCTGCCTCCTGGTCCACTACACAGACACACAACGTGGCAGTGACGCGCTCTATCTTGCTTTCTGACTTTAAAAAGTCCTGAATGTTCTAGAAATCTAGATAGGCAAGTGAAGAACTCGGACAATGCAAAAAATGCACATAAGGATGCAATGCCAAGTTTGGTTAGAGTCCACTACCAAAAACAACCCTAGCGATGGTGTACCCTACATTTATGGTAGATATGCCCCCATGTGCCTTCTGTACAAGTGCCAGCGTTGTTCTAACATTACCTTGCATTATAACTGGTCATGCAGCTGTGAACTTGTATTTTCTAGGGAAATGAACAAAAAGCTTCGAGATGAGAAGGATGTGTTTGACGAAGAAAGCTGGATACCCTCCGGAAGGACCTGGCGGACCCCCTCCTGGTGCCCAGAAGTTGCTGCTGCTGTTGCCACTCCAGCTGTGCTGGCAGTGCCCATTGTGATGCTGCATTACGATACAGGGAGGGGAGCTGATGGGATTAGCAATGTGATTGTATAGCTGTAGTATATAGTAGTTGATGTGTATATGTAAATACGTTTTAGTATCTGTATATCTGCATGGAGACCCCTCTTCTCACACATATATATGGAGAAGTGATGAAAACCTTTCTGTATTGTACATAATTAGGTCAAAGCTTTAGGCTGTAGATGGCAGCGAACGGACGTACAAATGGCGGATAGAACAATTTACCCAAAGGGCCTGAGTTTGAAAACCGGAAAAAGACTCCATGTAATCCACCGCCCGCTGGACTATGTTTTACCTCAGAATCATATTGAACATGCTTCCATTACAACTAAGGGTTTTAAGAATTTTTTTATTATAAATAGTTTTTAATATTTTCATGTTTGCTTTTTATTCATTGAGGAGAAGTGTAAAAACGTAACCAAAAGGGCGGCATATGGCAAATACCGCTCTATACCCTTGTACACACAGAGCTGTTTGGGGGGGAGTGGGATGTTATTTACAGGGGTTCTCATGACGTAGATGGTTATAACCTATCCTTGGGATAAGTCGCCAATATCGCGTCCGTGGGGGTCCAACTCCTGGCCACCTCACTGTATACCTATGTGACCTTTATACCACGCACAGTGCAGGTTATTTCGTAGTGGCGGTGCCCAGTTTTGCAGGTCGGTCCCATTCGCTTGGATGAGACTGAGCTGTGCTAAGTCCTTCTGACCAATGAGCGTGACGTCTCAGGCCAAGGAAGAGGCCGTGGTGTTCTCCTGAGTGGTGTGGCCATCTCAAATAGCTGATTGCCGAGGATGCTGGGAGTTGCATCCTTACTGATCTGATATTGATGACTTTCTGTATCTAAGTTCTGGAAAACCCTTTTCACAAAAAACAAATGGTATCCTGTGTGATCAAGCTCTTGCACAGCATTCATGCTTGGAGCAATGGCTGGTGACAAATTATTACCTTTTCCACTTTTCTGACATTCATCTAAAGTAGTAAGTGTATCAGAAGTTGGAAGGATTTTGGACACCAGTATACAATTTAAAAAAGGAATACAATCATATAGATACAGAACTTTAGTTCTCCTGCAGAGACCTGGTTAAATGATGATATTCTGGCTGCTTGTTGCCACCACTAGGGGGAGCTTACTGCGTGTGGTTTTATTAACGAGACAGTATAGTATGCAGTAGGCTCATAAGGCTGCATGGCAATCAGAATGCCTATGGAATGGATCTAGAACAGAAAAACAGACTTCTGACTTCTATAAAGATCTACAAAATAAAATCAAAAGGGTGTTCAAAGATGGACGCTTCTCCTTTTCAAGCCTGCAGTATTTCAAGTAACAACAATAAAACCTAGTGATTGAACAATACATCTGTATTGTGTTTGGGAATACTCAGCTGCGGTCAGACTGCTCATTCACATGTACACTGGACTTGGCCAAGTGTGTATATATACATACATACGATTGTTATACATGTCAGCCCAGGCAGAATTCCTAGGAGTCTCCCGATTTCCTAAGCCTCTTTACCCAATCACCTCTCTGTTTCGCCCAGTGTCATACTACAGAGGCTGAGCATGTCCCCAGCCCTGGCATCCCCCACACACAAGCCCTCAGCGTGCCAACACTAGCTTCACTATGATGTTAGGACAGTGGTTTTTATTCAGTCTGGTGGTATTCATTCACTACTTGGTGGTCATGATGTGGAGGTATTGTTGGTTTTTATATACTGTTTTGTTCAATAGCCGTATATAGATACTGTATGATGGTAATATTTGTTCTTGGTGTAGCAGCAACAATGTTGTTCATCTTCTCTCTCATGTACTTTATTCTCCATTGTGTCTCCATGTACTACTCTTGCTGTAGGATAGCCATGCCCCTTATATAAGCCACGTCATGAAAAGGCCAATCACATTCTTGCTGTGACCAGAGACTCGTCCTGTGAAAGTCTCTCCCAGGTTGACATCTCTGGATTGTGCATATTGAAATCCGATATGCCTCATCCCTCAGTAGACATCATGGCGCTGTTTGGGTTCCCCCTACACACGGTAGATCATCCGCCGATCTTGTCCACTTCAATGTGTACAGCTGGTTTAAGTTTTAAAAATGTCTTTACCTGTTCAAAAGTGGACAACCCCTTTAACGAAGTATTGATGGCCTATTCTCAGAATAGATCAATAGTTTATCAGTAGCCGACTGTGTTCAGAGCGCTCTACTTCCAGCTCCATTCACTGACCCGTTGACTCTGCAGACATCCTGAGGATAGGACATGGTCTACTACCTGGGACTCCTACAGATCAGCTAAGTCGTTAATAGTTAATTGGCCATCAAAAGTTTAAAGGTAGATAATGCTTTCGCCCAGATACCAATGTGGCTCTGCCAATCATGCATTAATGTATTGTGGTCAGTAGGGATGATTTAGGTACAGATTTTGATATTGAGATTGTAGATTCACAGCAGATTTCACTCCATTCATCCCAAGGAGTGAAGTTCATCATGTATGAATATACCCTTATAATCATAAAGCGGAAAAGTTGAGTAGTTGCTCATAGCAAACAATCAGGTTTTTCCTTTTTTTGGCTATACTGTATTTATTAGGCTCTTTTACATTTACATTTTGCATAGTTTTTTTTCTGTTCTGTGTGTATCCATAGACCTCATTACCTTTTATGCATGCCAAAACACTATATTTATTCCATGTGTCAGTGCAATTCAAGTGTATTCCCTAACGAAAAGGAAATGTCACATGAGATGCAGGGGGATAAAACGAATCCCCAGCTACATATTGCATACCTAACACAGGAGGAAGTGCAGGGCCGGTTCCAAAGGATTAAAATCGATAAATCGCCGGGTCCAGATGAAACACACTCAAGGGTTCTAAGGAAACTAAGTGATGTGATGGCTAGACCACTATTTCCTATCCAAAAGAGAGCCTGGTAACTACAGGCTGGTAAGTCTCACTGCAATAACTGGAAAAATATTCAAGGGGTTTCTGAGAAACGCCATCCTAGAGAACAACGGAATAACTCCTCACCAGCATGGGTTCATGAGGGGTCGATCATATCAGACCAATTTGATCAGCTTCTACGATGAAGTAAGTTCTAGGCTGGACCTGGGAGAGTCTATTGATCTCGTATATCTGGACTTCTCTAAAGTATTTGACACCGTGCTGCAGAATAAGTTGGTATATAAAATGAGACAGCTTAGATTGGGTGAAAATGTGTGTATATGGGTAAACAATTGGCTCAGAGATAGAAAGCAGAGGGTGGTAATAAGTGGTACTCTGATTGATTGGGCCACCATCCCTAGTGGGGTGCCACAGGGCTCAGTACCAGGCCCCATTCTGTTCAACGGCCTGATAGAGGGGCTGCACAGTAAAATATCAATATTTGCAGATGACACAAAATTATACAATATAATTAATGCAACGGAGGACAATGTGCGGCTTCAAAAGGACCTAGATAAGCTGGGGGCTTGGGCAGAAAAATGGCAAATGAAGTTCAATGTTGATAAATGTAAGGTTATGCACATGGGCAGGAGAAACAGATGTCACCAATATACAATAAATGGGGTACTGCTAGGGAAAAGTGAGATGGGAAAAGATCTCGGGGTACTAGTGGATTGTAGATTTAATTGGAGCAATCAATGCCAGTCAGCTGCTGCAAAAGCAAATAACGTTTTGAGGTGCCTTAAAAAAGGTATAGGGATGAGGGACGAGAACATTATCCTCCCACTATATAAGGCACTTGTCAGGCCTCAAATGGAATACTGTGTACAGTTCTGGACACCGCTGCTCAGGAAAGATGTTACAGTGCTGGAGGGGGTTCAAAGAAGAGCAACTAAACTAATACATGAGAGGACTGGAATACCCAGAGAGGCTATCCAAATTGGGATTATTTACCCTGGAAAAAAGATGGCTAATGGGTGATCAAATAACTATGTATAAATACATGAGGGGACAATACAAGGATCTCTCCCATGATCTGTTTATACCCAGGACTGCGACGGTAACAAGAGGGCATCCTTTATGTCTAGAAGAAAGCGGGTTCTATCACCAACACATAAGGGGGTTCTTTACTGTAAGAGCAGTGAGACTGTGGAACTCTCTGCCTGAGGACGTGGTGATGGCAAAATCCATAGAGGAGTTTAAGAGGAGACTAGACATCTATCTAGAGTGGAAGGATATTACAGGATATAGACATTAGGTGACCAGCAGTTTTGTAGTTCTGGGTCTTATATTTAGGTAGGAACTATGAAAGTTGATCCAGGGATTATTCTGATTGCCATTACGGAGTCTGGAAGGAATTTTTCCCCAAATGGGCTAATTGGCTTCTGCCTCTTGGGGTTCTTTGCCTTCCTCTGGATCAGTGTTTCCCAACTCCAGTCCTCAAGGCACCTCAACAGGTCATGGTTTCAGGATCTCCTATAGTAAGAACACCTGTGGAAATGTCTGAGGTATTGACTATAATTACATCACCTGTGCAACACTGAGGAAATCCTGAAAACATGACCTGTTGGGGCTCCATGAGGACTGGAGTTGGGAAACACTACCCTGGATCAACTAGGGGTTGAAACAGGCTGAACTAGATGGACATTGTCTTCATTCAGCCTAACATACTATGTTACTATGTAATCCACTGCATTTCTGCATTGCTTACTAATAACCTGGTCTGAATGTTGCTTAAGGGCTCCCTCATACAGATATTTTTGTATAGCATTTAGCAGTGCCTTTTCAGCCCTGCGCTAAATGCTCTACAACTCTACCATTCATTTCAATGGGGCTGTTCACACACGCGTCAAAATGCAGCGTCTTCAACAGCAAGTTGTTCATGTTCTATCTTTGCCCATTTTCAGCCATTCATTGCCCATTGAAATGAATGGGCAGCAGTTTCAGATTGGCTGAAAATGATTTCACGGCTCTAATTGGCTGAGCCAGCGCTGAGAACCAATCACAGTAATCTATTGTTGGAGATGGGGTTCTCAAACCTCGCTCCCAACAATAGATGATCTGTCAGTGCAGGGGAAGCCCGGAGCAGCGCTAGAGACCAGCGGGAGGGACCCTGACGGCACTTCCTAGGTGAGTATTGCTTTTTTTTTTTCCTTTTCAGCTTCATTGGCTATGTTTTTAGCTGTGCTGAAAACGTATCCAAAACGCTGCCACAAGGCATGCCAGCGCTGGTAAAACCACAGTAAACGCAGCGTTGAAAAAAAACTGTGTTTCTGCATATACCTGTGTGAGGGAGGCCTCAGTCACATCATTTACATTGTATTTGTCTATAATTGTAACAAACAGTTGTTCCATTCACGTCTTTTATTGAACACATTGAGTAACCATCCACAGTGCAGGGAGAGAAAGTAAGTGAACCTCTGCATTTGGTTTCTCTTAGGTTGCTCTCACACTCACCACGGTAAAATGCATTTTCTGAACGCATGTGTGAGAATAACCTTAGGACTAATTTGATAGAATCGGTTCACGTGTGCTTTGCCCTTTCTTAAAAAAGGCACACAAAGCTTTTAAAAGTCCGGCTACCGGCAAATCTGTTCTTCCAATAAATGATTAGTTAGCATAAACTATGTTTCAATGCCAAAACACTTCCAGAAGACCTCGGACGTGTTCTAGAGATGCATGAAGTTAGAGAAGGCTACCAAAGCATTGCTAAAGACCGGGCTGTACATCCACGATTAGACAAATTACACATGGAAACATTTAAGACACTCGCTGCTCTCCTCAGGCTAACTTCACACGGGCGAGTGCGATGTCAGGCCGTGAATCACAGTCAAATATTGCACTTGCCACCATGTGAATTCCCCACGAACAATGGGAGATGTGACAAAAGATTTAGAAATTGTTGCGATTGTGGTGTAATGTGATAAAACTTCACTTGTGTGTATGAACCCATTCGGAAGAATGGGGTTCATGTTTATGAGAGATTTGTGCGTCTTGCAATGCACAAATCTTGTGGGATTTCCTCACCCGTGTGAAGGCGGCCCTAGGCGATACCAAATACACAAAAGTATTAAAACAAAACATTAAAAAAAACCGTATAAACTTGGTATCGCCGGAGCGGGCCGACCAGAGAATAATCTTATCACATTATATATTCTTCACACTGAACGTCATAAATAAAATACAAAAAACAAATGGAGTTTCTTTTTTTTCCCCTACATTTTTTTAATAAAAGTTATACAGTACATTGTGTACCTACAAATGATGTCCTTAAAAACAAGCCGCATATGGCAATGTTGACAGAAGAATTAAAAAGTTATGGCTCTAGGAATGCGGCAATGAAAATACCTGACAAATTAGTCAGTCATTAAAGGTGCAAACGGGCTTTATCACTAAGGGGTTAATTGTTTTAGTGGTGTGTACATACAATTACATGTTTAATGAACTTTGTGATTTTCATTATTTCTTGGCACCATTATGATTGGTGTATAGGGATGACTGATACACATGGCGGCTTCTGCATCCGGTTACTGATACAATTTCCGCTGTCATACATCTAGATTGCGGATCCGTATTACATACATTTATAGACACACTTGTGTGAAAGTGGCCTAAAAGGTCATTTGTCACCTGATAGATCAGTCTTCAATAATCAGCTGATGGTGCCAGCGGCGGTCAGGATTTTATCATTTTCTCTATGTCCGTGCCGTGGGGAGCGAAGGATTTAGAGACCCAGAACGCGTGTGCGCCAATTACAAGTAGAATTATTGAGGCACCTTGTAGAGAGATATCATCATTAATCACCATATCTATACAAGAGACCGGGCCGGGATGTCAGCTATCATCATGTCATATGGGGAAAAATGGGGACATAATGAGAAATCTACTAAACAATGACACAACCGCAAAGTGGATGATTACAGATGTTCATCTCTATGAGCAGATTAATATGGTGGACGGATTCACGGTTTTATACAAGTTGACGATATTGTGTAGAATAATAGTAAAGGGCAAAAAGAAAGACAAACTGTAAGTATGTGAATGTCCCCCTCAAATATCATCCCCCGGCAAGTTCTGGACAGCTTCAGCACACGGACATGGCAAGTTCCCACTTTACTAATAAAGATTATCATTAGTCTGAAGAAACTGGTGAGAATATTCCTGTAAATGTCCTTCCTGACATCTCAGTACCTGCGGACATACGCTTTCAAACTTATCATGGTTGGCTGTGATTGGTCAGTTACTGATCACATGACTGCTGTCATGGTAACAGCCAGGGCAATTGTGTTGTCACGGTGGTTGGCAGTTGAGAGTGTTGGAGACTGGCGATGGAGAAGGAGGCAATGTCTGCTGGACCAGGGCAGAGCGATTTTATGGAGCAAATTCGGAGGGAGAAAGGAGAGAAAAGACCAAGACACGTCTTGGACTCATCACTGACTTCAAAGAAAAGCCAAAGGAGGAAGAGGAGGAAGAAAACATCGACTGCAATGAAGTCCATCATTCCACCGACTCATTCGGTGAAGAAAGACCTCAGGGGTAAGAAACAACCCAAGAAGAGGCATCTGGATTCTTCAGAGGAAGAAAAGGATCCACCTGTAAAGATCAAGAAAGAAGACCCGGGAGGCTCAGGTACCGCCGGAGGTCTGGGAAGCGCTGCATGTGGTAGATGTTGGTGCAGATCCACACCAAACTCTGTGTCAGAGTCCGCGCCAATAGTACAGATTGTGAGGGGGGTTTTGGCATGTGATTGGACATGGATTTTGGTGTGGATTTTTGGCACCAGATCTGCTGGGTGTGAACGCTCCCTCAGGGTCCCACACACTGTACCCGCCATGTCTGATGGTTTATATGTTGTCTGCCGGGGAGAAAGAAGGGGGAAAGTGATAGAAATGTTACATTGTATTCCATTGTATTTATGTACATTGTATAATGTGAAATACCAGATGTTACTGTGATTATAGATGAGCTGCTGAAAAGTACAGTTTTTGGCTTTCTTCCAGGTCGTGTTTAGATGACGTGTTTTTAGGATGCGTTCACAATTTGCTGATTTGCTGTGGATTTTGGTGCAGATCTGCTGCAGAATTCACCCATACAATTTGAATTTAATTGAAAGGATGAAATCTGCTGCAGATCCGCATACAAATCTGTGAAAAAATCTGCACCAAATCACCGACTTGTGAACGCAGCCTTAATGTGGGTATAAGGAGATGTGTATGTCCGGCCATTGCTCCTCAGCGGAGGTGATCACAGAGCCATCGCCGCCCGTCCTCTGTGTTACATGAAAGCCACAGAGATTGGTGTTTACAGACAAGTGATGAACCCGCTGTAAGTGCGGCAGGTCTGTGAATACCTCCACTGAGGAGCTACAGCAAAATACAGGCCGCTGTTTGCCAAAACAACTTCATGAACTCAAGCTGCAAAAGAGAGAAAATGTGCCACAAAAATAAACACAACACACACAAGGTTTTTTTGGCTTTTATTATTTACTATTCACTGACAGATAACATGTAGATGCAGCATTTTTTGCAGCAAAAATGTGATTAAAAAACACCATAATTCAAAAAAGTGCAGGTTTTGAATAAAAAAAGACTATGGGGCAGATTTACTACAGGCAACATGACGGTTCAGTTGGTAGCACTGTTGTCTTTAACGGAGTGGTCCAGCTCCAAATTATTGATGAGCCTATCTGCATGATAAGCCATAAATAGTAGATTGGTGGGGCTCCACCACCTAGGATCTCCACTGATCAGCTGTTATCTGGGCTGGTGTGCTTGTGCATTTACCTAGAGTTCTGCAGGAAGCAGACAGCTCCATTACCACTGTAGAGGTCAGACGTGGTATTACAAGCAAAGCTACTTTAATGGCAACTTGGCCTGTAGTACCAAACCAGGCCACTGTAGCGAGAATGGAGCTGTCTGCTACCTGCAGAAATCTGTTCAGTGCAAAAGTGTACTGACACAAAAGACAACTGACTAGCAGAGATTTCGGTAAGCAGATACCTGCTAATCTGCTGTCCTCCAGATGGATCCATCAATTGTTTGTAACTGGACAATCCCTTTAAGCACTGGGTCCAGGTATCATATCTGCCATCATGTTTTTGTGTGCTTCCTCCAAAGACATCCTCATGTGTGCATATAGATTGTGAGCCCCTACGGGGACAAAGCCCAATGTAACTGATGAACTGTGTGCAGCGCTGTGGAGTATGTATGTGCTATATAAATGAGTGTAATAAATAAAACCATTTACTCCGGTGTGTTTTATCCAAAGTGCCCTTAACTTCTGGATGTTAGTAATGTATATTAAATAACCGCTCCTCTGACTGCTGGTGTGCCACAAAGGAAGTCTATGTCTATAAACTACATGATGGATATTGCTTCAAACACTGGAGAGACTACAAGAACCCCATTAACCCCTTGGCTTCTACCCGTCCCCCTTTGCTTCTTCCTCCACCATGCCATCCCTTTTACCTTTAACCCTCGTTAGGACAACAACTATCACTCCCAACCTCCCCATACAGGTACACGCTCGGCGGAGGGTGAAGGAGTTTCCATTGGGGAGAAGAACTTTGGGTCCTTTTACATGGAACGATTATTCTTCAGATTGTCGCCGGATCGCACGAACCTGAAGATAATCGTTCAGTGTAAATGCTGCCGGCGACAGAAGGATGAGTGAAAATTCATTTATCATTCACCGTTTACTTTGTGTAGCATAAATACCAAACGCCGATCGCCCGTGTGAACAGGCAGCTGCTGGTCTATGAATGATTGTGCGTTTACTGGGAATGGGGGCGGCCGAAGCGATCTCCAGCCGCTCCACCTCCAGTCACTGACCGATCATCGCTCCTCTGGGAAAGCAAAGGAACAATTATCGCTGGGACGACTGTGGGGCGCTTCAGGACCTGGAAATCATCCCGTGTAGAAGTACCCTGAGCTACTACCAAACACCTCCGGCAGAGGCTTATCTCCGATGGGAACATACTCCAATAGAAACAAGATTACTTTATAAATACAGTAACAGAACCAAGCTGTTATAGATGTGATAACAGAAACAAGCTTAACACAGACACATTACCAGAACTGAGCTTACTACATAGATACCATAACAGAGCTAATCTTACTACATAAACTCCATACAAGAACCAAGCTTATTACCTATACGCTACCAGAACCAAACCTACTATATAGACACATTACCAGAACTGAGCTTACTACATAAATGTAATAACAGAAGTAATCTTATTGCATAAATACAAAGGAATCACAGAAATGGTGTTGCCTCAGGGATACCATCCTAAGGGCGCCTCCACACTTGCGATATCGCTGCATTTCTTTAACGCAAATGTCAATAGGACTTTCTAATGTTAAAAACGGATCGCACAAAAATCACAAAACACAAACTTACGATTTTTGTGTGATGCATTTTTAACATTAGAAAGTCCCATTGACGTTTGCGTTAAAAAACGCATCGATATCGCGATCGCAAGTGTGAAGGCACCCAAAGGTGAAAAGGTAGAAGAGGATCTATTATGACCATTGAAGCATCAGATATTGTGTCTCCCAAAGGCCACTTTACTAGATCCCTCTAGATCAGGGTTTCCCATAGTGTGCTCCGCTGTAGCAGTGTCTGGATAGTCCGTACAGAGAAAATCAGCATGCAAGACCCGCGGTTGGCATAGCAACGTGGATCACATGAGCCGACTCTGGGACCAATGGAGGATTATAATAAGGGTGACCGCCCCAGGCCCAAGACTCCAAGTGAGCCCACGGCCATCCCAATCGCCCGTATTGTAATCCGCATTGCTAAACCCTATTACTATCGGGGCCGCTATCAATACTGAAGCTGCTATCACTACTGGGGCCGCAATAGGGGTCACTATTACTACTGGGGCCACCAATATAGGGGGACACTATTACTACTGGGGTTACTAATATAAGGGGTCACTATTACTACTGGGGCTTCCAATATAGGGGGACACTATTAATACTGAGACCACTGTGGGGGACGCAATTACTACAGGGGCCAATATAGGGGACGCTATTACTACTAGGGCTACCAATATAGGGGGACACTATTACTACTGAGGCCACTGTTGGGGATGCAATTACTACAGGGGCCAATATAGGGGGACACTATTACTATAGGGGCCACCAATATATGGGTCACTATTACTGCTAGGGCCACCAATATAAAGGTCACTATTACTACTAGGGCCACCAATATAAGGGTCACTATTACTACTAGGGCCACCAATATAGGGGAGTCACTATTACTACATGGGGTGGATTTGCTGCGGTATTTACAGTAGCTGTAGCAGCAAAGTTGATAAGATATTGAAAATCTCATCCACATGTTATGGAAAAAATCTGCACAAAACCCGTGCAGATATTGACATGTGGTGCGAGATTTAATTCCGCAGCATATTAATTTAAAATATAATGTATATTAATAGCCCATCCGGTCCCCTAGCTTTCCTCACGGTTTTTTTTTTAATGGCCCTGTCCTTTTTGTAAGGACAGAGGTAAAAAAATCATGTTGTGGTAAGTCACGCCCCTAACCCCTCCCCTGACCACACCCTCTGTCCCACTTTGGGGCTCCATGAGAAACTTTTGCTTCAAAAAGGGCTCCATGGCGGAAAAAGTTTGGGAATCACTGCTCCAGATTCTTGGTGGATTCCTATGGTGGGTAATCTAGTGACTAGTCAGACTGAGTAATGAGAAAGCATGACCCACCTCACAAAGTACCACCATATGTCTATGGACCCTCTTATCCTCCGTGGAGACCCAAAGTGAGTGTCAGCCCAACGAATACTAACTAGGCATGATGCTCACAAATAGGTTCCAATATTATGTCAAAGACTCTACCTATGGTGGGTGATCTGATTACTGGCCAGACTTAGTACTGACTTAGCATAGCCCACCTATAGAATACCTTGTGTGTATGGATTTACACTAAATCACCAGCGGAAAACCAAACTGAGTGCCCGCCAAAGATGGATGCTGACTGTGCGTAACACCCACAAATGGGTTCCAATGTGTTATAAAAGATTCAGAATATCACCATGTATCTACGAGCTTTATCTAAATCCTCAGTGGAAAACCAAAGTGGGTGTCAGCCAAAATAGATACTGACTGTGCATAACACCCACAAATGGATACCAGCGCATTGTATAAGACTCAACGCCTTTCTAAGATGCGGATAAATACTCTAATCAGGAGTCTAAAGCTAGGTAGAGAAGATAATGCTATCTGTTCTATTAGCTGGCAGGACACACTAAGGCCGGCTGCACCCGGGCAGACTGGATTCCATATGTGGAATCCCACAGCAAAATCTGACCCTGTGGCCAGCTGGCGGGCACCCACTTTGGTTTTCCACTGAGGATTTAGATAAAACTTGTGGATACATGGTGATATTTTGAATCTTTTATAACATGTTGGAATCTATTTGTAAGTGTTATGCACAGTCAGCATCTATTTTGGCCGGCACCCACTTTGGTTTTCCACTGAGGATTTAGATAAATCTCCTGGATATATGGCGGTATTCTGAATATTTTATAAAACACTAGCTTACCCGTCGCGCGTTGTTGCGAAGACAGACAGATATACATTCGTTTTTATATATCTAGATAACAACCAATCACAGCGCAGCTTTTTTAGGTTACCTCAGTGGTATAATATATAACAACCAATCACAGCGCAGCTTTCATGTTACCTCAGCTTTATAATATATAACAGCGCAGCTTATATGTTACCTCAGCAGTATAAAATATAACAACCAATCACAGTGCAGCTGTCATGTTACGTCAGCAGTAAGAGAAATAACAACCAATCACAGCGCAACTTTTATTCTGCCTCAGCAATATAAAAAATAGCAACGAATCACAGCGCAGCATTCATTTTACCTCAGCGGTATAATATATAGCAACCAATCACAGCACAGCTTTTATTTTACCTCAGCATTCTCAATATCCAGCAATTGTCTTGCGAAACGTTCGGCGGATGCATCATTTTGTAGTTGAACACGCATCCCGTTACTCGTAATGCCTTTTGCTTTTGTGCTTGAGATGGAAATCAAACGATCTTTGTCTGGGGGGGCATAACTGTCGACAATGCTCGCACTCACGCCACCTGTCGTAGGATAGATATACTATGCCAGTAATCTTCCCAGGAGTGTACTCAACAACTTCCCATTAACTTTTCCTATTTATGACTTAATCAATGCTCCTGCCAAATTTCAAGTTTCTATTAGTGTAAAATTTGGACGCCAATTGTTTTGCGCTTAAAATTGAATGATCGAGTTGGGTGGGACCCATTAACTTTTCCTATTTATGACATAATCAATGCTCGTGCCAAATTTCAAGTTTCTATGACATCGCGAAGCGAGAAAATTAGATTCCGTACGTAAAATTTGGACGCTAATTCTTTTGCACTTAGAATTGAATAATCGAGTTGGGACCCATTAAGTTTTCCTATTTATGACATAATCAATGCTCGTGTCAAATTTCAAGTTTGTATTACATTGGGAAGCGAGAGAATTCGATTCCGTACGTAAAATTTGGACGCTAATTCTTTGGCGCATAGAATTGAATAATCGAGTTGGGACCCATTAGCTTTTCCTATTTATGACATAATCAATGCTCGTGCCAAATTTCAAGTTTCTATGACATTGGGAAGCGAGAAAATTAGATTCCGTACGTAAAATTTGGACGCTAATTCTTTTGCGCATAGAATTGAATTATCGAGTTGGGACCCATTAGCTTTTCCTATTTATGACATAATCAATGCTCCTGCCAAATTTCATGTTTCTACAACATCGGGAAGTGAGAGAATTAGTGGCAATGATGGAAATCGAACGATCTACGTGGGGGGGTCGTAACTGTCGACGACACACCCATTCGCGCCATTTATCGTAGCATAAATGTACTATGCCTATAATCTTCCCAGGAGTGTACTCAACAACTTCCCAAAGTTTCATGGTGATCGGATGAATGGTGTAGTAGCGCATAAAGGACAAACAGACAGACACACACACACACAGACATACATTCAATTTTATATATATAGATTGGAACCTGTTTGTGAGTGTTACGCACAGTCAGTATCCATCTTTGGCGGGCACTCAGTTTGGTTTTCCACTGGTGATTCAGTGTAAATCCATAGACACTAGGTATTCTATAGGTGGGCTATGCTAAGTCTTTAACATAATATTGGAACCCATTTGTGAGCATTATGCTTATTTAGTATTCGTTGGGCTGACACTCAATTTGGGTCCCCATGGAGGATAAGAGGGTTCATAGATATATGGTGGTACTTTGCCAGGTGGGTCATGCTATGTCATTACTCAGTCTGACTAGCCACTGGATTACCCACCATAGGTATCCACCAAGAATCTAGAGGGATCTAGTAAAGTGGTCTTTGGGAGACACAATATCTGATGCTTCTATGGTCATAATAGATTCTCTTCTACCTTATCACATAATTGATTTACACCTAGGATGGTACCCCTGAGGAGACACCATTTCTGGTGACTGCCTTTTGCTAAAGGGGCCTCTCTGAAGTGTAGCATCATTTTTGGTCGTAAGAATCCCTGTAATAAGGAGATATCGGAGGGATGAGTCCATATCTAGGCTCACCTCTCATCAATGTTGTATTTTGTTCTTGCACTAATTGCCAATTTACTTTGGTTTTAATCTAAGTCCATAAAGGTTAATTTTTAATCCTATTCTGTGAAGAAATACTACATAAATACCATACAAGAACCAAATGTATTACCTAGACAATACCAGCAACAAACCTACTGCATAGATACAGTACCAGAACTGAGCTTACTACATAGACACAACAACAAGAACAAGAACCAAGCTTATTACCTAGACCAGTGATGGCAAACCTGCTATACTATGCTACGCTCCCCTCGCCTCCTCCAAAGGCTTCCCGTTGTCAGCGCTCCCTGGCTTCTGGTTCCCAGCGGCCTGTACTGGCCTCACCTAACCAGCGGCGTCCTGCCTGACCAGGCCGCTGGGACCGGAAGCCAGGGGGCGCTGATGGCAGGAAACCTACAAAAGGAGGCGAGGGGGGCGCCGCATAGTACGAAATCAGCTGCGGATACACAGCTGATTTCTAGTCTGAATCTGCACCAATGAAGCAGATTTTTACTATTTTTTGGATGCGGAAATGCTATGGAATTTGGTGCAGAAATTTCCAATTCGGACATTGCGCAGCATTTCCACTGTGTGCTTTTCCATACTGTAAGTCAAGTTGAGTTTTGCTGCCACGTGCAGAGTGGCGTCAGTAGCAATAGCGTCCCCTATATTGGCCCAAGTAGTAATAGTAACCTCCATAGTGGCCTCAGCAGTAATAGTGTCCCCTATATTAGCCCCAGTAGTAATAGTGTCCCCTATATTAGCCACAGTAGTAATAGTGACTTTCACAGAGGCCTCATTAGTAATAGTGTCCCCTATATTAACCCTAGTTGTGATAGTGTCCCCTATATTAACCCCAGTAGTAATAGTGTGCCATATATTAAACCCCGCAGTTATAGTGTCCCTTATATTAGACCCAGTAGTAATAGTGTTCCCTATATTAGCCACAGTAGTAATAGTGACTTCCACAGAGTAGTAATAGTTGTGGACGAGGAGGAAAGAAAAGGGTGGAGCCAAACGCGTACAGTCGTGTGAACAATAATACTAAATACGTGGTGAAGAGAGTGGAGTGGTAACTTCAATAGTGGAGGTGCTGCCTGACCAGATGACGCACCACCTGGGGGGGTGTGATAGAGCAAGAGAATAGGACTAAAAACGGGTAGTGGAGAAGGCGCAACACTGCAGGTTAAAGCAAGTAGGAAGTGACCAAAGGTGTGGAAAACTTCTCCTTTTATTTAATAAAGTACGTGATAAGCTTATGAAAATGCGTTTCGGGGATAACCCCTTCATCAGTTTGGTTGGTGTTTAAAATATACAAGCTATTGGTGGGTCCCAATTATGAAATAAGAGAAGTGTTCCACACCTTTGGTCACTTCCTACTTGCTTTAACCTGGAGTGTTGCGCCTTCTCCACTCTCAGTAGTAATAGTGCCCCCTATATTAGCCCCAGTAGTAATAGTGACTTTCCATAAAGACCTCAGTAGCAATAGTGTCCCCTATATTAAACCCAGTAGTAATAGTGTCCCCTATATTAGCCCCAGTGGTAATAGTGTCCCCTACATTAACCCCAGTAGTTATAGTGTCCCCTACATTAACCCCAGTAGTTATAGTGTCCCCTACATTAACCCCAGTAGTAATAGTGTCCCCTATATCAGCCCCAGTAGTAATAGTCTATATAGCCGCAGGAAAGTGCCTTGGGATATAAAGGATCAGGACTCACCTGGTGTGAAGACCTGGACCCAGTGTGGATCTCCAGGTGTTTCACCTATGGTCCTGGAAATAATAATAATAATCTTTATTTGTATAGCGCCAACTTATTCCGCAGCTGGATATATGTCTAATAGGCAGTTTCCTACACCGGTGGTATCCACTGTAGAAGGGGAGAGCTATACGGATTACGGGGGAGCTCTCCAATGAGGGGTCCTTCCTGACATATAGATTAGAAAAGAAACAGTCACTTATATAAACCCTGGCTGGTAGGACAGGTAATAACAATATCCAGCGGTCACTGGTGACAATATCCAGAGAAGTAATTGGCACTTTCTTTGAAGGAGGGGGATATGGTAACTACAGCAGCCCCTCCTAGTGATGGTACATCAAGGTATATAGAAGGTATAGATGCGATGTTCCGGACGGTATATAGATGAAGTTGGCAACACGTTTCTGTGCATAACAGTCCCTTTATTAAGCCATACATAAACAAACATAGTATAGTATTCATATTTACCCCATATGATTGTGTAGGTAGTTAGCATATGTTCCTGTATCTGCTCCAGGGGAGACGGGCGGTTCTACTGGTACGTCACCTAGTAACGTCATTACATCCACACGTTGCTGTCATCGTTGTTAGTCTCCTGCAAGAACGCTCATTGCGCTCCATCCTGAGGTCATTCTTCCAGTGTATCCCCTGGTGACGTCATTACGTCCTCGCTGTCTCTACTGCTAATCTCCGGCTGCTACGCATATTGTGTTCCATTCGGAGGGCAGAGGACATAGTGTGCCGATGTCTGGGTATCGACGTCATTGTGGCTGCGCGTTCCTTCTCCATAGAAGTACTGGAGAGAGAACACGCTCAATCAGGGGCGTACCTAAGGGCTCAGGGGCCCGGGTGCAAAAGTTCTGCTCGGGGCCCCCCCCCCTGGGGCCTCCACCCCACACTCCCCCATACTCATACCTAGATCGTGCTGCAAACATGATCTGCCCCCTTACGTAATCTTTCCTGCACATGAAAATTTGTTTGCAGCTCCGCAGGCCACTCTCACACACACCGCTTTTTACCGCTATGAGCACAGCGCCCCGAGTGCCGTACTAACCACGGTACAACACTCCCATAGATATCAATGAGCTTACTCACATCCGCGCTGGAACGCGGTGTCCCTATCACTGTGATTTTTCAGAGCAGTCTGTTCTATTTTTGCGTTTTCGTGGTTTTAACACACCTCATCACCCACCACAATGATGGGGTGCATTAAAAAGCGCCGTCAAACGCTGTAACCTGTGTTAGAAAACACTGCTTAAAATTCTGGTCACTAATCAAGCTGCGTTTTCTGAACACGTGTGTGAGAGCGGCCTTAGAACCTGCATGCAGTAGATAGGGACAGATAGGGACAGATAGGGACAACTTTTTCCAAGTTGGAGCACAGGATTACCAATGGTGCGGATTTTGACTGGAAATCAGCTGCATACCCGCAGCTAATTTCATACTATGCTACGCTCCCCTCGCCTCCTCCAAAGGCTTCCCGTTGTCAGCGCTCCCTGGTTTCTGGTTCCCAGCGGCCTGTACTGGCATCACCTAACCAGCGGCGTCCTGCCTGACCAGGCCGCTGGCACCGGAAGCCATGGGGCACTGATGGCAGGAAACCTACAAAAGGAGGCGAGGGGGGCGCCGCATAGTACGAAATCAGCTGCGGATACACAGCTGATTTCTAGTCTGAATCTGCACCAATGAAGCAGATTTTTACTGTTTTTTGGATGCGGAAATGCTATGGAATTTGGTGCAGAAATTTCCAATTCGGACATTGCGCAGCATTTCCACTGTGTGCTTTTCCATACTGTAAGTCAAGTTGAGTTTTGCTGCCACGTGCAGAGTGGCGTCAGTAGCAATAGCGTCCCCTCTATTGGCCCAAGTAGTAATAGTAACCTCCATAGTGGCCTCAGCAGTAATAGTGTCCCCTATATTAGCCCCAGTAGTAATAGTGTCCCCTATATTAGCCACAGTAGTAATAGTGACTTTCACAGAGGCCTCATTAGTAATAGTGTCCCCTATATTAACCCTAGTTGTGATAGTGTCCCCTATATTAACCCCAGTAGTAATAGTGTGCCATATATTAAACCCCGCAGTTATAGTGTCCCTTATATTAGACCCAGTAGTAATAGTGTTCCCTATATTAGCCACAGTAGTAATAGTGACTTCCACAGAGTAGTAATAGTTGTGGACGAGGAGGAAAGAAAAGGGTGGAGCCAAACGCGTACAGTCGTGTGAACAATAATACTAAATACGTGGTGAAGAGAGTGGAGTGGTAACTTCAATAGTGGAGGTGCTGCCTGACCAGATGACGCACCACCTGGGGGGGTGTGATAGAGCAAGAGAATAGGACTAAAAACGGGTAGTGGAGAAGGCGCAACACTGCAGGTTAAAGCAAGTAGGAAGTGACCAAAGGTGTGGAAAACTTCTCCTTTTATTTAATAAAGTACGTGATAAGCTTATGAAAATGCGTTTCGGGGATAACCCCTTCATCAGTTTGGTTGGTGTTTAAAATATACAAGCTATTGGTGGGTCCCAATTATGAAATAAGAGAAGTGTTCCACACCTTTGGTCACTTCCTACTTGCTTTAACCTGGAGTGTTGCGCCTTCTCCACTCTCAGTAGTAATAGTGCCCCCTGTATTAGCCCCAGTAGTAATAGTGACTTTCCATAAAGGCCTCAGTAGCAATAGTGTCCCCTATATTAAACCCAGTAGTAATAGTGTCCCCTATATTAGCCCCAGTGGTAATAGTGTCCCCTACATTAACCCCAGTAGTTATAGTGTCCCCTACATTAACCCCAGTAGTTATAGTGTCCCCAACATTAACCCCAGTAGTAATAGTGTCCCCTATATCAGCCCCAGTAGTAATAGTCTATATAGCCGCAGGAAAGTGCCTTGGGATATAAAGGATCAGGACTCACCTGGTGTGAAGACCTGGACCCAGTGTGGATCTCCAGGTGTCTCACCTGTGGTCCTCGATATATGTCTAATAGGCAGTTTCCTACACCGGTGGTATCCACTGTAGAAGGGGAGAGCTATACGGATTACGGGGGAGCTCTCCAATGAGGGGACCTCCCTGACATATAGATTAGAAAAGAAACAGTCACTTATATAAACCCTGGCTGGTAGGACAGGTAATAACAATATCCAGCGGTCACTGGTGACAATATCCAGAGAAGTAATTGGCACTTTCTTTGAAGGAGGGGGATATGGTAACTACAGCAGCCCCTCCTAGTGATGGTACATCAAGGTATATAGAAGGTATAGATGCGATGTTCCGGACGGTATATAGATGAAGTTGGCAACACGTTTCTGTGCATAACAGTCCCTTTATTAAGCCATACATAAACAAACATAGTATAGTATTCATATTTACCCCATATGATTGTGTAGGTAGTTAGCACATGTTCCTGTATCTGCTCCAGGGGAGACGGGCGGTTCTACTGGTACGTCACCTAGTAACGTCATTACATCCACACGTTGCTGTCATCGTTGTTAGTCTCCTGCAAGAACGCTCATTGCGCTCCATCCTGAGGTCATTCTTCCAGTGTATCCCCTGGTGACGTCATTACGTCCTCGCTGTCTCTACTGCTAATCTCCAGCTGCTACGCATATTGTGTTCCATTCGGAGGGCAGAGGACATAGTGTGCCGATGTCTGGGTATCGACGTCATTGTGGCTGCGCGTTCCTTCTCCATAGAAGTACCGGAGAGAGAACACGCTCAATCAGGGGCGTACCTAAGGGCTCAGGGGCCCGGGTGCAAAAGTTCCGCTCGGGGCCCCCCCCTTGGGCCTCCACCCCACACTCCCCCATACTCATACCTAGATCGTGCTGCAAACATGATCTGCCCCTTTACGTAATCTTTCCTGCACATGAAAATTTGTTTGTAGCTCCGCAGGCCACTCTCACACACACCGCTTTTTACCGCTATGAGCACAGCGCCCCGAGTGCCGTACTAACCACGGTACAACACTCCCATAGATATCAATGAGCTTACTCACATCCGCGCTGGAACGCGGTGTCCCTATCACTGTGATTTTTCAGAGCTGTCTATTCTATTTTTGCGTTTTCGTGGTTTTAACACACCTCATCACCCACCACAATGATGGGGTGCATTAAAAAGCGCCGTCAAACGCTGTAACCTGTGAGATAGGGACAGATAGGGACAGATAGGGACAGATAGGGACAGATAGGGACAGATAGGGACAGATAGGGACAGATAGGGACAGATAGGGACAGATAGGGACAGATAGGGACAGATAGGGACAGATAGGGACAGATAGGGACAGATAGGGACAGATAGGGACAGATAGGGACAGATAGGGACAGATAGGGACAGATAGGGACAGATAGGGACAGATAGGGACAGATAGGGACAGATAGGGACAGATAGGGACAGATAGGGACAGATAGGGACAGATAGGGACAGATAGGGACAGATAGGGACAGATAGGGACAGATAGGGACAGATAGGGACAGATAGGGACAGATAGGGACAGATAGGGACAGATAGGGACAGATAGGGACAGATAGGGACAGATAGGGACAGATAGGGACAGATAGGGACAGATAGGGACAGATAGGGACAGATAGGGACAGATAGGGACAGATAGGGACAGATAGGGACAGATAGGGACAGATAGGGACAGATAGGGACAGATAGGGACAGATAGGGACAGATAGGGACAGATAGGGACAGATAGGGACAGATAGGGACAGATAGGGACAGATAGGGACAGATAGGGACAGATAGGGACAGATAGGGACAGATAGGGACAGATAGGGACAGATAGGGACAGATAGGGACAGATAGGGACAGATAGGGACAGATAGGGACAGATAGGGACAGATAGGGACAGATAGGGACAGATAGGGACAGATAGGGACAGATAGGGACAGATAGGGACAGATAGGGACAGATAGGGACAGATAGGGACAGATAGGGACAGATAGGGACAGATAGGGACAGATAGGGACAGATAGGGACAGATAGGGACAGATAGGGACAGATAGGGACAGATAGGGACAGATAGGGACAGATAGGGACAGATAGGGACAGATAGGGACAGATAGGGACAGATAGGGACAGATAGGGACAGATAGGGACAGATAGGGACAGATAGGGACAGATAGGGACAGATAGGGACAGATAGGGACAGATAGGGACAGATAGGGACAGATAGGGACAGATAGGGACAGATAGGGACAGATAGGGACAGATAGGGACAGATAGGGACAGATAGGGACAGATAGGGACAGATAGGGACAGATAGGGACAGATAGGGACAGATAGGGACAGATAGGGACAGATAGGGACAGATAGGGACAGATAGGGACAGATAGGGACAGATAGGGACAGATAGGGACAGATAGGGACAGATAGGGACAGATAGGGACAGATAGGGACAGATAGGGACAGATAGGGACAGATAGGGACAGATAGGGACAGATAGGGACAGATAGGGACAGATAGGGACAGATAGGGACAGATAGGGACAGATAGGGACAGATAGGGACAGATAGGGACAGATAGGGACAGATAGGGACAGATAGGGACAGATAGGGACAGATAGGGACAGATAGGGACAGATAGGGACAGATAGGGACAGATAGGGACAGATAGGGACAGATAGGGACAGATAGGGACAGATAGGGACAGATAGGGACAGATAGGGACAGATAGGGACAGATAGGGACAGATAGGGACAGATAGGGACAGATAGGGACAGATAGGGACAGATAGGGACAGATAGGGACAGATAGGGACAGATAGGGACAGATAGGGACAGATAGGGACAGATAGGGACAGATAGGGACAGATAGGGACAGATAGGGACAGATAGGGACAGATAGGGACAGATAGGGACAGATAGGGACAGATAGGGACAGATAGGGACAGATAGGGACAGATAGGGACAGATAGGGACAGATAGGGACAGATAGGGACAGATAGGGACAGATAGGGACAGATAGGGACAGATAGGGACAGATAGGGACAGATAGGGACAGATAGGGACAGATAGGGACAGATAGGGACAGATAGGGACAGATAGGGACAGATAGGGACAGATAGGGACAGATAGGGACAGATAGGGACAGATAGGGACAGATAGGGACAGATAGGGACAGATAGGGACAGATAGGGACAGATAGGGACAGATAGGGACAGATAGGGACAGATAGGGACAGATAGGGACAGATAGGGACAGATAGGGACAGATAGGGACAGATAGGGACAGATAGGGACAGATAGGGACAGATAGGGACAGATAGGGACAGATAGGGACAGATAGGGACAGATAGGGACAGATAGGGACAGATAGGGACAGATAGGGACAGATAGGGACAGATAGGGACAGATAGGGACAGATAGGGACAGATAGGGACAGATAGGGACAGATAGGGACAGATAGGGACAGATAGGGACAGATAGGGACAGATAGGGACAGATAGGGACAGATAGGGACAGATAGGGACAGATAGGGACAGATAGGGACAGATAGGGACAGATAGGGACAGATAGGGACAGATAGGGACAGATAGGGACAGATAGGGACAGATAGGGACAGATAGGGACAGATAGGGACAGATAGGGACAGATAGGGACAGATAGGGACAGATAGGGACAGATAGGGACAGATAGGGACAGATAGGGACAGATAGGGACAGATAGGGACAGATAGGGACAGATAGGGACAGATAGGGACAGATAGGGACAGATAGGGACAGATAGGGACAGATAGGGACAGATAGGGACAGATAGGGACAGATAGGGACAGATAGGGACAGATAGGGACAGATAGGGACAGATAGGGACAGATAGGGACAGATAGGGACAGATAGGGACAGATAGGGACAGATAGGGACAGATAGGGACAGATAGGGACAGATAGGGACAGATAGGGACAGATAGGGACAGATAGGGACAGATAGGGACAGATAGGGACAGATAGGGACAGATAGGGACAGATAGGGACAGATAGGGACAGATAGGGACAGATAGGGACAGATAGGGACAGATAGGGACAGATAGGGACAGATAGGGACAGATAGGGACAGATAGGGACAGATAGGGACAGATAGGGACAGATAGGGACAGATAGGGACAGATAGGGACAGATAGGGACAGATAGGGACAGATAGGGACAGATAGGGACAGATAGGGACAGATAGGGACAGATAGGGACAGATAGGGACAGATAGGGACAGATAGGGACAGATAGGGACAGATAGGGACAGATAGGGACAGATAGGGACAGATAGGGACAGATAGGGACAGATAGGGACAGATAGGGACAGATAGGGACAGATAGGGACAGATAGGGACAGATAGGGACAGATAGGGACAGATAGGGACAGATAGGGACAGATAGGGACAGATAGGGACAGATAGGGACAGATAGGGACAGATAGGGACAGATAGGGACAGATAGGGACAGATAGGGACAGATAGGGACAGATAGGGACAGATAGGGACAGATAGGGACAGATAGGGACAGATAGGGACAGATAGGGACAGATAGGGACAGATAGGGACAGATAGGGACAGATAGGGACAGATAGGGACAGATAGGGACAGATAGGGACAGATAGGGACAGATAGGGACAGATAGGGACAGATAGGGACAGATAGGGACAGATAGGGACAGATAGGGACAGATAGGGACAGATAGGGACAGATAGGGACAGATAGGGACAGATAGGGACAGATAGGGACAGATAGGGACAGATAGGGACAGATAGGGACAGATAGGGACAGATAGGGACAGATAGGGACAGATAGGGACAGATAGGGACAGATAGGGACAGATAGGGACAGATAGGGACAGATAGGGACAGATAGGGACAGATAGGGACAGATAGGGACAGATAGGGACAGATAGGGACAGATAGGGACAGATAGGGACAGATAGGGACAGATAGGGACAGATAGGGACAGATAGGGACAGATAGGGACAGATAGGGACAGATAGGGACAGATAGGGACAGATAGGGACAGATAGGGACAGATAGGGACAGATAGGGACAGATAGGGACAGATAGGGACAGATAGGGACAGATAGGGACAGATAGGGACAGATAGGGACAGATAGGGACAGATAGGGACAGATAGGGACAGATAGGGACAGATAGGGACAGATAGGGACAGATAGGGACAGATAGGGACAGATAGGGACAGATAGGGACAGATAGGGACAGATAGGGACAGATAGGGACAGATAGGGACAGATAGGGACAGATAGGGACAGATAGGGACAGATAGGGACAGATAGGGACAGATAGGGACAGATAGGGACAGATAGGGACAGATAGGGACAGATAGGGACAGATAGGGACAGATAGGGACAGATAGGGACAGATAGGGACAGATAGGGACAGATAGGGACAGATAGGGACAGATAGGGACAGATAGGGACAGATAGGGACAGATAGGGACAGATAGGGACAGATAGGGACAGATAGGGACAGATAGGGACAGATAGGGACAGATAGGGACAGATAGGGACAGATAGGGACAGATAGGGACAGATAGGGACAGATAGGGACAGATAGGGACAGATAGGGACAGATAGGGACAGATAGGGACAGATAGGGACAGATAGGGACAGATAGGGACAGATAGGGACAGATAGGGACAGATAGGGACAGATAGGGACAGATAGGGACAGATAGGGACAGATAGGGACAGATAGGGACAGATAGGGACAGATAGGGACAGATAGGGACAGATAGGGACAGATAGGGACAGATAGGGACAGATAGGGACAGATAGGGACAGATAGGGACAGATAGGGACAGATAGGGACAGATAGGGACAGATAGGGACAGATAGGGACAGATAGGGACAGATAGGGACAGATAGGGACAGATAGGGACAGATAGGGACAGATAGGGACAGATAGGGACAGATAGGGACAGATAGGGACAGATAGGGACAGATAGGGACAGATAGGGACAGATAGGGACAGATAGGGACAGATAGGGACAGATAGGGACAGATAGGGACAGATAGGGACAGATAGGGACAGATAGGGACAGATAGGGACAGATAGGGACAGATAGGGACAGATAGGGACAGATAGGGACAGATAGGGACAGATAGGGACAGATAGGGACAGATAGGGACAGATAGGGACAGATAGGGACAGATAGGGACAGATAGGGACAGATAGGGACAGATAGGGACAGATAGGGACAGATAGGGACAGATAGGGACAGATAGGGACAGATAGGGACAGATAGGGACAGATAGGGACAGATAGGGACAGATAGGGACAGATAGGGACAGATAGGGACAGATAGGGACAGATAGGGACAGATAGGGACAGATAGGGACAGATAGGGACAGATAGGGACAGATAGGGACAGATAGGGACAGATAGGGACAGATAGGGACAGATAGGGACAGATAGGGACAGATAGGGACAGATAGGGACAGATAGGGACAGATAGGGACAGATAGGGACAGATAGGGACAGATAGGGACAGATAGGGACAGATAGGGACAGATAGGGACAGATAGGGACAGATAGGGACAGATAGGGACAGATAGGGACAGATAGGGACAGATAGGGACAGATAGGGACAGATAGGGACAGATAGGGACAGATAGGGACAGATAGGGACAGATAGGGACAGATAGGGACAGATAGGGACAGATAGGGACAGATAGGGACAGATAGGGACAGATAGGGACAGATAGGGACAGATAGGGACAGATAGGGACAGATAGGGACAGATAGGGACAGATAGGGACAGATAGGGACAGATAGGGACAGATAGGGACAGATAGGGACAGATAGGGACAGATAGGGACAGATAGGGACAGATAGGGACAGATAGGGACAGATAGGGACAGATAGGGACAGATAGGGACAGATAGGGACAGATAGGGACAGATAGGGACAGATAGGGACAGATAGGGACAGATAGGGACAGATAGGGACAGATAGGGACAGATAGGGACAGATAGGGACAGATAGGGACAGATAGGGACAGATAGGGACAGATAGGGACAGATAGGGACAGATAGGGACAGATAGGGACAGATAGGGACAGATAGGGACAGATAGGGACAGATAGGGACAGATAGGGACAGATAGGGACAGATAGGGACAGATAGGGACAGATAGGGACAGATAGGGACAGATAGGGACAGATAGGGACAGATAGGGACAGATAGGGACAGATAGGGACAGATAGGGACAGATAGGGACAGATAGGGACAGATAGGGACAGATAGGGACAGATAGGGACAGATAGGGACAGATAGGGACAGATAGGGACAGATAGGGACAGATAGGGACAGATAGGGACAGATAGGGACAGATAGGGACAGATAGGGACAGATAGGGACAGATAGGGACAGATAGGGACAGATAGGGACAGATAGGGACAGATAGGGACAGATAGGGACAGATAGGGACAGATAGGGACAGATAGGGACAGATAGGGACAGATAGGGACAGATAGGGACAGATAGGGACAGATAGGGACAGATAGGGACAGATAGGGACAGATAGGGACAGATAGGGACAGATAGGGACAGATAGGGACAGATAGGGACAGATAGGGACAGATAGGGACAGATAGGGACAGATAGGGACAGATAGGGACAGATAGGGACAGATAGGGACAGATAGGGACAGATAGGGACAGATAGGGACAGATAGGGACAGATAGGGACAGATAGGGACAGATAGGGACAGATAGGGACAGATAGGGACAGATAGGGACAGATAGGGACAGATAGGGACAGATAGGGACAGATAGGGACAGATAGGGACAGATAGGGACAGATAGGGACAGATAGGGACAGATAGGGACAGATAGGGACAGATAGGGACAGATAGGGACAGATAGGGACAGATAGGGACAGATAGGGACAGATAGGGACAGATAGGGACAGATAGGGACAGATAGGGACAGATAGGGACAGATAGGGACAGATAGGGACAGATAGGGACAGATAGGGACAGATAGGGACAGATAGGGACAGATAGGGACAGATAGGGACAGATAGGGACAGATAGGGACAGATAGGGACAGATAGGGACAGATAGGGACAGATAGGGACAGATAGGGACAGACTTACCCTGACGCTGCAACTCCACTTTCAGCAGGAAGCAGGGGGCAGCACATGATCATTGTGCCCTGCCGGCCCATGTGACTTCCTCCCTCCTCCTCCTCCCCCCTGCTCTGCCGGGCTACACTTGGCTGGCCGTTCTGCATGCTGCCTGATTGGAATCATGCTGCACACAAAACGGCCACCCATTAATGCACTGAATGTGCATGTAGGTATGGCATAGGGCGGCCACTGGGCCCCCTGTGCGCAGAGGCCGGGTCACCATGGCGACCCCAGCAACCCGTGACGCCACGCCTATGCGCTCAATGCAGCTCTGGGGTCACTACAGTGTTAAATTAACAATAACGCCTTCCCTTACATGGGGGTGCGCTTCAATCAACTTTATTTATACACACATTCTTCTCTTCTCATTTGGATATGAGGGTCACCAGTGACTGCTGAATATTGTTATTAGGCTGTCCAACCAGCGCAGGGTTTTTATAATTGACTTTTCTTATCCAGTAGTAATAGTGACTTCTATAGTGGCTTCAGTAGTAATAGTGACCTCAGTAGTAATAGTGTCCCCTATATTAGCCCCAGTAGTAACAGTAACCTCCACAGTGGCACCAGTAGCAATAGTGACCCCCACAGTGGCCTCAGTAGCAATAGTGTCGGCTATATTAGCCCCAGTAGTATTAGTGACCTCAGTAGTAATAGTGTCCCCCATATTAGCCCCTGTAGTAACAGTAACCTCCACAGTGGCACCAGTAGTAATAGTGTCCCCTGTATTAGCCCCAGTTGCAATAATGTCCCCTATATTAGATGTCTAAAACCAAACTTTATTGAGATACTATTAAAAACCAGGGCACTTGAACACACATAATCCACGTCAGACCAAGTAGATACTGGAATGAACGTGAAAGTGATTGACAGACAAAAATACAGAATTAATTTGGAACCCAAGACCAGGATACCACATTTACACAACTAGACAGGAATCCCTGAAGGCCGATTGTGGCCAAGAGGATCAGCGATCCTGAATAAGGATGTTTATGGATAGGAAAAAATATGCAACAACTTGGACTTCTAAGGGTACACTATGATATAAATGTGTTATCAGATAGCCCAAGGAAAAAGGGAGAAAAGGGATTCTGCATGAAGAACACTGGTTACAGCATCCGCAGGGATTGATCTGCATTAAGTTTGTTTCTTTCCATAGTGCAGCCAGTGTAGCTGGTTTTCCACGGTATACCACATCCGTTAGGGCTCCCCACAGGTAGACATTAGGGGGGTTACATCAGGGGAACAGAGAGGGAATTCAACAGCACCTCTCCATCCTATCCAGCATTTTGGCAGACCATCATGGAGATATTCTATCACGGCTCGGTTGGTAGTGTGGTGGTGCGCCATCTTGTTACACGCAAAAAATTAGGTTCTGCTCCATCTTTCTGTGTTTTGCGGAGCAAATGCCCCTCATAGAAGTCTAAAGTCATAGGTGCGCAAATATGCCAGGGGAATGCGTAAAACACTGCGCAAAACTGCTAAAAAACACATCTGGACTTCATTAGGATAAATAGCCTTTTAATCCATGGAAGGGGGTGTCACGTGACCTGGCCCCGTGTGCACAAAAAGTACAGTACTAGGCATGACTGCAAATCAACCTCAACCACCTTGTTATGTGCAAATACGTTGCATTGGAGAGAGCTTTTGCGTATACGCTCATGTGAAGCGGCCCTTAAGGTAGTATTTACTGCTTCTGTATGTATATTCGAAAATATCTACACCACATATACATTACACATGTACATTATTCCCATCAGTGTGAATAATGTGCAGCAGATATTACAAACATCACCACTTCTACTATTCTGCTCCCTGTTAGGAGGACCCAGCGGTGGTTGGCCAACTTGCTCAGGAAGCACCACCGAGAGAGACTGCGGTTCCAACATGTACTCGGCCGGGGAGCCTACGGGGAAGTCGTGCTGGCAGAGGACACCGCTACCTGCCAGCAATTCGCAGTGAAGGTCATCAGGAAGAAAGCCCTGCTAGCGGAAGTGGAGATGGCGGATGTGATGGTGGAGCACCGTGTTCTGCAGCTTACGATTGGGAGTCCCTTCCTCGTCCATGCAGAATTCGCATTTCAGACCAAGGTATAGTTGTTATCGCACATCTGCAAACTCCACCGCTATGTGCCCCGTAGATGTGGACTTTGTAATATAACGTCATACTAACCAACCTCCTTATATGTGTTAAGGACCGCTAGGTCACATTAACCTTTCAAGTCTTGGGTTCCAAATCAATTCGTATCCGCTGCAGCACGGAGGCCAAGAACCACACAAGAGTCGGTTTCTAGTTCTCCTCAGATACGGAGAGAGAGCCACGGCAAGTATATAGCTCACTCTGCTTAAGGCGTACATACTCTGAGCGTTTATTGACTGAGTATAGTTCTAAATACAGGAAAGGAATACGTCATCATTAGTCATGGGGTTAATTTCATTGGGTTAGAAAAAACATCAAGAATTGTGCTTTGTTCAACAATCAGCGCAGTGAGAATAAATATGTGAAATGTCCTTCAAATGATTACTCCTCCCAGACGTTATCCCGTCCTCCCTTGGAGTTTGGATGATCGCAGCGTCTTATCAGCACGATTTGCTCTTTTCCCATAGCTCAGGAGTGGGGGAGTCTCTTCTGATAGCGACTGTACCAGGCAAATGTTCTCGGATGAATAGAAAAAAACAAATCATTAGACATTGCACCGAATGCCATGCTCTGCAAGTTATTTCTGCTTTAATTATTGTTTCACTACACACAAGCTTATTTACATCTTATAATGCTCCATTTTGTATCTAGCGGCCATTTTGAGACAGATTCTTCCATTGTATGGACCTGTACCTTCTCATATGTCTCTTCTACATTACAGACGCACGTTCTACTCGGACTGGAGTATCTGAGCTGCAGGGACCTGGACCAACTCCTGCAGTCGAAGGGACGGCTCGATGTCAACAGCACCAGATTCTACGCTGCAGAGATGGTGTGTGGCATCCAGCACCTCCACGCCAAGGGGATCATCCACAGAGATCTGAAGCCCGAGAACATCCTGGTGGCTGAGATGGGCCATGTGAAGATCACAGATTTCGGTCTTGCCTTGGAGAACATACACAGAGACCGAACGGCCACCGATCATGCTGGGACCGAAGGCTATATTGCTCCTGAGGTGAGAGGAATAGACTCTTTATACTATTTTTTGCCATAAGTGTATTAATGTTCTTGGGTCATGGATCCTGGAGACAGCAGTCCAGGGATGGTATAGAGGACTGCGGTCTCAGCGCTCGCCTAGTGCAGTGCCCAGATCCCATGTAATGATGTAAAACTTATTTCCCAACTTACTGTTTACTGTTTATGGCAGATGGACGCCGGAGAGGAATACAATGCCGCCGTCGATTGGTTTTCATTTGGAGTCATCATGAATAAAATGATTACTGGCGAGCGTGAGTATAAACCAAAACTCTTTAATGAGTCCACCTCCGGAGCGAAGAACATCATCTTACAGGTAAGAGTGTTACTTATATTTCTTTGAGTTCTAATGTTGTAATAATTTGTGATGCTTTTATTGCCTTTTCTAGTCAGATTCTTGTAATTATAGTCAGTAATAACAGTGACATTTCTCATTTCAGCTCCTCAAAAAGAACCCGGCCAAGCGTCTCAGAGTCAACAGAAACATCCGAAAGCACCTGTTCTTCCAGCTGATCGACTGGGACTCTGGAATCCCTTAGAGTGCCCCCACCGCACATCCCTGAGGTAAGTAAATGAGCAGAATTGTACTAGATCCTGGATGGTGAGGGACTCCATCCCTGATCTACTACTGATTGCCTATCTAGAGGATGGACCATCAATAGTTCACAACTGGAAAACCCCAAACTTTAAATATTGATGACTTATTCTTAGGATAGGTCATCAATATTAGAACAGTGAAAAGTGAGCGCTGCAGCATTTTCCTTCTATATCAGGCACAGCGTCATATATCGTTTAGTGGTTATGCCTGGTATTGCAGCTCAATCCCACTGATTCGAATGCAGTCAGCAAACAGGTCCGTAGTTTGTCTTACATGGGAAAACCCTTCTCACCATAATCAGAATAGTATTTTCTTTTCTTGCAGTCATCTAAACCTCAACATCTTCAGCCATTCCACCTGGACGCCGTGGAAGCAGCAGAGGCCAAGGACTTCCACCCGTCAGCTAAAGACCAGGCCATGTTCAGAGGGTTTTCATTCTTCAACTTGAAGACCCTCTTGGACTCCGGCTTTACAACCACCAGAGCGAGCGGTCCTCCTGAGCCCCCATGAGTACATCAGGAGAAAAGACACCGTGGGACCCCTTAGGAGTGTGCCAGCAGTACCACCCAGCTGGCGGTAAGTACCGGCGCCACAACATCTGCACCATGTAGAATCAGACATGTGCACTATACTAAAGACCTTAAAAATACCGTTTTTTTCTTACCAGTAGATGGATTTCCCCGAACCAATGACAGCAGCAGCTGATGGTGCTGCCACGGGTGAAGGGGAAACACATTGGTGCGCGATGGCCGGCTATTAAGGGGTGGAAGGAGGCCGGATTTTTTTTCTCTAGTTAATGACATCGTAGCACATGTCTATGATTATTTCACATTTACTGGTAATTGCATTTCCTCCCGTCCATCACAGTATTGTAATGAGCGATGGGGAAATGAGGTGAGTGATGGCCGGCTATTAAGGGGTGGAGGAGGCCGGATTTTTTTTTTTTTTTTTAAACATCCTGGCAACATACACTGTACATGTTTGGCAGTTGTGTGCAGGGTTTGTATGGAGTGGGCTCCGGAGCGGAGCCTGCTCCATACATTGAGGGTGTCAGCTGTCTATAACATCTCACACCCAGCCACAACAACCCTGATTGGAGATAACTCTAATCGCTGTTAACTATTTAATTCTGACAGCGTCATTTAAATGGTCCAATCGACATTTACATTGCCTGAATGCCCCTCCCCTCCCAGTAATAAGATTGCAGCATTCCATTTGGATGTCTTATTGTTTAAGTGATCAAACGCTCACAAGTTTAAGTCTCCTTAGGAGCCTAAAAAAAGATTCAAAATCAGTTGAAAAAGTTTTTTTTAAATACTAAATATTAAAAGTTTTTAAAAAACCCTTTATAATATTAATTTAAAAAAACTATTTTTAGTATTGCCACGCCTACAAAAGTCTGATCTATTAAAATAGTGTAGTTTTTTTGCCTGCATGGTGAACAACACTAGAATTCCACTTTTTTGTTCACCCCATCTCCAAGAAAAAAGTGTAATAAAAAGCGATCAAAAAGTTATATGTACCTCAAACAGTAGAAATAGAAACCGTCAGTTATCCACAATAAACGAGCCTTCACCCAGCTGCATCAACGGGAAAATAAAAAACTCATGGCGGCAGAAAATAATTAGTTTAAGAAGATATTTCATTTTTTCAAAAGTCGCCCAACAAAAAGCTACTTAAATTTGGTATCACAATCATACCCACCCACAAAATAAAGTTATCATCTCATTTTTATGCAACCTGTGTAAAAAACACACTTGAAAAATATTATTGCTTTTTTTCCATTTAACGCCACTTAGAAATCTTGAGTAAGTTTCTCAGTACATCATATGGTCCACTAATTTAAAATATAAAAATTGCCCTGCACAAAACAAGCCCTCAGACAGCTACAATGATGGGAAAAGGTCTTGCAATTCCGACCCCAAGTATCAGTCACACTACAATTTACCAAATATATCAGAATATTGTAATGGATTCCTCATAAATTCTAGCGCCCCCTGCAGGCATCCACTTGTCGCTTCTCCTAGGTTTTCCCTTGCCACAGGGAGAACTTACAGGGATTAGCCCAACAGGCCTAAAGAGAGGTTAGTGTAGTGTAGGGTCCCATCTACAAGAGGTCGCCTTGACGTGGCAGATGGGCTCACATGTTTTGATCAAAATGTGTGCTAAGAACCTCACAAGATTATGTGTCAGTAAATACAACAATAATGTCATGCAACTTCAGATATTGAGTGCTTGCAGTAGTGCTGCAGCTGCTTGTATTTGCTTGTATTGTTTCAGCCATGGTGTACATGAACTTGCGCATTCAATTTGTTTGTAGGAAGTGTGGACTACATTTGTTAATGGTTCAGTCTACAAAGATAATACTACAAGTCCCAGCAATCAGCCAAACTCTAATGACAGGACTGGAAAACGTGAATGTCATAGAAGGGGACCGTTCAATTAAAGAAGCTATGCTTAAAAGGGTTGTCTGAGTTAAGGAAACCCCTGTCACCGGGTCCCCCGTTTATCATCCGGCTCTGATCTCCCTGTGACATCACTCTGCATGCTGAGCCCATCTACAAACAAGCTGCAGCAGCCAATGACAGTGCTTGGTGATCATGGCTGAGCGCTGTAATTGGCTGCTACAGCAGGTTTACGGGATATCACAGCTGCCTGTAAACAGACAGCGGAGACCAGAGCTGACCACAAGGGACGAGCAGTGAAGGTGACTACTGATTTGTGGGGACCCAACACCTTGTAATCTGTGGGACCCCACCAATCAGGGGAGAAGTTTCAAACTTAGCACAGACCCTCTAATCACTAAACAGTGAACAATTCTCTGTAAGATCTCTGCTTGCTGTCTGTGAATGGGAATCTCTCTTGTGCCCTGATAGTTTGTTTCAATGTATCAGTTTGGAGTTGAAGCTGTGGAGATCAGAGACTGTCTAGTAAACCCTCAGCTCTGAGAAGTATTTGTACCCCCTGAGGAGACCGCAAGGTAAAACATGTCAGGGTGGCTAAGGGTTAGATTTTAATAGGGTTTTCGTAGTGCTGAGTTTCTAATCTCTACATAGGTTTTTGGAAGTTGACCATCCAGGCCTATGTTTTAGGCCGAAAATCACGTAAACAAGATGTAGTCCCGACCAAAGCACGTCTGCAACTCCCGTTTTAACGCCCGTTTAGACGGCCTAGGTTGCGGTGCATATACACCGCAGCCCCGGGATACCATCAGCTGGGAGTTTAGCTCTGCTAAACTCCAACACCCTTCCCGCCCCATTTCTGCCCCCTGCTGGCTTACAACAAGGGGAGGGGGTGGGAACTTAGCAGAGCTAGTCCCTCCCCCTCTCTGCTCCAGCCTATGGGAGCAGCCAGCAAAGGGATACTGCTAGACTCCCTCCCACCTCCCTTCTCCAGCAACTGTTATAGGCTCCCATAGGAGGCTATGGCAGTAGCTGCCGTTACAGAACTAACTTTTCTGGCTGGCGTAAAAACGTCTGGCAGGAATGCATACCATATGAGCTATATTTGCCGGCCAGATGTCTATATACATCGGGTATACGCCCATCTGAACTCCTACATTGGAAACCAATGCAACAGATGGGTAGCGTATATCGGGCCGCTGTGATATACGCTCGTGTGCAGGAGCCCTTAGTGTGTATATGCACAATTACACACATGATACTAATTGGTGACTGCTGGTCACATCTCATTGCTACCACCATTTGCCCCTTTATTTTAAATATCTTTCAATGTGGTCTTTGTTTTTTGAATAATAAAGTATTTAGATTATATTTCAGGGGATATGACCGATAAGTGTTCTCTGGGAAATGACCCTCTGATTGTCGGCGTGGTCGTTTTCAAAATTTTTGTTGAACCCCTCCCCCGCGGCCGTCACTCCTCATGACTCCCATCCTCCACCTGTCATTAGTACTTCATCCTCTGCTGTCATCACTACTACTCCCATTCTCCACCGGTTATTAGTACTTTATCCTCTACTGTCATCACGACTACTCCCATCCTCCACCTGTCATTAGTAATTCATCCTCTGCTGTCATTACTACTACTCCCATCCTCCACCTCTCATTAGTACTCCATTCTCTGCTGTCTTCACTACTACTCCCATCCTCCACCTGTCATTAGTTTCATCCTCTACTGTCATCACTACTACTCCCATCCTCCCCCTGTCATTAGTACTTCATCCTCTGCTGTCTTCACTACTACTCCCATCCTCCACCTGCTATTAGTACTCCATCCTCTGCTGTCACCAGAGGCACAACTAGAAGCTCTTGGGCCCCGATGTGAAATCTGTAACAGGGCCCCCTATCTACCATGTGCCATTTATAATACTGGTGTTTTGGTCTCCTGGACCCGGTAGCAATTACTACTAGAGATGAGTGAGCATACTCGCTAAGGGCAATTACTCGATCGAGCATTGCCCTTAGCGAGTACCTGCCCGCTCGGAAGAAAAGATTCGGGTGCCGGCGGCGGGCAGAGAGCGGCTGGGGAGAGTGGGGAGGAATGGACGGGAGATCTCTCTCTCCCTCTCCTCCCCCTGCTCCCCCCTGCTCACTGCCGCAACTCACCTGTCACCCGCGCCGGCAGCCGAACCTTTTCTTCCGAGTGGGTAGATACTCGCTAAGGTCAATGCTCGATTGAGCAATTGTCTTTAGCGAGTATGCTCGCTCATCTCTAATTACTACCTCTGCACCCCCTATAGTTACACCTCTGGCTGTCACTACTACTCTTATTTTCCACCTATCATTAGTACTACATCCTCTGCTGTCACTACTACTCCCAGCCTTCACATGTCATTAGTATTTCATCTTCTGCTGTCATCACTACTCCTGCATCACATTTTGTACGCAAGCTAGAGGTAGTACAATAGGGTACTAGAACCTTCATGCCCACCCGTATCACATATTGTATCCAAGCTAGAGGTGGTACAACAGGGTACTAGAACCTCCATTCCTGCCTATATCACATCTTGTATCCAAGCTAGAGGCGGTGCAATAGGGTATTAGAGTCTCCATGCCCGCCTATATCACAGTTTACATCCAAGCTAGAGGCAGTACAACAGGGTACTAGAGCCTCCATGCCTACCTGTATCACATCTTCAATCCAAGCTAGAGGCGGTACAACAGGGTACTAGAGCCTCCATGCTTGCCCATATCACATCTTATATCCAAGCTAGAGCTGGTACAACAGCGTACTAGAGCCTCCATGCCCGCCCGTATCACAACTTGTAACCAACTTAGAGGCGGTACAACAGGGTACTAGAGCCTCTATGCCCCCCATATCATATCTTGTATCCAAGCTAGAGGCGGTACAACAGGGTACTAGAGCTTCCATACCCCCCCCCCCCCCGTATCATATCTTGTATCCAAGCTAGAGGCGGTACAACAGGGTACTTGAGCCTCCATGGCCACCTGTATCACATCTTCAATCCAAGCTAGAGGCAGTACAACAGGGTACTAGAGTCTCTATGCCCCCCATATCACATCTTGTATCCAAGCTAGTGGCGGTGCAACAGGGTACTAGAGCTTCCATGTCCACCTGTATCACATCTTCAATCCAAGCTAGAGGCGGTACAACAGGGTACTAGAGCCTCTATGCCCGCCATATCATATCTTGTATCCAAGCTAGAGGCGGTACAACAGGGTACTAGAGCTTCCATACCCCCCCCCCCCCCCCGTATCATATCTTGTATCCAAGCTAGAGGCGGTACAACAGGGTACTTGAGCCTCCATGGCCACCTGTATCACATCTTCAATCCAAGCTAGAGGCAGTACAACAGGGTACTAGAGTCTCTATGCCCCCCATATCACATCTTGTATCCAAGCTAGTGGCGGTGCAACAGGGTACTAGAGCTTCCATGTCCACCTGTATCACATCTTCAATCCAAGCTAGAGGCAGTACAACAGGGTACTAGAGCCTCTATGCCCCCCATATCATATCTTGTATCCAAGCTAGAGGCGGTACAACAGGGTACTAGAGCTTCCATACCCCCCCCCCCCCCCCGTATCATATCTTGTATCCAAGCTAGAGGCGGTACAACAGGGTACTAGAGCCTCCATGCCCATCCGTATCACATCTTGTATCCAAGCTAGAGGCGGTACAACAGGGTACTAGAGCCTCCATGCCCGCCTGTATCACATCTTGCATACAAGCTAGAGGCGGTACAACAGGGTACTAGAGCCTCCAAGCCCACCCGTATCACATCTTGTATCCAACTTAGAGGTGGTATGCTTTTTTTGTGTGTTTTTTCTCATGCACGTATAAAACACAAGAAGGTCTGAATACGTTAGACCAAACCTGTATACTCCCGTGTGAATGAGCCCTAAATGTAACCATTCCCTAACTTGGCTATAGAGCTTAATGCACTATGATGAGGTTTTGCTGGATTGCATACAAAACGTGTAAATGGGCAGGAGTTACACAGGATGTATAATGCACCAAATGGCAGGGCCTCAGCAGACTTGTTATGGTTTATGTACCTTTTTGCCTGGGTAGGGCTGTCACAGTTGTGCCACCACTTGTGAGTTGCTGAACAGAGTGGTGTGGAGGTGTGTTCTAAAGCTTGGGAGCTGAGATGGCAACGGCCACCTCTGCCAAGCGCTGGCTGCGTCTCCATCCTCTTGGGAAAGTGGGCTGGATTTGGCCCGCAGGCCTTGAGTTTGACACTTGGCTTAGAGTGTACCTGTTATGTGGCCAAGAAATGAAACATGAAAGTTGGCAGAATTTAAATAAAACTTACATTCCTCATTAAATGGCACACAAAAAGTACTTATCTTACCTAGGAGCCAAGTATCTGATCAGTGGGTATTCGACCCCTGAGGCCTTCATCATAGGCGTAGCGTCAGGGGGTGCTGGGGTCGCCATGGCGACCCGGCCCCTGCGCTCAGGGGGCCCCGGGGCCCCCCTCTGCCATACCCACATGCACATTCAGTGCATATACCCGGCACTTGAGCTGAGGGGGCCCAGGGGATTGGTGCTGTCGGCCGCATGATGGCTGAGAAGGGATAGGAGAGAGACGGGGGGAGGCAGCGCCGCAGGTCGGCAAGAGCAGAGGGGAGGGCTGTTACACTTGGAGCCGGCAGCCAATTACAGGCTGCAGACTCCCACGGCGCGCGGCCCCCCCCCCCCCACTGATAGGCTGCAGCTGTGAGTGGTCACAGCTGCAGTCTATCAGTCTCTGCCGGCCAGCGATTACCAGGGGGAGGGGCTACTACGGCTTTATTCACCTCCGGAGCGCTGGATGCACAGGACCTGTTACGGCACTCTGCCCCCGAGCGCCAGGTGGGGTGCCCTGAACTTCCCGCACCCCACTGTCCCTGCCTACTTGCCTCGGCCCTGGCTAACCCACTAACTAACTGACAAGCAACTAGGGCAGACTGGAACAGACCTGACTAGAGGCTAGCAGAGCCAATAACTGGCAGTGAGCTCAGGTCACTGCCAGCCTTTTAACTTAAAGCCTCTGCCCAGGGGCGGAGAGTGGGAGGAGCCGACTCTCCCACTGTTGCATATGGAAGGTGGAGGAGAGCGGGCGGCACCCTACGTGCGGACACGCCCATGCCGCTGCACGCTGGCTGCTCCACGCCGTCGGGAGAGCCCCAACAGCACAGCTCCGGGACGCCGAAGCCGACCTTGGAGCGGCGCGCGCCTGCCGCGGGACCCAGCGCCGCCCTGCATGGTAACATTACCCCCCCTCTGACGGGGGACCTCCGGGCCCCTGGAAACTCGACCAGGCTTATCCGGAAAACGACGGTGGGACCGCCGTACCAACACGGGAGCGTGAACATCACGTGCGGCCACCCAGGAATGATCTTCTGGTCGAAACCCCTTCCAAGCCACCAAATATTGTAGGATTCCTCGACACTGACGAGAGTCCAGTATCTCATGGACCTCGTATTCAACTTCATCCCGGACCAGGGTGGGCGGAGGGGGACGGGAGGTGGGCATCACTGAAGGGACAAAAGGTTTCAGTAGCGACTTATGGAATACCCTGTGAATCCTCCATGTGGCTGGCAACCCCAGCTCGTAGGCGAGTGGGTTCACCACACGTGTGATGGCAAACGGCCCCACGTAATGTGGCGCCAACTTCAAGGACGGGACCCGCAATTTGAGATTTTTAGAAGACAGGTATACCTTCTGTCCCACCCTGTAAGGTTCAGACACAGACAGACTCTTCCCACTACGCAACTGCATACGGGCCCCCGCTGCCTCCAAGTTTCTCTGTACCTCTTTCCATACTCCCCGAAGCGTATCTGTGGCGTCATCAGCTGCCGGACAGACCGACGGAGTAGGGATTGCTGTAAGGAAGCGAGGATGCTGACCGTATACACTAAAAAATGGAGACACCCCAGTGGAAGAACAAAGGCGGTTGTTTAGTGCAAACTCTGCCAACGGCAGGAACTCTGCCCACTGATGAGCCTTTTCACTAGCAAACAACCGTAAATATTGCACTAAGTCTTGGTTCTTCCGCTCAGTCTGACCATTAGTCTGCGGGTGGAACGCCGAAGAAAAGGAAAGCGATGTTCCCAGGTTCCTGCAGAAGGCACGCCAAAACTGCGACACAAACTGAACCCCACGATCAGATACAATATTTTGGGGAACCCCATGTAGGCGAATTATTTCCTTTACAAAAATTGCCGAGGGTAGCTTTTTTAACGCCACAAAATGTGCCATCTTTGAGAACCGGTCGACCACCACTAAGATAGTGGTGCACTTCTGGGATTCTGGTAGGTCCGTGATGAAATCTACTGATAAGTGCGACCATGGGCTGGAAGGAACCGGTAGCGGTCTCAGAGGACCCTCCGGAGGACGCCGCCGACTCTTATTGCGAGCACAGACCGAGCAACCCCTCACAAAGTTGCGGATCTCCTGAGACATGCCTGGCCACCAGAAGTGTCTGGAACAAAGCTCCAGGGTCCCCTGGAACCCTGGATGCCCGGCGAGAACCGACGAGTGAGACTCATCCATGACTCTAGGGCGTAGGGTCTCTGGCACAAACCATCTGCCCTCCGGCACCCCCGAAGGAGCGTCCTGCTGAGCATCCTGTAGTTGAGGGACGAAGTTAGACTCTACAGCTGCCACCACCACGCCGGGGCCCAAGATATTCTCGGGAGTCATGGTCTCACTATCCGGTACCCCGAAACGCCGTGACAGGGCGTCCGCCTTCACGTTCTTCTCTCCTGGGATATATGTCACGACAAAATTAAACCTGGCGAAGAACAATGCCCACCTGGCTTGACGGGCTGTGAGTCTTTTCGCATTGGCGAGATATACCAGATTCTTGTGATCAGTATATACGGTAATTGGGTGTCTAGCACCCTCAAGATGGTGTCGCCACTCTTCCAGAGCCCATTTGATAGCCAATAATTCACGGTTACCCACATCGTAGTTGCGCTCTGCTGAATTGAACTTTCGCGAAAAGAACGCACATGGGCTATAGCCAGACCTCCCACTGACTTCCTGCGACAATACTGCTCCTGTCCCCACTTCAGACGCGTCTACCTCAATAAAAAAGGGTAGTTGTGCGTCCGGCTGTATTAGCATCGGGGCAGTCGTGAATGCCTTTTTTAGACGGCTAAAGGCCTCAAGGGCTGCAGGCGACCACTTTACCAAGTCGGCTCCCTTCTTAGTCAGGTCGGTCAGAGGTTGAGCAATAACTGAGTAATTCCTAATGAATTTGCGGTAAAAATTTGCAAAACCTAGGAACCGCTGGAGAGCCTTGAGGTTGTCGGGTCTGACCCATTGGGAGATTGCTGCTACTTTATCAGACTCCATCTGAATCTCTGTGGGTGAGATCACATAACCAAGGAAGGATACTTGTTTAGAACCAAATGTGCATTTCTCTAACTTGACAAAAGGTTGATACTCGCGTAAACGGGTCAGGACCAACCTCAGGTGCCGCACATGTGAGTCCCAGTCAGGCGAGTATACCAGAATGTCGTCAAGATAGATGACCAGAAATACCCCCAGGAAGTCGTGGAAGACCGCGTTCATAAAACCCTGAAACACAGCGGGGGCATTACAAAGTCCAAAAGGCATGACCAGACATTCAAAATGTCCTAATGGGGTGTTGAACGCCGTCTTCCATTCATCTCCCTCTCTAATGCGAATTAAATTGTAAGCCCCCCGCAAGTCCAGTTTGGAGAACCAGTGGGCCCCTACCACCTGATTCAACAAGTCAGGAATTAGGGGCAAGGAGCACTGGTTCTTCACAGTGATTTTATTCAAGGCCCGATAATCCACACAAGGCCTTAGTGTCCCGTCCTTCTTCTCTACAAAGAGGAGATCTGCCCCGGCAGGGGACCTGGACGGCCGGATATGTCGGTTGGCCAGAGCCTCCGAGACATAGGACTTGAGGGCTTCATGCTCACGGCCTGACAAATTGAAAATGGCTCCCTTAGGGATGGGACTGTCGGGAACCAGATCAATCCCACAGTCCCACTCCCTATGAGGAGGTAGAGCCTTAGACAGTTTTTTGGAGAATACATCCTGAAAGTCTGACAAACACTCCGGAATGAGCACAGTATCTGCGGAGCACACAGCTATGGTAGACAGGTGATTATGACAGGATGATCCCCAATGAGTCAATTCCCGGGTGGACCAATCAAATTGGGGATTGTGCAGTGCCAACCAGGGCATACCAAGCACCACATCAACCAACATTTTTTCCATAACCAGGAAAGACAGTTCTTCCGAGTGGAGGATCCCCACCGTGAACTGTAATCTTGGGGTCCTCCATCGTACCAAGCCTGTAGAGAGAGGGGTAGCATCAATACTGGTAAAATGAATTGGCGTCTTCAGCGCCACAAATGCCGCCATCAGAGAACGGACAAAACACAGACTTATCAAGTTAGCGGCTGCTCCGGAATCAATAAACGCCTGCCCTGATCGGGAAAAATACCGGAATCTAACATGACATGGTACCAAAAGTTTAGGAAGTACCTGAAGTCCTAGGCGATCCTCCCTGCAATCGCCTAGGACTCGGAGTTTTCCACCGGTTCCGGCTGCGAGCGTTGAGACCTCAGTGGGCAGGTTTTCACCCGATGTCCAGCTTTCCCGCAGTAGAGGCAGAGACGATGCAACAAACGGATCCGGCGTCGCTCTTTGGGGTCCAGCGGATCCACCTCCATCGGCTCAGGCACAGAGACTGGTAAGGAGGAAGAGGGACCAGGGCAACCGACCTCCCTGACTCTACGGATCTGCCTGTCCTGCTTCCTAGATCTGAGCCTCCTATCTGCCTTCACCGCTAGCTCCATAGCCTCCCTTAAGGACCCGGGAACGGGATGGGAAATTAACAGGTCTTTAACTGCGTCCGAGAGGCCCTGCAGAAAAACGTCTTTCAGCGCGCTATCGTTCCATGTCGTATGCCCCGCATAGCGTCTGAAGTTGGAGCAATAATCCTCCACACAAGACGACCCCTGCCGCAGCACCAACAACCGCGAAACCGCCAACCCCGCTCGGTCCGGTTCGTCGAAGATACCCCCGAGTTCCTGAAAAAAGGAGTCCACAGACTGCAGGCAGGAGGAACCCTCGGGGATGGAAAAAGCCCCGCAGCAGGGACATTATCAGCCCGACCCTCTGAGCCTCCGACCCGGAAGAACGGGGACGCATCCGAAAAAACAGGCGACACGCCTGTCGGAAAACAAAAAAACTTGTTCCTCTCCCCAGAAAACACCTCGGGAAGAGGGCACTTGGGATCGGGGCTGATGAGGCGTCCGACCCCTGCGACACCCCCCGCTGCTCCTGGGCCACCATGCGGGCAGATAAATCCTGGATCACAGGCACCAGGGCCTGCAGCTGGTTCGTGAGGGAACTGATCGCCTCCATGACAAACAGTTTTAAACGGCCAGGGCCAGTTATTATGTTACGGCACTCTGCCCCCAAGCGCCAGGTGGGGTGCCCTGAACTTCCCTACTTGCCTCGGCCCTGGCTAACCCCAGGCGGACAACTGGGCGGCGGTCCCTGTACTAGCTAGGGACCTGGCCACTACCACGATGGAACTAACTAACGGGGGACAGAGTGCTGACAGAAGAGGCAGGTGTAACAGACCAACAAAACTTACTAGGTAAATCAAGTCTGGAGGTGGAGCTCACAGGCAAACGAAAGGATACTGACAAGCAACTAGGGCAGACTGGAACAGACCTGACTAGAGGCTAGCAGAACCAATAACTGGCAGTGAGCTCAGGTCACTGCCAGCCTTTTAACTTAAAGCCTCCGCCCAGGGGCGGAGAGTGGGAGGAGCCGACTCTCCCACTGTTGCATATGGAAGGTGGAGGAGAGCGGGCGGCACCCTACGGGCGGACACGCCCATGCCGCTGCACGCTGGCTGCTCCACGCCGTCGGGAGAGCCCCGACAGCACAGCTCCGGGACGCTGAAGCCGACCTCGGAGCGGCGCGCGCCTGCCGCGGGACCCAGCGCCGCCCTGCGTGGTAACAGGACCTGTGGCTGCAGATCACATGACCAGGCTCTGGTCATGTGATAAACGACGGGGGACTTTCCATTACAGGCTGCCCAGAGACTGCTGCAGAGGTGAGTAGAGAAGGAATTATAATTATATATGTATAGCTGGTATAGGTTATACCAGCTGCACATATATAATTATATACAGGGAATACACAGGTTACACCAGCATGGGACATGCCACTATATACAGGGGGATACACATCCTGTATATAGCTATATGTAGCATGCTGGTGTAACCTGTGTATCTCCTGTATATAATTATATATGTGCAGCTGGTATGGGTTATACCTCTCCTGTATATAATTATATATGTACAGCTGGTATAGGTTATACCTCTCCTGTATATAATTATATATGTACAGTTGGTATAACCTGGGTATATACATGCATTATAATACAGCACGCCATGCTTTTTCCTCCGTGAGTGGAAAACCGCAATTGCTTTCCGCTCGTGTAAAGAAAAAAACGCTTTTCCATAACATGCTATGGCCGGTACATGCTGCGGAATCCGTAGGCGGACGCCCGCTCCATATTCCGCAATGCAAATCCAGCCGTGTGCAGCCGGTCTTACGCTAATTTTACACGAGTGAGTCTGATATTGGGCCGTGAAACTCTGCCCCCTATCACACTCGCCAATGTATGCCTTCCCCACGGATGTGAGGGGTTGTTGTGTTAAAACCAGCTCGCATCACATCATCAGATTCTCGTGCGATGCAGAGAAAACCAAAACATCGCTCCTGTGTATGATTGTATTCAAAAGAATGGGGTCATATTCATGTGCGATTTGTGGTTCTTGCAACGGACAAATCTCACGCAATTTTTGCGGCCGTGTGAAAGCAGCCTAAGACATTACCAATAGAGATGAGCGAACGTACTCGTCCGAGCTTGATATTCGTGCGAATATCAGGGTGTTCGGGATGCTCGTTACTCGTAACGAGTACCATGCGGTGTTCCGGTTACTTTCAGTTTCCTCTCTGAGACGTTAGCGCGCTTTTCTGGCCAATTGAAAGACAGGGAAGGCATTACAACTTCCCCCTGTGACGTTCAAGCCCTATACCACCCCCCTGCTGTGAGTGGCTGGGGCGATCAGATGTCACCCGAGTATAAAAATCGGCCCCTCCCGCGGCTCGCCTCAGATGCCTTGTGAGTTAGCTGAGGGACAGTGGTATCGTGCTGGAGCTGCTGTAGGGAGAGCGTTAGGAGTTACTGTAGGCTTCAAGAACCCCAACGGTCCTTCTCAGGGCCACATCTAATAGTGTGCAGTACTGTGTTAGCACTGTAATTTTTTTTTTTTTTCAAAATTGGATCTGCAGAGCATTGCGCCCTGCAATAGGGACAGAAGTGGTGGTTAGGCAGGGAGAGTGTTAGCAGTGAGTGTAGGCTTCAAGAACCCCAACGGTCCTTTCTAGGGCCACATCTATCCGTGTGCAGTACTGTCCAGGCTGCTGTTAGCAGTGTTGCATTTTTTTTTTTTCCTCAAAATCGGCTGTGCAGACCATTGCACCCGGCATTAACACTACAGGGATAGAATTGTGCAGGCAGGGCCAGAAGACATACATTATTCATTGAATAGACGCAGTGTGGCTTGTCCTTTGAAAAACAAGGGAAAAAATGCTATTTCGCCTGCCTCTGACAGTCCTCAGGGCTCTGGGTACGTGTGTGCTGCGTGCAGAACGTTAAAAATAATCAGACGCAGACAGCTACGTTTTACTGCAGGCTTGCGCCAATTTTTTTCCTGCATGGGAAATCCCTGATCTACTGTAGCGAATAACTTTGCATCACTGCAGTTCTCTGACACATTTGCAGGGCCACAACACAGTTATTAAACTTAGTAGTATTCATTGAATACACGCAGTGTGGCTTGTCCTTTTGAAAAACAAGGGAAAGAAACTCTATTTTGGCTGCAGGCTTGCGCCAATTTTTTTCCTGCATGGGAAATCCCTAATCTACTGTAGCGAATAACTTTGCATCACTGCAGTTCTCTGACACATTTGCAGGGCCACAACACAGTTATTAAACTTAGTAGTATTCATTGAATACACGCAGTGTGGCTTGTCCTTTTGAAAAACAAGGGAAAAAATTCTATTTTGGCTGCAGGCTTGCGCCAATTTTTTTTCCTGCATGGGAAATCCCTGATCTACTGTAGCGAATGACTTTGCATCACTGCAGTTCTCTAACACATTTGCAGGGCCACAACACAGTTATTAAACTTAGTAGTATTCATTGAATACACGCAGTGTGGCTTGTCCTTTTGAAAAACAAGGGAAAAAATTCTATTTTGGCTGCAGGCTTGCGCCAATTTTTTTCCTGCATGGGAAATCCCTGATCTACTGTAGCGAATAACTTTGCATCACTGCAGTTCTCTGACACATTTGCAGGGCCACAACACAGTTATTAAACTTAGTAGTATTCATTGAATACACGCAGTGTGGCTTGTCCTTTTGAAAAACAAGGGAAAGAAACTCTATTTTGGCTGCAGGCTTGCGCCAATTTTTTTCCTGCATGGGAAATCCCTGATCTACTGTAGCGAATAACTTTGCATCACTGCAGTTCTCTGACACATTTGCAGGGCCACAACACAGTTATTAAACTTAGTAGTATTCATTGAATACACGCAGTGTGGCTTGTCCTTTTGAAAAACAAGGGAAAAAATTCTATTTTGGCTGCAGGCTTGCGCCAATTTTTTTCCTGCATGGGAAATCCCTGATCTACTGTAGCGAATAACTTTGCATCACTGCAGTTCTCTGACACATTTGCAGGGCCACAACACAGTTATTAAACTTAGTAGTATTCATTGAATACACACAGTGTGGCTTGTCCTTTTGAAAAACAAGGGAAAAAATTCTATTTCGCCTGCCTCTGACAGTCCTCAGGGCTCTCGGTAAGTGTGTGCTGCGTGCAGAACGTTAAAAAAAATCAGACGCAGCCAGCTACGTTTTACTGCAGGCTTGCGCCACTTTCTTTCCTGCCTGGGAAATCAAATCACTGGTAATACACCATGCTGAGGGGTAGGGGTAGGCCTATAGGACGTGGACGCGGGCGAGGACGCGGAGGCCCAAGTCAGGCTGTGGGCACAGGCCGAGCCAGTGCGGTGTCCAGGGGTAGAGGCAGGGCCAGACCGAATAATCCACCAACTGTTTCCCAAAGCGCCCACTCGCGCCATGCCACCCTGCACAGGTCAAGGTGCTCTACGGTGTGGCAGTTTTTCACAGAGACGCCTGACGACCGACGAACAGTGGTGTGCAACCTTTGTCGCGCCAAGATCAGCTGGGGAGGCACCACCAACAGCATGCGCAGGCATATGATGGCCAAGCACCCCACAAGGTGGGACGATGCCCGTTCACCGCCTCCGGTTTGCACCACTGCCTCTCCCCCTGTGCCCCAACCTGCCACTGAGATCCAACCCCCCTCTGAGGACACAGGCACTACCGTCTCCTGGCCTGCACCCACACCCTCACCTCCGCTGTCCTCGGCCCCATCCAGCAATGTCTCTCAGCGTAGCGTCCAGACGTCGCTAGTGCCACAGTTTGAGCGCAAGCGCAAGTACGACGCCACGCACCCGCACGCTCAAGCGTTAAACGTGCACATTGCCAAATTGATCAGCTTAGAGATGCTGCCGTATAGGCTTGTGGAAACGGAGGCTTTCAAAAGCATGATGGCGGCTGCCCCGCGCTACTCGGTTCCCAGTCGCCACTACTTTTCCCGATGTGCCGTCCCAGGCCTGCACGACCACGTCTCCCGCAACATTGTACGCGCCCTCACCAACGCGGTTACTGGCAAGGTCCACTTAACAACAGACACGTGGACAAGCACAGGCGGGCAGGGCCACTATATCTCCCTGACGGCACATTGGGTGAATTTAGTGGAGGCTGGGACAGAGTCAGAGCCTGGGACCACTCACGTCCTACCCACCCCCAGAATTGCGGGCCACAGCTCGGTGGTGGTATCTGCGGCGGTGTATGCTTCCTCCACTAAAGCACCTTCCTCCTCCTCCTCCTCCAACGCAACCTCTGTCTCGCAATCAAGATGTGTCAGCAGCAGCACGTCGCCAGCAGTCGGTGTCACGCGGCGTGGCAGCACAGCGGTGGGCAAGCGTCAGCAGGCCGTGCTGAAACTACTCAGCTTAGGAGAGAAGAGGCACACGGCCCACGAACTGCTGCAGGGTCTGACAGAGCAGACCGACCACTGGCTTGCGCCGCTGAGCCTCCAACCGGGCATGGTCGTGTGTGACAACGGCCGTAACCTGGTGGCGGCTCTGCAGCTCGGCAGCCTCACGCACGTGCCATGCCTGGCCCATGTCTTTAATTTGGTGGTTCAGCGCTTTCTGAAAAGCTACCCCCACTTGTCATACCTGCTCGGAAAGGTGCGCCAGCTCTGCGCACATTTCCGCAAATCCCACACGCACGCTGCCACCCTGCGGACACTGCAACATAGGTTTAATCTGCCAGTGCACCGACTGCTGTGCGACGTGCCCACACAGTGGAACTCTACGCTTCACATGTTGGCCAGACTCAATGAGCAGCGTAGAGCTATAGTGGAATACCAACTCCAACTTGCGCGGCGCAGTGGGAGTCAGCCTCCTCAATTATTTACAGAAGAGTGGCCCTGGTTGGCAGCCATCTTCCAGGTCCTTGGAAAATTTGAGTCTACCCAGGTGGTGAGCGGCGATGCTGCAATCATTAGCGTCACCATTCCTCTGCTATGCATCTTGAGAAGTTCCCTGCAAAGCATAAAGGCAGACGCTTTGCGCTCGGAAACAGAGCCGGGGGAAGACAGTATGTCGCTGGATAGTCAGAGCACCCTCCTGTCTATATCTCAGCGCGGTGAGGAGGAGGAGGAGGAGGAGGAAGAAGATGAGGAGGAGGGGGAAGAGACATCTTGGCCCACTGCTGACGGTACCCATGCTGCTTGCCTGTCATCCTTTCAGCGTGTATGGCCTGAGGAGGAGGACGAGGAGGAGGATCCTGAAAGTGATCTTCCTAGTGAAGACAGCCATGTGTTGCGTACAGGTACCCAGGCACACATGGCTGACTTCATGTTAGGATGCCTTTCTCGTGACCATCGCGTTACACGCATTCTGGCCACTACGGATTACTGGGTGTACACACTGCTCGACCCACGGTATAAGGAGAGCCTTTGCACTCTCATTCCTGAAGAGGAAAGGGGTTCGAGAATGATGCTATACCACAGGGCGCTGGCGGACAAACTGATGGTAAACTTCCCATCCGACAGCGCTAGTGGCAGAAGGCGCAGTTCCGAGGGCCAGGTAGCAGGGGAGGCGCAGAGATCAGGCAGCATGTACAGCGCAGGCAGGGGAACATTCTCCAAGGCCTTTGCCAGCTTTATGGCTCCCCAGCAAGACTGTGTCACCGCTCCCCAGTCAAGGCTGAGTCGGCGGGAGCACTGTAAAAGGATGGTGAGGGAGTACGTAGCCGATCGCACGACCGTCCTCCGTGACGCCTCTGCCACCTACAACTACTGGGTGTCGAAGCTGGACACTTGGCCTGAACTCGCGCTGTATGCCCTGGAGGTGCTTGCTTGTCCTGCGGCTAGCGTCTTGTCAGAGAGTGTGTTTAGTGTGGCTGGGGGAATCATCACGGATAAGCGTACCCACCTGTCAACCGACAGTGCCGACAGGCTTACACTCCTCAAGATGAACAAAGCCTGGATTTCCCCAGACTTCTCTTCTCCACCAGCGGACAGCAGCGATACCTAAGCAATACGTAGGCTGCACCCGCGGATGGAAGCATCGTTCTCTCTCACCATCCAAAACGGGGACATTTCTGCTTCATCAATCTGTGTATAATATTCCTCCTCCTCCTCCTCCTGCTCCTCCTCCTGAAACCTCACGTAATCACGCCGAACGGGCAATTTTTCTTAGGGCCATAAGGCTCACTCATATAATTTTTCTAAACAATTTTTATACGTTTCAATGCTCTTAAAAGTGTTGAAACTTTAACTTGAACCAATTTTTCGTTAAACTGGGCTGCCTCCAGGCCTAGTTACCACTTAACCACATTAACCAAAGCGATTAATGGGTTTCACCTGCCCTCTTGGTTGGCCATGGCCAATTTTTCTGATGTACATTAGTACTGTTGATACAGCAATTTTTGTGGGCCCTCGCCTACAGTGTAATCAAATGAATTTTTAGCCCACCTGCATTACAGCTGACGTTACATCCGCTGTGTTGGGCAATGCAATGGGATATATTTATGTACCGCCGGTGGCTTCCTGGCACCCACCCATGCTGTGGGTCCACAGGGAATTATAAATGCATCTGTTTCCACTTCTAAAGAACCCCAGTCTGACTGGGGCATGCAGTGTGGGCCGAAGCCCACCTGCATTAAGCACGACATTACTACCTCAGCTGTGTTGGGCAATGCAATGGGATATTTCTATGTACCGCCGGTGGCTTCCTGGCACCCACCCATGCTGTGGGTCCACAGGGAATTATAAATGCATCTGTTTCCACTTGTAAAGAACCACAGTCAGACTGGGGCATGCAGTGTAGGCCGAAGCCCACCTGCATTAAGCACGACATTACTACCTCAGCTGTGTTGGGCAATGCAATGGGATATTTTTATGTACCGCCGGTGGGTTCCAGGAAGCCACCCATGCTGTGGGTCCACAGGGAATTATAAATGCATCTGTTTCCACTTCTAGAGAACCCCAGTCTGACTGGGGCATGCAGTGTGGGCCGAAGCCCACCTGCATTAAGCACGACATTACTACCTCAGCTGTGTTGGGCAATGCAATGGGATATATTTATGTACCGCCGGTGGCTTCCTGGCACCCACCCATGCTGTGGGTCCACAGGGAATTATAAATGCATCTGTTTCCACTTGTAAAGAACCACAGTCAGACTGGGGCATGCAATGTGGGCCGAAGCCCACCTGCATTAAGCACGACATTACTACCTCAGCTGTGTTGGGCAATGCAATGGGATATTTTTGTGTATCGCCGGTGGGTTCCAGGGAGCCACCCATGCTGTGGGTCGACAGGGACTTCACAATAGGGAGTTGTACCTGCCTGTGTCTATGAATTAAAAAGCCCGGTCTGACTGGGGCATGCAGAGACACCTTGACAGAATGAATAGTGTGTGGCACATAGGTTCCCCATTGCTATGCCCACATGTGCAGCTCCTGATGGCGGTGGCACAGGATTCTATTTCTCATTGCTTCTGTACAGCATTGTGGGCTATCGCCCCGCCCCTTTTAAAGAGGGTCGCTGCCTAGCCGTGCCAACCCTCTGCAGTGTGTGCCTGCGGTTCCTCGTCATGGCAGACGCACTTCTAAATAGACATGAGGGTGGTGTGGCATGAGGGCAGCTGAAGGCTGCGCAGGGACACTTTGGTGTGCGCTGTGGGGGGGAGGGGGGGCGGTTGGGCAGCATGTAACCCAGGAGAAGTGGCAGTGGAGTGTCATGCAGGCAGTGATTGTGCTTTGTTGGAGGTAGTGTGGTGCTTAGCAAAGGTATGCCGTGCTAATGAGGCCTTTTCAGAAGTAAAAGTTTTTGGGAGGGGGGGCCCCACTCTTGCCGCTATTGTGGCTTAATAGTGGGACCTGTGAACTTGAGATGCAGCCCAACATGTAGCCCCTCGCCTGCCCTATCCGTTGCTGTGTCGTTCCCATCACTTTCTTGAATTGCCCAGATTTTCACACAAGGAAACCATAGCGAGCATTGGGGGAAATACAAAAATGCTTGGGTCGCCCATTGACTTCAATGGGGTTCGTTACTCGAAACGAACCCTCGAGCATCGCGAAAAGTTCGTCCCGAGTAACAAAAACCCGAGCATTTTGGTGCTCGCTCATCTCTAATTACCAACAGGTTTTTACGTAGTCAAGGAAAGGAGTCCTGATGAGAAGGCTTACGTCAAGGGGCTGCATCATGTTTGTAAATTAGCACAGTTTAGGTATAGGTACGGGTACAGATGGAGGGGGGGGGCCCAGCTGAACTTTTGCACTCGGGCCCCTTAGGCTTTAGGTGCGCCCCTGGCCTCCATCGACATGAAAATTGGGATTCCAAGTGTGCCTGAATGAATACAGCAGCGGTCATACTTGTGTCATTATTTCACCAGTTCTGCTGCCTGTGAAAGATACTAGAATGCAGCCAATCCTCTCAAAATCTGTGCTGCAGAATGTGATGAAAGTGGGCAGTAGCCGCCTCACACCTCACCCTCTTGGCATCACCTGTCTGACATTACATCTCTAGCCCCACTTAGACTATCATCTCATTTGTGCCATTATAGCGCATGACCTCGCTGACACCGCTTACAAAGTATCATTCACCTCATCGATGACACATGCAGCTCATTACCTTACAGCAAGAGTTCTTGCCAGTATTATACCATTGTTGTCAGGGGTAAGCTGTACTGGGGAAATGGCAGCAGCAGAGTCTCCCTGCCTCCTGGTCCACTACACAGACACACAACGTGGCAGTGACGCGCTCTATCTTGCTTTCTGACTTTAAAAAGTCCTGAATGTTCTAGAAATCTAGATAGGCAAGTGAAGAACTTGGACAATGCAAAAAATGCACATAAGGATGCAATGCCAAGTTTGGTTAGAGTCCACTACCAAAAACAACCCTAGCGATGGTGTACCCTACATTTATGGTAGATATGCCCCCATGTGCCTTCTGTACAAGTGCCAGCGTTGTTCTAACATTACCTTGCATTATAACTGGTCATGCAGCTGTGAACTTGTATTTTCTAGGGAAATGAACAAAAAGCTTCGAGATGAGAAGGATGTGTTTGACGAAGAAAGCTGGATACCCTCCGGAAGGACCTGGCGGACCCCCTCCTGGTGCCCAGAAGTTGCTGCTGCTGTTGCCACTCCAGCTGTGCTGGCAGTGCCCATTGTGATGCTGCATTACGATACAGGGAGGGGAGCTGATGGGATTAGCAATGTGATTGTATAGCTGTAGTATATAGTAGTTGATGTGTATATGTAAATACGTTTTAGTATCTGTATATCTGCATGGAGACCCCTCTTCTCACACATGTATATGGAGAAGTGATGAAAACCTTTCTGTATTGTACATAATTAGGTCAAAGCTTTAGGCTGTAGATGGCAGCGAACGGACGTACAAATGGCGGATAGAACAATTTACCCAAAGGGCCTGAGTTTGAAAACCGGAAAAAGACTCCATGTAATCCACCGCCCGCTGGACTATGTTTTACCTCAGAATCATATTGAACATGCTTCCATTACAACTAAGGGTTTTAAGAATTTTTTTATTATAAATAGTTTTTAATATTTTCATGTTTGCTTTTTATTCATTGAGGAGAAGTGTAAAAACGTAACCAAAAGGGCGGCATATGGCAAATACCGCTCTATACCCTTGTACACACAGAGCTGTTTGGGGGGGAGTGGGATGTTATTTACAGGGGTTCTCATGACGTAGATGGTTATAACCTATCCTTGGGATAAGTCGCCAATATCGCGTCCGTGGGGGTCCAACTCCTGGCCACCTCACTGTATACCTATGTGACCTTTATACCACGCACAGTGCAGGTTATTTCGTAGTGGCGGTGCCCAGTTTTGCAGGTCGGTCCCATTCGCTTGGATGAGACTGAGCTGTGCTAAGTCCTTCTGACCAATGAGCGTGACGTCTCAGGCCAAGGAAGAGGCCGTGGTGTTCTCCTGAGTGGTGTGGCCATCTCAAATAGCTGATTGCCGAGGATGCTGGGAGTTGCATCCTTACTGATCTGATATTGATGACTTTCTGTATCTAAGTTCTGGAAAACCCTTTTCACAAAAAACAAATGGTGTCCTGTGTGATCAAGCTCTTGCACAGCATTCATGCTTGGAGCAATGGCTGGTGACAAATTATTACCTTTTCCACTTTTCTGACATTCATCTAAAGTAGTAAGTGTATCAGAAGTTGGAAGGATTTTGGACACCAGTATACAATTTAAAAAAGGAATACAATCATATAGATACAGAACTTTAGTTCTCCTGCAGAGACCTGGTTAAATGATGATATTCTGGCTGCTTGTTGCCACCACTAGGGGGAGCTTATTGCGTGTGGTTTTATTAACGAGACAGTATAGTATGCAGTAGGCTCATAAGGCTGCATGGCAATCAGAATGGCTAGGGAATGGATCTAGAACAGAAAAACAGACTTCTGACTTCTATAAAGATCTACAAAATAAAATCAAAAGGGTGTTCAAAGATGGACGCTTCTCCTTTTCAAGCCTGCAGTATTTCAAGTAACAACAATAAAACCTAGTGATTGAACAATACATCTGTATTGTGTTTGGGAATACTCAGCTGCGGTCAGACTGCTCATTCACATGTACACTGGACTTGGCCAAGTGTGTATATATACATACATGCGATTGTTATACATGTCAGCCCAGGCAGAATTCCTAGGAGTCTCCCGATTTCCTAAGCCTTTTTACCCAATCACCTCTCTGTTTCGCCCAGTGTCATACTACAGAGGCTGAGCATGTCCCCAGCCCTGGCATCCCCCACACACAAGCCCTCAGCGTGCCAACACTAGCTTCACTATGATGTTAGGACAGTGGTTTTTATTCAGTCTGGTGGTATTCATTCACTACTTGGTGGTCATGATGTGGAGGTATTGTTGGTTTTTATATACTGTTTTGTTCAATAGCCGTATATAGATACTGTATGATGGTAATATTTGTTCTTGGTGTAGCAGCAACAATGTTGTTCATCTTCTCTCTCATGTACTTTATTCTCCATTGTGTCTCCATGTACTACTCTTGCTGTAGGATAGCCATGCCCCTTATATAAGCCACGTCATGAAAAGGCCAATCACATTCTTGCTGTGACCAGAGACTCGTCCTGTGAAAGTCTCTCCCAGGTTGACATCTCTGGATTGTGCATATTGAAATCCGATATGCCTCATCCCTCAGTAGACATCATGGCGCTGTTTGGGTTCCCCCCACACACGGTAGATCATCCGCCGATCTTCTCCACTTCAATGTGTACAGCTGGTTTAAGTTTTAAAAATGCCTTTACCTGTTCAAAAGTGGACAACCCCTTTAACGAAGTATTGATGGCCTATTCTCAGAATAGATCAATAGTTTATCAGTAGCCGACTGTGTTCAGAGCGCTCTACTTCCAGCTCCATTCACTGACCCGTTGACTCTGCAGACATCCTGAGGCTAGGACATGGTCTACTACCTGGGACTCCTACAGATCAGCTAAGTCGTTAATAGTTAATTGGCCATCAAAAGTTTAAAGGCAGATAATGCTTTCGCCCAGATACCAATGTGGCTCTGCCAATCATGCATTAATGTATTGTGGTCAGTAGGGATGATTTAGGTACAGATTTTGATATTGAGATTGTAGATTCACAGCAGATTTCACTCCATTCATCCCAAGGAGTGAAGTTCATCATGTATGAATATACCCTTATAATCGTAAAGCGGAAAAGTTGAGTAGTTGCTCATAGCAAACAATCAGGTTTTTCCTTTTTTTGGCTATACTGTATTTATTAGGCTCTTTTACATTTACATTTTGCATAGTTTTTTTTCTGTTCTGTGTGTATCCATAGACCTCATTACCTTTTATGCATGCCAAAACACTATATTTATTCCATGTGTCAGTGCAATTCAAGTGTATTCCCTAACGAAAAGGAAATGTCACATGAGATGCAGGGGGATAAAACGAATCCCCAGCTACATATTGCATACCTAACACAGGAGGAAGTGCAGAGCCGGTTCCAAAGGATTAAAATCGATAAATCGCCGGGTCCAGATGAAACACACTCAAGGGTTCTAAGGAAACTAAGTGATGTGATGGCTAGACCACTATTTCCTATCCAAAAGAGAGCCTGGTAACTACAGGCTGGTAAGTCTCACTGCAATAACTGGAAAAATATTCAAGGGGTTTCTGAGAAACGCCATCCTAGAGAACAACGGAATAACTCCTCACCAGCACGGGTTCATGAGGGGTCGATCATATCAGACCAATTTGATCAGCTTCTACGATGAAGTAAGTTCTAGGCTGGACCTGGGAGAGTCTATTGATCTCGTATATCTGGACTTCTCTAAAGTATTTGACACCGTGCTGCAGAATAAGTTGGTATATAAAATGAGACAGCTTAGATTGGGTGAAAATGTGTGTATATGGGTAAACAATTGGCTCAGAGATAGAAAGCAGAGGGTGGTAAGAAGTGGTACTCTGATTGATTGGGCCACCATCCCTAGTGGGGTGCCACAGGGCTCAGTACCAGGCCCCATTCTGTTCAACGGCCTGATAGAGGGGCTGCACAGTAAAATATCAATATTTGCAGATGACACAAAATTATACAATATAATTAATGCAACGGAGGACAATGTGCGGCTTCAAAAGGACCTAGATAAGCTGGGGGCTTGGGCAGAAAAATGGCAAATGAAGTTCAATGTTGATAAATGTAAGGTTATGCACATGGGCAGGAGAAACAGATGTCACCAATATACAATAAATGGGGTACTGCTAGGGAAAAGTGAGATGGGAAAAGACCTCGGGGTACTAGTGGATTGTAGATTTAATTGGAGCAATCAATGCCAGTCAGCTGCTGCAAAAGCAAATAAAGTTTTGAGGTGCCTTAAAAAAGGTATAGGGACGAGGGACGAGAACATTATCCTCCCACTATATAAGGCACTTGTCAGGCCTCAAATGGAATACTGTGTACAGTTCTGGACACCGCTGCTCAGGAAAGATGTTACAGTGCTGGAGGGGGTTCAAAGAAGAGCAACTAAACTAATACATGAGAGGACTGGAATACCCAGAGAGGCTATCCAAATTGGGATTATTTACCCTGGAAAAAAGATGGCTAATGGGTGATCAAATAACTATGTATAAATACATGAGGGGACAATACAAGGATCTCTCCCATGATCTGTTTATACCCAGAACTGCGACGGTAACAAGAGGGCATCCTTTATGTCTAGAAGAAAGCGGGTTCTATCACCAACACATAAGGGGGTTCTTTACTGTAAGAGCAGTGAGACTGTGGAACTCTCTGCCTGAGGACGTGGTGATGGCAAAATCCATAGAGGAGTTTAAGAGGAGACTAGACATCTATCTAGAGTGGAAGGATATTACAGGATATAGACATTAGGTGACCAGCAGTTTTGTAGTTCTGGGTCTTATATTTAGGTAGGAACTATGAAAGTTGATCCAGGGATTATTCTGATTGCCATTACGGAGTCTGGAAGGAATTTTTCCCCAAATGGGCTAATTGGCTTCTGCCTCTTGGGGTTCTTTGCCTTCCTCTGGATCAGTGTTTCCCAACTCCAGTCCTCAAGGCACCTCAACTGGTCATGGTTTCAGGATCTCCTATAGTAAGAACACCTGTGGAAATGTCTGAGGTATTGACTATAATTACATCACCTGTGCAACACTGAGGAAATCCTGAAAACATGACCTGTTGGGGCTCCATGAGGACTGGAATTGGGAAACACTACCCTGGATCAACTAGGGGTTGAAACAGGCTGAACTAGATGGACATTGTCTTCATTCAGCCTAACATACTATGTTACTATGTAATCCACTGCATTTCTGCATTGCTTACTAATAACCTGGTCTGAATGTTGCTTAAGGGCTCCCTCATACAGATATTTTTGTATAGCATTTAGCAGTGCCTTTTCAGCCCTGCGCTAAATGCTCTACAACTCTACCATTCATTTCAATGGGGCTGTTCACACACGCGTCAAAATGCAGCGTCTTCAACAGCAAGTTGTTCATGTTCTATCTTTGCCCATTTTCAGCCATTCATTGCCCATTGAAATGAATGGGCAGCAGTTTCAGATTGGCTGAAAATGATTTCACGGCTCTGATTGGCTGAGCCAGCGCTGAGAACCAATCACAGTAATCTATTGTTGGAGATGGGGTTCTCAAACCTCGCTCCCAACAATAGATGATCTGTCAGTGCAGGGGAAGCCCGGGGCAGCGCTAGAGACCAGCGGGAGGGACCCTGACGGCACTGACCGATGCTCGCTAAGGTTTTCATTTGTGCAAATCTGCAAAACCTACAAAAGTGATGGAAGCGACACAGAAACGGATAGGGCAGGCGAGGGCAACATGCAGGGCTTCATCTCCCTTCATAGCCCCCCCCCCCAACAATTTTTACTTCGGACAAACCCTCATTAGCTAAGCACCACACTACCTCCAACCAAGCACAATCACTGCCTGGGGGACACACTGCTGCCTCTTCTCTTGGGTTACATGCTGCCCACCCCCCCCACCCCCTTGCACGACCCTGCGTGCGCAGCGCACACAAAACTTTTCCTGCGCAGTCTTCAGCTGCCCTCATGCCACACGCTAGCTTCATAGCCACACCACCCTCATGTCTATTTATAAGTGTGTCTGCGATGAGGAGGAACCAGAGGCACACACTGCAGAGGGTTGGCAGGGCCAGGCAGCGACCCTCTTTGAAAGGGGGGGGGGGGGCGATAGCCCACAATGCTGTTGAGAATTGATCATAGATTGACGTTCGATCTTCATTTCAATCCTGTGCCTGGAGTTGTGAGCGTGGGCATAAAGGGGACTCCGCTGCCAGCCCAGCACTTCTACACATCTCCACAATGCAGCAATACTCGGTGTGGGAAGTATGTGAGCGGGCCCTAGGTCAGCCTCTGTCCCAGCAAACACCTTGTGTGGCCCAAGGTGCTGCGAGTGACATAGCAATGGGGACTCCATGTGTCCACACACTACTTATTCTGTTTGGGTGTCGGATACCTCATCGACAACGAAAGGGGTAAACCATCTGCACTCTGCACCCTACCCAAGTCTGTCAGTGTTTTGGAGACAGACAGGTAAAACACCTCAATGGGAAGTCTGTGTGCCCGCACAGCATGGGTGGCTGGCAGGAACCCACAGACGGTACATCAAGAAATCCCATTGCAGTGCCCCGGATAGCTGAGGTTATGTGAGAGGAAATACATGTTGGCTGCGGCCCACATGCCATGCCCTAGACATCCTGGGTTTTTTCAAAACTGCCAGGCAGGTACAACTCCGCTATGGCAAGTCTGTGTGCCCCCACAGCATGGGTGGCTGGCAGGAACCCACAGACGGTACATCAAGAAATCCCATTGCAGTGCCCCGGATAGCTGAGGTTATGTGAGAGGAAATACATGTTGGCTGCGGCCCACATGCCATGCCCTAGACATCCTGGGTTTTTTCAAAACTGCCAGGCAGGTACAACTCCGCTATGGCAAGTCTGTGTACACCCACAGCATGGGTAGCTAGCAGGAACACACAGACGGTACATCAAGAAATCCCATTGCAGTGCCCTGGATAGCTAAGGTTACGTGAGAGGAAATACATGTTGGCCTTGGCCCACAATCCATGCCCTAGTCAGTCTGGGTTTTTTGGGGGGCCAGATAGGTAGAACACCACGATGGGAAGACTTAGTGCACCCATAGTGTACACAGACCCCTGTAATATTCCTGAAGCAAAGATATAAGCTGACCCCAGTAACAGTTATGTTGCTGAAGTCTAGGGAGACCCCAGTAACATTTCTGTAGTAGCAGTATAGACAGACCCCAGCAACATTTCTGTAGTAACTGTATAGACAGAGCCGAGTAACATTTCTGTAGTAACAGTATAGGCAGACCCCTGTAACATCTCTGTAGCAGAAGTATAGGCAGACCTCTGTAACATTTACGTGCCAGAAGTATAGGCAGACCCCAGTAACATTTTAGTAGCAGAAGTATATGCAGACCCCCTAGTAAAATTAATGTAGCAGCAGTATTGGCAGACCCCAGTAACCTTTACAGTAGCAGCAGTATAGGCAGACCCTTGTAACATTTGTGTAGCAGCAGTATATGCAGACCCCTGTACCATTTCAGTAGCAGCAGTACAGGCAGAGCCCTGTATTTGTAACATTTCAGTAGTAACAGTATAGAAAGACCCCAGCAACATTTCTTTTTTTTTTTTTTGTTAATTCACTTTTATTAAATTTTTCTTATACAACATGAACAGTATTACATAGGTGCACTTGGTCTTACCACCTGCTTAACATCAGGTGGATCAGGTGAATTCCTACAGGGTAAGTACATTGCAATATTAACTAATTAAATCCAATAACTGATCTCTGGTCTATATCACCCTCCCCAGCCCAGTTTCCCGGGCTTAAAGGCTTTATTTCCAAGGCTCGGGTGGGCGACACAGACCTCTCCCTGGATGCGTTCATGCACCTGCACTTAAATTCACTTTATAAATTGTTGAAAGCATGAGAAAGTAAAAGAGTAGTAACTGGGGTGGGGGGGGGAGGGAAGGAGGGGGGGGAGTGTGTGTATGTGTGTGTGTGTGGGGGGGGTGATGTCTGTTATCTGATTTTGGACTTGAATCTTTTATTATGCGGCTTGCTCCACTTTGTTGTTGAAAGCTCATAGCTCCTGGCTCCGGTGTCTCCAGAGGTGCCACCTCCTTTACATATTTTCCTGCATGAGTGTAGCAGTATAGCCTCTTCCTTCTTTTTCTGCAGATTTTTATAGCATCCTGTCTAAGTGAAGACACCCATGGGTGTGAGGCTGCGACCCCGCCGGGGGATTGCGGAGGAACAGCTACCCGGGCGGCACCCGACAGTCTGCTCCTCAGGGCAGTGCAGCCTCGGACGCACCGGAGAGTCGTAGTTCATTTGGAGGGGGAACAACAATGTCTAGGTTTGGGAATGTGAGATAGCCTAGGGCTAGTGCAAACTATCAGCCCCAAAATTAAGTTGTTTTAAGGTTATGTTTGCCGTATGAGGTAACGTTAGGTCAGCTATTGGTTTTTCTTGTTTGCTATTTGAAGAAATCGCTAAGTCAGCGAGGATCCATCGCTACTCCAGTGTAATTTGCTGAGCAAGATGTAGAGCGTGTTGTATTGAAATTGGTTTAGCCAGGTTGGGATCACCAAACTGGGGGGGGGGGGGGGCTAGTCGTTTGTCATGGTGTTTGAGCAGTAGCTTTCCCAGGGAGACCACACGTTCAGAAAAGCGGTATATGTCGAATTTGTCCAGCTAAGGATCTCCTCGAATTGGTGGATCTGGTTGATCTTTTCTTTCCACATCTTAGTGGAGGGTGGAACTGGGCTTCCCCAGTGTAGGGGGATTAGCGCTTTTGCTGCTGCTATCATAAAAGCGGTGAGTTTGTCTTTCATGGGGTTGTATGACTCACCAGATCTGTTTAGTATTATCATGTCCGGGGTTAAATGAAGTGCTTTATTCAGAATTATTGCTATTTCACTTTCTATTGCTAACCAAAAAGGTTTAATTCTCTTACAGTTCCACCATATGTGTAGATAGGTACCCGTGTTTTCTTGACATCTCCAACATCTGCTCGACTTCGAGAGTTTGTAGGTAAATAGCCAATCAGGTGTTTTGTACCATCTGGATAAAAGCTTGTAATGGTTTTCCTGGAGGCGAACACATGGGGAGACACCATAAGATGATTTAAATATCGTTTTAAGTTCCGCGTCTGATATTTTTATGTTCAATTCCTTCTCCCACGAGGAGACATATGTTGGTCTGCCTGAGGTACGAGATGTTGTGAACTTTTTGGTCAAGAAAGCGATTTTCCTGGACTCTGTATTTTGGGATTTTATTAACCTTTCGAATTCAGTTGTTGGTCTTGAGGATAAATGTTCTTTTTTAAAGTTTGCAATCGTGTTTGCAATGTGTGCTAGATGAAGGTCTTGCAGTTTCTTTTGTATGTTTAGGGAATTAATTATGGTATTAGGTTCCTCGTGTATGCTATTTTGTAGGTCGTGAATTGAATGTCCTTCAAATATGTTCCAAAGATTCTCTGGTGTCCAGGTTTGGGGGTGTTTGGTGATGTATGGGAGTAGGCTTAAAGGTGCACAAGGAGAGGGCGAGGGTGCTAATTCGTGTGACAGGGAGTCCCAGGTCTCGCAGATGCCCCTCAGCAGGATACTGAAGTCTTTAGAGCGGTATGTTTTAGGGTTGGGTAGCCACAGGTCCCTAATGAGGTTGTTGCCGTAGGTCAGTTGTGAGATTTTCCTTATTTTATGGTTTTTTGTCGGGGCTATAATTTCTAGCCATCTATTTAGGTTAATTGCCTTATAGTAATCTAGGATATTGGGGAGTCCCACACCACCATGTTCTCTTCTCTTGGACATTAATGAATATGCTAGTCGCGGGCGTTTATACTTCCAAAAGAAGCTTGAGAATTGTGAGTTGATTTTTTTAAAGAAGGATTTGGGTATGTGTATAGGTAGCATTTGTAGTTTGTAGAGAATTTTGGGCAATATGTATGTTTTAATGAGGTTTTTCTCCCAAACCAGGAGATAATGGGAAAGTTGTATGAGGACAGGAGCGATGCGATTTCTAATAATAACGGTCCCAAATTGCTCTCATAGAGTTTAGTTAGGTTACTTGTGATTTTGATACCTAGATAGTCTATGGAGTGTTCTGCCCAGACATACGGGGAGGATTTCTTTACCTCCGCTGCTCTGTGAGGGGGTAGCGATATATTTAGTATAACTGATTTGTTTTTATTCACTTTTAAATTGGAGAAACTGCCATAGTCGTCTAGCAATCGATTCAAACTGATAAGACCAAGTGTGGGATTCGTGATTAAGAATAACACATCATCTGCAAATGCAGCGGCTTGAATACATTCGCCTCCTATTTCTAGTCCTCTGATCCCCTGGGTTTTGTCTAACTGCCTGAAGCATAATTTCTAGAGTGAGGATAAAAAGTGTGGGGGATAGTGGGCAGCCCTGACGTGTGCCGTTTGTTATATTAAATGGTTGGGATAGAATGTCATTTATTTTTATTCTAGCGTAAGGTTTTGCGTATAGGGAAAAGATGGCTTCAATGAATTGGGGGGGGAAGTTAAATTTGTGGAGGACCGCTCTCATAAATGTCCAGTCAACGCGATCGAAGGCTTTTTCAGCGTCTATCCCCAGGAAGATTAGAGGGATATTTTTTTTCTTGGCATATTGTATAGAGTGTAGTAGGATAGCAGAGTTGTCTTTTCCTTCTCTGCCTTTTACAAAGCCTGCTTGCTCGTCGGATATTAATTTGGGAACGATTCTGCTCAAGCGGTTAGCAATAAGTTTGGCCCAGATTTTGATATCGACATTTAGTAAAGAAATTGGTCGGAAATTATTGCATTGGGTAGGGTCTTTGCCCTCTTTGTGTATTAAGGTGATGTGAGCTTCCTGCGATTGTTTGGGGAGTGGGGCGCCTTTCAAAATTGCATTTAGTGTAGTTCTAAGGTGGGGTTCTAGTGTGTGTTGTAGTGTTTTATAGTAGCCTGATGTGAGGCCATCCGGCCCCGGGCTCTTACCATTTGGGAAGCTATTTATAATCTCTGATAGTTCGTCTTGACTCACGGGATTTAACAGATCTGCCGCTTCTTCCGGGTTAATTTTGGGAAGTGTAAGGTTTTTGAGGAAAGCTTCCATGTTTTTGTATTTGTTTTCCCGATCTTTTTGTGAGAGTTTACCTTCAAGGTTATATAGATTTGTATAATAGTTATGAAATTCTGTCGCAATGTCATGAGCTGATGTGGCTTTCCCCCCTGATTCTTTTTTAATTTCTTTAATATGCGTTTTTTCTCTCGCTTTCTTTATAAGAGTTGACATCAGTTTGCCTCCTTTGTCTCCATGAGCGTAGATCTTTTGCTTATAGTTTACAAAGGATTTGGCGAACTTTTTGTCAAGTAGTGACTTTAATTGTTCTCTGAGGGAGTTCAGTTCTGATTGTGTTTTCTCTACTACTGAAAGTTTTCTTATTTGCTCTAAGGAGGCAATTTTCATTAATAGGTCATCTATTTTCTTTTGTTTCTGTTTTTTTAATTTTGAGCCCAGGGATATGAAGAGGCCTCTGACATACGCCTTGTGTGTTTCCCAGATTATGGGGGCGTTTGTATTATCTTTTGAGTTGATCTCAAAGAATTCAGTTATGTCCTTTATTAACTCTTATTTGTGTTCCTCCTCTCTCAGTATCGACTCGTTTAAACGCCATCTCCATTCTCCCAAGTTATTGGAAAGTATATTTAGGCAGGTATGCATTGGGGCGTGGTCTGAAATTGTTATGTTAGCTATTTGGGAGCGATGTATTGTCTTTAGTAGTTTGTTTGATACCAGAATATAGTCGAGTCTCTGATATGAGGCGTGGACATGCGAGTAGAAAGTATAGTCTTTTTCAACCGGGTGTAAGAATCTCCATGAGTCAGTTAGATTTAGTTCCTGCAAGACTGAGTGGACTCTTTTTAGGGCTCTCTGCGAGACCTGGGACCTTCCCTTAGATGTGTCTAGCAAGGGGTTAAGAGTAATATTAAGGTCTCCACCTAAGATTATATGCCCAACTGCAAAGGACTTTAGCGTTAGTAAGGCATCCGTTAGCCATTTAGTTTGATTGGTGTTGGGTACGTATATGTTGGCTAGTGTGTAGTGGGTGCCACCTAGTGCGCCTTTTACGAATATAAAACGTCCTTCCGAGTCAGTAAGTTGTTTGTCACTCTGGAAGGGAAGGTCTTTGTGAATGGCAATAGATACTCCCTTGGAAGCTGAAGTCGGGTTACCACTGTGGAACCATTGAGAGAAATAGTTTCTCGGGAGAGCTGGGATTTTATTGCTTTTAAAGTGGGTCTCTTGAAGAAATGCTATTTTCGTTTTATTTTTCCTTAAAAGCCATAACATGTGATGTCTTTTATTTGGTGAATTCAGCCCTTTGATGTTGAAGGTGGTGATCATTGTATTCCCTATTTGGGGAGATGGGTTTTTTTTGGGTTGTTGTTTCAATTCTCGTTGTGGAGGTTGATTGTTTTGTTGACTACGAGGGGTGTCTGTTCTGGCTAGATAACATGTAGACATGTTAGTGGTGTCTGTTTCCTTATAGATATTTTTAGAGTGTGGAAAGTGTGTGTGTGGGGGGGGGGGGGTGCGAACAGCGGTTGATGTAGGTTTCTTGACCGGGGAAACGGTGTCCGGTCTACTGTTTAATGAACTAAGATGTTGTTGTGTGGATCAGAAGCACCCTGACAACTACCCTAAGCAGGACTCTGTTGTCAGTGTCTCTCTCACCCAAGGACTGCCCTCTGGTGAGGGTCAGTGTGAAAGTTTTGTGTGTAGTGAACTCACATGTGCGGCTCCTCACCGGTCGCGCCAGGTCTTGTTTTTCTAGGTCCCGTTTGTACCTTCAGTGGATTCCTTTCATCCCCTTGGCAAGGCTTGTCTTCTTGCTATGTGAGTTAGGGCGCTGTGACCTGTGTATGGATATGGAGAGAGGCACACCAGAATAGAAGATGGTAGGGGAGAAAGGAGGAGGGGAGAAAAACATGTACATAAACGATAACAGAGAAGATTCTCCCTTCAATTCCAGTAAGACTCAATTGGCATAGGAGACCCACAATATCAAATACGCTTATAGGTAAAACAAGTCCATTCTATTCTATTTATTATGGGCTCCCCCAGGCTGAGGGGGAACCCAGGGAGCCGACCCCCGTACAGCCCCCAGGGCCCCCCCCCCCCCACCCGGAGCGCCATCTCCCCTATGTAAGCTCTACTTCCCTATGCAGGTACCAGCTATTGAAGTTAAGTAATAGACATCCGGTACTAAGTTTTCTTTGGCGTATCTTCTTTTAGGACTGGGACTCTTTCTTTCTGCATATGCTGGTGTCAGTCTGTCAAGGTTAGTCAGAGCGAATATCTGCTCTAGATTACGTGAATCTAGCGAATGATAGTCCATAGGAGAAATTCTGGTATTCTTTCTCTGAACTATGTGGGTTATTTGCAGAGTGTTGCTTTAGTCCAGGAGTACCAAATTCACAAAACTGTGCCTCCCTCTCATTGAACTAACGCATCGCTCACCAGAGAGGTTGCCACACTGCGAGGAGAGTCTCTTTAAGTGCCCTGGGACGAGACTTTTGGGCCATCTTTTTTGTTTTTTGGTGATTTAGACTTTGTAGTTGTTCTCCAAGGCTCTACTTCTGGGAGTGGAGGTATTGTTAGGTCATATTGTGTTGGTAACCAAGAGGGTATTTCGATTGGGTCTATTTTCAAGTGTTGCCAGACTGCTTCGAGATCTTCAGGAGTTCTGATTGTAAGTCTGCGCCCTGCATCCTTGATTGCCAGACCAAACGGGAACAGCCAAGAATATTGAATTCCTTTTGATTTTAGAGCTTCTAGTAGTGGTCGTAGCAAGCGCCTTTTCGCCAGAGTTGAGGGTGCAATGTCCTGAAAAAATTGTATTGGCGCGTCGTCGTATTTGAATGACTGACGAGTTCTTGTGGCGTTAAGTATGGCACTTGTGTCCGTGAATGAGAGCAGTCCACAAATTACATCTCTTGGCGGGTCTCCTTCTTTAGGTTTGGGTCTGATTGCTCTATGAATTCTCTCAATTCGAATTTGTGCTGCCCTCTCTTCTCCTAATAGATCTGTGAAGATTTCTCCGGCCACTTTGCGTAAGGATTCTGCTGCCCAGGATTCCGGGAGACCTTTTATCCGGACATTGCAGCGCCTGCTGCGATTTTCTTGGTCCTCAATTAAGGTGAGCGCTCTATCTAGGTATGAGCGGTGGGCTTCTACCACTTGTGTGGTAGCTTTTGAATGTTTAATAATGGCTGAGCATGATCCCTCTAGGTCCTCAACTCTGTTGCCTATTTGTTGTAGCTCAGATTTAATGTCCGCAAGTTCTGACATTATTGGTTGCGTAACTTTGAGAAGAGCTTTTTGTAAGAATGATTTGGAGATTTGGGTGCCAAGGTCACATTCTTCTTCTTCTATATCGCTATCCAGCTCTGAGTCCTGAGTCGCTTGGTCTGGGATGTTTTGTGATGGAAGTGGTTTTGCTAGGGCGCTTGGAGAGTGAGAACTTTTTCTTTTTAGGAATTTCTGCATATCGGCTTGATTTTTTTGCCTTCTCGGTGTGTTTGGCGGATCGCAACTGCGTTCTCTGCTGCCTTTCACCATTTTATGTAGTGATGAAGAAATGCAGGGATAAACTTGGCACTTTTTGAGAGAGTCTTGGAGAGTTGTTAACTTGTAATATGTCCCGCGTTATGGGTCAGGGGGCAGCTTCGTCTACAATGTTTAAAGATTAGTCCAACATCTTTGTAGGCTATCAGCCGCCCATGAACAGACGGTGCTGCAGTTGGACAGGGAGAATTAGGCTGTGAGGTTGTGTTGGACCCACCTCTGGAGTCCTAGAATATTGTGTTGCTGAGGATCTGTGTGACACAGTTCCAGAAAAATTAGAGCTATGCTCTTGAGAAGGTTGCTGCTTCACCGTATGTCTGCTGGCTGTCTATCAGACAAGTAGTATTGCATCATGGCAAAGAAAAGTTATTGAGAGGATGTAGTTAGGAACTGGGTGATCCAGTTCCATAAAAATTAGAGCAACGCTCTTTTAAGTGTCTTTAGCAAGATTCTAAAGCTGGCAGGAGGTGTTAGTCTGCTTTTTGTAGGAATGGGTTGGACTGGGCAGAACCGTTCCAAAAAAAAATTAGAGCAGTGCTCTTTTATCTTTATCTGCCTTATTGTAGGTCTGGCAGTTAGGTGTATTAAGATAATATATTGCTCAATGCACTGTCGGAGTGAAGTTCCCTTTCCTCTGTTCCTGCAGCTCCAGTGATTACCAGAGTAAGGGGGAGGTAATAAGATGGCTGCCAGGCCAGGTGTGGATGCAGGCTCCGGGCAGAAGGAGAGTGAGTTGGGAGGATGGAGGGGGGAGGGGGAAAATGCGTGGAGCGGGCCCGGGGGTGCTCGTTTGAATGAGCTTTCCTTACAGGGCTGGGATCGGTCGGGGTTCCGTTACTCACAGTCAGCGCTGCCCCTTCTGTCGGCTTCTACACTCAGCCCACCGCTGCAGCCGCAGGAACCTCCGTGCAGGATCGCCGCCGTCGGACGCTCACAGGCTCCCCCCTCTTCTCTCTCGGCCCCCGCCGCCGAACCGGCAAGCTCCGGAACAAGACCGCTACCTCCTCTGATGGTTGTCGGTCCGACCGCGCCGTCTCCACGCGCCGCTTCTCCTCCTCGTCCGGAAATTTAGGCCGCGGCTTGGTGTGGGCTACTAGGCCCCGGTTTTCTTCTGCGGTCAAATCCTCTGGGGAACCTCTCTTCCGATCTCCAGTCTGCAGGGGTGATGATGGTAGGTGTGTGTGCGATTTCTGAGGGCTATAGATAGCCAAAAGGGGTAATAAAGTTCCTATGGCTTAGGAGCCCAATTTCAGTGCGTCTGCACACTCTGCCAGCCAGGCCACGCCCCCCCCCCCAGCAACATTTCTGTAGTAACAGTATAGACAGAGCCGAGTAACATTTCTATAGTAACAGTATAGGCAGACCCCAATAACATTTATGTAGCAGCAGTATAGGCAGACCCCTGTAACATTTCAGTACCAGGAGTATAAGCACACCCCTGAAACATTTATGTAGCAGAAGCATAGGCAGACCCCAGTACCATTTTGGTAGCAGCAGTATAGGCAGACCCCAGTACCTTTTCTGTAGAAGTAAAGGCAGACCCCAGTAACATGTCTGTCGCTGCAGTATAAGCAGACCCCTGTAACATTTATGTAGCAGAAGCATAGGCAGACCCCAGTACCATTTTTGTAGCAGAAGTATACGCAGACCCCTGTAACATTTCTGTAGTAACAGTATAGACAGATCCCAGTAACATTTCTGTAGCAGAAGTATAGGGAGACCCCAGTAACATCCTTGTGGCAGCAGTATAGGCAGACCCCTGCAAAATTTACATGACAGCAGTATAAGCAGACCCCAGTAACATCCTTGCGGGGGTAGTATAGGCAAACCCTTGTAAAATTAACGTGGCAGCAGTATAGGCACACCCCAGTAACATCCTTGTGGCAGCAGTATAGGCAGACCCCTGTAACATTTATGTGGCAGCAGTATTGGCAGACCCCAGTAACATCTTTGTGGCGGCAGTATAGGCAAACCCCTGTAAAATTAACGTGGCAACAGTATAGGCAGACCCCAATAACATCCTTGTGGCAGCAGTATAGGCAGACCCCTGTAACATTTACGTGGCAGAAGTATAGGCAGACCCCTGTAACATTTAAGTGGCAGCAGTATAGGCAGACCCCAGTAACATTCTTGTAGCAGCAGTATAAGTAGACCCCTGTAACATTTATGTAGCAGAAGTATAGGCAGACCCCAGTAACATCCTTGTGGCAGCAGTATAGGCAGGCCCCTGTAACTTTCTTGTAGTAGAAGTATTAGGCAGGCATACCCCAGTAAAATTTCTGTAGTAATAGTATAGGCCAACCTCTGAATCATTGGGATACCATGAGCGTAGGCGAAGGCCGGAAAAATTAGTTGGATAAGAGTGTAGGCGTGGGCCCCAAAAATTAGTTTGCCAAGTGTACAAGTGTACCTCTGAAAAATGTATCAACCGAGAGGGCAGGGGAAACCCATAAACATCTTTTTAAAGATACAGCTCACTGTTGCTTAATTTGTAACAGAGCCTGTAGGCAGCCCTGATGAGAAAATTGGTTCATGTTACAGTCTCAATAATTTTGAAACTTTGAAAAATTGTAAAACCATTGGTAGATGCAGATGAGCCTTTTGGGCCACAGAAAAATTGGCCACAGAAAATTGGAAGTTTGTGCCAAGTGTCCAGCTTTGACACCCAATAGTTGTATGGAGCAGGGGCATCACGGAGGACGGTGGTACGATTGGCTACGTACTCCCTCACCATCTTTTTACAGTGCTCCCTCCGACTCAGCCTTGACTGTGGAGTGGTGACGCAGTCTTGCTGGGGAGCCATAAAGCTGGCAAAGGCCTTGGAGAGTGTTTCCCTGCCTGCGCTGAACATGCTGCCTGATCTCCGTGCCTCCCCTGCTACTTGGCCCTCGGAACTGCGCCTTCTGCCGCTAGCGCTGTCAGATGGGAAGTTTACCATCAGTTTGTCCACCAGGGCCCTGTGGTATTGCATCACTCTCGAACCCCTTTCCTCTTCGAGAATGAGAGTGGAAAGGTTCTCCTTATACCGTGGGTCGAGAAGGGTGTACACCCAGTAATCCATAGTGGCCAGAATGCGTCTAACGCGAGGGTCACGAGAAAGACAGCCTAACATGAAGTCAGCCATGTGTGCCAGGGTACCAGTACGCAACACATCGATGTCCTCACTAGAAAGATCACTTTCAGGATCCTCCTCCTCCACAGGCCATACACGCTGAACAGATGGGAGGCAAGCAGCATGGATACCCTCAGCAGTGAGCCCAGCTGTCTCTTCCCCCTCCTCTTCCTGCTCCTCCCCCTCCTCCTCCTCCTCCAAAACGCGCTGAGATATAGACATGAGGGTGCTCTGACTATCAAGGAACATACTCTCTTCCCCCGTCTCCTGTTCCGACCGCAAAGCGTCAGCCTTTATGCTTTGCAGCGAACTTCTCAGCAGGCATAGCAGAGGAATCGTGACGCTAATGATTGCAGCATGGCCGCTCACCATCTGGGTAGACTCATCAAAGTTTCCGAGGACCTGGCAGATGTCTGCCATCCAGGCCCATTCCTCGGTAAAGAATTGGGGAGACTGACTACCACTACGCCGCCCATGTTGGAGTTGGTATTCCACTATTGCTCTCCGCTGCTCATACAGCCTGGCCAAAATGTGGAGCGTAGAATTCCACCATGTGGGCACGTCGCACAGCAGCCAGTGCTTTGGCAGATTAAACCGATGCTCCAGGGTCCGCAGGGTGGCAGCGTCCATGGTGGACTTGCGGAAATGTGCGCAGACGTGGCGCACCATGCCGAGCAGGTCAGATAAATGCGGGTAGTTTTTCAGAAACCGCTGAACCACCAGATTGAAGACGTGGGCCAGAGATGGCACGTCTGTGAGGCTGCATAGCTGCAGAGCCGCCACCAGGTTACGGCCGTTGTCACACACGACCATGCCCGGTTGGAGGCTCAGCGGCGAAAGCCAGAGGTCGGTCTGCTCTGTCAGACCCTGCAACAGCTCGGGGGCCATGTGTCTCTTGTCACCTAGGCTGAGTAGTTTCAGCACGGGTTGCTGACGCGTGCCCATGGCTGTGCTGCCGCGCCGCACCGACTGCTGGCGACGTGCTGCTCACATTTCTTAATTGAGAGGTAGAGGTTGCATAGGAGGAGGAGGGGGAAGGTTTAGAGGAGGTGGCATAGACCGCCGCTGATACCAGCACCAAGAAAGGAAGCACCCCGCAATTCTGGGTGTGGGTAGGACGTGTGCGGTCCCAGGCTCTGACTCGGTCCCAGCCTCCACCAAATTCACCCAATGTGCCATCAGGGAGATATAGTGGCCTTGCCCGCCAGTACTTGTCCACGTGTCCGTGGTTAAGTGGACCTTCCCAGTAACCGCGTTGGTGAGGGCACGATTGATGTTGCGGGAGACGTGCTGGTGTAGGGCTGGGACGGCACACCGGGAAAAATAGTGGCGACTGGGGACCGAGTAGCGTGGGGCCGGCAGTGCCATCATGTTTTTGAAAGCCTCCGTTTCCACAAGCCTGTACGGCAGCATCTCCAGGCTGATCAATTTGGCAATGTGCACGTTTAAAGCTTGAGCGTGCGGGTGCGTGGCGGCATATTTGCGCTCCAACGCTTGTGCTAGCGACAGCTGGACGCTGCGCTGTGAGACATTGCTGGATGGGGTTGAGGACAGCGGAGGTGTGGGTGTTTGTGCAGGCCAGGAGGCGCTCGTGCCTGTGTCCTGAGAGGGGGGTTGGATCTGAGTGGCAGGTTGGGGCACAGGGGGAGAGGCAGTGGTGCAACCCGGAGGTGGTGAACGGCCTTCGTCCCACCTTGTGGGGTGCTTGGCCATCATATGCCTGCGCATGCTGGTGGTGGTGAGCTGGTACTGGTGGCTCCCCGGCTGATCTTGGCCTCTGATGGTTGTCGGTCCGACCGCGCCGTCTCCACGCGCCGCTTCTCCTCCTCGTCCGGAAATTTAGGCCGCGGCTTGGTGTGGGCTACTAGGCCCCGGTTTTCTTCTGCGGTCAAATCCTCTGGGGAACCTCTCTTCCGATCTCCAGTCTGCAGGGGTGATGATGGTAGGTGTGTGTGCGATTTCTGAGGGCTATAGATAGCCAAAAGGGGTAATAAAGTTCCTATGGCTTAGGAGCCCAATTTCAGTGCGTCTGCACACTCTGCCAGCCAGGCCACGCCCCCCCCCCCCAGCAACATTTCTGTAGTAACAGTATAGACAGAGCCGAGTAACATTTCTATAGTAACAGTATAGGCAGACCCCAATAACATTTATGTAGCAGCAGTATAGGCAGACCCCTGTAACATTTCAGTACCAGAAGTATAAGCACACCCCTGAAACATTTATGTAGCAGAAGCATAGGCAGACCCCAGTACCATTTTGGTAGCAGCAGTATAGGCAGACCCCAGTACCTTTTCTGTAGAAGTATTGCTGGATTTGGTTGAGGACAGCGGAGGTGTGGGTGTTTGTGCAGGCCAGGAGGCGCTCGTGCCTGTGTCCTGAGAGGGGGGTTGGATCTGAGTGGCAGGTTGGGGCACAGGGGGAGAGGCAGTGGTGCAACCCGGAGGTGGTGAACGGCCTTCGTCCCACCTTGTGGGGTGCTTGGCCATCATATGTCTGCGCATGCTGGTGGTGGTGAGCTGGTACTGGTGGCTCCCCGGCTGATCTTGGCGCGACACAGGTTGCACACCACTGTGCATCGGTCGTCCGTGCTCTCACTGAAAAACATCCACACCTTTGAAGACCTAGGCCTCTGCACAGTGGCTTGGCGCGAAGGGGTGCTTTGGGAAACAGTTGGGAATTCTTTGCTCTGGCCCTGCCTCTACCCCTGGACACCCCACTGCCTCTTCCAACCTGTCCTGCTGCTGCACTTGTCTCCCCCTCTGAAGACCTGTCCTCGGTAGGCTTAGCAAACCAGGTGGGGTCAGTCACCTCATCATCCAACGGCTCTTCCTCCGAATCCTCTGTGCGCCCCTCCCTCGGACTTACTGCCATTACTACTACCTCACTGATAGAAAACTGTGTCTTATCATCATCGTCCTCCTCACCCACTGTAAGCTCTAGAGACAGTTCCCGTAAGTCCCCAGCCTCATCACCCGGACCCCGGGAACTTTCCAAAGGTTGGGCATCGGTCACAAAAAGCTCCTCAGGTGAGAGAGGAGCCATTTTCTTCCAATCAAGGCAGGGGCCTGGGAACAGTTCTTGGGAGTCTGTCTGCTCATCAGAATGTGTCATTTTCATGGAGTGAGGAGGCTGGGAGGAAGGAGGAGCAGCAGCGAGAGGATTCAGAGTTGCAGCAGTGGACGGCGTAGAAGATTGGGTGGTCCATACATCGCTGGATGCGTTTTCTGCCATCCATGACAGGACCTGCTCACACTGCTCTGTTTGTAAAAAAGGTCTACCACGTGGACCCAAAAATTGTGATATGAAGCTGGGGACCCCAGAAACGTGCCTCTCTCCTAATCCCGCAGCAGCCGGCAGCGATTCACCTGGACCAGGAACTCGGCCTGTGCCCACACCCTCACTTGGACCTCCACGTCCTCGCCCGCGTCCACGTCCTATAGCCCTACCCCTCAGCATGGTGTATTACGAATAGAGCAGACACAGAGTGGTGTGAATAATTATGGAATTCTTGGTGTACAGTTGGCGGCTGACAGCGGTTATGTAACGCTAACTCCAGGCAGAAGCAAAGAATAAGGAAGGCTGCAAACAGGCCTAGCCGTGAAATAGTGATTCACTACAACTCCCAGCAGCCAGGCAGTAAAATGCACATGGTCACAGGTAGCCCAACGAAGGAGCTTTTATTTAAATTTTTTGGAAAAAGAATACAGGCTATATAGCGTCTATATGACTTTCCCTCTATCAGGCACTGTGGCCGTACAATGTGCGAGAAGTTGACGCCAGACACAGAGCGGTGTGAATAATTATGGAAATATTGGTGTACACTATCACGCTGACAGCGGTGATGTTACGCTAACTCCAGGCAGAAGCAAAGAATAAGGAAGGCTGCAAACAGGCCTAGCTGTGCAATAGTGATTCACTGGAAGTCCCAGCAGCCAGGCAGTAAAATGCACACGGTCACAGGTAGCCCAACAAAGGAGCTTTTATTTAAATTTTTTTGAAAAAGAATACAGGCTATATAGTGTCTATATGACTTACCCTCTATCAGGGGCTGTCGCCGCACGCTGTGCGTGAAGTTGGCGGCACACACAGAGCGGTGTAAAAAATTATGGAATTATTGGTGTCCAGTTGGAGGCTGACAGCGGTTATGTAACGCAAACTGTAGCCAGAAAAAAATGATATGCAAGGCTGCAAAAAGGCCTAGCTGGGTAATAGTTAGGCACTAGAACTCCCAGCAGCCACGCAGTAAAATACACACGGTCACAGGTAGCCGTAAGAAGGACCGTTGGGGTTCTTTTAGACAGGATTCTACACTACCGCTGTCCCTGCCTCACCAGTACTGCCTCTATACTCTGTATAATCGACTGGAGACTGAGAACGCTATAGCTGTAATAGCCTGCACAGCCCGAGATGAAAAAAAAAAATTTTTGTGCAAAACTGCTCCCAGCAGCTACAACAGTAATGCACACGGTCAGATGTGACCCTAAGAAGGACCGTTGGGGTTCTTGCAGACGCTAACACTATCCCTGAATGAGCAACAGCACCTTTCCTAATCTTTGCCAGCGTGTGTCTGATGCGAGCCGTGGGCGGGACCGCTTTAAATACTTGACGGTCACTTGATCTCTCCAGCCACTCACTGCAGGGGGGTGGGATAGGGCTGGAACATCACAGGAGGAAGTTGTAATGCCTTCCCTGCATGTCTATTGGCCAGAAAATGGCGCTAAACATGCAGGGAAGGAAATGGAATTGACTCGAGTACCGTGTGGTGCTCGGCTCGAGTAACGAGCATCTCGAACACCTCAATGCTCGAACGAGTGTGCTTGCTCATCTCTACTAACAACCATGGCTCTGAAGGTGCAGCATCCTATATATGTAATAGCGCATGTAGCCAATCACTCCACTGCCCATATCCTCTGCAGCCTGCATTAACCTACCGCGCATGTGCAGAGTCTCAATCACCGCGAGAGGGAAGTGCGCCAAAAGCACAACACTAGCGGTTCTCCCAAGTTTCTTCAGCATCTATACAGATGTAAAATAATACCACCCAGGTACAGACACAATCCACACACACAGAGATCTACATGTCACTGACAGGGGCAGATATCCCTATAGCTCACACCCAACCTGCTCCTTCCAAGACGGTAAACACTATAAGGTACCCTAACAGCATCCCATTACTAACCGTCCTCTAACAAAACAAAGGGACATAAAATGTATTAATAATCTCATTGGGCACTCGGGTATACTCCCTTCACTCACAATAAGTTATAGCAAAATGGTATAGATAATTGTCTCCATCTATACTAAAATGTAGAGAGAAGGATCATTTACCCCGTATCTTTCCCTCCTTCCTCTATAAATACGGTCACAAACCTATATAGAATAGGCCGTAGTTCTAATGATGTCCAACCTATTAGCCGAATCACTCATATACCATATATAGGATACCAACAAAACATACCAAAAAGTAAATCACAGTGCCAACAAATACAACTTTATTACAAAAGATAGATGTTAGCAGCACTTAACAAAAAAAGGACTGGTGAAAACCCAGAAATAGGGCACCACACCACAAGCAGAGACCTAGATGAAGAGACCTAGATGAAAAGAAAAGAAAAGGTATCAGTATGAGTACAGAACATATCCAAACCTATTCCTAACAAATGGCAATTCATAATAGATCAAAAATTAACTAGTGCCCTAAATAAAAGGCATGATGTTGTAATCAATGTTAAGGCCATGTGGGGCTCGTGTGTCGAGGTCAAAAATCCATCTGAGTTCTTTTCTCAAGAGATCAGCTTGTCTATCCCCACCTCTCAATGAGGGGGGTACATGGCCAATGACCCGGAATTTGAGTTGGCTGATGGAATGGCCGGCCTCAGCTAAATGTTTCAGGATCCGGAGATCTAATTTGTTAGTGCAAATGGTGCTTTTGTGGCCCGAAATACGCGTTTTAATTTCATTTATTGTTTCCCCGATATAGAGGAGGGAACATGGACAGGTAATGGCATAGGTAACAAAAGATGATCTACAAGTGTATCTACTTCTGATCTTAATGCTGCGGCCTGTGCGTGGATGATTAAACATGTCGCCACGAATAAGGTTTCCTCAGCACGAGCAGTTGAGACACGGAAAGTTGCCTCTCTTTAGGGGTCCTAAGACCAAATGTCGGTCCGGTTTTTGTAGGGGTCTGTAGGCATGAACAATCATATCAGAAATGTTCGTGGGGCGCCTGTATGACATAAGAGGAGGGAGTTGAAACTCACTAATTCTTGGACAATTTTTTGAATTATCGGCCAATATCTATTGAGGACCCGTGATATGCGTGCACTGTACGGACCATATATAGACACAAGGCCGTTCTAGCTGGTTTAGAGGTAGCTATTTTAGGGACCAAAAGATCACTGCGTGTCAAACTTTTGATTCTGTTGACTGATGAGGTCAATAACTCGACAGGGTAACCCCTCTGGAGGAATTTTTCGATCATAGATTCACATCTTGCGTCCACCACATCATCTTGGGCTATCCGCCTCACTCTTAATAGTTGGCTCCAGGGTAATGACTGAATCATCTCCCGTGGATGGCAACTATCAAAAGACAACAGATTATTCCTATCTGTTGGCTTGGAATATAAATCGGTGTGTAGACAACTTAATTAATTAATTAATTAATTAATTAATTAATACAACTTTATTAATTGTCACTATCATGCCCATCCAGCACTATCATGCCCATCCAGCACTATCATGCCCATCCAGCACTATCATACCCATCCAGCACTATCATGCCCATCCAGCACTATCATACCCATCCAGCACTATCATGCCCATCCAGCACTATCATGCCTATTCAGCATTATCATATCCAACTAGCACTATCACATCCATCTGCAGAGTCCAGGAGCAACATCCTGGTCCCCTCCATAAATGTCATACATGTATTGTCTCATGTGGATGCACTGCGCAAAGCTGTCATGTCATTTTCTGTACGTGTGTTGCACAGCTGTGGCATCTAAAGGGTTAACTCCCATAAAATCATTGCCTGTGAGCTCTGCTGCTGAATTTATCTTTCCTAGTGTGTCATGTGGTACAAGTGAGGTTATAAAAGAGAGTGTCTCAGAGCGGGAAAAGGCCTGTCTTCTTCAATCTGTGTTAGAGTAGGGTTCCATCTTGCCTGCTGCAGAGGGCTAACACAGAGCCGCATGGAAGCACATTTAGCTTCCATGTTGGTGACGATGGAGGAAGAAGAGCGACTATTCGTAGCGTCTTGAAAGTGGCTGTCAGTGGAGTGAGTCCCTTCCAGATAGAGAGCGCACAACCCCAGTTTACTGAAACAGCTACCTATTCACATCACTGGTGTTTTTTCCTGTGCGGCCGTACGTTAATAGGATCACCGTACAGAGGTACCTAATTGTGACACCCACGCGGATGCTGCACGGGGTACATCTAGGCTAAGCCATCTTCTTGAATAATTTTGTCTGCCAGAGTGTATGTGGAGTGCCCCTACCATTTTTTGCCTCCGGAGTGCTCCCAATCTCCAGGACCGGTGACATATACATAACGTGGACTATAGGGCCGTATTGTTCCTGTGTATCCTCCCTACCTCTGAGCTTCAGCCTGTAATTTTTGCAAGTGAATGATACCTGTAACTACCTGTTAATTCAAATTTATTTAAGTAAAGCTTTAGCGGGCCTTAACCGTTCCTGAGGACCCGAGGTACTACACACAAGTCTCTTTGTTATTACGCTGCCGCATAGATTAATGGTGTGTGGGAATGGTGGCGTCACGTGTAATATCCACTACAACCCCCCTCATCCACATTATTGGCACTCCCAGCCAAAGGAGTGTTGAAGCTCGGCAGGCAATCCACACTGACCTTGGCGTTATGTCATCCCTACGGGACCAGAGCATGGTAAGTGCCACCGTGACACGTCAGCACTTCACCCTCCCAGCTCTTCATGTTAGCCAGGTGCCCAGGGTCACCCTTCAGGGGTGTTGCACATCCAGCACTATCATGCCTATATAGCACTATCATACCTATCCAGAACTATCATATCCATCCAGTGCTATCATGCCTATCTAGCACTATCATATCCATCCAGTGCTATCATACCTATCCACCACTATCATACCTATCCAGTACTATCATACTCGTCCAGCGCTATCACGCCTATCTAGCACTATCATATCCATCCAGCGCTTTCATGCCTATATAGCACTATCATACCTATCCAGCACTATCATATCCATCCAGTGCTATCATACCCATCCAGCACTATCATACCCATCCAGCACTATCATACCCATCCAGCACTATCATACCCATCCAGCACTATCGTACCCATCCAGCACTATCATACCTACCCAGCACTATCATATCCATCCAGCACTATAATATCCATCCAGCACTATCATACCAATCCAGCAGTATCATACCTATCCAGCACTATCATACCCATCCAGCACTATCATACCTATCCAGCACTATCATACCTATCCAGCACTATCATACCCATCCAGCACTATCATGCCCATCCAGCACTATCATACCTATCCAGCACTATCATACCAATCCAGCAGTATCATACCTATCCAGCACTATCATACCTATCCAGCCCTATCATACCCATCCAGCACTATCATACCCATCCAGCACTATCATACCCATCCAGCACTATCATACCTATCCAGCACTATCATAGCAGTCCAGCACTATCACGCCTATCTAGCACTATGCCCCAACTTTTACTACGAATTATTTAAAAAGAGAAATACAGTAAGGAGAATGTTCTATGCATATGGTGGTGAACCTATGGCACACAAGCCAGAAGGGGGACACAGAGCCTTCTCTGTTGGTACGCGCACTGATAGCTGCTCACCACGATCGTGATTAGCAGCTGGGGCGCCGCAACTGCCCAGCCGGTAATGACTCAGCAGTACTATTAAGGCTGGGCTCACACGGGGCGAATTTCACTCCAGTGACTGACACCAGATTTGATTGACACATCTTCCCATTTCTTAACGGAGTGAGAATAGTTTTCTATCGTCATGTTTTGTATATTATCTATCTGTAATGTATGTCAGGATTGGACATTATGGCTGCCCATATGCCCTGTGGTTTTGGTTCCGTAGTTATGCAGTGCCACAGTTTTGAGGAAGCAGTTTTTCGCCATGTTTGCTGCACCGCAGTGCCAGAATACACGCCAGGTGTGCGGGCGCCTATATCGCTGCATATTCTAATAAATAAGATTGGATTTAGTTGTCTGATTTATTTATTTTCTGTTTTTCTTCCACTGATGTCAGCATAACAATTTGCAATATTAGTCATTGTGTTCTCAGCCTGACTTAGGCTGGCTGCACATGGGCAGATTTGCATTGCGGAATCCGGAGCGGGCGTCCGCATCCGGACTCTGCAGCAAATACCGCCCAAAGCATGCTATGGAAAAGCTTTTTTTCCTCTACACAAGCGTAAATTAATTGCGTTTGAAGTTAATGGAAGCCGTCTGACCCACGGCCCGTTCACAATGACACTGCGGAAAGGTTGTGGATTCCACGTCATCGCCTAGCGACGACATGGGAAAAGAAGAGACTAAGAAAAAAATAACTGTACTGCGCATGTGCGAAGGCTCACCATGCAGACCATCTGCAGTGCAGAAAAAAGAGAAGAATGTCAGGTACGTGCGGATGCCGGTGAGGCACAAGGTCGGATTCCGCTGCGACCCGGTTGTGTGTAGCCGGCCTTAGGTTGCTATTACATGAGAGCCGTTAACACTTATGCAATAGTATTAATTGTTGGGCAGTACTTGCAGGTTCAGCCTGGCAATCATCAGGAAGATGCGAGCACGAGCAGCAGCCGCTAGCACTTGTGTGGTAGAAGCCTTATGGGATTGTTTTCACCCATGGTTAATTCACTTTGCTCACCTTGCCTTATAGACAGGGAACCCCGGCTAATATAGATTAGCACTCTGCCCCAGGCGTTGCTCCTTCCTAAATGCAGGAGCGGCATTTCCACTGTCTGCATATAGGAGGACCGTACTGAGAATCTGCCCATTTTCGCTATTTGCCTCAGACCGCAGGAAGGCTAGGGCCACCCCTGTATTTAAGCTGTAGTTATGTGTCCATGGTGGCATGTGCCCATGACAGCAGTCAAATAATTGTCAGCAGTAGTTATCTTCAATTTGTATCAAGTCTCTAGTACTCAGTAATCTTTACAGTTGCAAGAAAAAGTAAGTGAAACCTATTGGAATTAACTGGATTTCTGCATAGGTAACAACCAGACCCCATTTCGAATAGGAATCAATGTAAAGGCCCTTTTACATGTGACAAGTGTCGGGCGAACGATCCTCCCTGTGTTTCCTCGCTACCGTGCCGTTACACAGGAGCGAGTATCACTGGATCGCTCACAGCGTGGCCGGCAGAGAGGCGAGTTCTTATTCAGTTTCTGCATGCTTTTACACGGGATGATTATCGCTCAAAATGCTGCTGGAGCCTGAACGACCAGAACGACAATCATTCTGTGTAAAAGGGCCATTATACTTACAAACACAAACCGTTGAAATGTTCCAGTCTGTTACTGAGCTCAGTGAAATAACAGCACAGAGCTGGGACAAAGGTAAGTGAGCCCCTGGGTTTAATACCCTGTAAATCCCCCGTTTCAACAGTGATCAACATAGACAAATGCTTCCTATAGCTGGAAATATGATTTGCACTACATTGTGGAGCAATTTTGGATCATTTCTCCCTGTAAATGTGTTTTAGTTCATTATTTCCTAGATGAATTACCAATACTGCCCTTTTTAGGTCATGTTACAGCACTGGATAGTATCCGACTTGGCCCAACTGTAGTGGCCTAGTAATCTATTCCTGGCCACCTCCATAATGTCATACATGTCATGTCTTGTGTTGGTGCGCTGTGCAAAAGTGTCTTGTCACTATGTTATGTGTATTGCACAGCTGCAGCAAATTAAGAGTTAAGTGTCTGCACAAGTGTGGGTGATGCTTGCAATGTATTGATTTGTCTTGTCACGTGGTATGAGTGAGGAGTGTCTGAGGGCAGGAAAGGAGTTCTAAGTTCTGAAGTCCATTCTTCTGGGTTCCTGAGTATTCAGAGTGCCAGCCACATGGGGGTAGCTTCAATCTACATGTAGTGAAGAATGGAGGAAGAAGAGCAGTTCCCGTTTACCTGTGTGACAGCAACCATGGCAAAGTGAGTCCCTTAAGAGAGAGAGCATGAGCAAGAGAAGGTGCATACAGCCAGGCCTAGTGCAGAGATACTCAGTGATCATTTTTCCTACGTGGCCGTCCGATGTCTGGGATCACTGCGTAGAGGTACACCCATTTGTTTTCACATCCATCCATCCTGAAGTCTGGAATCACCGGCTGGAGGTACTCACATGTCTGCTTCTTTACCTGCACTGCCAATTTGTGTAAATTGTACCATCTTCTGGAATTTGTGTTAAGTAAAGTTTTGCCAGGCCCTGACCATTCACAGGGACCTGAGGTACGTTACTTTTGTCTGCGGCTCCATTATTTAGTGCCGAGGGTCATACCGGTGGGTAATAGAATGGTGGCGTCACCCGTGACATCTGCTATCCCTGTCTTCTAGTTTATTGGGCACCCCTATCCTAGGGGTGTCCAGAAGAGGCCCAGTGCTGTTCTGGCTGAGGTTACCCGTGTCCCTCCAGGAGGGAGCCTGGTAAGTGCCACTGTGACAAGTGACCACTCTACCCTAACAGCTCCTCAACGTGTGCCTTCTGTCTGGGGTCACCCTACAGGATGCTGCACTTCCAAAATACAAATCTTTATCAGTTATTCTTTAGGATTTGGGTGTCCTTTGGGTCATTTTCCATGGTCTCTTGAGGTCACGGACTGCGGCCCTCACATTGTCCTGTAAAATGCTTTGATACACCTTAGTATTCGCCGTTCCCTCAATGATCACACTATATACAGGCCTGGAGGTAACAAAGTAGCCCCAAATCATGATGCTGCCCCCACCACACTTTACAGTTGGGAAGAGGTTTTGCTGTTGGTCTTCAGTGGTGTTTTTCTTTCAAACATATATGCTTTTAAATTTTTGTGAAAAATTACATTTTTGTTCCCTCTGACCATAAAACGTTTCCCCAAGAAGTATTGAGGAGTATCAGGGGGGGCCTCAGGCAAGCTTGAAATGGGCTGCAATGTTTTTGTAGCCAGCAGCGGCCTCCTTCGTGTTCGTCTATAAAAACTATTCTTGTTCCATATTTATGTAGAGTGGACATATGAACATAGGTGGTTGTGAAGCCTTCTAGAGAGATGATACAAGTAATTGGATAAAAACGCCATCATTCAGCTGTTTCCGTCAGTTCTATAGACACTGGAATATTCTCGACCACCGCTCCATGCATACCACACCCAAAGGGAATGTGTCACCAGAGAATGACCTGTTTATATAAATCACATTTTTGTATCAAAGACTTTTTTTAAAGACTTGTTGGGTATTTATTTTTTTTGGGTCAGTCTGGATTTTTTTTTTAATCCTAAAATCCAGCATTTTTTTTTTTTTAAACAAATTTTATTAATTTTTTCATAGATAATCCATACAAAAAATCTTGCATTGAAAAAGCTGACATAGCAAATGTTACTCATTTTAGCAAGAAATCTATCAGCAGTTTTACAGATATAATCGGGTTGATGGACATCATTTTCAAAAATCCACTTAGTTCAAACTTATAACAAGTTTCTATAACTCCTGTTATCGATAATGAATGTACCAGTGAACTGCCGGTACGTTAACTAGGAATGCAGAGTACAATTTGTGATTAGGTTCGCAGAAACAAAGACAAGGGGGGGGGGGGGATTGGAATGTAAGGGGTAGGTAGAAGGATGGGGGTATGGGGAAGAGGGAACAAGTGGGAGCCGGTAGGTAGGCCCTGGGAGCCTCCACTGGATATATATCCATAAAGTCTTACCTCCTCTGGGACAGCGGGGCATTTAGTCTGATTATATTCCCAGGCCCAGGTCAAGCGCCGAACGTCCGAGGTCTCGAGGTCTCCTTGGGTGTAATGTTTTATGTGAGTTGTCCCTTCCAGGGTACTCCTCCCAGAAAGTGGGGTCCTGATATTTTAGTAATTTCCTTTTTTGTTTTTTGGGCATCCCTTTCTCTAGGGGTTGTGTCTCAGATTTCTCCATGGGGACCAGATCTGGAGGAACTTGTCATGAGAGCTTGTTGACCAGCTCAGGAGTTCCTCCATATTGCATAACATATCCGCTTTTTCCATCCATTGGGATATGGTAGGGGGTGTCTTCTGCAGCCAGTGTGGCGGGATTAGTGCTTTGGCTGTGTCCAGGAGGAAGGCCGTCAATCTATTTTTTAAGGGGTGGAAGGCATTTGAGGGTTTCCAAAGGAATATCATTTCTGCTCCTAAGGATAAGTTTGGTTGGATCAACTTGAGGACGTCCTCGACCCCCCTCCAGTAAGGTTTAATGTCTGGGCAATCCCACCAGATGTGAGAGTAGGATCCAATACCAGAGTCGCATCTCCAGCATCTGTTGTGGGGTGCCAATTTATAGCTGAAGAGCCATTGTGGAGTTTTGTACCATCTGACAAGCAACTTGTAATGGCTTTCTTGCACGAGAATGCATGGAGAGAGGCTGTAGGCCATCCTCATGATTAGAGCGCTGTCTGCATTTGATAGTGATATTCCCAATTCTTTCTCCCACGATATGAGAAAGGTGGGTTTGGCATATAGCGGAGGTGCGATAAACTGTTTTCTCAGGTACAAGATTTTCAGCGTTTTAGAGTTGTTTTCAGTGAGAGTTTTTTCAAATAAAGTTTTGGGACGGGTGGATTTGTATTTCGCTTGAAATTCACTAAGGGTTTTGTGGATGTGCTTTTTCTGCAGGAAGGAGTAGGATTGGCAGGGGAGTAGATTCTGTCTTATTTCCTCAGGGGTTTTATGACTTAAGGCTTGCAAGTCTTCTAACTGTCTATTGTGCGCCCCTCTCCAGATGCTTGATATCGTTGGGTCTTGTGGTAGCCCCATCAGTTTGTATAAGATCTGAAGTGGCATTTTTGGGGATGGTTTGGGGGCTAAAGATTCGCTAAGCCCGTCCCAGATCTCACATGGTCCTCTGAGCAATGGGTTGAAGTCCCTTGCCCTATATGTGTTCTTATCTGGAAACCAAAGGTCTTCCAGGTAGCGCTCCCCGTGTGCCCCTTCAGCAAGAGCGTGCAGCAGTGGGTCTTTAGATAGATATTGGATACATCTAACAAACCTAAGTTGAATTGCTCTATAGAAGTCTTGGATGGATGGGAGATCCAAGCCGCCCTCATTTTTCCTCTTAATCATCAAGCTATATGCCAATCTAGGCCTCTTCTGCCTCCAAACAAATCCGGAGAAGGCCATACGTAAGGATTTAAAGAAGGACGAGGGCAAGTGTATCGGAAGCATACGAAGTTTGTAGATTATTATAGGGAGTACATAGGACTTCAACACGTTTTTCCTACCAAACCAGGACAAAGCCGGCAAGTCGTATGCGCGTAAGAGTGCTTTGATCTGGTCGAGCAGGGGTAAAAAGCTTTGGCCAAGTATATTCTCTATTTTCTTGGTGAGTTTGACACCCAGATAGTTGACCGAGGTCTCTGACCACGACAAGGGTGAACTGGACCTCAACAGATTACAGTGTCTCTTTTGGATTGAGATATTTAGTATTGTAGATTTGGAGAAATTTATCTTGAAGTTCCAGAAGGCACCAAAATCATTTAAGATGGAGGTAAGTCTGGGCAGACTTCTCACCGGATCTGTTATAACAAACATTATATCGTCCGCGAAAGCTGCTGAGGAGAGTGTGTGTCTGCCCAAGCAAATCCTGCATTTTTAACACTGATTAGGAAGTGAGACTATTACCAGGCACTGTGCTACCTGTAAACAAGAAAAGCTTTACAGCAGTCAATTCACAGGCAGGACTATACTAATATGGGACACCTATATGTAGATAACAGAATCCACCATTCACAATAGGTGATCAGTTGTGACTATACTCCATATACTATGATACTATGTCGCTCAAACAACAGTTTGAGTGACAGTTTTGAGCAATCATCTTTGCATACTTTTACTAGCTAAGTAGCTGCTATAGAGCTATGCAGACAAAGTGGGACACTGCCATTATCTCTTGACAAACAATACATCTGTTTTGCATAAGCAAACAGCTGTAGTGTTCTCCTGGCGCTTACCGCCTGTGCCCCGCTGTGAATTAACAGTGGAACACAGACAGAGAGAGTCTTATCAGTGCAGCCAGCTGTGATAACAGCCTGCACTACTGATAACAGCTGATCGCTCAATTAAAAAAAAACTTGAAGTGAGAGATTAATGACAATGTCCTGCGCCCGTTCCCAAAACATTGAGGGGCCACTCAAAGGAAAGGGGTCGTCTCCATCCTGTATTTAGTTTAACTCCTCATCCTAACTTTCACGCCTACCCTACTTAAACTACTAAAAAAAAAAAAAAACTACTACATTGCATTATCTAACTTACAACAACATCTACCTAACAGTTTTGGGTTACAGTTTGCTACCTTAAACCTATTAACAAAATACAATTCGCCTGTGAGATGCGAAAGCACAGAGTCCACTCCTGTTCACGAAAATCGCTATGGCAATAGGGATTTAAGTGGATTTAAGGAGTGCTCTCCAAACTGCCTCAACATCTCAAGGGCCCCCGTTTTGATAGCGACAAGCCTGTCAATTTTCTAGACCATCAAAAATTTAAAACATTTATTTAACAACAAGTATGCAGCCCTTCAGGACATGCACACATGGTGTTAAAAAAACAAACGGCGCACCTCCAACCCCTTTCGCCGGCCTATCCATCTCCAGAATTGATTGATGCACTTGTCACACCAACCTCACCTATTAACTAGGTAAAAAAATTGCAAATGGCCTGATGGTCCAGAAAGTTTGACAGTCCAGTCTGCCAGTGTCATCACCTGCTTTGCTCACCCTAAAACTTACTAACATAAATACAGTTCGCCCCTGAGATTCTATCGCACATCAAAGCCTCCCTTCCTTCTGATGGAAAGGGGAACTCAACACTCGACCTCTGGAATGGAGTTGAACTCGACATCTGGAGGGGAGTGGATTCAAGGAGTGGAGACCAATGCGCATCAGCATCACAAGGGAGCCCATTCTAATGGAGACAATGTCCTCCGCCCGTTCCCAAAACATTGAGGGGCCGCTCAAAGGAAAGGGACAGTCGAACCGCAGCTACCGACGGTCGTCTCCATCCTGTATTTAGTTTAACTCCTCATCCTAACTTTCACGCCTACCCTACTTATACTACTAAAAAAAAAAAAAAACTACTACATTGCATTATCTAACTTATAAGAACATCTACCTAACACTTTTGGGTTACAGTTTGCTACCTTAAAGGAGATGTCCCGCGCCGAAACGGGTTTTTTTTTTTTTAAACCCCCCCCCCGTTCGGCGCGAGACAACCCCGATGCAGGGGTTAAAAAAACCACCCGCACAGCGCTTACCTGAATCCCGGCGGTCCGGTGACTTCAATACTTACCGCTGAAGATGGCCGCCGGGATCTTCTACCTTCGTGGACCGCAGCTCTTCTGTGCGGTCCACTGCCGATTCCAGCCTCCTGATTGGCTGGAATCGGCACGTGACGGGGCGGAGCTACACGGAGCCGCTCTCTGGCACGAGCGGCTCCATAGAAGAAAGCAGAAGACCCGGACTGCGCAAGCGCGGCTAATTTGGCCATCGGAGGGCGAAAATTAGTCGGCACCATGGACACGAGGACGCTAGCAACGGAGCAGGTAAGTATAAAACTTTTTATAACTTCTGTATGGCTCATAATTAATGCACAATGTACATTACAAAGTGCATTATTATGGCCATACAGAAGTGTATAGACCCACTTGCTGCCTCGGGACATCTCCTTTAAACCTATTAACAAAATACAATTCGCCTGTGAGATGCGAAAGCACAGAGTCCACTCCTGTTCAGGAAAATCGCTATGGCAATAGGGATTTAAGTGGATTTAAGGAGTGTTCTCCAAACTGCCTCAACATCTCAAGGGCACCCGTTTTGATAGCGACAAGCCTGTCCATTTTCTAGACCATCAAAAATTTAAAACATTTATTTAACAACAAGTATGCAGCCCTTCAGGACATGCACACATGGTGTTAAAAAAACAAACGGCGCACCTCCAACCGCTTTCGCCGGCCTATCCATCTCCAGAATTGATTGATGCACTTGTCACACCAACCTCACCTATTAACTAGGTAAAAAAATTGCAAATGGCCTGATGGTCCAGAAAGTTTGACAGTCCAGTCTGCCAGTGTCATCACCTGCGTTGCTCACCTAAAACTTACTAACATAAATACAGTTCGCCCCTGAGATTCTATCGCACATCAAAGCCTCCCTTCCTTCTGATGGAAAGGGGAACTCAACACTCGACCTCTGGAATAGAGTTGAACTCGACATCTGGAGGGGAGTGGATTCAAGGAGTGGAGACCAATGCGCATCAGCATCACAAGGGAGCCCATTCTAATGGAGACAATGTCCTCCGCCCGTTCCCAAAACATTGAGGGGCCGCTCAAAGGAAAGGGATAGTCGAACCGCAGCTACCGACGGTCGTCTCCATCCTGTATTTAGTTTAACTCCTCATCCTAACTTTCACGCCTACCCTACTTATACTATTTAAAAAAAAAAACTACTACATTGCATTATCTAACTTACAAGAACATCTACCTAACAGTTTTGGGTTACAGTTTGCTACCTTAAACCTATTAACAAAATACAATTCGCCTGTGAGATGCGAAAGCACAGAGTCCACTCCTGTTCACGAAAATCGCTATGGTATTAGGGATTTAAGTGAATTTAAGGAGTGCTCTCCAAACTGCCTCAACATCTCAAGGGCCCCCGTTTTGATAGCGACAAGCCTGTCAATTTTCTAGACCATCAAAAATTTAAAACATTTATTTAACAACAAGTATGCAGCCCTTCAGGACATGCACACATGGTGTTAAAAAAACAAACGGCGCACCTCCAACCCCTTTCGCCGGCCTATCCATCTCCAGAATTGATTGATGCACTTGTCACACCAACCTCACCTATTAACTAGGTAAAAAAATTGCAAATGGCCTGATGGTCCAGAAAGTTTGACAGTCCAGTCTGCCAGTGTCATCACCTGCTTTGCTCACCTAAAACTTACTAACATAAATACAGTTCGCCCCTGAGATTCTATCGCACATCAAAGCCTCCCTTCCTTCTGATGGAAAGGGGAACTCAACACTCGACCTCTGGAATGGAGTTGAACTCGACATCTGGAGGGGAGTGGATTCAAGGAGTGGAGACCAATGCGCATCAGCATCACAAGGGAGCCCATTCTAATGGAGACAATGGCCTCCGCCCGTTCCCAAAACATTGAGGGGCCGCTCAAAGGAAAGGGACAGTCGAACCGCAGCTACCGACGGTCGTCTCCATCCTGTATTTAGTTTAACTCCTGGTCCTAAGTTTCACGCCTACCCTACTTATACTACTAAAAAAAAAAAAACTACTACATTGCATTATCTAACTTACAAGAACATCTACCTAACAGTTTTCGGTTACAGTTTGCTACCTTAAACCTATTAACAAAATACAATTCGCCTGTGAGATGCGAAAGCACAGAGTCCACTCCTGTTCACGAAAATCGCTATGGCAATAGGGATTTAAGTGGATTTAAGGAGTGCTCTCCAAACTGCCTCAACATCTCAAGGGCCCCCGTTTTGATAGCGACAAGCCTGTCAATTTTCTAGACCATCAAAAATGTAAAACATTTATTTAACAACATGTATGCAGCCCTTCAGGACATGCACACATGGTGTTAAAAAAACAAACGGCGCACCTCCAACCCCTTTCGCCGGCCTATCCATCTCCAGAATTGATTGATGCACTTGTCACACCAACCTCACCTATTAACTAGGTAAAAAAATTGCAAATGGCCTGATGGTCCAGAAAGTTTGACAGTCCAGTCTGCCAGTGTCATCACCTGCTTTGCTCACCTAAAACTTACTAACATAAATACAGTTCGCCCCTGAGATTCTATCGCACATCAAAGCCTCCCTTCCTTCTGATGGAAAGGGGAACTCAACACTCGACCTCTGGAATGGAGTTGAACTCGACATCTGGAGGGGAGTGGATTCAAGGAGTGGAGACCAATGCGCATCAGCATCACAAGGGAGCCCATTCTAATGGAGACAATGTCCTCCGCCCGTTCCCAAAACATTGAGGGGCCGCTCAAAGGAAAGGGACAGTCGAACCGCAGCTACCGACGGTCGTCTCCATCCTGTATTTAGTTTAACTCCTCATCCTAACTTTCACGCCTACCCTACTTATACTACTAAAAAAAAAAAAACTACTACATTGCATTATCTAACTTACAAGAACATCTACCTAACAGTTTTGGGTTACAGTTTGCTACCTTAAACCTATTAACAAAATACAATTCGCCTGTGAGATGCGAAAGCACAGAGTCCACTCCTGTTCACAAAAATCGCTATGGCAATAGGGATTTAAGTGGATTTAAGGAGTGCTCTCCAAAGTGCCTCAACATCTCAAGGGCCCCCGTTTTGATAGCGACAAGCCTGTCAATTTTCTAGACCATCAAAAATGTAAAACATTTATTTAACAACAAGTATGCAGCCCTTCAGGACATGCACACATGGTGTTAAAAAAATAAACGGCGCACCTCCAACCCCTTTCGCCGGCCTATCCATCTCCAGAATTGATTGATGCACTTGTCACACCAACCTCACCTATTAACTAGGTAAAAAAATTGCAAATAGCCTGATGGTCCAGAAAGTTTGACAGTTCAGTCTGCCAGTGTCATCACCTGCTTTGCTCACCTAAAACTTACTAACATAAATACAGTTCGCCCCTGAGATTCTATCGCACATCAAAGCCTCCCTTCCTTCTGATGGAAAGGGGAACTCAACACTCGACCTCTGGAATGGAGTTGAACTCGACATCTGGAGGGGAGTGGATTCAAGGAGTGGAGACCAATGCGCATCAGCATCACAAGGGAGCCCATTCTAATGGAGACAATGTCCTCCGCCCGTTCCCAAAACATTGAGGGGCCGCTCAAAGGAAAGGGACAGTCGAACCGCAGCTACCGACGGTCGTCTCCATCCTGTATTTAGTTTAACTCCTCATCCTAACTTTCACGCCTACCCTACTTATACTACTAATAAAAAAAAAACTACTACATTGCATTATCTAACTTACAAGAACATCTACCTAACAGTTTTGGGTTACAGTTTGCTACCTTAAACCTATTAACAAAATACAATTCGCCTGTGAGATGCGAAAGCACAGAGTCCACTCCTGTTCACGAAAATCGCTATGGCAATAGGGATTTAAGTGGATTTAAGGAGTGCTCTCCAAACTGCCTCAACATCTCAAGGGCCCCCGTTTTGATAGCGACAAGCCTGTCAATTTTCTAGACCATCAAAAATGTAAAACATTTATTTAACAACATGTATGCAGCCCTTCAGGACATGCACACATGGTGTTAAAAAAACAAACGGCGCACCTCCAACCCCTTTCGCCGGCCTATCCATCTCCAGAATTGATTGATGCACTTGTCACACCAACCTCACCTATTAACTAGGTAAAAAAATTGCAAATGGCCTGATGGTCCAGAAAGTTTGACAGTCCAGTCTGCCAGTGTCATCACCTGCTTTGCTCACCTAAAACTTACTAACATAAATACAGTTCGCCCCTGAGATTCTATCGCACATCAAAGCCTCCCTTCCTTCTGATGGAAAGGGGAACTCAACACTCGACCTCTGGAATGGAGTTGAACTCGACATCTGGAGGGGAGTGGATTCAAGGAGTGGAGACCAATGCGCATCAGCATCACAAGGGAGCCCATTCTAATGGAGACAATGTCCTCCGCCCGTTCCCAAAACATTGAGGGGCCGCTCAAAGGAAAGGGACAGTCGAACCGCAGCTACCGACGGTCGTCTCCATCCTGTATTTAGTTTAACTCCTCATCCTAACTTTCACGCCTACCCTACTTATACTACTAAAAAAAAAAAAACTACTACATTGCATTATCTAACTTACAAGAACATCTACCTAACAGTTTTGGGTTACAGTTTGCTAACTTAAACCTATTAACAAAATACCAAAATACAATTCGCCTGTGAGATGCGAAAGCACAGAGTCCACTCCTGTTCACAAAAATCGCTATGGCAATAGGGATTTAAGTGGATTTAAGGAGTGCTCTCCAAAGTGCCTCAACATCTCAAGGGCCCCCGTTTTGATAGCGACAAGCCTGTCAATTTTCTAGACCATCAAAAATGTAAAACATTTATTTAACAACAAGTATGCAGCCCTTCAGGACATGCACACATGGTGTAAAAAAAAATAAACGGCGCACCTCCAACCCCTTTCGCCGGCCTATCCATCTCCAGAATTGATTGATGCACTTGTCACACCAACCTCACCTATTAACTAGGTAAAAAAATTGCAAATAGCCTGATGGTCCAGAAAGTTTGACAGTCCAGTCTGCCAGTGTCATCACCTGCTTTGCTCACCTAAAACTTACTAACATAAATACAGTTCGCCCCTGAGATTCTATCGCACATCAAAGCCTCCCTTCCTTCTGATGGAAAGGGGAACTCAACACTCGACCTCTGGAATGGAGTTGAACTCGACATCTGGAGGGGAGTGGATTCAAGGAGTGGAGACCAATGCGCATCAGCATCACAAGGGAGCCCATTCTAATGGAGACAATGTCCTCCGCCCGTTCCCAAAACATTGAGGGGCCGCTCAAAGGAAAGGGACAGTCGAACCGCAGCTACCGACGGTCGTCTCCATCCTGTATTTAGTTTAACTCCTGATCCTAACTTTCACGCCTACCCTACTTATACTACTAATAAAAAAAAAACTACTACATTGCATTATCTAACTTACAAGAACATCTACCTAACAGTTTTGGGTTACAGTTTGCTACCTTAAACCTATTAACAAAATACAATTCGCCTGTGAGATGCGAAAGCACAGAGTCCACTCCTGTTCAGGAAAATCGCTATGGCAATAGGGATTTAAGGAGTGCTCTCCAAACTGCCTCAACATCTCAAGGGCCCCCGTTTTGATAGCGACAAGCCTGTCAATTTTCTAGACCATCAAAAATGTAAAACATTTATTTAACAACAAGTATGCAGCCCTTCAGGACATGCACACATGGTGTTAAAAAACAAACGGCGCACCTCCAACCCCTTTCGCCGGCCTATCCATCTCCAGAATTGATTGATGCACTTGTCACACCAACCTCACCTATTAACTAGGTAAAAAAATTGCAAATGGCCTGATGGTCCAGAAAGTTTGACAGTCCAGTCTGCCAGTGTCATCACCTGCTTTGCTCACCTAAAACTTACTAACATAAATACAGTTCGCCCCTGAGATTCTATCGCACATCAAAGCCTCCCTTCCTTCTGATGGAAAGGGGAACTCAACACTCGCCCTCTGGAATGGAGTTGAACTCGACATCTGGAGGGGAGTGGATTCAAGGAGTGGAGACCAATGCGCATCAGCATCACAAGGGAGCCCATTCTAATGGAGACAATGTCCTCCGCCCGTTCCCAAAACATTGAGGGGCCGCTTAAAGGAAAGGGACAGTCGAACCGCAGCTACCGACGGTCGTCTCCATCCTGTATTTAGTTTAACTCCTCATCCTAACTTTCACGCCTACCCTACTTATACTACTAAAAAAAAAAAAAACTACTACATTGCATTATCTAACTTACAAGAACATCTACCTAACAGTTTTGGGTTACAGTTTGCTACCTTAAACCTATTAACAAAATACAATTCGCCTGTGAGATGCGAAAGCACAGAGTCCACTCCTGTTCACGAAAATCGCTATGGCAATAGGGATTTAAGTGGATTTAAGGAGTGCTCTCCAAACTGCCTCAACATCTCAAGGGCCCCCGTTTTGATAGCGATAAGCCTGTCAATTTTCTAGACCATCAAAAATGTAAAACATTTATTTAACAACAAGTATGCAGCCCTTTAGGACATGCACACATGGTGTTAAAAAAACAAACGGCGCACCTCCAACCCCTTTCGCCGGCCTATCCATCTCCAGAATTGATTGATGCACTTGTCACACCAACCTCACCTATTAACTAGGTAAAAAAATTGCAAATGGCCTGATGGTCCAGAAAGTTTGACAGTCCAGTCGGCCAGTGTCATCACCTGCTTTGCTCACCTAAAACTTACTAACATAAATACAGTTCGCCCCTGAGATTCTATCGCACATCAAAGCCTCCCTTCCTTCTGATGGAAAGGGGAACTCAACACTCGACCTCTGGAATGGAGTTGAACTCGACATCTGGAGGGGAGTGGATTCAAGGAGTGGAGACCAATGCGCATCAGCATCACAAGGGAGCCCATTCTAATGGAGACAATGTCCTCCGCCCGTTCCCAAAACATTGAGGGGCCGCTCAAAGGAAAGGGACAGTCGAACCGCAGCTACCGACGGTCGTCTCCATCCTGTATTTAGTTTAACTCCTGATCCTAACTTTCACGCCTACCCTACTTATACTATTAAAAAAAAAAACTACTACATTGCATTATCTAACTTACAAGAACATCTACCTAACAGTTTTGGGTTACAGTTTGCTACCTTAAACCTATTAACAAAATACAATTCGCCTGTGGGATGCGAAAGCACAGAGTCCACTCCTGTTCAGGAAAATCGCTATGGCAATAGGGATTTAAGGAGTGCTCTCCAAACTGCCTCAACATCTCAAGGGCCCCCGTTTTGATAGCGACAAGCCTGTCAATTTTCTAGACCATCAAAAATGTAAAACATTTATTTAACAACAAGTATGCAGCCCTTCAGGACATGCACACATGGTGTTAAAAAAACAAACGGCGCACCTCCAACCCCTTTCGCCGGCCTATCCATCTCCAGAATTGATTGATGCACTTGTCACACCAACCTCACCTATTAACTAGTTAAAAAAATTGCAAATGGCCTGATGGTCCAGAAAGTTTGACAGTCCAGTCGGCCAGTGTCATCACCTGCTTTGCTCACCTAAAACTTACTAACATAAATACAGTTCGCCCCTGAGATTCTATCGCACATCAAAGCCTCCCTTCCTTCTGATGGAAAGGGGAACTTAACACTCGACCTCTGGAATGGAGTTGAACTCGACATCTGGAGGGGAGTGGATTCAAGGAGTGGAGACCAATGCGCATCAGCATCACAAGGGAGCCCATTCTAATGGAGACAATGTCCTCCGCCCGTTCCCAATACATTGAGGGGCCGCTCAAAGGAAAGGGACAGTCGAACCGCAGCTACCGACGGTCGTCTCCATCCTGTATTTAGTTTAACTCCTCATCCTAACTTTCACGCCTACCCTACTTATACTACTAAAAAAAAAAAAAACTACTACATTGCATTATCTAACTTACAAGAACATCTACCTAACAGTTTTGGGTTACAGTTTGCTACCTTAAACCTATTAACAAAATACAATTCGCCTGTGAGATGCGAAAGCACAGAGTCCACTCCTGTTCAGGAAAATCGCTATGGCAATAGGGATTTAAGGAGTGCTCTCCAAACTGCCTCAACATCTCAAGGGCCCCCGTTTTGATAGCGACAAGCCTGTCAATTTTCTAGACCATCAAAAATGTAAAACATTTATTTAACAACAAGTATGCAGCCCTTCAGGACATGCACACATGGTGTTAAAAAAACAAACGGCGCACCTCCAACCCCTTTCGCCGGCCTATCCATCTCCAGAATTGATTGATGCACTTGTCACACCAACCTCACCTATTAACTAGGTAAAAAAATTGCAAATGGCCTGATGGTCCAGAAAGTTTGACAGTCCAGTCTGCCAGTGTCATCACCTGCTTTGCTCACCTAAAACTTACTAACATAAATACAGTTCGCCCCTGAGATTCTATCGCACATCAAAGCCTCCCTTCCTTCTGATGGAAAGGGGAACTCAACACTCGACCTCTGGAATGGAGTTGAACTCGACATCTGGAGGGGAGTGGATTCAAGGAGTGGAGACCAATGCGCATCAGCATCACAAGGGAGCCCATTCTAATGGAGACAATGTCCTCCGCCCGTTCCCAAAACATTGAGGGGCCGCTCAAAGGAAAGGGACAGTCGAACCGCAGCTACCGACGGTCGTCTCCATCCTGTATTTAGTTTAACTCCTGATCCTAACTTTCACGCCTACCCTACTTATACTATTAAAAAAAAAAACTACTACATTGCATTATCTAACTTACAAGAACATCTACCTAACAGTTTTGGGTTACAGTTTGCTACCTTAAACCTATTAACAAAATACAATTCGCCTGTGGGATGCGAAAGCACAGAGTCCACTCCTGTTCAGGAAAATCGCTATGGCAATAGGGATTTAAGGAGTGCTCTCCAAACTGCCTCAACATCTCAAGGGCCCCCGTTTTGATAGCGACAAGCCTGTCAATTTTCTAGACCATCAAAAATGTAAAACATTTATTTAACAACAAGTATGCAGCCCTTCAGGACATGCACACATGGTGTTAAAAAAACAAACGGCGCACCTCCAACCCCTTTCGCCGGCCTATCCATCTCCAGAATTGATTGATGCACTTGTCACACCAACCTCACCTATTAACTAGGTAAAAAAATTGCAAATGGCCTGATGGTCCAGAAAGTTTGACAGTCCAGTCGGCCAGTGTCATCACCTGCTTTGCTCACCTAAAACTTACTAACATAAATACAGTTCGCCCCTGAGATTCTATCGCACATCAAAGCCTCCCTTCCTTCTGATGGAAAGGGGAACTTAACACTCGACCTCTGGAATGGAGTTGAACTCGACATCTGGAGGGGAGTGGATTCAAGGAGTGGAGACCAATGCGCATCAGCATCACAAGGGAGCCCATTCTAATGGAGACAATGTCCTCCGCCCGTTCCCAATACATTGAGGGGCCGCTCAAAGGAAAGGGACAGTCGAACCGCAGCTACCGACGGTCGTCTCCATCCTGTATTTAGTTTAACTCCTCATCCTAACTTTCACGCCTACCCTACTTATACTACTAAAAAAAAAAAAAACTACTACATTGCATTATCTAACTTACAAGAACATCTACCTAACAGTTTTGGGTTACAGTTTGCTACCTTAAACCTATTAACAAAATACAATTCGCCTGTGAGATGCGAAAGCACAGAGTCCACTCCTGTTCAGGAAAATCGCTATGGCAATAGGGATTTAAGGAGTGCTCTCCAAACTGCCTCAACATCTCAAGGGCCCCCGTTTTGATAGCGACAAGCCTGTCAATTTTCTAGACCATCAAAAATGTAAAACATTTATTTAACAACAAGTATGCAGCCCTTCAGGACATGCACACATGGTGTTAAAAAAACAAACGGCGCACCTCCAACCCCTTTCGCCGGCCTATCCATCTCCAGAATTGATTGATGCACTTGTCACACCAACCTCACCTATTAACTAGGTAAAAAAATTGCAAATGGCCTGATGGTCCAGAAAGTTTGACAGTCCAGTCTGCCAGTGTCATCACCTGCTTTGCTCACCTAAAACTTACTAACATAAATACAGTTCGCCCCTGAGATTCTATCGCACATCAAAGCCTCCCTTCCTTCTGATGGAAAGGGGAACTCAACACTCGACCTCTGGAATGGAGTTGAACTCGACATCTGGAGGGGAGTGGATTCAAGGAGTGGAGACCAATGCGCATCAGCATCACAAGGGAGCCCATTCTAATGGAGACAATGTCCTCCGCCCGTTCCCAAAACATTGAGGGGCCGCTCAAAGGAAAGGGACAGTCGAACCGCAGCTACCGACGGTCGTCTCCATCCTGTATTTAGTTTAACTCCTGATCCTAACTTTCACGCCTACCCTACTTATACTATTAAAAAAAAAAACTACTACATTGCATTATCTAACTTACAAGAACATCTACCTAACAGTTTTGGGTTACAGTTTGCTACCTTAAACCTATTAACAAAATACAATTCGCCTGTGGGATGCGAAAGCACAGAGTCCACTCCTGTTCAGGAAAATCGCTATGGCAATAGGGATTTAAGGAGTGCTCTCCAAACTGCCTCAACATCTCAAGGGCCCCCGTTTTGATAGCGACAAGCCTGTCAATTTTCTAGACCATCAAAAATGTAAAACATTTATTTAACAACAAGTATGCAGCCCTTCAGGACATGCACACATGGTGTTAAAAAAACAAACGGCGCACCTCCAACCCCTTTCGCCGGCCTATCCATCTCCAGAATTGATTGATGCACTTGTCACACCAACCTCACCTATTAACTAGGTAAAAAAATTGCAAATGGCCTGATGGTCCAGAAAGTTTGACAGTCCAGTCGGCCAGTGTCATCACCTGCTTTGCTCACCTAAAACTTACTAACATAAATACAGTTCGCCCCTGAGATTCTATCGCACATCAAAGCCTCCCTTCCTTCTGATGGAAAGGGGAACTTAACACTCGACCTCTGGAATGGAGTTGAACTCGACATCTGGAGGGGAGTGGATTCAAGGAGTGGAGACCAATGCGCATCAGCATCACAAGGGAGCCCATTCTAATGGAGACAATGTCCTCCGCCCGTTCCCAATACATTGAGGGGCCGCTCAAAGGAAAGGGACAGTCGAACCGCAGCTACCGACGGTCGTCTCCATCCTGTATTTAGTTTAACTCCTCATCCTAACTTTCACGCCTACCCTACTTATACTACTAAAAAAAAAAAAAACTACTACATTGCATTATCTAACTTACAAGAACATCTACCTAACAGTTTTGGGTTACAGTTTGCTACCTTAAACCTATTAACAAAATACAATTCGCCTGTGAGATGCGAAAGCACAGAGTCCACTCCTGTTCAGGAAAATCGCTATGGCAATAGGGATTTAAGGAGTGCTCTCCAAACTGCCTCAACATCTCAAGGGCCCCCGTTTTGATAGCGACAAGCCTGTCAATTTTCTAGACCATCAAAAATGTAAAACATTTATTTAACAACAAGTATGCAGCCCTTCAGGACATGCACACATGGTGTTAAAAAAACAAACGGCGCACCTCCAACCCCTTTCGCCGGCCTATCCATCTCCAGAATTGATTGATGCACTTGTCACACCAACCTCACCTATTAACTAGGTAAAAAAATTGCAAATGGCCTGATGGTCCAGAAAGTTTGACAGTCCAGTCTGCCAGTGTCATCACCTGCTTTGCTCACCTAAAACTTACTAACATAAATACAGTTCGCCCCTGAGATTCTATCGCACATCAAAGCCTCCCTTCCTTCTGATGGAAAGGGGAACTCAACACTCGACCTCTGGAATGGAGTTGAACTCGACATCTGGAGGGGAGTGGATTCAAGGAGTGGAGACCAATGCGCATCAGCATCACAAGGGAGCCCATTCTAATGGAGACAATGTCCTCCGCCCGTTCCCAAAACATTGAGGGGCCGCTCAAAGGAAAGGGACAGTCGAACCGCAGCTACCGACGGTCGTCTCCATCCTGTATTTAGTTTAACTCCTGATCCTAACTTTCACGCCTACCCTACTTATACTATTAAAAAAAAAAAACTACTACATTGCATTATCTAACTTACAAGAACATCTACCTAACAGTTTTGGGTTACAGTTTGCTACCTTAAACCTATTAACAAAATACAATTCGCCTGTGAGATGCGAAAGCACAGAGTCCACTCCTGTTCAGGAAAATCGCTATGGCAATAGGGATTTAAGGAGTGCTCTCCAAACTGCCTCAACATCTCAAGGGCCCCCGTTTTGATAGCGACAAGCCTGTCAATTTTCTAGACCATCAAAAATGTAAAACATTTATTTAACAACAAGTATGCAGCCCTTCAGGACATGCACACATGGTGTTAAAAAAACAAACGGCGCACCTCCAACCCCTTTCGCCGGCCTATCCATCTCCAGAATTGATTGATGCACTTGTCACACCAACCTCACCTATTAACTAGGTAAAAAAATTGCAAATGGCCTGATGGTCCAGAAAGTTTGACAGTCCAGTCTGCCAGTGTCATCACCTGCTTTGCTCACCTAAAACTTACTAACATAAATACAGTTCGCCCCTGAGATTCTATCGCACATCAAAGCCTCCCTTCCTTCTGATGGAAAGGGGAACTCAACACTCGACCTCTGGAATGGAGTTGAACTCGACATCTGGAGGGGAGTGGATTCAAGGAGTGGAGACCAATGCGCATCAGCATCACAAGGGAGCCCATTCTAATAGAGACAATGTCCTCCGCCCGTTCCCAAAACATTGAGGGGCCGCTCAAAGGAAAGGGACAGTCGAACCGCAGCTACCGACGGTCGTCTCCATCCTGTATTTAGTTTAACTCCTGATCCTAACTTTCACGCCTACCCTACTTATACTATTAAAAAAAAAAAACTACTACATTGCATTATCTAACTTACAAGAACATCTACCTAACAGTTTTGGGTTACAGTTTGCTACCTTAAACCTATTAACAAAATACAATTCGCCTGTGGGATGCGAAAGCACAGAGTCCACTCCTGTTCAGGAAAATCGCTATGGCAATAGGGATTTAAGGAGTGCTCTCCAAACTGCCTCAACATCTCAAGGGCCCCCGTTTTGATAGCGACAAGCCTGTCAATTTTCTAGACCATCAAAAATGTAAAACATTTATTTAACAACAAGTATGCAGCCCTTCAGGACATGCACACATGGTGTTAAAAAAACAAACGGCGCACCTCCAACCCCTTTCGCCGGCCTATCCATCTCCAGAATTGATTGATGCACTTGTCACACCAACCTCACCTATTAACTAGGTAAAAAAATTGCAAATGGCCTGATGGTCCAGAAAGTTTGACAGTCCAGTCGGCCAGTGTCATCACCTGCTTTGCTCACCTAAAACTTACTAACATAAATACAGTTCGCCCCTGAGATTCTATCGCACATCAAAGCCTCCCTTCCTTCTGATGGAAAGGGGAACTTAACACTCGACCTCTGGAATGGAGTTGAACTCGACATCTGGAGGGGAGTGGATTCAAGGAGTGGAGACCAATGCGCATCAGCATCACAAGGGAGCCCATTCTAATGGAGACAATGTCCTCCGCCCGTTCCCAATACATTGAGGGGCCGCTCAAAGGAAAGGGACAGTCGAACCGCAGCTACCGACGGTCGTCTCCATCCTGTATTTAGTTTAACTCCTCATCCTAACTTTCACGCCTACCCTACTTATACTACTAAAAAAAAAAAAAACTACTACATTGCATTATCTAACTTACAAGAACATCTACCTAACAGTTTTGGGTTACAGTTTGCTACCTTAAACCTATTAACAAAATACAATTCGCCTGTGAGATGCGAAAGCACAGAGTCCACTCCTGTTCAGGAAAATCGCTATGGCAATAGGGATTTAAGGAGTGCTCTCCAAACTGCCTCAACATCTCAAGGGCCCCCGTTTTGATAGCGACAAGCCTGTCAATTTTCTAGACCATCAAAAATGTAAAACATTTATTTAACAACAAGTATGCAGCCCTTCAGGACATGCACACATGGTGTTAAAAAAACAAACGGCGCACCTCCAACCCCTTTCGCCGGCCTATCCATCTCCAGAATTGATTGATGCACTTGTCACACCAACCTCACCTATTAACTAGGTAAAAAAATTGCAAATGGCCTGATGGTCCAGAAAGTTTGACAGTCCAGTCTGCCAGTGTCATCACCTGCTTTGCTCACCTAAAACTTACTAACATAAATACAGTTCGCCCCTGAGATTCTATCGCACATCAAAGCCTCCCTTCCTTCTGATGGAAAGGGGAACTCAACACTCGACCTCTGGAATGGAGTTGAACTCGACATCTGGAGGGGAGTGGATTCAAGGAGTGGAGACCAATGCGCATCAGCATCACAAGGGAGCCCATTCTAATGGAGACAATGTCCTCCGCCCGTTCCCAAAACATTGAGGGGCCGCTCAAAGGAAAGGGACAGTCGAACCGCAGCTACCGACGGTCGTCTCCATCCTGTATTTAGTTTAACTCCTCATCCTAACTTTCACGCCTACCCTACTTATACTACTAAAAAAAAAAAAACTACTACATTGCATTATCTAACTTACAAGAACATCTACCTAACAGTTTTGGGTTACAGTTTGCTACCTTAAACCTATTAACAAAATACAATTCGCCTGTGAGATGCGAAAGCACAGAGTCCACTCCTGTTCAGGAAAATCGCTATGGCAATAGGGATTTAAGGAGTGCTCTCCAAACTGCCTCAACATCTCAAGGGCCCCCGTTTTGATAGCGACAAGCCTGTCAATTTTCTAGACCATCAAAAATGTAAAACATTTATTTAACAACAAGTATGCAGCCCTTCAGGACATGCACACATGGTGTTAAAAAAACAAACGGCGCACCTCCAACCCCTTTCGCCGGCCTATCCATCTCCAGAATTGATTGATGCACTTGTCACACCAACCTCACCTATTAACTAGGTAAAAAAATTGCAAATGGCCTGATGGTCCAGAAAGTTTGACAGTCCAGTCTGCCAGTGTCATCACCTGCTTTGCTCACCTAAAACTTACTAACATAAATACAGTTCGCCCCTGAGATTCTATCGCACATCAAAGCCTCCCTTCCTTCTGATGGAAAGGGGAACTCAACACTCGACCTCTGGAATGGAGTTGAACTCGACATCTGGAGGGGAGTGGATTCAAGGAGTGGAGACCAATGCGCATCAGCATCACAAGGGAGCCCATTCTAATGGAGACAATGTCCTCCGCCCGTTCCCAAAACATTGAGGGGCCGCTCAAAGGAAAGGGACAGTCGAACCGCAGCTACCGACGGTCGTCTCCATCCTGTATTTAGTTTAACTCCTGATCCTAACTTTCACGCCTACCCTACTTATACTACTAATAAAAAAAAAACTACTACATTGCATTATCTAACTTACAAGAACATCTACCTAACAGTTTTGGGTTACAGTTTGCTACCTTAAACCTATTAACAAAATACAATTCGCCTGTGAGATGCGAAAGCACAGAGTCCACTCCTGTTCAGGAAAATCGCTATGGCAATAGGGATTTAAGGAGTGCTCTCCAAACTGCCTCAACATCTCAAGGGCCCCCGTTTTGATAGCGACAAGCCTGTCAATTTTCTAGACCATCAAAAATGTAAAACATTTATTTAACAACAAGTATGCAGCCCTTCAGGACATGCACACATGGTGTTAAAAAAACAAACGGCGCACCTCCAACCCCTTTCGCCGGCCTATCCATCTCCAGAATTGATTGATGCACTTGTCACACCAACCTCACCTATTAACTAGGTAAAAAAATTGCAAATGGCCTGATGGTCCAGAAAGTTTGACAGTCCAGTCTGCCAGTGTCATCACCTGCTTTGCTCACCTAAAACTTACTAACATAAATACAGTTCGCCCCTGAGATTCTATCGCACATCAAAGCCTCCCTTCCTTCTGATGGAAAGGGGAACTCAACACTCGCCCTCTGGAATGGAGTTGAACTCGACATCTGGAGGGGAGTGGATTCAAGGAGTGGAGACCAATGCGCATCAGCATCACAAGGGAGCCCATTCTAATGGAGACAATGTCCTCCGCCCGTTCCCAAAACATTGAGGGGCCGCTTAAAGGAAAGGGACAGTCGAACCGCAGCTACCGACGGTCGTCTCCATCCTGTATTTAGTTTAACTCCTCATCCTAACTTTCACGCCTACCCTACTTATACTACTAAAAAAAAAAAAAACTACTACATTGCATTATCTAACTTACAAGAACATCTACCTAACAGTTTTGGGTTACAGTTTGCTACCTTAAACCTATTAACAAAATACAATTCGCCTGTGAGATGCGAAAGCACAGAGTCCACTCCTGTTCACGAAAATCGCTATGGCAATAGGGATTTAAGTGGATTTAAGGAGTGCTCTCCAAACTGCCTCAACATCTCAAGGGCCCCCGTTTTGATAGCGATAAGCCTGTCAATTTTCTAGACCATCAAAAATGTAAAACATTTATTTAACAACAAGTATGCAGCCCTTTAGGACATGCACACATGGTGTTAAAAAAACAAACGGCGCACCTCCAACCCCTTTCGCCGGCCTATCCATCTCCAGAATTGATTGATGCACTTGTCACACCAACCTCACCTATTAACTAGGTAAAAAAATTGCAAATGGCCTGATGGTCCAGAAAGTTTGACAGTCCAGTCGGCCAGTGTCATCACCTGCTTTGCTCACCTAAAACTTACTAACATAAATACAGTTCGCCCCTGAGATTCTATCGCACATCAAAGCCTCCCTTCCTTCTGATGGAAAGGGGAACTCAACACTCGACCTCTGGAATGGAGTTGAACTCGACATCTGGAGGGGAGTGGATTCAAGGAGTGGAGACCAATGCGCATCAGCATCACAAGGGAGCCCATTCTAATGGAGACAATGTCCTCCGCCCGTTCCCAAAACATTGAGGGGCCGCTCAAAGGAAAGGGACAGTCGAACCGCAGCTACCGACGGTCGTCTCCATCCTGTATTTAGTTTAACTCCTGATCCTAACTTTCACGCCTACCCTACTTATACTATTAAAAAAAAAAAAAACTACTACATTGCATTATCTAACTTACAAGAACATCTACCTAACAGTTTTGGGTTACAGTTTGCTACCTTAAACCTATTAACAATATACAATTCGCATGTGAGATGCGAAAGCACAGAGTCCACTCCTGTTCACGAAAATCGCTATGGCAATAGGGATTTAAGTGGATTTAAGGAGTGCTCTCCAAACTGCCTCAACATCTCAAGGGCCCCCGTTTTGATAGCGATAAGCCTGTCAATTTTCTAGACCATCAAAAATGTAAAACATTTATTTAACAACAAGTATGCAGCCCTTTAGGACATGCACACATGGTGTTAAAAAAACAAACGGCGCACCTCCAACCCCTTTCGCCGGCCTATCCATCTCCAGAATTGATTGATGCACTTGTCACACCAACCTCACCTATTAACTAGGTAAAAAAATTGCAAATGGCCTGATGGTCCAGAAAGTTTGACAGTCCAGTCGGCCAGTGTCATCACCTGCTTTGCTCACCTAAAACTTACTAACATAAATACAGCTCGCCCCTGAGATTCTATCGCACATCAAAGCCTCCCTTCCTTCTGATGGAAAGGGGAACTCAACACTCGACCTCTGGAATGGAGTTGAACTCGACATCTGGAGGGGAGTGGATTCAAGGAGTGGAGACCAATGCGCATCAGCATCACAAGGGAGCCCATTCTAATGGAGACAATGTCCTCCGCCCGTTCCCAAAACATTGAGGGGCCGCTCAAAGGAAAGGGACAGTCGAACCGCAGCTACCGACGGTCGTCTCCATCCTGTATTTAGTTTAACTCCTCATCCTAACTTTCACGCCTACCCTACTTATACTATTAAAAAAAAAAAACTACTACATTGCATTATCTAACTTACAAGAACATCTACCTAACAGTTTTGGGTTACAGTTTGCTACCTTAAACCTATTAACAAAATACAATTCGCCTGTGAGATGCGAAAGCACAGAGTCCACTCCTGTTCACGAAAATCGCTATGGCAATAGGGATTTAAGTGGATTTAAGGAGTGCTCTCCAAACTGCCTCAACATCTCAAGGGCCCCCGTTTTGATAGCGATAAGCCTGTCAATTTTCTATACCATCAAAAATGTAAAACATTTATTTAACAACAAGTATGCTGCCCTTCAGGACATGCACACATGGTGTTAAAAAAACAAACGGCGCACCTCCAACCCCTTTCGCCGGCCTATCCATCTCCAGAATTGATTGATGCACTTGTCACACCAACCTCACCTATTAACTAGTTAAAAAAATTGCAAATGGCCTGATGGTCCAGAAAGTTTGACAGTCCAGTCGGCCAGTGTCATCACCTGCTTTGCTCACCTAAAACTTACTAACATAAATACAGTTCGCCCCTGAGATTCTATCGCACATCAAAGCCTCCCTTCCTTCTGATGGAAAGGGGAACTTAACACTCGACCTCTGGAATGGAGTTGAACTCGACATCTGGAGGGGAGTGGATTCAAGGAGTGGAGACCAATGCGCATCAGCATCACAAGGGAGCCCATTCTAATAGAGACAATGTCCTCCGCCCGTTCTCAATACATTGAGGGGCCGCTCAAAGGAAAGGGACAGTCGAACCGCAGCTACCGACGGTCGTCTCCATCCTGTATTTAGTTTAACTCCTCATCCTAACTTTCACGCCTACCCTACTTATACTACTAAAAAAAAAAAAAACTACTACATTGCATTATCTAACTTACAAGAACATCTACCTAACAGTTTTGGGTTACAGTTTGCTACCTTAAACCTATTAACAAAATACAATTCGCCTGTGAGATGCGAAAGCACAGAGTCCACTCCTGTTCAGGAAAATCGCTATGGCAATAGGGATTTAAGGAGTGCTCTCCAAACTGCCTCAACATCTCAAGGGCCCCCGTTTTGATAGCGACAAGCCTGTCAATTTTCTAGACCATCAAAAATGTAAAACATTTATTTAACAACAAGTATGCAGCCCTTCAGGACATGCACACATGGTGTTAAAAAAACAAACGGCGCACCTCCAACCCCTTTCGCCGGCCTATCCATCTCCAGAATTGATTGATGCACTTGTCACACCAACCTCACCTATTAACTAGGTAAAAAAATTGCAAATGGCCTGATGGTCCAGAAAGTTTGACAGTCCAGTCTGCCAGTGTCATCACCTGCTTTGCTCACCTAAAACTTACTAACATAAATACAGTTCGCCCCTGAGATTCTATCGCACATCAAAGCCTCCCTTCCTTCTGATGGAAAGGGGAACTCAACACTCGACCTCTGGAATGGAGTTGAACTCGACATCTGGAGGGGAGTGGATTCAAGGAGTGGAGACCAATGCGCATCAGCATCACAAGGGAGCCCATTCTAATGGAGACAATGTCCTCCGCCCGTTCCCAAAACATTGAGGGGCCGCTCAAAGGAAAGGGACAGTCGAACCGCAGCTACCGACGGTCGTCTCCATCCTGTATTTAGTTTAACTCCTGATCCTAACTTTCACGCCTACCCTACTTATACTATTAAAAAAAAAAACTACTACATTGCATTATCTAACTTACAAGAACATCTACCTAACAGTTTTGGGTTACAGTTTGCTACCTTAAACCTATTAACAAAATACAATTCGCCTGTGAGATGCGAAAGCACAGAGTCCACTCCTGTTCAGGAAAATCGCTATGGCAATAGGGATTTAAGGAGTGCTCTCCAAACTGCCTCAACATCTCAAGGGCCCCCGTTTTGATAGCGACAAGCCTGTCAATTTTCTAGACCATCAAAAATGTAAAACATTTATTTAACAACAAGTATGCAGCCCTTCAGGACATGCACACATGGTGTTAAAAAAACAAACGGCGCACCTCCAACCCCTTTCGCCGGCCTATCCATCTCCAGAATTGATTGATGCACTTGTCACACCAACCTCACCTATTAACTAGGTAAAAAAATTGCAAATGGCCTGATGGTCCAGAAAGTTTGACAGTCCAGTCTGCCAGTGTCATCACCTGCTTTGCTCACCTAAAACTTACTAACATAAATACAGTTCGCCCCTGAGATTCTATCGCACATCAAAGCCTCCCTTCCTTCTGATGGAAAGGGGAACTCAACACTCGACCTCTGGAATGGAGTTGAACTCGACATCTGGAGGGGAGTGGATTCAAGGAGTGGAGACCAATGCGCATCAGCATCACAAGGGAGCCCATTCTAATAGAGACAATGTCCTCCGCCCGTTCCCAAAACATTGAGGGGCCGCTCAAAGGAAAGGGACAGTCGAACCGCAGCTACCGACGGTCGTCTCCATCCTGTATTTAGTTTAACTCCTCATCCTAACTTTCACGCCTACCCTACTTATACTACTAAAAAAAAAAAAACTACTACATTGCATTATCTAACTTACAAGAACATCTACCTAACAGTTTTGGGTTACAGTTTGCTACCTTAAACCTATTAACAAAATACAATTCGCCTGTGAGATGCGAAAGCACAGAGTCCACTCCTGTTCACGAAAATCGCTATGGCAATAGGGATTTAAGTGGATTTAAGGAGTGCTCTCCAAACTGCCTCAACATCTCAAGGGCCCCCGTTTTGATAGCGATAAGCCTGTCAATTTTCTATACCATCAAAAATGTAAAACATTTATTTAACAACAAGTATGCTGCCCTTCAGGACATGCACACATGGTGTTAAAAAAACAAACGGCGCACCTCCAACCCCTTTCGCCGGCCTATCCATCTCCAGAATTGATTGATGCACTTGTCACACCAACCTCACCTATTAACTAGTTAAAAAAATTGCAAATGGCCTGATGGTCCAGAAAGTTTGACAGTCCAGTCGGCCAGTGTCATCACCTGCTTTGCTCACCTAAAACTTACTAACATAAATACAGTTCGCCCCTGAGATTCTATCGCACATCAAAGCCTCCCTTCCTTCTGATGGAAAGGGGAACTTAACACTCGACCTCTGGAATGGAGTTGAACTCGACATCTGGAGGGGAGTGGATTCAAGGAGTGGAGACCAATGCGCATCAGCATCACAAGGGAGCCCATTCTAATGGAGACAATGTCCTCCGCCCGTTCCCAATACATTGAGGGGCCGCTCAAAGGAAAGGGACAGTCGAACCGCAGCTACCGACGGTCGTCTCCATCCTGTATTTAGTTTAACTCCTCATCCTAACTTTCACGCCTACCCTACTTATACTACTAAAAAAAAAAAAAACTACTACATTGCATTATCTAACTTACAAGAACATCTACCTAACAGTTTTGGGTTACAGTTTGCTACCTTAAACCTATTAACAAAATACAATTCGCCTGTGAGATGCGAAAGCACAGAGTCCACTCCTGTTCAGGAAAATCGCTATGGCAATAGGGATTTAAGGAGTGCTCTCCAAACTGCCTCAACATCTCAAGGGCCCCCGTTTTGATAGCGACAAGCCTGTCAATTTTCTAGACCATCAAAAATGTAAAACATTTATTTAACAACAAGTATGCAGCCCTTCAGGACATGCACACATGGTGTTAAAAAAACAAACGGCGCACCTCCAACCCCTTTCGCCGGCCTATCCATCTCCAGAATTGATTCATGCACTTGTCACACCAACCTCACCTATTAACTAGGTAAAAAAATTGCAAATGGCCTGATGGTCCAGAAAGTTTGACAGTCCAGTCTGCCAGTGTCATCACCTGCTTTGCTCACCTAAAACTTACTAACATAAATACAGTTCGCCCCTGAGATTCTATCGCACATCAAAGCCTCCCTTCCTTCTGATGGAAAGGGGAACTCAACACTCGACCTCTGGAATGGAGTTGAACTCGACATCTGGAGGGGAGTGGATTCAAGGAGTGGAGACCAATGCGCATCAGCATCACAAGGGAGCCCATTCTAATGGAGACAATGTCCTCCGCCCGTTCCCAAAACATTGAAGGGCCGCTCAAAGGAAAGGGACAGTCGAACCGCAGCTACCGACGGTCGTCTCCATCCTGTATTTAGTTTAACTCCTGATCCTAACTTTCACGCCTACCCTACTTATACTACTAATAAAAAAAAAACTACTACATTGCATTATCTAACTTACAAGAACATCTACCTAACAGTTTTGGGTTACAGTTTGCTACCTTAAACCTATTAACAAAATACAATTCGCCTGTGAGATGCGAAAGCACAGAGTCCACTCCTGTTCAGGAAAATCGCTATGGCAATAGGGATTTAAGGAGTGCTCTCCAAACTGCCTCAACATCTCAAGGGCCCCCGTTTTGATAGCGACAAGCCTGTCAATTTTCTAGACCATCAAAAATGTAAAACATTTATTTAACAACAAGTATGCAGCCCTTCAGGACATGCACACATGGTGTTAAAAAAACAAACGGCGCACCTCCAACCCCTTTCGCCGGCCTATCCATCTCCAGAATTGATTGATGCACTTGTCACACCAACCTCACCTATTAACTAGGTAAAAAAATTGCAAATGGTCTGATGGTCCAGAAAGTTTGACAGTCCAGTCTGCCAGTATCATCACCTGCTTTGCTCACCTAAAACTTACTAACATAAATACAGTTCGCCCCTGAGATTCTATCGCACATCAAAGCCTCCCTTCCTTCTGATGGAAAGGGGAACTCAACACTCGCCCTCTGGAATGGAGTTGAACTCGACATCTGGAGGGGAGTGGATTCAAGGAGTGGAGACCAATGCGCATCAGCATCACAAGGGAGCCCATTCTAATGGAGACAATGTCCTCCGCCCGTTCCCAAAACATTGAGGGGCCGCTTAAAGGAAAGGGACAGTCGAACCGCAGCTACCGACGGTCGTCTCCATCCTGTATTTAGTTTAACTCCTCATCCTAACTTTCACGCCTACCCTACTTATACTACTAAAAAAAAAAAAAACTACTACATTGCATTATCTAACTTACAAGAACATCTACCTAACAGTTTTGGGTTACAGTTTGCTACCTTAAACCTATTAACAAAATACAATTCGCCTGTGAGATGCGAAAGCACAGAGTCCACTCCTGTTCACGAAAATCGCTATGGCAATAGGGATTTAAGTGGATTTAAGGAGTGCTCTCCAAACTGCCTCAACATCTCAAGGGCCCCCGTTTTGATAGCGATAAGCCTGTCAATTTTCTAGACCATCAAAAATGTAAAACATTTATTTAACAACAAGTATGCAGCCCTTTAGGACATGCACACATGGTGTTAAAAAAACAAACGGCGCACCTCCAACCCCTTTCGCCGGCCTATCCATCTCCAGAATTGATTGATGCACTTGTCACACCAACCTCACCTATTAACTAGGTAAAAAAATTGCAAATGGCCTGATGGTCCAGAAAGTTTGACAGTCCAGTCGGCCAGTGTCATCACCTGCTTTGCTCACCTAAAACTTACTAACATAAATACAGTTCGCCCCTGAGATTCTATCGCACATCAAAGCCTCCCTTCCTTCTGATGGAAAGGGGAACTCAACACTCGACCTCTGGAATGGAGTTGAACTCGACATCTGGAGGGGAGTGGATTCAAGGAGTGGAGACCAATGCGCATCAGCATCACAAGGGAGCCCATTCTAATGGAGACAATGTCCTCCGCCCGTTCCCAAAACATTGAGGGGCCGCTCAAAGGAAAGGGACAGTCGAACCGCAGCTACCGACGGTCGTCTCCATCCTGTATTTAGTTTAACTCCTGATCCTAACTTTCACGCCTACCCTACTTATACTATTAAAAAAAAAAAAAACTACTACATTGCATTATCTAACTTACAAGAACATCTACCTAACAGTTTTGGGTTACAGTTTGCTACCTTAAACCTATTAATAATATACAATTCGCATGTGAGATGCGAAAGCACAGAGTCCACTCCTGTTCACGAAAATCGCTATGGCAATAGGGATTTAAGTGGATTTAAGGAGTGCTCTCCAAACTGCCTCAACATCTCAAGGGCCCCCGTTTTGATAGCGATAAGCCTGTCAATTTTCTAGACCATCAAAAATGTAAAACATTTATTTAACAACAAGTATGCAGCCCTTTAGGACATGCACACATGGTGTTAAAAAAACAAACGGCGCACCTCCAACCCCTTTCGCCGGCCTATCCATCTCCAGAATTGATTGATGCACTTGTCACACCAACCTCACCTATTAACTAGGTAAAAAAATTGCAAATGGCCTGATGGTCCAGAAAGTTTGACAGTCCAGTCGGCCAGTGTCATCACCTGCTTTGCTCACCTAAAACTTACTAACATAAATACAGCTCGCCCCTGAGATTCTATCGCACATCAAAGCCTCCCTTCCTTCTGATGGAAAGGGGAACTCAACACTCGACCTCTGGAATGGAGTTGAACTCGACATCTGGAGGGGAGTGGATTCAAGGAGTGGAGACCAATGCGCATCAGCATCACAAGGGAGCCCATTCTAATGGAGACAATGTCCTCCGCCCGTTCCCAAAACATTGAGGGGCCGCTCAAAGGAAAGGGACAGTCGAACCGCAGCTACCGACGGTCGTCTCCATCCTGTATTTAGTTTAACTCCTCATCCTAACTTTCACGCCTACCCTACTTATACTATTAAAAAAAAAAAACTACTACATTGCATTATCTAACTTACAAGAACATCTACCTAACAGTTTTGGGTTACAGTTTGCTACCTTAAACCTATTAACAAAATACAATTCACCTGTGAGATGCGAAAGCACAGAGTCCACTCCTGTTCATGAAAATCGCTATGGCAATAGGGATTTAAGTGGATTTAAGGAGTGCTCTCCAAACTGCCTCAACATCTCAAGGGCACCCGTTTTGATAGCGACAAGCCTGTCAATTTTCTAGACCATCAAAAATGTAAAACATTTATTTAACAACAAGTATGCAGCCCTTCAGGACATGCACACATGGTGTTAAAAAAAACAAACGGCGCACCTCCAACCCCTTTCGCCGGCCTATCCATCTCCAGAATTGATTGATGCACTTGTCACACCAACCTCACCTATTAACTAGGTAAAAAAATTGCAAATGGCCTGATGGTCCAGAAAGTTTGACAGTCCAGTCGGCCAGTGTCATCACCTGCTTTGCTCACCTAAAACTTACTAACATAAATACAGTTCGCCCCTGAGATTCTATCGCACATCAAAGCCTCCCTTCCTTCTGATGGAAAGGGGAACTCAACACTCGACCTCTGGAATGGAGTTGAACTCGACATCTGGAGGGGAGTGGATTCAAGGAGTGGAGACCAATGCGCATCAGCATCACAAGGGAGCCCATTCTAATGGAGACAATGTCCTCCGCCCGTTCCCAAAACATTGAGGGGCCGCTCAAAGGAAAGGGACAGTCGAACCGCAGCTACCGACGGTCGTCTCCATCCTGTATTTAGTTTAACTCCTGATCCTAACTTTCACGCCTACCCTACTTATACTATTAAAAAAAAAAACTACTACATTGCATTATCTAACTTACAAGAACATCTACCTAACAGTTTTGGGTTACAGTTTGCTACCTTAAACCTATTAACAAAATACAATTCGCCTGTGAGATGCGAAAGCACAGAGTCCACTCCTGTTCAGGAAAATCGCTATGGCAATAGGGATTTAAGGAGTGCTCTCCAAACTGCCTCAACATCTCAAGGGCCCCCGTTTTGATAGCGACAAGCCTGTCAATTTTCTAGACCATCAAAAATTTAAAACATTTATTTAACAACAAGTATGCAGACCTTTAGGACATGCACACATGGTGTTAAAAAAACAAACGGCGCACCTCCAACCCCTTTCGCCGACCTATCCATCTCCAGAATTGATTGATGCACTTGTCACACCAACCTCACCTATTAACTAGGTAAAAAAATTGCAAATGGCCTGATGGTCCAGAAAGTTTGACAGTCCAGTCTGCCAGTGTCATCACCTGCTTTGCTCACCTAAAACTTACTAACATAAATACAGTTCGCCCCTGAGATTCTATCGCACATCAAAGCCTCCCTTCCTTCTGATGGAAAGGGGAACTCAACACTCGACCTCTGGAATGGAGTTGAACTCGACATCTGGAGGGGAGTGGATTCAAGGAGTGGAGACCAATGCGCATCAGCATCACAAGGGAGCCCATTCTAATGGAGACAATGTCCTCCGCCCGTTCCCAAAACATTGAGGGGCCGCTCAAAGGAAAGGGACAGTCGAACCGCAGCTACCGACGGTCGTCTCCATCCTGTATTTAGTTTAACTCCTCATCCAAACTTTCACACCTACCCTACTTATACTACTAAAAAAAAAAAAAAAATACTACATTGCATTATCTAACTTACAAGAACATCTACCTAACAGTTTTGGGTTACAGTTTGCTACCTTAAACCTATTAACAAAATATAATTCGCCTGTGAGATGCGAAAGCACAGAGTCCACTCCTGTTCACGAAAATCACTATGGCAATAGGGATTTAAGTGGATTTAAGGAGTGCTCTCCAAACTGCCTCAACATCTCAAGGGCCCCCGTTTTGATAGCAACAAGCCTGTCAATTTTCTAGACCATCAAAAATTTAAAACATTTATTTAACAACAAGTATGCAGCCCTTCAGGACATGCACACATGGTGTTAAAAAAATAAACGGCGCACCTCCAACCCCTTTCGCCGGCCTATCCATCTCCAGAATTGATTGATGCACTTGTCACACCAACCTCACCTATTAACTAGGTAAAAAAATTGCAAATGGCCTGATGGTCCAGAAAGTTTGACAGTCCAGTCTGCCAGTGTCATCACCTGCTTTGCTCACCTAAAACTTACTAACATAAATACAGTTCGCCCCTGAGATTCTATCGCACATCAAAGCCTCCCTTCCTTCTGATGGAAAGGGGAACTCAACACTCGACCTCTGGAATGGAGTTGAACTCGACATCTGGAGGGGAGTGGATTCAAGGAGTGGAGACCAATGCGCATCAGCATCACAAGGGAGCCCATTCTAATGGAGACAATGTCCTCCGCCCGTTCCCAAAACATTGAGGGGCCGCTCAAAGGAAAGGGACAGTCGAACCGCAGCTACCGACGGTCGTCTCCATCCTGTATTTAGTTTAACTCCTGATCCTAACTTTCACGCCTACCCTACTTATACTACTAAAAAAAAAAAAACTACTACATTGCATTATCTAACTTACAAGAACATCTACCTAACAGTTTTGGGTTACAGTTTGCTACCTTAAACCTATTAACAAAATACAATTCGCCTGTGAGATGCGAAAGCACAGAGTCCACTCCTGTTCACGAAAATCGCTATGGCAATAGGGATTTAAGTGGATTTAAGGAGTGCTCTCCAAACTGCCTCAACATCTCAAGGGCCCCCGTTTTGATAGCGACAAGCCTGTCAATTTTCTAGACCATCAAAAATTTAAAACATTTATTTAACAACAAGTATGCAGCCCTTCCGGACATGCACACATGGTGTTAAAAAAAACAAACGGAGCACCTCCAACCCCTTTCGCCGGCCTATCCATCTCCAGAATTGATTGATGCACTTGTCACACCAACCTCACCTATTAACTAGGTAAAAAAATTGCAAATGGCCTGATGGTCCAGAAAGTTTGACAGTCCAGTCTGCCAGTGTCATCACCTGCTTTGCTCACCTAAAACTTACTAACATAAATACAGTTCGCCCCTGAGATTCTATCGCACATCAAAGCCTCCCTTCCTTCTGATGGAAAGGGGAACTCAACACTCGACCTCTGGAATGGAGTTGAACTCGACATCTGGAGGGGAGTGGATTCAAGGAGTGGAGACCAATGCGCATCAGCATCACAAGGGAGCCCATTCTAATGGAGACAATGTCCTCCGCCCGTTCCCAAAACATTGAGGGGCCGCTCAAAGGAAAGGGACAGTCGAACCGCAGCTACCGACGGTCGTCTCCATCCTGTATTTAGTTTAACTCCTCATCCTAACTTTCACGCCTACCCTACTTATACTACTAAAAAAAAAAAAACTACTACATTGCATTATCTAACTTACAAGAACATCTACCTAACAGTTTTGGGTTACAGTTTGCTACCTTAAACCTATTAACAAAATACAATTCGCCTGTGAGATGCGAAAGCACAGAGTCCACTCCTGTTCAGGAAAATCGCTATGGCAATAGGGATTTAAGGAGTGCTCTCCAAACTGCCTCAACATCTCAAGGGCCCCCGTTTTGATAGCGACAAGCCTGTCAATTTTCTAGACCATCAAAAATGTAAAACATTTATTTAACAACAAGTATGCAGCCCTTCAGGACATGCACACATGGTGTTAAAAAAAACTTCCTAACATAAATACAGTTCGCCCCTGAGATTCTATCGCATTCAGGACTTTGTATTCCAATGCCTTACAGGCTCGCCAAGCGTTGTTCAGTAGAGGTATATCAGAAGTGTGAGTAACTTACAATCTCCTTACCAAGTATATACAGGTAAAGCAAAGAAAACCCATAAATATATATGGGGGAATTTATTTAAGCAAAAAAGGTGTGAAAAAGTTACATAATTTGGCACAGGACTTTGTTGTGCAAAAAATGTGTAACCTCTTTAGTTTTATGCCGCATATGGCACTGTTTAATAAGGGAAGCAGAATTTGGAAACCATCTGTGGCTTTGACAGATTTACTGTACATAAATCGTACCAGTAAAACACTGCAGTTCATATTTGCGCAGATTTAGTTTTTTGACACATGGATGGCCTTATATGTGCTAAATGTATTAAGAGACGCAGTCATGGGAATCATATTAAATCTGGTGCATCAATGTAGATCAGTGTTTCCCAACTCCTGTCGTCAGGGACCCTTAACAGGTCATGTTTTCAGGATTTCCTCAGTATTGCACAGGTGATATATTTATTGTCCTCGCCTCAGACATTGCCACAAGTGTTCTCTCTGGTTAGTATGGCATTATTATGTCATCATTCCTTTGTTACATCATAACTGTAATGCATTGTTACAAAGCTAGTGTAGTATGTGGGAGGGCTAAAAAGGGGAGGGGCTTGTAAGCTTGGAGCAGCTAATTGGAGAAAATCTGACAATGTCACTTTGCTGGGAAAGGCCAGCTTAGCACTCGACAAAGCTGGGTTAATACCGGGGATAATTCCACATGGAGATGAACATCATAATGGACTATCCTGAACTTGCCCAGTAGAAGTGCCATTAAGGAATTAACAAGTCACCAGATGTAATCCAGTAAGAATGAAAACACAGGACATGTAGGACATCTATATATATAAAATTGAATGTATGTCTGTCTGCGTGCGTGTCTGCGTGCGTGCGTGCGTGCGTGCGTGTCTGTTTGTCCTTTATGCGCTACTACACCATTCATCCGATCGCCATGAAACTTTGGGAAGTTGTTGAGTACACTCCTGGGAAGATTATAGGCATAGTACAAATATCCTACGATAAATGGCGCGCGAGCGTCGTCGAAAGTTACGCCCCCCCCCCCCACGTAGATCGAATAAGTAAGCCACCTGCTATTGTGATGTCATCACTGATGTCATCAACATCGGACGCCCTTGAACATGCCCCAACATGTTCTATAAAGCTGCATTGTGATGTCATTAAGGCTGTATTATGACACGTACAGCTTGGAACCACTAGAGCACGCCAGCCAATTACCATTGGAGTTGGAAGTGGGTAAACAAGTACTAGGATATCTTCCTAAGAAGCCACAGCAGCCGGATAAATTGTATGTTCCACCCAACGGCTATTTTATTCAGCCCGCAAGGGGGAAGCAGCGGCCTACAAAATCTCATTCAGGTAGGTAGGTTCAGTTCTTGGAGGTTGGGGAATGCTTATGGGCAAGGCCTTATGTCTCATCCCAACTCGATTATTCAATTCTAAGCGCAAAAGAATTAGCGTCCAAATTTTATGTACAGAATTTAATTCTCTCATTTCCCAATGTCATAGAAACTTGAAATTTGGCACGAGCATTGATTATGTCATAAATAGGAAAAGTTAATGGGTCCCAACTCGATTATTCAATTCAAAGCGCCAAAGAATTAGCGTCCAAATATTACGTACGGAATCTAATTCTCTCATTTCCGGATGTCATAGATAGATAGATAGATAGATAGACTGTATGCAATAACCTAGATAGATAGATAGATAGACTGTATGCAATAACCTAGATAGATAGATAGATAGATAGATAGATAGACTGTATGCAATGACACGTACAGCTTGAAACCATAAATACTAATTCTCTCATTTCCTGATGTCATAGATAGATAGATAAATAGATAGATAGATAGATAGACTGTATGCAATAACCCAGATAGATAGATAGATAGATAGATAGATAGATAGATAGATAGACTGTATGCAATAACCCTGATAGATAGATAGATAGATAGACTGTATGCAATAACCCAGATAGATAGATAGATAGATAGACTGTATGCAATAACCCTGATAGATAGATAGATAGATAGATAGATAGATAGATAGATAGATAGATAGACTGTATGCAATAACCCAGATAGATAGATAGATAGATAGATAGATAGATAGATAGATAGATAGATAGACTGTATGCAATGACACGTACAGCTTGGAACCATAAATACTAGAGCACGCCAGCCATTTACAGTCAGTCTCCATTGGAGTTGGAAGTGGGCAAACATGTACTAGACTATCTTCCCAAGAAGCCACAGCAGCCGGATAAATTGTATGTTCCACACAACGGCTATTTTATTCAGCCTGCAAGGGGGAAGCAGAGGCCTACAAAACCTCAGTGGTCGCTGCTGCCGTCATCTAGATATATAAAAACGAATGTATGTATGTATGTCTGTCTTCGCAGCAACGCGCGACGGGTACGCTAGTTTCTCTATATATACAGCCCCATTATACAGTGATACATATATAGACTATGCATATGCTGCATTGAAGGACATTACATGCATGTGTGTATCCAATTCGGGTCTAGTTCACCAAGCTGAAGAGTTCCTGAAAAAATGATGCTTAATAGGGTTTTCCAGGGAGAATATTACTGATGACCAATCCTTAGGATAGGTCATCAATAGTTGATCGGCTGGGGTCCATGGCTCAGGACTGCGATTGATTAGATGAGCGGGCGAATACTGACAGCACCGCAAAATACAGAGGTCGGAACGGAAGCATCGCAAGTCTCTGCGCCGACCTCTGTTTAGTTGCTGGTGCTTGTAACTGCAAGCATGGTTCTCAATGAAATCAATGCAAACTGTCTAAGTTGAGGGTCTGCCTACCTGAAACGGGATCTTCTCATCCCAGCTGTAGGTCCTCCTCTAGTAAATCGTCTGTTGGGTGATCTCCTTGTAGCCATTGGGTGATCTCCTTCCAGTTGTTGGGTGATCTCCTTCCAGCTGTTGGGATGATTATCCTTCCAGTTGTTGGGTGATCTTCCTTTAACTCAGCTGCTCTGTGATGTTCTCCGGGCTCCTGCTCTGCTGTTTGGAATGCTGTCCACTGTGTCACGGAATATATTGGTTAGTATTGCATTATGATGTCATAATTCCTTTGTGACATCATCATTTCAATGCCTTGTTACAAAGCTAGTGTAACATGTGGTCGGGCTGAAAAAGGGGAGGGGCTTATAAGCTTGGAGCTGCTTATTGGAGAAAATCTGATAATGTCACTTTGCTGGGGAAGGCCAGCTTAGCACTCGACAAAGCTGGGTTGATACTGGGGTTAATTCACATGGTGAGGATTGTAGATATACAGCAGTCTCATCTTATGCAGTGTATCCAAGTAAGAAAGTACCTGACATTAAAGAGACCTACTGACAGTTTATCTAGCTGATCCTCATTACACCCCTCAAAACCTCAAAGTACAGCAAAATGTGGAGGCCCCTATAATAAAACTGTGCACTGAGTGTCTATTATAGGTATTTCTAGGTGTAGCCTAACACATACTAGAGGAGATATACTAAGTAAAATGTCCTAAAGTACACAAGGTGGCAAGTTTAGGATTAGAGATGAGCGAGCATACTCGTTTAGGGCAATTACTTGAGCCAGCATTGTCCTTAGCGAGTACCTGCCCGCTCGGAAAAAAAGATTCGGGTGCCGGTGGGGGGCGGGGGAGAGCGGAGGGGGAACGGAGGGGAGATCTCTCTCTCCCTCTCTCCCCCCGCTCACTCCCGCAACTCACCGCTCACCCGAATCTTTTTTTCCGAGCGGGCAGGTACTCAATAAGGACAATACTCGCTCGAGTAATTGCCCTTACGAGTATGCTCGCTCATCTCTATTTAGAATGCATCTTAAACACTTTTTAATTATACCTTAATGGTTTTGAAATGTACTAAAGGGATGGGGATTGTAAGACGCAAGACTGTTCTCACAAAATATTTATGTAGATATGTATATAAGATATGACTTGAAGAATAGAACAAAACTGATCTAGTACGGTAAGCGCATAATATCGAATGGCCCTACGTGCAAAATTTTGATACACTTTAAACCATTTCTTTGGCACAATTGATAAATCACTCCTATTGTTTCCATTGGGACATCATAATGGACTATCCTGAACTTGGCCAATAGAATCGTCATTAAGGAATTATCAAATCACCAGAAGTCATGCAGTGAGGATAAAGACACAGGACATGTAGGACAATTCTCTATATATACAGTCCCATTATACAGTGATACATAAATAGACTATGCATATGCTGCATTGAAGGACATTACATGCATGTGTGTATCCAATTCGGGTCTAGCTCACCAAGCTGAAGAGTTCCTGAAAAAAATATGCTAAAAGAAGTTTTCCAGGGAGAATATTACTTAGAATAGGTCATCAATAGTTGATCGGCTGGGGTCCGTCGCTCGGGACCCCAATTGATCAGCTGAGCGGGCGCATGCTGATAGTGCCGCAAATACACAGAGGTCAAACGGGAAGCATCGGAAGTCTCAATGGATCAAAGAAGTATTGATGATCTATCCTCATAATAGGTCATCAATAGTTGATCAGCAGGGATTCGTTGCTCAGGACTCCAACCGACCCGCTCATTGTAAGCCTACTGACAGCAAAGGAGTAGCCACTGCTCCAACTTCTGTGTAGTGGCCAGAGCTTGTAATTGCAAGCGCAGATTTAATTGAAAACAATGAGAACTGTGCCTTTAGTTACCAGCGCCAGCCATTATACAGGAGACAGAGCAGCAACGATGGGCCCCAACCGATCAACTATTGATGACTTACCCCGAGGATAGGTCATCAATAGTATTTTCCATGGAAAGCTCCTTAAAGGCCAGGAGTAAAGAGAACATATTAATGTTTTAGTAGTATTACTAGTAAGACAAGAATAGATGCAGCATACCGTATATTCTTATCATGAAGACAGCAGGAGTGGTGAATGGCTGAATATATAGGATAAGGCCTTATTCACACAACCGTCCAAAAATCGTGAAAAAAATAATAACTGTTTTCGGTCGCCGATTTTATAACCAGTGTCAAAAGACAGGTCTTGCCCTATCTTTTTCTGAGATACACTGGAAGCTCCCGTAGACTTCTATGGGAGCTGAAAAACAAGGGAGGGGTAGGGAGTTTAACTGCGTCCAAGGTCGGAAGAGAAGACAGCTGGCTCTATGTTAACATCAGAAGTCATTCCAAAGATTTCTGCTGGTCGAGGGATTTCCACACAGCAACGTTTTTTTTGCCGATACGCTGCAAAGATGCCTAAAAGAGAGATCAGAACAAGAATGACTGATTGTATATAGAAACAGATATATGAGATATGATGAAATATTAGAAGATGGAGTAAAAAAGACTTTGGCTTTAAGAAAGATTGACTTTTAAGTACTGTACAGCCAAATACATGCCAGTGGAGTTCGCTAGTACTCACTAGTGTTACTTAGTAAGAGCTTAAACAGACGGGTGCATGCGCTAATACGCTTACCACTATAGAGTGCAGTAGTGCATTAACCAGGACGGGGGCTTGACTATTCAAACTCCGTGCTATTACCCATGTGTTTAAACCCTCAAGCAGATGGACTTCACAGATGGACTTACAGTGTAGCAGGACAGCATATTGTGATGGTGAAGGGCTCCGGCACACTGGCGAGAATGATATCAGCCCCGATATCGCTCCCGCAACCTTTCTAAAAACCCTTGGATGCAAGGCGCTTTCACATGGAAATAGCCTCACATCCCTGTGGGATTCCCCTCATCCCTGCCGCAGCTGTCACAGCCGCAGTAGGGGATCGTGATCTTATCTCATTGTCTTTAATGGTGTTGACGCTGCTGCCGTCGGCCCCATTGGAACCAATGGGGGATGTCGTTTTTTTTCCTGCAGCATGGCAGTAGTGAAAACATCCCAAATTTGAATAAAACCATTGAAATTCATTGGTTCAATAGTTATGTGTTTTTGTACTCACTGCTAATTTCCTCCCTAATGAAGAAGAACCAGGAGATGACCCCGTACAGAACTGCCAAAAAACCCAAAAAGAGAGGATGTGGAGGAGAGTTAAGAACACTTAGGGCTCTTACATACGGCGTAATACTGCGTGTATTTGCGCAATGGAAATTTGCATACACAATACTCAGACAACATAACCCATTGATTTCAGTGGCTTCATTCACATTTAATTTTTTTGCATGCGTGCAAAAAAATGAACGTGCTCATTTCTGCGCACCAAGGATCCCTATCGAAGTCTATGGGAGCTGCGCAAATATGTGCTCAAAGCATGCGCAAATGTGCAATATGCTGCACAATTCATTGAAAAAAAACACATCTGGACCGCATTGAGCTAAATGGCCATTTAACTCAGGGCTTATTTACACCAGCATATATTGGCCGGAGTTTTAACGGCCGGCTGATATACGCTTCGGTCTTAGCAGTCCCCCTTTACCGCCTCTCCTCCAAGCGGTTTGCAATAGAAGTAGGCAGGGTGGGGTGGAGCTAAGCTCCCGCCCCTTGTCCATAGCCAGCAATGGGAGTGGGCTGGAAAGAGCGGAGCTTATCTCCACCAGAGGCGGAGAGCCAGTGAGGGGGATGGAAGGGGGGAACTGCTTAGATGGGAGCGTATATCGGCCGGCTGATATATGCTCGTGTAAATAAGCCCTCAGGACATGGAAGTGTCCCGTGTGCGAAAAAACCCAGCCATGCTTGTGCAAATAGTATGGAATACGCCAATATCAGCGCAAATCAGGCCCATTCATAGCACAAATACATTGTGCTGAAGCGTGCGCATGTGTGCATACACTTATGTGGAACCGCCCTAAGGTTGGCTTCACACAGGCGTAGAACACGCAAAGAATACAACCCATTGCTTGCAATGCATTCGTTCAATTTCGTTATCCTCCGTGCTCATTTCAGTTGTTCTATTTTTCTGCATATTGCTGCACCAGAGGCCCCCATAAAAGTCATTGAGGGGTGCACAATATGCAAGATGCCTGAAACAATGTGTTAATGTGCAAGAATAAAAACACCCTATTGGTTATATGTCCTGTATGTAGACAACAATATCCACAGCAGTTAGGGCTTCCTCACAGGAGTGTATATGCAAAAATGGTTGCCACAGCGCATGAGCGAGGTCGGTGAGGAAGATTTGTGCACATGACGGCACATAGTACTGCAGTTTTTTCGCATGCATGGCTAGTTCACACATGCGCACGACACATCCTTTCCATGGATTAAAGGGCTATTCAGCCTAACGAGGTCCAGATGTATTCTTTATCTGCGTCTTGCTTAGTTTTTTGCACTTCCACTTGCTTATTTGCTCACTTCCCATAGACTTCTATGGTGGTCTTTGCTGCGCAGGTCCTACAGTTTTCCACGTGTGCACATTGCGAGCACAAAACAAACCAATGATAATGAGCCTATTGAAATAAATGGGTCCTATTCTCTGCGTTTGGCGCAAGCAGATTTTGTGCACACAAATACCAGCAAAAGACGATCGTCCAAAGAAGCCCCTATGATACAATTTAGTGTAGATGCGCACCTGTTCTGTATAAATGAAGGATGAGTCTCTGAGGGTAAAATTTGGTCTGGAATTGCGCTGGCCAACACGCGTTTTTCACGCCCATGCAAGTCGTTTTACATTCTAAACCGCCTCGCATCGCACCTGTGAAATTGTGATCATCGGGCGCGTGTTTCAGGTGTGTCGGAGAATCGCAAGTGTTACCTATTGATTTCACTGACATGCACATCACACAGCCTGTGAGTGTCATGGGAAGTCTTTTAAGGCCCCATTGCAAACAATTGGCGAGGCGTTCCACTGTACCGTTCTGCCACAGTCACATACAGCATGGGAAACAGTAAAAGTCAACCGATCATGGCATGCAGGCATTAGACAGTCTAAGACCCCATTTACACTGACAGATGATCACTCAAAAGTCGCTCATACGACATTTGGAGTGACAGTTTTGAGCGATCATCTTTGCATACCTTATAGTAGCTAAGTAGCTACTATACAGTTATGCAGCCGAAGCGGGACACAGCCACGGTCACTAATAGAACAAGACAGCTGTTTTGCATAAGCAAATAGCTATATTGTTCTGCATGCCTGCAGCCCGTGTCCCGCTGTGAATTCACAGCAGGACACAGGCAGGGAGAATCTTATCAGCGCAGCCGGCTCTGATAACAACCACTGCACCGATAACAGCTGATCACTCAATCCAAGAAAAATTGAAGTGAGCGATCAACGACTCATGCACGAAAACTGCACGATATCAGTGCATGAGACACTCAATGCAAAAGACGGCTTTGAGCGATATATATATATATTTTTAGCAATTCACGTTGTGTCTTAATGGGCCATTACAAGATGTGGAATGAGCAGTATTGTTTTATTATCTAGCTACAAGAGCTTTAATTAGATACAAACAGCCGACAGATTCCGTTTAACCCCTTAAGGATGTGGCTCTTTTCTTCTATTTTTTCCTCCCCACTTTTTAAAGATCATAACTCTTTTATTTATCCCACAACATAGATGTCTGAGGGCCTGTTTCCTGCGGGACAAGTTCTATTTTTTAATGGTACTATTTAATGTACCACATAGTATACTAAAAGACTTTTAGAAAAAATTCTAAGTGGAGTGAAATAGAAAAAAGTGTAATTCTGCCATCTTTGGGGTGGGGTGGGGTGGGGGGATTCTTTCTATCGTGTACACACTACTGAAAAAAGATCCTATGGGTCAGTGTGATTGCTACAAGACTGACTTAATATAGTTTTTTCCCCTTTATTACCTATAAAAAAATCTAATATCTTTGGGAAAAAAGGTTTAGTTTTTTTATTTAGATTTTTTTTATTAAAAAGGGTTTGCTTTAAAACTTTTATTATCTTTTACTATAAATAATTAATAAAACTTTTTAAAACTGATTTTTACCTTTTTTTTTTAGTCATGTCCTTGTGGCAGTTTGATCAATCCCATAGTATTATATTATACTGCAAACTGACAGACAATCTATCAAGCCGGATCGCAGGCTTTCACAATGCGCCAGGTTACATGGCAACTGAACAGCACCATGCGATAAGATCACAGGGGCCGTTTAGGACCCCATAACACTGATCGAAGCATTTATATGCCACGGTCAGAACTGAAGGCTGCATTTAAGGGCTTATTCACACAACTGTATATTGGCCGGCTCGTAAAAACAGCCGGCCGATATACGGTACCGTGAGATGCACATGGTGGTGTATACGCTGTAGAGTGGGGAAAACAGCTTAGCTCCCCTTCCCTCCCCCTTGCCGTCTCTCTGCAATAGGATGAGGCGGGAGCTAGTGCTCTGAGCTCCCGCCCCTCTCCGCTGTTTGCAATGGGATTGGTAGGATAGGGGCGGGACGTAGCTCTGCCCCTGTCCCACCCCTCTAATTTCAAAAAACGGTAAGAGGCGGAGAGGAGAAGAAAAGGGGGATGCAGTTTAGCAGTCATGCTGCTAAACTCCCTCCCACCTCCCTTTTCCTGCAGCTATCATTGCCTTCCATAGGAGTCAGTGCAGCTGCCGATGTAAATACGCTGATGTAAACCAATGTATCAGATCGGCAGCGTATATCGGCTAGAGGGTGAAAAGACGGCCAATATATGTCCATGTGAAGAAGGCCTAAAGGTTAACAGCTCTGATCAGCGGTAGTGCTGATTGTAGCTATTGCAGTTGGGTGTGGGCTGTAAGAAACAACCAGGACTCATATTGTATGGAGCGGGATCGAACCCCCGATTCCTCCTACATGCATACCCTGAGCTTCCATGATGTGACTATACGTCCCGGAGCATTAGAAAGCTGCATCAAAATCTGCAAAGAAAACTGAATCTGTAATCCAAATCGCTTGTCTGAAAAAAAAGATTTCTTCTAATGAGTCCAAGTTGTGTCCAAGTTTGCTTAGTTACAAAGTTGGACAGAACTTGCATGAAAGCATCGCCCGTGTATAGGAGCCCATAGTGTCTCTTCACACCTGATATCAGATCAGATGGGAGATAGTAAGTATGAGGACACTTAATGTGTTCTAGGAAATATTAGATTTCCATGTAGGTAGATCATGTGATAAATGTATTATATGTAATGCTCATTAAGTACAGAGACATCTTAAGGGCTTATTCAGACGGGCATATATCGGTCAGGTTTTCACGCCCGGTCGATATACACTGCCCCTCTTTGCAAGGGGATGGGGTGGAACAGGAGTTAGTGCACTGAGCTCCCGCCCCTTCTCTGCCCCTCACGACTGTTTGCGGGACGGGCGGGGTTGGGGCGCAGCTAAGTTCTGTCCCCGTTGAGCCCTCTCCCACTGCAAACAATGGCGAGAGATGGAGAGGGAGCAGGAGCTCAGTGCACAAGCTCCGTCCCGTCCTCCCCTTGCAGAGAGGGACAGCATAGACCATTTGGGCGTGAAAACCCAACTGATATACGCCAAATAAGCCCTAAACTTGCCAAGCACACTCAGCCATGTACATATGTGAGTCCTCGGAGGTGCCAGTGGTACGGGCTTCCTTGTGGGCTTTTACTGCACAGTAAAAGCTTGTTAGTACCAGTTTACCACCCACAGCTGCCATGGATCCCTGCCAGATACTACATCATACTTCTCCATGTTTCTTTTGCTTCTAGGAGGGTAAAACAAGCAAAAACACATAGTAATGCAACAACCCAAAAGGGAAAAAATAAAAACCTCAGCGCTGACAAATGGCTTAGTTTTCTCTATGCTCCTGGATGATGGAAATGAGTCAAGTGTTGATTCCTGTGCTGGAGACATAAATTGTCACATTTCTTAGTATGACAAGTAAGGGAAGGGTTTAGGTTAAATTGTAATTCTTAACCCCTTAGTGACCAGCCCATAGTGTTTTTACGTCCTAGCAAAGTGGGCTTTAATCCCCGAGGACATAAAAACATGTGTCTTGCAGGGATTGAAGCCACGTGGGCTATGGACGTGACAGCTCCATGCTGTTGGTGCCCACAGGTAGCTGACAGCATGGAGCTGTCATCTTGGACTGCGGGCAGTCCACCCCGGCAATGCAATCAGCGCTATCCAGTGGGTATCGACGATCGCATTAAAATGCAAACATGTTTTTAAAAAGTTAAATAGATTCAGCGGCCCTCATGGATAGGATCCATGGGGCAGCTGAGAATTATTACCCCGTCCTCCGCACTGCCCCCCGCTGATCTGGTCCTCGAGGACTAGACACTAGCCTTCTGCCCATGCGTGCCAGACGGATGACGTCACGGTTATTTGCAGAAGGCTAGGAGCCCCGGCAAATTTTAAATCTTCTGGCTCTTAGCTCCTGAAGGTAGTCAGGAACCAGGAGATGTCACCGGGGACCGCGGTGACTGTTCCCCAGGCCAGTGATCCCTGCTTATGCAATGGATAGCGGCGATCACGAAAAAGTTTTTAAAAAGTTCAAGTTTCACCTGCACTCATGGATCGGATCCATGGAGAAGGTGAAAATACTCACCCCGGGTCCTCCGTGATGTCCTGGTCTTCCAGGACCTGCAGACCCCTTCTGCGCACGAGCGCCCAATGTCATTCATTGGGCACATGCACAGAGCAGCTCGTGGCCCGGGAAATTTAAAATGCCTCTGCTCCTGGCTACCATGTGGCAATACGCAGAGAATAGAACCCATTGATTTTAAGGGATTCATTCACATCTCTAAATTTTGCGCTCGCATTGTATTCACATAAAAAACACACAGCATTTGCACACTAAAGGTCCCCCTATAAGTCATTGCGTACAATACACAAGCAGATGCGTGATATGCTACGTAAGGCGGCCCGCACATGACCAGATTTGCACAGCGTAATCCGGGGCTGGCGTTCGCTGCCGGAATACCCAGCAAATAGCTGCCATTTACATGATATGCAAAAGCACATTTTCCTGCCCACAAGCGGAAAATCGCAGCAGGTTCTATTTTAGTGTGCGCTGAGCAGGGATGGCTTCCATCAAAGTCAATGGAAGCTGCCTGTCCCACGGCTCTTCTGCAATGACCATTGCAGAAGGGTTGAGGCATTTGCGTCATTGCCTAGCGACAACATGGGAGGGCCTGTACTGCGCATGTTCCTTGGCTAACCGTCCGAAATATTTACAGGATAGAAGGCCGTCTGCACTGACAGCTACATGGGTCACCGGCCAGGCACAGGGATAAAATCAGGGACAATACCCCTCTAAGCGCAACAAGAGTAACCTAGATAGTAGCTGTGGCTTCAAGATAATCTTGAGACGACTTGATTGCTTGTATATCTAGTCTTAACAGGCTGTGGTTCTTGTGGGGGACAGTACCCCACAAGATTGCAAAGACAGAAATATATCGGGGACAATACCCCACTAAGCTCAACTATCTATAGTTCTTGTGGTGGACAGTACCCTTCTAAGCTTCACTAGTCAAAGAGATGAATAGAGAACAAGGCATGGCCGCCAGCCCTGATGGTGGAGTGGTGGCCCCACAAGACCTATAGCTAGTTAAGCTTAGAGGGGTATTGTCCCGGATCTATCTAGCGTCCTAAAGAGTTGGACGTCCAACTGAAATGTATTGAACCTTTTTCGTATGTAAACCTACATTTCTTACTTTGACCACATTCTGAAGGGATTCTTCCCTAAGGTGTGATCCATAACCAGATATCTATCTATGCTCTTTCATCAAGCTATTTTTCTCAGTTATTGCTGGTTTAAAGCAGTAATGAAATCCATTGACTATTCTAGATGGGTCTTCGATTGAGAGGATAAGCCATTGAGATATCCACTATTTTAGCGGTCGGGCTGGATGGGACTAGGGGGTACTTATTGATTAATCCCAGAATAACCTATCAAGAGTAGATATACGTACATTAGTGAATGACTGTCCAGTATCATGAGTTATGACCACACGGGATGATTTGGGCAAGCGGGTATCCTAGTTATAGAGTTTGCCTTGTACTCACACTAGGAGGCATCCCATTAGAATTTATTGGGCTCTTCAGTGAAATACATGTGGATACAATTGTTGTGTTTTATCTGTCTGTGTGTCTTAATAGTTTGTGACCAAGAATTTTTATCTAATATTTAATAAAAACGGATTTTAAGGCACTTTACTATTACTACTGGGGTCCGCTGTGGGGTGTAACTATTACTACTGGGGCCACTGTGGGATGTCACTATTACTATTTGGGGCCGCTGTGGGGTGTCCCTATTACTATTTGGGGCCGCTGTGGGGTGTCCCTATTACTATTTGGGGCCGCTGTGGGGTGTCACTATTACTATTTGGGGTCGCTGTGGGGTGTCACTATTACTACTGGGGTCACTCAGGGGTGTCACTATTACTACTCGGACCACTGTGGGATGTCACTATTACTACTCGGGCCACTGTGGGATGTCACTATTACAACTGGGGCCACTGTGAGATGTCACTACTACTACTGGGGCCGCTGTGGGATGTCACTACTACTACTGGGGCCGCTGTGGAATGTCACTACTACTACTGGGGCCGCTGTGGGATGTCACTACTACTACTGGGGCCGCTGTGGGATGTCACTACTACTATTGGGGCCGCTGTGGGATGTCACTACTACTTCTGGGGCCACTGTGAGATGTCACTACTACTTCTGGGGCCGCTGTGAGATGTCACTACTACTACTGGGGCCGCTGTGGGATGTCACTACTACTACTGGGGACGCTGTGGGATGTCACTACTACTACTGGGGCCGCTGTGGGATGTCACTACTACTACTGGGGCCGCTGGGAGATGTCACTACTACTACTGGGGCCGCTGGGGGATGTCACTACTACTACAGGGGCCGCTGTGGGATGTCACTTCTACTACAGGGGCCGCTGTGGGATGTCACTACTACTACTGGGGCCACTGTGGGATGTCACTATTACTACTTGGGCCGCTGTGGGATGTCCCTATTACTACTGGGGCCGCTGTGGGATGTCACTATTACTACTGGGGCCGCTGTGGGATGTCACTATTAATACTGGAGGCCACTGTAGGTTGTCACTATTACTACTGGGGGCCACTGTGCGGTGTCACTATTACTATTTGGGGCCGCTGTGGGGTGTCACTATTACTACTGGGGGCCACTGTGCGGTGTCACTATTACTGCTGGGGGCCGCTGTGGAGTGTCACTATTGTCGCTGGGGCAATTGTAGCGCGCGGGGGGGGGGTCACTGTTACCAGTGCGGCTGCCGTGGGGGTCACTATTACTGCTGTAGTATGTTTACACGTGGCAGAAATGCTGTAGAATGTCCTCAACGCAAATTTCTGTGGCAAATTCTGTAGCATTTCCGCATCCAAAAAGCAGTCAAAATCTGCACTCTGCCTATTTTGAAGCGGCCCTGTCCTTTTTATAACGACAGAGGTAAAAATCATACGTCATGATAAGCCCCGCCCCCTGACATAATGGCCCTTTGCGATAAATAAGTGGGTTTTGGTTGCAATTTGGGCACTCTGTCTCTAAATGTTCACCATCACTGCCCTACAGTTACGCCAGTGTATGGCACCTTTTTGTGGTTTTAAGCGACAAGGGTTAATAGACAAAGTGTGATGTGATATTATGTGGATGGGTAATATACAGCACATAAGTTGTAACACAAGCGTACCGTATATGAGGTTATGAAGTGTTAACGCACGGTAAGTGTAATGGCGCAGTAAGCCACGGGCCGGAGCAGCAGTACAGATTAGCGTGACACAACATGATGTGTAACCTCCGGACTTTAGGATCATCTTTGATGTATTTTACGTGCCCCATAAGTGAGGACGCTGCTCCTACAGGCCATTTAAGGTCGGGCCTACGGCCAATATGATGTTGTACTTAGCGTCACATCACAAGTAATAAAATGTAAGATGATGCTGATTAAATAAGAGAAATGCCAAATGCCTTCCTGCTGCCAGGAGGAATTAGAGAGGAACAGCTAGAGATGTATATGTCAGTGAGAGACGCCAAGGGATGAGAAGTACTTTCGCACTAAGAGTACTATAGCCTTAAGGTCTTAAACAAAGTAGCGCTAATTGCAATACGTTCGCCCCGTCACAATCTTGCATGGAAATCACCCCGCCATGATTTAAATGACTAATTGACTTAACTCAATGCCAGTGATCGAGGTTATGCGCAGCGTTTAGCACAAGTTACAGCAGGTCCTATTATTTTGAACCCGTGAAAACAGCGAGCGCCAAAAAAAGAAGTGAGAAGGAACTCATTGTAGTCAGTGGGTTCCACTGTCCGTGTTATGTGCATGGGATGTTCCTGCACGCTAAAAAGAGCAAAAACACTCATCTGTTTAAGCCGTAAGGCTAACTTCACACGGGCCATAAATCACAGCCCGATATCATGCTTGCCAACATGCTAGGCGTTTTTATATCAAAACCGCCTCACATCACTTTGATAAATCTCCCCCCATTGTTCTTGCTGTGCCCACAATACATATACAGTGGAACAGGGTAAAACCACCGGGGCACTACAAGTCCCAGCATGCCTACAATAACTAAACAGTGAAAGAAGGTAGAATTGTGGAGGGACTACAAATCCCATCATACCTACAATTAGTGTACAGTGGGGCATGGGGAGAACCACTGAGGCACTACAAATCTCAGCATAACTACAACTAACATAGGGTAGAACAGGATAGAATTGAGGACGCACTAGAAATCCCAGCATGACTACAATAAATGTACAGTGGAGCAGGGGGTAGAACTCTGGAGGTACTACAAATCCCAGCATGACTACAATTCATTAACAGATAGGGAATAGGGTAGACGTTTTGAGACACTACAAGTCCCAGCATGGTCCCACCTATGACTCTGTTTGGGCAGAACTGTCATATAATCCAAGCCAAGTCATACTGGCCCATTCAATCCAGGGGCAAACTCCTTCTAAATCAATAAGATACATTCAATAAACATGTTTTCCTAAGAACAACAAAAAGCTAATGCTGTGCGTAAGGCCTAATTCCCACAGCGGAATAAAGCGTGAAAACGCTTCCCCGCCCACCGCGTCATATGACTCGGCTGGCGCGTCATGCGATCTACTGCGCATGCTCGCAGGAGCGTTATGCGGGTCGTCAGGCAGCAGATCTGGAGGTAAGTATGGGGTCTCTGCGGGGCGCCACAAAGGACTCCTCTGCGAAATTCCGCTTGCAGAGCCCGTCACGGCCGCGGGCACTAGGCCTAATACTGTAGTATCAGCAAAACTTACTTTTTATTGAAGCTTCAGGCAAACAAGATGTTCCATCCAGTCCATTTCCATCCATCCGGGTCCAGAGTTTGGTGGCTGGAGATGCCGCTTTTCCTACTAAGAGTCCCATGTTGCTTGTCCAGATTTGTCCCCGGGACCCTGGGAAAGACTTTAGCATTGTATGTGGCACCCATCACTGGGGTGAGGCTGCATGTAGCCGTCCCTCAACCAGCTCTCTGCACTTCTGGCCGCACCTGTCCTTCCATCAGCTACATCTGAAGGTTCTAGAACTGAAAAGTTACTTTTGGGTCCTCCCAGCAGCATAAAGCTTAGGGGCTAGACAGGTGCTGAATAGAGATGAGCGAACGTACTCGTTACGAGTACATACGCACCCGAGCACCGCCATTACTTGCGCGTAAAGATTCGGGGGGCGCCGTGGCGGCACGGGGGTAGCAGTCGGGAGTGGGGGGGAGAGGGAGAGAGAGAGGGCTCCCCCCTGTTCCCCGCTGCTACCCCCCGCACCGCCGCGCCTCTCCCCGCCCCACGGCGCCCCCCGAATCTTTACGCACGAGTACTGAAGTACTCGAAAATGGCGGTACTCGGGTGCGTAAGTACTCATTACGAGTACGTTCGCTCATCTCTAGTGCTGAATCACTGGGCTACTCTGCCCCTCTGCCCTAAACTCCTTGCTTCTGCCATCACCAACTCCATTTGTTCAGGCCTTACAAAAAGGATATTACAAATATTGACCCATCATAACATGTAAATCCTGAAACATGTATCTATTTCACCCCGTCCTCCCAGAATTGTACCAACACCTAGCAGTATCTGGGTCACTGCATAAGTGTAGTACTGAATGGCCCCATGCATAAGACCGGGTGTAATAGAGACGTACTGATGACAACCTTGGTGCATTTTGTTACGCCCCGGTCTTCCATACCTATCAGGCACCCATTGACAGTATACTGGGGGCTGCACAGTTTCCATGTCTGTCATTTTCCCAGACACGACAGCACAGAATGTTGTACTATTGTGTCTCGGATTTTCATTGGAATCAGTGATGGAGCCTCTGGATGGAACTTCAGACGCTGATGTGAGTTATGACATCACAGGAGTGTGTGAGATACAGCAAAAGGTTTATTACAAAAGGAAACATTTAAAAGTCATGGACACCTATGTGGGGGCAATTATTGTCACTTAAATTAATGTACTTTCAGCTGATAGGGCTTAATGCCTTAGGCTCAATGTCCACGGGCGAATTTAATTTGCGGAATTCACGCGGGGAACCCACACAGAATATCTGCAGTTCAAGCCACTCATGGGGAAGCATGGGCGTCCGCACCTCAATTAAAACATGTGGATTTGTTTTCCGGATTCTGCGGCCTAAGTCCTCTGGAAAAAGCACCCATCTGAAACTAATTAGACATTTCAAGTGATGCATCTTGTTTGCTTCATGCGAATGAATATGCGCTGCAGGTGGAGAAATTACAGTAATATACGCGGTTACACACGCATCATTCGTTCCATGAAAACGCTGCATTGAAGAGTGCCCAAATGAGCATACGCTGGTGTGAATGTCCCTCCTATCTAGTAGTACATCCTGGATGTGATCTGGGTGTCCAGGACTCCACTGTCCTCACTAGTATGATTAGTTAAAGTCCCTTTAGTTCCGGGGCTTTGCTCAGATGAAAAGGTAGCTTTACACAAGAAACCATTAGCGGGAAAAAAATCACTAAAATGAGTTATTGCCAATGATGGTGTGACATCATAGGCGTGATAGGACTTTGGACAACTGTTGGCCGATTTCCCCCTCACTCCCCCTTTGGAGTACACCAAGGATGCTTTCCTCAGAGGTCCCAACCTTTTGTATCTTGTGAGTCACATCCAACTTTGAGTTATAGTCGGGAACCATCCATCATAAGGGTACATATGTTCATACGGGGCGGAAATGCTGCGGAATTTCTGCAACATCAAATTTTGCGTCAAGTTCTGTAGCAATTCCATGTAAGGGGGAAGTGTAGCTGCCACTGTATCAAAGTAACCGATGGCCGCTCCATGTAGCCCTGTTCCTAGGGACTCCTGAAGGGGTAAAGTGTCACAGCTTCAGTCTCTGAGGTGCGTGAGAGCAGAGGGCAGGTGAAGCACCAAGGAACCAACAGGCATTGGAATCATAGCAGTGGCCATTTCATAGGGCAGCGCTGTCCTTATGCTGGGAAGAAAGCAGTATTGGAGAGTATACCATCAGCCCTGAAGACCTGGGGCAAAGAAACCGCACCAATGGCCGAATGTCCAAACTCCTGGGGTGAAGCACCCCACTTCACATGGCTGGAAAGGGAGACTCCATTCTCAAATTGCTGGTCACCATGGCAGTGATGCAGAAAAATCGGCATGGATGCTGCAGCTGGGAAGTGAAGTGGATTGCATAAGATGATTTGTACAAGTGTGGGTGGACTTCAACCCCTGGTATTGCGTGAGGCAAATTCCCTGGCCGGGGGGTTACATGGACTCACAGGACTATATTATCACCAGTGTGAGGTAGTTATAACACCACAAACATAAAGTGAAGCTTCTGGGCCCCAGTGCGAAACCTTTAACATGGCCTCTAACTATAATGCTTTATTCATTAGTACTGGGCTCCCTATATGGAGAAGAGAGGCCTTATGGGCTCCCTAAGGCTCATGAGCCCGGGTGTAACTGCATCCCCTATTGCAGTAGTGGAGAACCTATGGCACGCGTGCCAGAGGCGGCACGCAGAGCCCTCCCTCTTGGCACGCAGAGCATTCAGTTGCTCACCATGTTAGTGAATACTGGTGCCGCTGATCCTGGAACACACTGTGACGTCAGTGTGCAGGTGGGATCCTCCTCCCGCCTCCCCTGACGTCTCCTCTTAAGTTCTGCGAGAGCAGGGGAGAAGGGGTCTGACAGCACACTTACGTCACAATGTGCACCTGGGATCAGCGCTATTACTACAGGGGGCCGCTGTGGGGGGCACTATTACTACTGGGAGCCACTGTGGGATGTCACTATTATTGCTGGGGGCCATTCTGTGGGTCACTATTATACTGGGGACCGCTGTGGGATCTCACTATTACTACTGATTCACTGAGTAAGGGAAAACGCCAAAAAAATATTAGCCCAAATCACAGACAAAGTGCCCAAAAGTATTTTTCTTAAATTAAATATTAGATTAAAGTTCTGCGCCGTAACTATTAAGACACACAGACAGGTGAAACACAAAAATTTTATCCACATGAATTTCACTCAGGAGCCCAATAAATTCCAATGAGAATATGTGGGTGTAAAACCGTGTGGTCTTAACTCATGATACTGTACACTACGGCAGTCAGTCACTGATGTACGTATATCTACCCTTGATATGTTAAACCCATAAGTATTCCCTAGTCCCATCCAGCCCGACCGCTAAAATAAGGGATAACTCAATGGCTTCTCTCAATCGAAGACCCATCTAGAATAGTCAATGGATTTCAGTACTGCTTTAAAAGATCGTAGACATATATCTGGTTATGGATCACACCTTAGGAAAGAATGTAGTCAAAGTAAGAATTGTAGGTTTATATACGAAAAGGATTCAATGCATATCAATTGGACCTCTAATTCTTCAGGAACCAGGTGGTCAGATATTTATAAGGGGGCAGTGTAATGTATCTGTACCCCCAAATTCATTGTTCCCAAGCCTAGTCACTGGTCTGGGGACAGCTATCTATTTATGCTGATAGCTTTCAGAAAAAAATTATATTAAACGTAGTATAAGCCATCAAGAGAAGTAGAGCTATGATTCCTATCCCACAGCGATGAAATGAACCTAGATAGAAACAGTGACTTCAAGATAATCTTGAGACGACTGGATTACTTATAAATCTAGTCTCAACAGGCTGTGGTTCTTGTGGGGGACAGTACACCTCAAGATTGCAAAGACAGAAATATATCGGGGACAATACCCCGCTAAGCTCAACTATCTATAGTTCTTGTTGGGGACAGTACCCCTCTAAGCTTCACTAGTCAAAGAGATGAATAGAGAACAAGGCATGGCCGCCAGCCCTGATGGTGGAGTGGCGGCCCCACAAGAACTATAGCTAGTTGAGCTTAGAGGGGTATTGTCCCTGATCTATCTAGCGTCCTAAAGAGTTGGACGTCCAACTGAAATGTATTGAACCTTTTTCGTATGTAAACCTACAATTCTTACTTTGACCACATCCTGGAGGGATTCTTCCCTAAGATGTGATCCATAACCGAATATCTATCTACTGTGTTTCCCCAAAAATAGGACCTGCCCTGATTATAAGACCCACCTCAGTTTTCGGGGGAGGCCTGAAGTATAAGGCTTTCCCCGAAAATAAGACCAAGCCAACCTGCATTTAAAAAAAAAAATCTATACTCACCTGGCCTGTGGCGCCCCGATGGTCTCCGGCAACGCTGCGGCAAACTGCGCCCTCCCCGTCTCACAGTTGAGCTTTTTCCTGGGGCTTTGAATACCCCGCCTCCAGTAAAGCGCACACTGTCATTGGCTTATCGAGCCCCAGCCAATCACAGCTGGTGCTCAATGAGCTAAATACAGCCACTCAGTGATGTCATTCACTGAGTGGGTGTTATTGGCTCATCGAATGCCAGCTGTGATTGGCTGGCTGATTGTCTTATATTAAGCCAGTCTCTTATTTTTTGGGAAACTCATTATGTTCTTTCATCAAGCTATTTTTCTCGGTTATTGCTTGTTTAAAGCGGTACTGAAATCCATTGACTAGTCTAGATGGGTCTTCGATTGAGATAAGCCATTGAGATATTCACTATTTTAGCGGTCGCGTTGGTTGGGACTAGGGGGTACTTATTGGTTTATCCCAGAATAACCTTTCAAGGGTAGATATACGTACATTAGTGAATGACTGTCCAGTAGCATGAGTTCTGACCACATGGTTTTACACCCACGTATTTAGCAAACTGGATGATTTGGGCAAACAGGTATCCTAGTTATCATGTTTGCCTTGCACTCACACTAGAAGGCATCCCATTAGAATTTATTAGGCTCCTGAGTGAAATACATGTGGATACAATTGTTGTGTTTCATCTGTCTGTGTGTCTTAATAGTTCATTGCCCAGAATTTTAATCTAATATTTAATAAAAACGGATTTTAGGGCACTTCACTATTACTACTGGGGGCCGCTGTTGGGTGTAACTATTACTATTTGGGGCCGCTGTTGGGTGTAACTATTACTACTGGGGCCACTGTGGGATGTCACTATTACTACTGGGGCCACTGTGGGATGTCACTATTACTACTGGGGCCACAGTGGGATGTCATTATTACTACTGGGGTCACTGTGGGGTGTCACTATTACTACTAGGGCCGCTGTGGGATGTCATTATTACTACTGGGGCCACTGTGGGATGTCACTATTACTACTGGGGCCACTGTGGGATGTCACTATTACTACTGGGGCCCGCTGTGGAATGTCACTATTACTACTGGGGCCCGCTGTGGGATGTCACTATTACTACTGGGGCCGCTGTGGGATGTCACTACTACTACTGGGGCTGCGGTGGGATGTCACTACTACTACTGGGGCCGCGGTGGGATGTCACTATTACTACTAGGGCCGCTGTGGGATGTCACTATGACTACTGGGGCTGCGGTGGGATGTCACAATTACTACTAGGGCCGCTGTGGGATGTCACTATTACTACTGGGGGCCTCTGTGGGATGTCACTATTACTACTGGGGCCGCTGTTGGATGTCACTATTACTACTGGGGCCGCTGTGGGATGTCACTATTACTACTGGGGGCCTCTGTGGGATGTCACTATTACTACTGGGGTCACTGTGGAATGTCACTATTACTACTGGGGCCACTATAAGGTGTCACTATTAATACTGGAGGCCACTGTAAGGTGTCACTATTACTACTGGGGGCCACTGTGGAATGTCACTATTACTACTGGGGCCACTATAAGGTGTCTCTATTAATACTGGAGGCCACTGTGGGGTGTCACTATTACTACTGGGGCCACTATAAGGTGTCACTATTAATACTGGAGGCCACTGTAGGGTGTCAGTATTACTACTGGGGTCACTGTGGAATGTCACTATTACTACTGGGGCCACTATAAGGTGTCACTATTAATACTGGAGGCCACTGTAGGGTGTCAGTATTACTACTGGGGGCCACTGTGGGGTGTTACTATTACTGCTGGGGGCCGCTGTGGGGGGTCACTGTTACCACTGCGGCTGCCGTGGGGGTCACTATTACCGCTGTAGTATGTTTGCACGTGGCAGAAATGCTGTAGAATGTCCTCAACACAAATTTCTGTGGCAAATTCTGTAGCATTTCCGCATCCAAAAAGCAGTCAAAATCTGCACGCTGTCTATTTTGAAGCGGCCCTGTCCTTTTTATAACGACAGAGGTAAAAATCATACGTCATGATAGGCCCCGCCCCCTGACATTATGGCCCTTTGCAATAAATAAGTGGGTTTTGGTTGCAATTTAGGCACTCTGTCTCTCAAAGGTTCACCATCACTGCCCTACAGTTACGCCAGTGTATGGCACCTTTTTGTGGTTTTAAGCGAGGCCTTACAAGGGTTAATAGACAAAGTGTGATGTGATATTATGTGGATGGGTAATATACAGCACATAAGTTGTAACACAAGCGTACCGTATATGATGTTATGAAGTGTTAACGTGCGGTAAGTGTAATGGCGCAGTAAGCCACGGGCCGGAGCAGCAGTACAGATTAGCGTGACACAACATGATGTGTAACCTTCGGACTTTAGGATCATCTTTGATGTATTTTACGTGCCCCATAAGTGAGGACGCTGCTCCTACAGGCCATTTGAGGTCGGGCCTACGGCCAATATGATGTTGTACTTAGCGTCACATCACAAGTAATGAAATGTAAGATAATGCTGATTAAATAAGAGAAATGTCAAATGCCTTCCTGCTGCCAGGAGGAATTAGAGAGGAACAGCTAGAGATGTATATGTCAGTGAGAGACGCCAAGGGATGAGAAGTACTTTCGCTCCAAGAGTACTATAGCCTTAAGGTCTTAAACAGAGGAGCGCTCAGGGGCGTAACTATAGAGGATGCAGGGGATGCAGTTGCACGCGGGCCCAGGAGCCTTAGGGGGCCCATAAGTCCTCTCTTCTCCATATAGGGAGCCCAGTACTATGAATAAAGCATTATAGTTGGGGACCCTGTTACAGGTTTTGCATTGGAGCCCAGAAGCTTCAAGTTATGCCTCTGTGCAGCATGGTTTAGGTATGGGTATGGGTACAGATACAGATAGAAGGGGGGGAGGGGGCAGCTCACCTTTTGCATCAGGGCCCCTGAGCCTTTAGTTACGCCCCTGGGAGCGCTAATTGCAACACGTTTCCCCCGTCGCAATCTTGCATGGAAATCACCCTGCCATGATTCAAATGACTAATTGACTTAACACGGTGCCGGTGATCGAGGTTATGCGCAGCGTTTAGCACAAGTTACAGCAGGTCCTATTATTTTGCACCAGTGAAAGCGGCGAGCGCCAAAAAAAGAAGTGAGAAGGAACTCATTGTAGTCAGTGGGTTCCACTGTCCGTGTTATGTGCATGGGATGTTCCTGCACGCTAAAAAGTGCAAAAACACTCATCTGTTTAAGCCGTAAGGCTAACTTCACACGGGCCATAAATCACAGCCCGATATCGTGCTTGCCAACATGCTAGGCGTTTTTATATCAAAACCGCCTCACATAACTTTGATAAATCTCCCCCCATTGTTCTTGCTGTGCCCACAATACATATACAGTGGAACAGGGTAAAACCACCGGGGCACTACAAGTCCCAGCATGGCTACAATGACTGAACAGTGAAAGAATGTAGAATTGTGGAGGGATTACAAATCCCATCATACCTACAATTAGTGTACAGTGGGGCATGGGGAGAACCACTGAGGCACTACAAATCTCAGCATAACTACAACTAACATAGGGTAGAACAGGATAGAATTGCGGCCGCACTACAAATCCCAGCATGACTACAATAAATGTACAGTGGAGCAGGGGGTAGAACTCTGGAGGTACTACAAATACCAGCATGAGTACAATTCATTAACAGATAGGGAATAGGGTGGACGTTTTGAGACACTACAAGTCTCAGCATGGTCCCACCTATGACTCTGGGCAGAACTGTCATATTATCCAAGCCAAGCCATACTGGCCCATTCAATCCAGGGGCAAACTCCTTCTAAATCAATAAGATACATTCAATAAACATGTTTTCCTAAGAAGAACAAAAAGCTAATGCTGTGCGTAAGGCCTATTTCCCACAGCGGAATAAAGCGTGAAAACGCTTCCCGGCCCACCGCGTCATATGATGTGGCTGGCGCGTCATGCGATCTACTGCGCATGCTCGCAGGAGCGTCATGCGGGTCGTCAGGCAGCAGATCCGGAGGTAAGTATGGGGTCTCAGGGGGGGCGCCGCAACGGACTCCGCAGTGGAATTCCGCTTGCAGAGCCCGTCACGGCCGCGGGCACTAGGCCTAATACTGTAGTATCAGCCACTCTGCTGCAGCACTAACCTTTTATTAGTTAGTTTTGCACAACTATAAGAATTTCACAGATTGTTAATTGTTATGCATTGGAATACTTCTGTATTTTTGCCTGTAAGTGTATCCGGCCGGAGGGGAGCAGCTTGGGGTATCACAGTGGCCATTACTATGACTCCTACCCGGCTGCACTCCAGTGACAATGTGGTGGGGGGACTTGGTGTTGGGTGCATGTCTCTGCTCCTGGAGGGCGGTGTAGCGTGGTGCAGGTTCCCCTTAGTGGGAAGGAGCTCCACAACTCAGGGATAAACAGCAAAACTTACTTTTTATTAAGCTTCAGGCAAACAAGATGTTCCATCCAGTCCATTTCCATCCATCCGGGTCCACAGTTTGGTGGCTGGAGATGCCGCTTTTCCTACTAAGAGTCCCATGTTGCTTGTCCAGATTTGTCACCGGGACCCTGGGAAAGACTTTAGCATTGTATCTGGCACCCATCACTGGGGTGAGGCTGCATGTAGCCGTCCCTCAACCAGCTCTCTGCACTTCTGGCTGCACCTGTCCTTCCATCAGCTACATCTGAAGGTTCTAGAACTGAAAAGTTACTTTTGGGTCCTCCCAGCAGCATAAAGCTGAGGGGCTAGACAGGTGCTGAATCACTGGGCTACTCTGCCCCTCTGCCCTAAACTCCTTGTTCTGCCATCACTAACTCCATTTGTTCAGGCCTTACAAAAAGGATATTAAAAATATTAACCCATCATAACATGTAAATCCTGAAACATGTATCTATTTCACCCCGTCCTCCCAGAATTGTACCAATACCTAGCAGTATCTGGGTCACTGCATAAGTGTAGTACTGAATGGCCCCATGCATAAGACCGGGTGTAATAGAGACGTACTGATGGCAACCTTGGTGCATTTTGTTACGCCCCGGTCTTCCATACCTATCGGCACCCATTGACAGTATACTGGGGGCTGCACAGTTTCCATGTCTGTCAATTGCCCAGACACGACAGCACAGAATGTTGTACTATTGTCTCGGATTTTCATTGGAATCCGTGATGGAGGCTCCGGATGGAACTTCAGACGCTGATGTGAGTTATGATATCACAGGAGTGTGTGAGATACTAGAAATCTATACAGCAAAAGGTTTATTACAAAAGGAAACATTTAAAAGTCATGGACACCTATGTGGGGGCAATTATTGTCACTTAAATTAATGTACTTTCAGCCGGTAGTCATTTTTGCAATAAGGCTTAACGCCTTAGGCTCAATGTCCACGGTCGGATGTGATTTGCAGAATTCACGCGGGGAACCCACGTGGAATATCTGCAGTTCAAGCCACTCATGGGGAAGCATGGGCGTCCGCACCTCAATTAACACATGTGGATTTGTTTTCCGGATTCTGCGGCCTAAGTCCTCTGGAAAAAGCACCCATCTGAAACTAATTAGACATTTCAAGTGATGAACCTATCTATGTGCCACCCACTATTCATTCTGTCAAGGTGTCTGCATGCCCCAGTCAGACCGCAGTTTTTTATAAATAGTCACAGGCAGGTACAACTCCGCAATGGGAATTCTGTGTGCACCCACAGCATGGGTGGCTCCCTGGAACCCACCGGCTGTACATAAATGTATCCCATTGCAGTGCCCATCACAGCTGAGGTAACGTCCGATTAAATGCAGGTGGGCTTCGGCCCACACTGCATGCCCCAGTCACACTGGGGTTCTTTAGAAGTGGACACATGCAGTTACAACTCCCTGTGGACCCACAGCATGGGTGGGTGCCAGGAAGCCACCAGCGGTACATAAATATATCCCATTGCATTGCCCATCACAGCTGAGGTAATGTCATGTTAAATGCAGGTGGGCTTCGGCCCACACTGCATGCCCCAGTCAGACTGGGGTTCTTTAGAAGTGGACACATGCAGTTATAACTCCCTGTGGACCTACAGCATTGGTGGGGGCCAGGAAGCCACTGGCGGTACATAAATATATCCCATTGCATTGCCCATCACAGCTGATGTAATGTCAGCTTTAATGCAGGTGAGCAAAAAATTAATTGGATTACACTGTAGGCGAGGGCCCCCAAAAATTGGTGTACCAACAGTACTAATGTACCTCAGAAAAATTGCCCATGCCCAACCAAGAGGGCAGGTGAAACCCATTAATCGCTTTGGTTAATGTGGCTTAATTGGTAACTAGGCCTGGAGGCAGCCCAGTTAAAATAAAAATTGGTTCAGGTGAAAGTTTCAACGCTTTAATGAGCATTGAAACGTATAAAAATTGTTTACAAAAATTATACGACTGAGCCTTGTGGGCCTAAGAAAAATTGCCCGTTCGGCGTGATTACGTGAGGTTGCACGAGGAGGAGCAGGAGGAGGAGGATGAATAGAATACACAGATTGATGAAGCAAAAAGGTTCCCGTTTTTGATGGTGATAGAGAACGATGCTTCCATCCGCGGGTGCAGCCTACGTATTGCTTAGGTATCGCTGCTGTCCGCTGGTGGAGAAGAGAAGTCTTGGGAAATCCAGGCTTTGTTCATCTTGATGAGTGTAAGCCTGTCGGCACTGTCGGTTGACAGGCGGGTACGCTTATCCGTGATGATTTCCCCAGCCGCACTAAACACCCTCTCTGACAAGACGCTAGCCGCAGGACAAGCAATCACCTCCAGGGCATATAGCGCGAGTTCAGGCCACATGTCCAGCTTCGACACCCAGTAGTTGTAGGGGGCAGAGGCGTCACGGAGGACGGTCGTGCGATCGGCTACGTACTCCCTCACCATCCTTTTACAGTGATCCCGCCAACTCAGCCTTGACTAGGGAGCGGTGACACAGTCTTGCTGGGGAGCCATAAAGCTGGCAAAGGCCTTGGAGAATGTTCCCCTGCCTGTGCTGTACATGCTGCCTGATCTCTGCGCCTCCCCTGCTACCTGGCCCTCGGAACTGCACCTTCTGCCACTAGCGCTGTCGGATGGGAATGTTACCATCAGTTTGTCTGCCAGGGTCCTGTGGTATAGCATCACTCTCGAACCCCTTTCCTCTTCTGGTATGAAAGTGGAAAGGTTCTCCTTATACCGTGGGTCGAGCAGTGTGTACACCCAGTAATCCGTAGTGGCCAGAATGCGTGTAACGCGAGGGTCCCGAGAAAGGCATCCTAACATGAAGTCAGCCATGTGTGCCAGGGTACCTGTACGCAACACATGGCTGTCCTCACTAGGAAGATCACTTTCAGGATCCTCCTCCTCCTCCTCCTCCTCCTCCTCCGGCCATACACGCTGAAAGGATGACAGGCAAGCAGCATGGGTACCCTCAGCAGTGGGCCAAGCTGTCTCTTCCCCCTCCTCCTCATGCTCCTCCCCCCTCCTCCTCAACGCGCTGAGATATAGACAGGAGGGTGCTCTGACTATCCAGCGACATACCGTCTTCCCCCGCCTCCGTTTCCAAGCGCAAAGCGTCTGCCTTTTTGCTTTGCAGGGAACTTCTCAAGAGGCATAGCAGAGGAATGGTGACGCTAATGATTGCAGCATCGCCGCTCACCATCTGGGTAGACTCCTCAAAGTTTCCAAGGACCTGGCAGATGGCTGCCAACCAGGCCCACTCTTCTGTAAAGAATTGAGGAGGCTGACTCCCACTACGCCACCCATGTTGGAGTTGATATTCCACTATAGCTCTACGCTGCTCATAGAGTCTGGCCAACATGTGGAGCGTAGAGTTCCACCGTGTGGGCACGTCGCACAGCAGTCGGTGCACTGGCAGATTAAACCGATGTTGCAGGGTCCGCAGGGTGGCATCGTCTTGGACTTGCGGAAATGTGCGCTGACCCGGCGCACCTTTCCGAGCAGGTATGACAAGTGTGGGTAGCTTTTCAGAAAGCGCTGAACCACCAAATTAAAGACATGGGCCAGGCATGGCACGTGCGTGAGGCTGCCGAGCTGCAGAGCCGCCACCAGGTTACGGCCGTTGTCACACACGACGATGCCCGGTTGGAGGCTCAGCGGCAAAAGCCAGCGGTCGGTCTGCTCTGTCAGACCCTGCAGCAGTTCGTGGGCCGTGTGCCTCTTCTCTCCTAAGCTGAGTAGTTTCAGCACGGCCTGCTGACGCTTGCCCACCGCTGTGCTGCCACGCCGCGCGACACCGACTGCTGGCGACGTGCTGCTGCTTCTGACACATCTTGATTGCGAGACAAAGGTTGCGTTGGAGGAGGAGGAGGGTCGTTTAGTGGAGGAAGCATACAGCGCCGCAGATACCACCACCGAGCTGTGGCCCGCAATTCTGGGGGTGGGTAGGACGTGAGCGGTCCCAGGCTCTGACTCTGTCCCAGCCTCCACTAAATTCACCCAATGTGCCGTCAGGGAGATATAGTGGCCTTGCCCGCCTGTGCTTGTCTACGTGTCTGTTGTTAAGTGGACCTTGCCAGTAACCGCGTTGGTGAGGGCGCGTGCAATGTTGCGGGAGACGTGGTCGTGCAGGCCTGGGACGGCACATCGGGAAAAGTAGTGGCGACTGGGAACCGAGTAGCGCGGGGCAGCCGCCATCATGCTTTTGAAAGCCTCCGTTTCCACAAGCCTATACGGCAGCATCTCCAAGCTGATCAATTTTGCAATGTGCACGTTTAACGCTTGAGCGTGCGGGTGCGTGGCGTCGTACTTGCACTTGCGCTCAAACTGTGGCACTAGCGACGTCTGGACGCTACGCTGAGAGACATTGCTGGATGGGGCCGAGGACAGTGGAGGTGAGGGTGTGGGTGCAGGCCAGGAGACGGTAGTGCCTGTGTCCTCAGAGGGGGGTTGGATCTCAGTGGCAGGTTGGGGCACAGGGGGAGAGGCAGTGGTGCAAACCGGAGGCGGTGAACGGGCATCGTCCCACCTTGTGGGGTGCTTGGCCATCATATGCCTGCGCATGCTGTTGGTGGTGCCCCCCCAGCTGATCTTGGCGCGACAAAGGTTGCACACCACTGTTCGTCGGTCGTCAGGCGTCTCTGTGAAAAACTGCCACACCGTAGAGCACCTTGACCTGTGCAGGGTGGCATGGCGCGAGTGGGCGCTTTGGGAAACAGTTGGTGGATTATTCGGTCTGGCCCTGCCTCAACCCCTGGACACCGCACTGGCTCGGCCTGTGCCCACAGCCTGACTTGGGCCTCCGCGTCCTCGCCCGCGTCCACGTCCTATAGGCCTACCCCTACCCCTCAGCATGGTGTATTACCAGTGATTTGATTTCCCAGGCAGGAAAGAAAGTGGCGCAAGCCTGCAGTAAAACGTAGCTGGCTGCGTCTGATTTTTTTTAACGTTCTGCACGCAGCACACACATACCCAGAGCCCTGAGAACTGTCAGAGGCAGGCGAAATAGAATTTTTTCCCTTGTTTTTCAAAAGGACAAGCCACACTGCGTGTATTCAATGAATACTACTAAGTTTAATAACTGTGTTGTGGCCCTGCAAATGTGTCAGAGAACTGCAGTGATGCAAAGTTATTCGCTACAGTAGATCAGGAATTTCCCATGCAGGAAAAAAATTGGCGCAAGCCTGCAGCCAAAATAGAATTTTTTCCCTTGTTTTTCAAAAGGACAAGCCACACTGCGTGTATTCAATGAATACTACTAAGTTTAATAACTGTGTTGTGGCCTTGCAAATGTGTCAGAGAACTGCAGTGATGCAAAGTTATTCGCTACAGTAGATCAGGGATTTCCCATGCAGGAAAAAAATTGACGCAAGCCTGCAGCCAAAATAGACTTTTTCCCTTGTTTTTCAAAAGGACAAGCCCCACTGCGTGTATTCAATGAATACTACTACGTTTAATAACTGTGTTGTGGCCCTGCAAATGTGTCAGAGAACTGCAGTGATGCAAAGTCATTCGCTACAGTAGATCAGGGATTTCCCATGCAGGAAAAAAAATTGGCGCAAGCCTGCAGCCAAAATAGAATTTTTTCCCTTGTTTTTCAAAAGGACAAGCCACACTGCGTGTATTCAATGAATACTACTAAGTTTAATAACTGTGTTGTGGCCCTGCAAATGTGTCAGAGAACTGCAGTGATGCAAAGTTATTCGCTACAGTAGATCAGGGATTTCCTATGCAGGAAAAAAATTGGCGCAAGCCTGCAGCCAAAATAGAATTTTTTCCCTTGTTTTTCAAAAGGACAAGCCACACTGCGTGTATTCAATGAATACTACTAAGTTTAATAACTGTGTTGTGGCCCTGCAAATGTGTCAGAGAACTGGTGCAGCAAACATGGCGAAAAACTGCTTCCTCGAAACTGTGGCACTGCATAACTACGGAACCAAAACCACAGGGCATATGGGCAGCCATAATGTCCAATCCTGACATACATTACAGATAGATAATATACAAAACATGATGATAGAAAACTATTCTCACTCCGTTAAGAAATGGGAAGATGTGTCAATCAAATCTGGTGTCAGTCACTGGAGTGAAATCCGCCCCGTGTGAGCCCAGCCTTAATAGTACTGCTGAGTCATTACCGGCTGGGCAGTTGCGGCGCCCCAGCTGCTAATCACGATCGTGGTGAGCAGCTATCAGTGCGCGTACCAACAGAGAAGGCTCTGTGTCCCCCTTCTGGCTTGTGTGCCATAGGTTCACCACCATATGCATAGAACATTCTCCTTACTGTATTTCTCTTTTTAAATAATTCGTAGTAAAAGTTGGGGCATAGTGCTAGATAGGCGTGATAGTGCTGGACTGCTATGATAGTGCTGGATAGGTATGATAGTGCTGGATGGGTATGATAGTGCTGGATAGGTATGATACTGCTGGACAGGTATGATACTGCTGGATAGGTATGATAGTGCTGGATGGGCATGATAGTGCTGGATGGGTATGATAGTGCTGGATAGGTATGATAGTGCTGGATAGGTATGATAGTGCTGGATGGGTATGATAGTGCTGGATAGGTATGATACTGCTGGATTGGTATGATAGTGCTGGATGGATATTATAGTGCTGGATGGATATGATAGTGCTAGGTAGGTATGATAGTGCTGGATGGATATGATAGTGCTGGATGGGTATGATAGTGCTGGATAGGTATGATAGTGCTGGATGGGTATGATAGTGCTGGATGGGTATGATAGTGCTAGATAGGCATGATAGCACTGGATGGATATGATAGTGCTGGATAGGTATGATAGTGCTATATAGGCATGAAAGCGCTGGATGGATATGATAGTGCTAGATAGGCGTGATAGCGCTGGACGGGTATGATAGTGCTGGATAGGTATGATAGTGGTGGATAGGTACACTTGTCATACCTGCTCGGAAAGGTGCGCCAGCTCTGCGCACATTTACGCAAATCCCACACGCACGCTGCCACCCTGCGGACACTGCAACATAGGTTTAATCTGCCAGTGCACCGACTGCTGTGCGACGTGCCCACACAGTGGAACTCTACGCTCCACATGTTGGCCAGATTCTATGAGCAGCGTAGAGCTATAGTGGAATACCAACTCCAACTTGCGCGGCGCAGTGGGAGTCAGCCTCCTCAATTATTTACAGAAGAGTGGCCCTGGTTGGCAGCCATCTTCCAGGTCCTTGGAAAATTTGAGGAGTCTACCCAGGTGGTGAGCGGCGATGCTGCAATCATTAGCGTCACCATTCCTCTGCTATGCATCTTAAGAAGTTCCCTGCAAAGCATAAAGGCAGACGCTTTGCGCTCGGAAACAGAGCCGGGGGAAGACAGTATGTCGCTGGATAGTCAGAGCACCCTCCTGTCTATATCTCAGCGCGGTGAGGAGGAGGAGGAGGAGGAAGAAGATGAGGAGGAGGGGGAAGAGACATCTTGGCCCACTGCTGACGGTACCCATGCTGCTTGCCTGTCATCCTTTCAGCGTGTATGGCCTGAGGAGGAGGAAGAGGAGGAGGAGGAGGATCCTGAAAGTGATCGTCCTAGTGAAGACAGCCACTTGTTGCGTACAGGTACCCTGGCACACATGGCTGACTTCATGTTAGGATGCCTTTCTCGTGACCCTCGCGTTACACGCATTCTGGCCACTACGGATTACTGGGTGTACACACTGCTCGACCCACGGTATAAGGAGAGCCTTTGCACTCTCATTCCCGAAGATGCCCCTGCTCCATACAACTATTGGGTGTCAAAGCTGGACACTTGGCACAAACTTCGCTGTATGCCCTGGAGGTGCTTGCTTGTCCTGCGGCTAGCGTCTTGTCAGAGAGTGTGTTTAGTGTGGCTGGGGAATCATCACGGATAAGCGTACCCACCTGTCAACCGACAGTGCCGACAGGCTTACACTCATCAAGATGAACAAAGCCTGGATTTCCCCAGACTTCTCTTCTCCACCAGCGGACAGCAGCGATACCTAAGCAATACGTAGGCTGTACCCGCGGATGGAAGCATCGTTCTCTCTCACCATCCAAAACGGGGACATTTCTGCTTCATCAATCTGTGTATAATATTCCTCCTCCTCCTCCTCCTGCTCCTCCTCCTGAAACCTCACGTAATCACGCCGAACGGGCAATTTTTCTTAGGGCCATAAGGCTCACTCATATAATTTTCTAAACAATTTTTATACGTTTCAATGCTCTTAAAAGCGTTGAAACTTTAACTTGAACCAATTTTTTGTTAAACTGGGCTGCCTCCAGGCCTAGTTACCACTTAACCACATTAACCAAAGCGATTAATGGGTTTCACCTGCCCTCTTGGTTGGCCATGGCCAATTTTTCTGATGTACATTAGTACTGTTGATACAGCAATTTTTGTGGGCCCTCGCCTACAGTGTAATCAAATGAATTTTTAGCCCACCTGCATTACAGCTGACGTTACATCCGCTGTGTTGGGCAATGCAATGGGATATATTTATGTACCGCCGGTGGCTTCCTGGCACCCACCCATGCTGTGGGTCCACAGGGAATTATAAATGCATCTGTTTCCACTTCTAAAGAACCCCAGTCTGACTGGGGCATGCAGTGTGGGCCGAAGCCCACCTGCATTAAGCACGACATTACTACCTCAGCTGTGTTGGGCAATGCAATGGGATATTTCTATGTACCGCCGGTGGCTTCCTGGCACCCACCCATGCTGTGGGTCCACAGGGAATTATAAATGCATCTGTTTCCACTTGTAAAGAACCACAGTCAGACTGGGGCATGCAGTGTGGGCCGAAGCCCACCTGCATTAAGCACGACATTACTACCTCAGCTGTGTTGGGCAATGCAATGGGATATTTTTATGTACCGCCGGTGGGTTCCAGGAAGCCACCCATGCTGTCGGTCGACAGGGACTTCACAATAGGGAGTTGTACCTGCCTGTGTCTATGAATTAAAAAGCCCGGTCTGACTGGGGCATGCAGAGACACCTTGACAGAATGAATAGTGTGTGGCACATAGGTTCCCCATTGCTATGCCCACATGTGCAGCTCCTGATGGCGGTGGCACAGGATTCTATTTCTCATTGCTTCTGTACAGCATTGTGGGCTATCGCCCCGCCCCTTTTAAAAATGGTCGCTGCCTAGCCGTGCCAACCCTCTGCAGTGTGTGCCTGCGGTTCCTCGTCATGGCAGACGCACTTCTAAATAGACATGAGGGTGGTGTGGCATGAGGGCAGCTGAAGGCTGCGCAGGGACACTTTGGTGTGCGCTGTGGGGGGGAGGGGGGGCGGTTGGGCAGCATGTAACCCAGGAGAAGTGGCAGTGGAGTGTCATGCAGGCAGTGATTGTGCTTTGTTGGAGGTAGTGTGGTGCTTAGCAAAGGTATGCAATGCTAATGAGGCCTTTTCAGAAGTAAAAGTTTTTGGGAGGGGGGGGGCCCACTCTTGCCGCTATTGTGGCTTAATAGTGGGACCTGTGAACTTGAGATGCAGCCCAACATGTAGCCCCTCGCCTGCCCTATCCGTTGCTGTGTCGTTCCCATCACTTTCTTGAATTGCCCAGATTTTCACACAAGGAAACCATAGCGAGCATTGGGGGAAATACAAAAATGCTTGGGTCGCCCATTGACTTCAATGGGGTTCGTTACTCGAAACGAACCCTCGAGCATCGCGAAAAGTTCGTCCCGAGTAACGAGCACCCGAGCATTTTGGTGCTCGCTCATCTCTAATTACCAACAGGTTTTTACGTAGTCAAGGAAAGGAGTCCTGATGAGAAGGCTTACGTCAAGGGGCTGCATCATGTTTGTAAATTAGCACAGTTTAGGTATAGGTACGGGTACAGATGGAGGGGGGGGGGGGGGCCCAGCTGAACTTTTGCACTCGGGCCCCTTAGGCTTTAGGTACACCCCTGGCCTCCATCGTCATGAAAATTGGGATTCCAAGTGTGCCTGAATGAATACAGCAGTGGTCATACTTGTGTCATTATTTCACCAGTTCTGCTGCCTGTGAAAGATACTAGAATGCAGCCAATCCTCTCAAAATCTGTGCTGCAGAATGTGATGAAAGTGGGCAGTAGCCGCCTCACACCTCACCCTCTTGGCATCACCTGTCTGACATTACATCTCTAGCCCCACTTAGACTATCATCTCATTTGTGCCATTATAGCGCATGACCTCGCTGACACCGCTTACAAAGTATCATTCACCTCATCGATGACACATGCAGCTCATTACCTTACAGCAAGAGTTCTTGCCAGTATTATACCATTGTTGTCAGGGGTAAGCTGTACTGGGGAAATGGCAGCAGCAGAGTCTCCCTGCCTCCTGGTCCACTACACAGACACACAACGTGGCAGTGACGCGCTCTATCTTGCTTTCTGACTTTAAAAAGTCCTGAATGTTCTAGAAATCTAGATAGGCAAGTGAAGAACTCGGACAATGCAAAAAATGCACATAAGGATGCAATGCCAAGTTTGGTTAGAGTCCACTACCAAAAACAACCCTAGCGATGGTGTACCCTACATTTATGGTAGATATGCCCCCATGTGCCTTCTGTACAAGTGCCAGCGTTGTTCTAACATTACCTTGCATTATAACTGGTCATGCAGCTGTGAACTTGTATTTTCTAGGGAAATGAACAAAAAGCTTCGAGATGAGAAGGATGTGTTTGACGAAGAAAGCTGGATACCCTCCGGAAGGACCTGGCGGACCCCCTCCTGGTGCCCAGAAGTTGCTGCTGCTGTTGCCACTCCAGCTGTGCTGGCAGTGCCCATTGTGATGCTGCATTACGATACAGGGAGGGGAGCTGATGGGATTAGCAATGTGATTGTATAGCTGTAGTATATAGTAGTTGATGTGTATATGTAAATACGTTTTAGTATCTGTATATCTGCATGGAGACCCCTCTTCTCACACATATATATGGAGAAGTGATGAAAACCTTTCTGTATTGTACATAATTAGGTCAAAGCTTTAGGCTGTAGATGGCAGCGAACGGACGTACAAATGGCGGATAGAACAATTTACCCAAAGGGCCTGAGTTTGAAAACCGGAAAAAGACTCCATGTAATCCACCGCCCGCTGGACTATGTTTTACCTCAGAATCATATTGAACATGCTTCCATTACAACTAAGGGTTTTAAGAATTTTTTTATTATAAATAGTTTTTAATATTTTCATGTTTGCTTTTTATTCATTGAGGAGAAGTGTAAAAACGTAACCAAAAGGGCGGCATATGGCAAATACCGCTCTATACCCTTGTACACACAGAGCTGTTTGGGGGGGAGTGGGATGTTATTTACAGGGGTTCTCATGACGTAGATGGTTATAACCTATCCTTGGGATAAGTCGCCAATATCGCGTCCGTGGGGGTCCAACTCCTGGCCACCTCACTGTATACCTATGTGACCTTTATACCACGCACAGTGCAGGTTATTTCGTAGTGGCGGTGCCCAGTTTTGCAGGTCGGTCCCATTCGCTTGGATGAGACTGAGCTGTGCTAAGTCCTTCTGACCAATGAGCGTGACGTCTCAGGCCAAGGAAGAGGCCGTGGTGTTCTCCTGAGTGGTGTGGCCATCTCAAATAGCTGATTGCCGAGGATGCTGGGAGTTGCATCCTTACTGATCTGATATTGATGACTTTCTGTATCTAAGTTCTGGAAAACCCTTTTCACAAAAAACAAATGGTATCCTGTGTGATCAAGCTCTTGCACAGCATTCATGCTTGGAGCAATGGCTGGTGACAAATTATTACCTTTTCCACTTTTCTGACATTCATCTAAAGTAGTAAGTGTATCAGAAGTTGGAAGGATTTTGGACACCAGTATACAATTTAAAAAAGGAATACAATCATATAGATACAGAACTTTAGTTCTCCTGCAGAGACCTGGTTAAATGATGATATTCTGGCTGCTTGTTGCCACCACTAGGGGGAGCTTACTGCGTGTGGTTTTATTAACGAGACAGTATAGTATGCAGTAGGCTCATAAGGCTGCATGGCAATCAGAATGCCTATGGAATGGATCTAGAACAGAAAAACAGACTTCTGACTTCTATAAAGATCTACAAAATAAAATCAAAAGGGTGTTCAAAGATGGACGCTTCTCCTTTTCAAGCCTGCAGTATTTCAAGTAACAACAATAAAACCTAGTGATTGAACAATACATCTGTATTGTGTTTGGGAATACTCAGCTGCGGTCAGACTGCTCATTCACATGTACACTGGACTTGGCCAAGTGTGTATATATACATACATACGATTGTTATACATGTCAGCCCAGGCAGAATTCCTAGGAGTCTCCCGATTTCCTAAGCCTCTTTACCCAATCACCTCTCTGTTTCGCCCAGTGTCATACTACAGAGGCTGAGCATGTCCCCAGCCCTGGCATCCCCCACACACAAGCCCTCAGCGTGCCAACACTAGCTTCACTATGATGTTAGGACAGTGGTTTTTATTCAGTCTGGTGGTATTCATTCACTACTTGGTGGTCATGATGTGGAGGTATTGTTGGTTTTTATATACTGTTTTGTTCAATAGCCGTATATAGATACTGTATGATGGTAATATTTGTTCTTGGTGTAGCAGCAACAATGTTGTTCATCTTCTCTCTCATGTACTTTATTCTCCATTGTGTCTCCATGTACTACTCTTGCTGTAGGATAGCCATGCCCCTTATATAAGCCACGTCATGAAAAGGCCAATCACATTCTTGCTGTGACCAGAGACTCGTCCTGTGAAAGTCTCTCCCAGGTTGACATCTCTGGATTGTGCATATTGAAATCCGATATGCCTCATCCCTCAGTAGACATCATGGCGCTGTTTGGGTTCCCCCTACACACGGTAGATCATCCGCCGATCTTGTCCACTTCAATGTGTACAGCTGGTTTAAGTTTTAAAAATGTCTTTACCTGTTCAAAAGTGGACAACCCCTTTAACGAAGTATTGATGGCCTATTCTCAGAATAGATCAATAGTTTATCAGTAGCCGACTGTGTTCAGAGCGCTCTACTTCCAGCTCCATTCACTGACCCGTTGACTCTGCAGACATCCTGAGGATAGGACATGGTCTACTACCTGGGACTCCTACAGATCAGCTAAGTCGTTAATAGTTAATTGGCCATCAAAAGTTTAAAGGTAGATAATGCTTTCGCCCAGATACCAATGTGGCTCTGCCAATCATGCATTAATGTATTGTGGTCAGTAGGGATGATTTAGGTACAGATTTTGATATTGAGATTGTAGATTCACAGCAGATTTCACTCCATTCATCCCAAGGAGTGAAGTTCATCATGTATGAATATACCCTTATAATCATAAAGCGGAAAAGTTGAGTAGTTGCTCATAGCAAACAATCAGGTTTTTCCTTTTTTTGGCTATACTGTATTTATTAGGCTCTTTTACATTTACATTTTGCATAGTTTTTTTTCTGTTCTGTGTGTATCCATAGACCTCATTACCTTTTATGCATGCCAAAACACTATATTTATTCCATGTGTCAGTGCAATTCAAGTGTATTCCCTAACGAAAAGGAAATGTCACATGAGATGCAGGGGGATAAAACGAATCCCCAGCTACATATTGCATACCTAACACAGGAGGAAGTGCAGGGCCGGTTCCAAAGGATTAAAATCGATAAATCGCCGGGTCCAGATGAAACACACTCAAGGGTTCTAAGGAAACTAAGTGATGTGATGGCTAGACCACTATTTCCTATCCAAAAGAGAGCCTGGTAACTACAGGCTGGTAAGTCTCACTGCAATAACTGGAAAAATATTCAAGGGGTTTCTGAGAAACGCCATCCTAGAGAACAACGGAATAACTCCTCACCAGCATGGGTTCATGAGGGGTCGATCATATCAGACCAATTTGATCAGCTTCTACGATGAAGTAAGTTCTAGGCTGGACCTGGGAGAGTCTATTGATCTCGTATATCTGGACTTCTCTAAAGTATTTGACACCGTGCTGCAGAATAAGTTGGTATATAAAATGAGACAGCTTAGATTGGGTGAAAATGTGTGTATATGGGTAAACAATTGGCTCAGAGATAGAAAGCAGAGGGTGGTAATAAGTGGTACTCTGATTGATTGGGCCACCATCCCTAGTGGGGTGCCACAGGGCTCAGTACCAGGCCCCATTCTGTTCAACGGCCTGATAGAGGGGCTGCACAGTAAAATATCAATATTTGCAGATGACACAAAATTATACAATATAATTAATGCAACGGAGGACAATGTGCGGCTTCAAAAGGACCTAGATAAGCTGGGGGCTTGGGCAGAAAAATGGCAAATGAAGTTCAATGTTGATAAATGTAAGGTTATGCACATGGGCAGGAGAAACAGATGTCACCAATATACAATAAATGGGGTACTGCTAGGGAAAAGTGAGATGGGAAAAGATCTCGGGGTACTAGTGGATTGTAGATTTAATTGGAGCAATCAATGCCAGTCAGCTGCTGCAAAAGCAAATAACGTTTTGAGGTGCCTTAAAAAAGGTATAGGGATGAGGGACGAGAACATTATCCTCCCACTATATAAGGCACTTGTCAGGCCTCAAATGGAATACTGTGTACAGTTCTGGACACCGCTGCTCAGGAAAGATGTTACAGTGCTGGAGGGGGTTCAAAGAAGAGCAACTAAACTAATACATGAGAGGACTGGAATACCCAGAGAGGCTATCCAAATTGGGATTATTTACCCTGGAAAAAAGATGGCTAATGGGTGATCAAATAACTATGTATAAATACATGAGGGGACAATACAAGGATCTCTCCCATGATCTGTTTATACCCAGGACTGCGACGGTAACAAGAGGGCATCCTTTATGTCTAGAAGAAAGCGGGTTCTATCACCAACACATAAGGGGGTTCTTTACTGTAAGAGCAGTGAGACTGTGGAACTCTCTGCCTGAGGACGTGGTGATGGCAAAATCCATAGAGGAGTTTAAGAGGAGACTAGACATCTATCTAGAGTGGAAGGATATTACAGGATATAGACATTAGGTGACCAGCAGTTTTGTAGTTCTGGGTCTTATATTTAGGTAGGAACTATGAAAGTTGATCCAGGGATTATTCTGATTGCCATTACGGAGTCTGGAAGGAATTTTTCCCCAAATGGGCTAATTGGCTTCTGCCTCTTGGGGTTCTTTGCCTTCCTCTGGATCAGTGTTTCCCAACTCCAGTCCTCAAGGCACCTCAACAGGTCATGGTTTCAGGATCTCCTATAGTAAGAACACCTGTGGAAATGTCTGAGGTATTGACTATAATTACATCACCTGTGCAACACTGAGGAAATCCTGAAAACATGACCTGTTGGGGCTCCATGAGGACTGGAGTTGGGAAACACTACCCTGGATCAACTAGGGGTTGAAACAGGCTGAACTAGATGGACATTGTCTTCATTCAGCCTAACATACTATGTTACTATGTAATCCACTGCATTTCTGCATTGCTTACTAATAACCTGGTCTGAATGTTGCTTAAGGGCTCCCTCATACAGATATTTTTGTATAGCATTTAGCAGTGCCTTTTCAGCCCTGCGCTAAATGCTCTACAACTCTACCATTCATTTCAATGGGGCTGTTCACACACGCGTCAAAATGCAGCGTCTTCAACAGCAAGTTGTTCATGTTCTATCTTTGCCCATTTTCAGCCATTCATTGCCCATTGAAATGAATGGGCAGCAGTTTCAGATTGGCTGAAAATGATTTCACGGCTCTAATTGGCTGAGCCAGCGCTGAGAACCAATCACAGTAATCTATTGTTGGAGATGGGGTTCTCAAACCTCGCTCCCAACAATAGATGATCTGTCAGTGCAGGGGAAGCCCGGAGCAGCGCTAGAGACCAGCGGGAGGGACCCTGACGGCACTTCCTAGGTGAGTATTGCTTTTTTTTTTTCCTTTTCAGCTTCATTGGCTATGTTTTTAGCTGTGCTGAAAACGTATCCAAAACGCTGCCACAAGGCATGCCAGCGCTGGTAAAACCACAGTAAACGCAGCGTTGAAAAAAAACTGTGTTTCTGCATATACCTGTGTGAGGGAGGCCTCAGTCACATCATTTACATTGTATTTGTCTATAATTGTAACAAACAGTTGTTCCATTCACGTCTTTTATTGAACACATTGAGTAACCATCCACAGTGCAGGGAGAGAAAGTAAGTGAACCTCTGCATTTGGTTTCTCTTAGGTTGCTCTCACACTCACCACGGTAAAATGCATTTTCTGAACGCATGTGTGAGAATAACCTTAGGACTAATTTGATAGAATCGGTTCACGTGTGCTTTGCCCTTTCTTAAAAAAGGCACACAAAGCTTTTAAAAGTCCGGCTACCGGCAAATCTGTTCTTCCAATAAATGATTAGTTAGCATAAACTATGTTTCAATGCCAAAACACTTCCAGAAGACCTCGGACGTGTTCTAGAGATGCATGAAGTTAGAGAAGGCTACCAAAGCATTGCTAAAGACCGGGCTGTACATCCACGATTAGACAAATTACACATGGAAACATTTAAGACACTCGCTGCTCTCCTCAGGCTAACTTCACACGGGCGAGTGCGATGTCAGGCCGTGAATCACAGTCAAATATTGCACTTGCCACCATGTGAATTCCCCACGAACAATGGGAGATGTGACAAAAGATTTAGAAATTGTTGCGATTGTGGTGTGATGTGATAAAACTTCACTTGTGTGTATGAACCCATTCGGAAGAATGGGGTTCATGTTTATGAGAGATTTGTGCGTCTTGCAATGCACAAATCTTGTGGGATTTCCTCACCCGTGTGAAGGCGGCCCTAGGCGATACCAAATACACAAAAGTATTAAAACAAAACATTAAAAAAAACTGTATAAACTTGGTATCGCCGGAGCGGGCCGACCAGAGAATAATCTTATCACATTATATATTCTTCACACTGAACGTCATAAATAAAATACAAAAAACAAATGGAGTTTCTTTTTTTTCCCCTACATTTTTTTAATAAAAGTTATACAGTACATTGTGTACCTACAAATGATGTCCTTAAAAAACAAGCCGCATATGGCAATGTTGACAGAAGAATTAAAAAGTTATGGCTCTAGGAATGCGGCAATGAAAATACCTGACAAATTAGTCAGTCATTAAAGGTGCAAACGGGCTTTATCACTAAGGGGTTAATTGTTTTAGTGGTGTGTACATACAATTACATGTTTAATGAACTTTGTGATTTTCATTATTTCTTGGCACCATTATGATTGGTGTATAGGGATGACTGATACACATGGCGGCTTCTGCATCCGGTTACTGATACAATTTCCGCTGTCATACATCTAGATTGCGGATCCGTATTACATACATTTATAGACACACTTGTGTGAAAGTGGCCTAAAAGGTCATTTGTCACCTGATAGATCAGTCTTCAATAATCAGCTGATGGTGCCAGCGGCGGTCCGGATTTTATCATTTTCTCTATGTCCGTGCCGTGGGGAGCGAAGGATTTAGAGACCCAGAACGCGTGTGCGCCAATTACAAGTAGAATTATTGAGGCACCTTGTAGAGAGATATCATCATTAATCACCATATCTATACAAGAGACCGGGCCGGGATGTCAGCTATCATCATGTCATATGGGGAAAAATGGGGACATAATGAGAAATCTACTAAACAATGACACAACCGCAAAGTGGATGATTACAGATGTTCATCTCTATGAGCAGATTAATATGGTGGACGGATTCACGGTTTTATACAAGTTGACGATATTGTGTAGAATAATAGTAAAGGGCAAAAAGAAAGACAAACTGTAAGTATGTGAATGTCCCCCTCAAATATCATCCCCCGGCAAGTTCTGGACAGCTTCAGCACACGGACATGGCAAGTTCCCACTTTACTAATAAAGATTATCATTAGTCTGAAGAAACTGGTGAGAATATTCCTGTAAATGTCCTTCCTGACATCTCAGTACCTGCGGACATACGCTTTCAAACTTATCATGGTTGGCTGTGATTGGTCAGTTACTGATCACATGACTGCTGTCATGGTAACAGCCAGGGCAATTGTGTTGTCACGGTGGTTGGCAGTTGAGAGTGTTGGAGACTGGCGATGGAGAAGGAGGCAATGTCTGCTGGACCAGGGCAGAGCGATTTTATGGAGCAAATTCGGAGGGAGAAAGGAGAGAAAAGACCAAGACACGTCTTGGACTCATCACTGACTTCAAAGAAAAGCCAAAGGAGGAAGAGGAGGAAGAAAACATCGACTGCAATGAAGTCCATCATTCCACCGACTCATTCGGTGAAGAAAGACCTCAGGGGTAAGAAACAACCCAAGAAGAGGCATCTGGATTCTTCAGAGGAAGAAAAGGATCCACCTGTAAAGATCAAGAAAGAAGACCCGGGAGGCTCAGGTACCGCCGGAGGTCTGGGAAGCGCTGCATGTGGTAGATGTTGGTGCAGATCCACACCAAACTCTGTGTCAGAGTCCGCGCCAATAGTACAGATTGTGAGGGGGGTTTTGGCATGTGATTGGACATGGATTTTGGTGTGGATTTTTGGCACCAGATCTGCTGGGTGTGAACGCTCCCTCAGGGTCCCACACACTGTACCCGCCATGTCTGATGGTTTATATGTTGTCTGCCGGGGAGAAAGAAGGGGGAAAGTGATAGAAATGTTACATTGTATTCCATTGTATTTATGTACATTGTATAATGTGAAATACCAGATGTTACTGTGATTATAGATGAGCTGCTGAAAAGTACAGTTTTTGGCTTTCTTCCAGGTCGTGTTTAGATGACGTGTTTTTAGGATGCGTTCACAATTTGCTGATTTGCTGTGGATTTTGGTGCAGATCTGCTGCAGAATTCACCCATACAATTTGAATTTAATTGAAAGGATGAAATCTGCTGCAGATCCGCATACAAATCTGTGAAAAAATCTGCACCAAATCACCGACTTGTGAACGCAGCCTTAATGTGGGTATAAGGAGATGTGTATGTCCGGCCATTGCTCCTCAGCGGAGGTGATCACAGAGCCATCGCCGCCCGTCCTCTGTGTTACATGAAAGCCACAGAGATTGGTGTTTACAGACAAGTGATGAACCCGCTGTAAGTGCGGCAGGTCTGTGAATACCTCCACTGAGGAGCTACAGCAAAATACAGGCCGCTGTTTGCCAAAACAACTTCATGAACTCAAGCTGCAAAAGAGAGAAAATGTGCCACAAAAATAAACACAACACACACAAGGTTTTTTTGGCTTTTATTATTTACTATTCACTGACAGATAACATGTAGATGCAGCATTTTTTGCAGCAAAAATGTGATTAAAAAACACCATAATTCAAAAAAGTGCAGGTTTTGAATAAAAAAAGACTATGGGGCAGATTTACTACAGGCAACATGACGGTTCAGTTGGTAGCACTGTTGTCTTTAACGGAGTGGTCCAGCTCCAAATTATTGATGAGCCTATCTGCATGATAAGCCATAAATAGTAGATTGGTGGGGCTCCACCACCTAGGATCTCCACTGATCAGCTGTTATCTGGGCTGGTGTGCTTGTGCATTTACCTAGAGTTCTGCAGGAAGCAGACAGCTCCATTACCACTGTAGAGGTCAGACGTGGTATTACAAGCAAAGCTACTTTAATGGCAACTTGGCCTGTAGTACCAAACCAGGCCACTGTAGCGAGAATGGAGCTGTCTGCTACCTGCAGAAATCTGTTCAGTGCAAAAGTGTACTGACACAAAAGACAACTGACTAGCAGAGATTTCGGTAAGCAGATACCTGCTAATCTGCTGTCCTCCAGATGGATCCATCAATTGTTTGTAACTGGACAATCCCTTTAAGCACTGGGTCCAGGTATCATATCTGCCATCATGTTTTTGTGTGCTTCCTCCAAAGACATCCTCATGTGTGCATATAGATTGTGAGCCCCTACGGGGACAAAGCCCAATGTAACTGATGAACTGTGTGCAGCGCTGTGGAGTATGTATGTGCTATATAAATGAGTGTAATAAATAAAACCATTTACTCCGGTGTGTTTTATCCAAAGTGCCCTTAACTTCTGGATGTTAGTAATGTATATTAAATAACCGCTCCTCTGACTGCTGGTGTGCCACAAAGGAAGTCTATGTCTATAAACTACATGATGGATATTGCTTCAAACACTGGAGAGACTACAAGAACCCCATTAACCCCTTGGCTTCTACCCGTCCCCCTTTGCTTCTTCCTCCACCATGCCATCCCTTTTACCTTTAACCCTCGTTAGGACAACAACTATCACTCCCAACCTCCCCATACAGGTACACGCTCGGCGGAGGGTGAAGGAGTTTCCATTGGGGAGAAGAACTTTGGGTCCTTTTACATGGAACGATTATTCTTCAGATTGTCGCCGGATCGCACGAACCTGAAGATAATCGTTCAGTGTAAATGCTGCCGGCGACAGAAGGATGAGTGAAAATTCATTTATCATTCACCGTTTACTTTGTGTAGCATAAATACCAAACGCCGATCGCCCGTGTGAACAGGCAGCTGCTGGTCTATGAATGATTGTGCGTTTACTGGGAATGGGGGCGGCCGAAGCGATCTCCAGCCGCTCCACCTCCAGTCACTGACCGATCATCGCTCCTCTGGGAAAGCAAAGGAACAATTATCGCTGGGACGACTGTGGGGCGCTTCAGGACCTGGAAATCATCCCGTGTAGAAGTACCCTGAGCTACTACCAAACACCTCCGGCAGAGGCTTATCTCCGATGGGAACATACTCCAATAGAAACAAGATTACTTTATAAATACAGTAACAGAACCAAGCTGTTATAGATGTGATAACAGAAACAAGCTTAACACAGACACATTACCAGAACTGAGCTTACTACATAGATACCATAACAGAGCTAATCTTACTACATAAACTCCATACAAGAACCAAGCTTATTACCTATACGCTACCAGAACCAAACCTACTATATAGACACATTACCAGAACTGAGCTTACTACATAAATGTAATAACAGAAGTAATCTTATTGCATAAATACAAAGGAATCACAGAAATGGTGTTGCCTCAGGGATACCATCCTAAGGGCGCCTCCACACTTGCGATATCGCTGCATTTCTTTAACGCAAATGTCAATAGGACTTTCTAATGTTAAAAACGGATCGCACAAAAATCACAAAACACAAACTTACGATTTTTGTGTGATGCATTTTTAACATTAGAAAGTCCCATTGACGTTTGCGTTAAAAAACGCATCGATATCGCGATCGCAAGTGTGAAGGCACCCAAAGGTGAAAAGGTAGAAGAGGATCTATTATGACCATTGAAGCATCAGATATTGTGTCTCCCAAAGGCCACTTTACTAGATCCCTCTAGATCAGGGTTTCCCATAGTGTGCTCCGCTGTAGCAGTGTCTGGATAGTCCGTACAGAGAAAATCAGCATGCAAGACCCGCGGTTGGCATAGCAACGTGGATCACATGAGCCGACTCTGGGACCAATGGAGGATTATAATAAGGGTGACCGCCCCAGGCCCAAGACTCCAAGTGAGCCCACGGCCATCCCAATCGCCCGTATTGTAATCCGCATTGCTAAACCCTATTACTATCGGGGCCGCTATCAATACTGAAGCTGCTATCACTACTGGGGCCGCAATAGGGGTCACTATTACTACTGGGGCCACCAATATAGGGGGACACTATTACTACTGGGGTTACTAATATAAGGGGTCACTATTACTACTGGGGCTTCCAATATAGGGGGACACTATTAATACTGAGACCACTGTGGGGGACGCAATTACTACAGGGGCCAATATAGGGGACGCTATTACTACTAGGGCTACCAATATAGGGGGACACTATTACTACTGAGGCCACTGTTGGGGATGCAATTACTACAGGGGCCAATATAGGGGGACACTATTACTATAGGGGCCACCAATATATGGGTCACTATTACTGCTAGGGCCACCAATATAAAGGTCACTATTACTACTAGGGCCACCAATATAAGGGTCACTATTACTACTAGGGCCACCAATATAGGGGAGTCACTATTACTACATGGGGTGGATTTGCTGCGGTATTTACAGTAGCTGTAGCAGCAAAGTTGATAAGATATTGAAAATCTCATCCACATGTTATGGAAAAAATCTGCACAAAACCCGTGCAGATATTGACATGTGGTGCGAGATTTAATTCCGCAGCATATTAATTTAAAATATAATGTATATTAATAGCCCATCCGGTCCCCTAGCTTTCCTCACGGTTTTTTTTTTAATGGCCCTGTCCTTTTTGTAAGGACAGAGGTAAAAAAATCATGTTGTGGTAAGTCACGCCCCTAACCCCTCCCCTGACCACACCCTCTGTCCCACTTTGGGGCTCCATGAGAAACTTTTGCTTCAAAAAGGGCTCCATGGCGGAAAAAGTTTGGGAATCACTGCTCCAGATTCTTGGTGGATTCCTATGGTGGGTAATCTAGTGACTAGTCAGACTGAGTAATGAGAAAGCATGACCCACCTCACAAAGTACCACCATATGTCTATGGACCCTCTTATCCTCCGTGGAGACCCAAAGTGAGTGTCAGCCCAACGAATACTAACTAGGCATGATGCTCACAAATAGGTTCCAATATTATGTCAAAGACTCTACCTATGGTGGGTGATCTGATTACTGGCCAGACTTAGTACTGACTTAGCATAGCCCACCTATAGAATACCTTGTGTGTATGGATTTACACTAAATCACCAGCGGAAAACCAAACTGAGTGCCCGCCAAAGATGGATGCTGACTGTGCGTAACACCCACAAATGGGTTCCAATGTGTTATAAAAGATTCAGAATATCACCATGTATCTACGAGCTTTATCTAAATCCTCAGTGGAAAACCAAAGTGGGTGTCAGCCAAAATAGATACTGACTGTGCATAACACCCACAAATGGATACCAGCGCATTGTATAAGACTCAACGCCTTTCTAAGATGCGGATAAATACTCTAATCAGGAGTCTAAAGCTAGGTAGAGAAGATAATGCTATCTGTTCTATTAGCTGGCAGGACACACTAAGGCCGGCTGCACCCGGGCAGACTGGATTCCATATGTGGAATCCCACAGCAAAATCTGACCCTGTGGCCAGCTGGCGGGCACCCACTTTGGTTTTCCACTGAGGATTTAGATAAAACTTGTGGATACATGGTGATATTTTGAATCTTTTATAACATGTTGGAATCTATTTGTAAGTGTTATGCACAGTCAGCATCTATTTTGGCCGGCACCCACTTTGGTTTTCCACTGAGGATTTAGATAAATCTCCTGGATATATGGCGGTATTCTGAATATTTTATAAAACACTAGCTTACCCGTCGCGCGTTGTTGCGAAGACAGACAGATATACATTCGTTTTTATATATCTAGATAACAACCAATCACAGCGCAGCTTTTTTAGGTTACCTCAGTGGTATAATATATAACAACCAATCACAGCGCAGCTTTCATGTTACCTCAGCTTTATAATATATAACAGCGCAGCTTATATGTTACCTCAGCAGTATAAAATATAACAACCAATCACAGTGCAGCTGTCATGTTACGTCAGCAGTAAGAGAAATAACAACCAATCACAGCGCAACTTTTATTCTGCCTCAGCAATATAAAAAATAGCAACGAATCACAGCGCAGCATTCATTTTACCTCAGCGGTATAATATATAGCAACCAATCACAGCACAGCTTTTATTTTACCTCAGCATTCTCAATATCCAGCAATTGTCTTGCGAAACGTTCGGCGGATGCATCATTTTGTAGTTGAACACGCATCCCGTTACTCGTAATGCCTTTTGCTTTTGTGCTTGAGATGGAAATCAAACGATCTTTGTCTGGGGGGGCATAACTGTCGACAATGCTCGCACTCACGCCACCTGTCGTAGGATAGATATACTATGCCAGTAATCTTCCCAGGAGTGTACTCAACAACTTCCCATTAACTTTTCCTATTTATGACTTAATCAATGCTCCTGCCAAATTTCAAGTTTCTATTAGTGTAAAATTTGGACGCCAATTGTTTTGCGCTTAAAATTGAATGATCGAGTTGGGTGGGACCCATTAACTTTTCCTATTTATGACATAATCAATGCTCGTGCCAAATTTCAAGTTTCTATGACATCGCGAAGCGAGAAAATTAGATTCCGTACGTAAAATTTGGACGCTAATTCTTTTGCACTTAGAATTGAATAATCGAGTTGGGACCCATTAAGTTTTCCTATTTATGACATAATCAATGCTCGTGTCAAATTTCAAGTTTGTATTACATTGGGAAGCGAGAGAATTCGATTCCGTACGTAAAATTTGGACGCTAATTCTTTGGCGCATAGAATTGAATAATCGAGTTGGGACCCATTAGCTTTTCCTATTTATGACATAATCAATGCTCGTGCCAAATTTCAAGTTTCTATGACATTGGGAAGCGAGAAAATTAGATTCCGTACGTAAAATTTGGACGCTAATTCTTTTGCGCATAGAATTGAATTATCGAGTTGGGACCCATTAGCTTTTCCTATTTATGACATAATCAATGCTCCTGCCAAATTTCATGTTTCTACAACATCGGGAAGTGAGAGAATTAGTGGCAATGATGGAAATCGAACGATCTACGTGGGGGGGTCGTAACTGTCGACGACACACCCATTCGCGCCATTTATCGTAGCATAAATGTACTATGCCTATAATCTTCCCAGGAGTGTACTCAACAACTTCCCAAAGTTTCATGGTGATCGGATGAATGGTGTAGTAGCGCATAAAGGACAAACAGACAGACACACACACACACAGACATACATTCAATTTTATATATATAGATTGGAACCTGTTTGTGAGTGTTACGCACAGTCAGTATCCATCTTTGGCGGGCACTCAGTTTGGTTTTCCACTGGTGATTCAGTGTAAATCCATAGACACTAGGTATTCTATAGGTGGGCTATGCTAAGTCTTTAACATAATATTGGAACCCATTTGTGAGCATTATGCTTATTTAGTATTCGTTGGGCTGACACTCAATTTGGGTCCCCATGGAGGATAAGAGGGTTCATAGATATATGGTGGTACTTTGCCAGGTGGGTCATGCTATGTCATTACTCAGTCTGACTAGCCACTGGATTACCCACCATAGGTATCCACCAAGAATCTAGAGGGATCTAGTAAAGTGGTCTTTGGGAGACACAATATCTGATGCTTCTATGGTCATAATAGATTCTCTTCTACCTTATCACATAATTGATTTACACCTAGGATGGTACCCCTGAGGAGACACCATTTCTGGTGACTGCCTTTTGCTAAAGGGGCCTCTCTGAAGTGTAGCATCATTTTTGGTCGTAAGAATCCCTGTAATAAGGAGATATCGGAGGGATGAGTCCATATCTAGGCTCACCTCTCATCAATGTTGTATTTTGTTCTTGCACTAATTGCCAATTTACTTTGGTTTTAATCTAAGTCCATAAAGGTTAATTTTTAATCCTATTCTGTGAAGAAATACTACATAAATACCATACAAGAACCAAATGTATTACCTAGACAATACCAGCAACAAACCTACTGCATAGATACAGTACCAGAACTGAGCTTACTACATAGACACAACAACAAGAACAAGAACCAAGCTTATTACCTAGACCAGTGATGGCAAACCTGCTATACTATGCTACGCTCCCCTCGCCTCCTCCAAAGGCTTCCCGTTGTCAGCGCTCCCTGGCTTCTGGTTCCCAGCGGCCTGTACTGGCCTCACCTAACCAGCGGCGTCCTGCCTGACCAGGCCGCTGGGACCGGAAGCCAGGGGGCGCTGATGGCAGGAAACCTACAAAAGGAGGCGAGGGGGGCGCCGCATAGTACGAAATCAGCTGCGGATACACAGCTGATTTCTAGTCTGAATCTGCACCAATGAAGCAGATTTTTACTATTTTTTGGATGCGGAAATGCTATGGAATTTGGTGCAGAAATTTCCAATTCGGACATTGCGCAGCATTTCCACTGTGTGCTTTTCCATACTGTAAGTCAAGTTGAGTTTTGCTGCCACGTGCAGAGTGGCGTCAGTAGCAATAGCGTCCCCTATATTGGCCCAAGTAGTAATAGTAACCTCCATAGTGGCCTCAGCAGTAATAGTGTCCCCTATATTAGCCCCAGTAGTAATAGTGTCCCCTATATTAGCCACAGTAGTAATAGTGACTTTCACAGAGGCCTCATTAGTAATAGTGTCCCCTATATTAACCCTAGTTGTGATAGTGTCCCCTATATTAACCCCAGTAGTAATAGTGTGCCATATATTAAACCCCGCAGTTATAGTGTCCCTTATATTAGACCCAGTAGTAATAGTGTTCCCTATATTAGCCACAGTAGTAATAGTGACTTCCACAGAGTAGTAATAGTTGTGGACGAGGAGGAAAGAAAAGGGTGGAGCCAAACGCGTACAGTCGTGTGAACAATAATACTAAATACGTGGTGAAGAGAGTGGAGTGGTAACTTCAATAGTGGAGGTGCTGCCTGACCAGATGACGCACCACCTGGGGGGGTGTGATAGAGCAAGAGAATAGGACTAAAAACGGGTAGTGGAGAAGGCGCAACACTGCAGGTTAAAGCAAGTAGGAAGTGACCAAAGGTGTGGAAAACTTCTCCTTTTATTTAATAAAGTACGTGATAAGCTTATGAAAATGCGTTTCGGGGATAACCCCTTCATCAGTTTGGTTGGTGTTTAAAATATACAAGCTATTGGTGGGTCCCAATTATGAAATAAGAGAAGTGTTCCACACCTTTGGTCACTTCCTACTTGCTTTAACCTGGAGTGTTGCGCCTTCTCCACTCTCAGTAGTAATAGTGCCCCCTATATTAGCCCCAGTAGTAATAGTGACTTTCCATAAAGACCTCAGTAGCAATAGTGTCCCCTATATTAAACCCAGTAGTAATAGTGTCCCCTATATTAGCCCCAGTGGTAATAGTGTCCCCTACATTAACCCCAGTAGTTATAGTGTCCCCTACATTAACCCCAGTAGTTATAGTGTCCCCTACATTAACCCCAGTAGTAATAGTGTCCCCTATATCAGCCCCAGTAGTAATAGTCTATATAGCCGCAGGAAAGTGCCTTGGGATATAAAGGATCAGGACTCACCTGGTGTGAAGACCTGGACCCAGTGTGGATCTCCAGGTGTTTCACCTATGGTCCTGGAAATAATAATAATAATCTTTATTTGTATAGCGCCAACTTATTCCGCAGCTGGATATATGTCTAATAGGCAGTTTCCTACACCGGTGGTATCCACTGTAGAAGGGGAGAGCTATACGGATTACGGGGGAGCTCTCCAATGAGGGGACCTCCCTGACATATAGATTAGAAAAGAAACAGTCACTTATATAAACCCTGGCTGGTAGGACAGGTAATAACAATATCCAGCGGTCACTGGTGACAATATCCAGAGAAGTAATTGGCACTTTCTTTGAAGGAGGGGGATATGGTAACTACAGCAGCCCCTCCTAGTGATGGTACATCAAGGTATATAGAAGGTATAGATGCGATGTTCCGGACGGTATATAGATGAAGTTGGCAACACGTTTCTGTGCATAACAGTCCCTTTATTAAGCCATACATAAACAAACATAGTATAGTATTCATATTTACCCCATATGATTGTGTAGGTAGTTAGCATATGTTCCTGTATCTGCTCCAGGGGAGACGGGCGGTTCTACTGGTACGTCACCTAGTAACGTCATTACATCCACACGTTGCTGTCATCGTTGTTAGTCTCCTGCAAGAACGCTCATTGCGCTCCATCCTGAGGTCATTCTTCCAGTGTATCCCCTGGTGACGTCATTACGTCCTCGCTGTCTCTACTGCTAATCTCCGGCTGCTACGCATATTGTGTTCCATTCGGAGGGCAGAGGACATAGTGTGCCGATGTCTGGGTATCGACGTCATTGTGGCTGCGCGTTCCTTCTCCATAGAAGTACTGGAGAGAGAACACGCTCAATCAGGGGCGTACCTAAGGGCTCAGGGGCCCGGGTGCAAAAGTTCTGCTCGGGGCCCCCCCCCCTGGGGCCTCCACCCCACACTCCCCCATACTCATACCTAGATCGTGCTGCAAACATGATCTGCCCCCTTACGTAATCTTTCCTGCACATGAAAATTTGTTTGCAGCTCCGCAGGCCACTCTCACACACACCGCTTTTTACCGCTATGAGCACAGCGCCCCGAGTGCCGTACTAACCACGGTACAACACTCCCATAGATATCAATGAGCTTACTCACATCCGCGCTGGAACGCGGTGTCCCTATCACTGTGATTTTTCAGAGCAGTCTGTTCTATTTTTGCGTTTTCGTGGTTTTAACACACCTCATCACCCACCACAATGATGGGGTGCATTAAAAAGCGCCGTCAAACGCTGTAACCTGTGTTAGAAAACACTGCTTAAAATTCTGGTCACTAATCAAGCTGCGTTTTCTGAACACGTGTGTGAGAGCGGCCTTAGAACCTGCATGCAGTAGATAGGGACAGATAGGGACAGATAGGGACAACTTTTTCCAAGTTGGAGCACAGGATTACCAATGGTGCGGATTTTGACTGGAAATCAGCTGCATACCCGCAGCTAATTTCATACTATGCTACGCTCCCCTCGCCTCCTCCAAAGGCTTCCCGTTGTCAGCGCTCCCTGGTTTCTGGTTCCCAGCGGCCTGTACTGGCATCACCTAACCAGCGGCGTCCTGCCTGACCAGGCCGCTGGCACCGGAAGCCATGGGGCACTGATGGCAGGAAACCTACAAAAGGAGGCGAGGGGGGCGCCGCATAGTACGAAATCAGCTGCGGATACACAGCTGATTTCTAGTCTGAATCTGCACCAATGAAGCAGATTTTTACTGTTTTTTGGATGCGGAAATGCTATGGAATTTGGTGCAGAAATTTCCAATTCGGACATTGCGCAGCATTTCCACTGTGTGCTTTTCCATACTGTAAGTCAAGTTGAGTTTTGCTGCCACGTGCAGAGTGGCGTCAGTAGCAATAGCGTCCCCTCTATTGGCCCAAGTAGTAATAGTAACCTCCATAGTGGCCTCAGCAGTAATAGTGTCCCCTATATTAGCCCCAGTAGTAATAGTGTCCCCTATATTAGCCACAGTAGTAATAGTGACTTTCACAGAGGCCTCATTAGTAATAGTGTCCCCTATATTAACCCTAGTTGTGATAGTGTCCCCTATATTAACCCCAGTAGTAATAGTGTGCCATATATTAAACCCCGCAGTTATAGTGTCCCTTATATTAGACCCAGTAGTAATAGTGTTCCCTATATTAGCCACAGTAGTAATAGTGACTTCCACAGAGTAGTAATAGTTGTGGACGAGGAGGAAAGAAAAGGGTGGAGCCAAACGCGTACAGTCGTGTGAACAATAATACTAAATACGTGGTGAAGAGAGTGGAGTGGTAACTTCAATAGTGGAGGTGCTGCCTGACCAGATGACGCACCACCTGGGGGGGTGTGATAGAGCAAGAGAATAGGACTAAAAACGGGTAGTGGAGAAGGCGCAACACTGCAGGTTAAAGCAAGTAGGAAGTGACCAAAGGTGTGGAAAACTTCTCCTTTTATTTAATAAAGTACGTGATAAGCTTATGAAAATGCGTTTCGGGGATAACCCCTTCATCAGTTTGGTTGGTGTTTAAAATATACAAGCTATTGGTGGGTCCCAATTATGAAATAAGAGAAGTGTTCCACACCTTTGGTCACTTCCTACTTGCTTTAACCTGGAGTGTTGCGCCTTCTCCACTCTCAGTAGTAATAGTGCCCCCTGTATTAGCCCCAGTAGTAATAGTGACTTTCCATAAAGGCCTCAGTAGCAATAGTGTCCCCTATATTAAACCCAGTAGTAATAGTGTCCCCTATATTAGCCCCAGTGGTAATAGTGTCCCCTACATTAACCCCAGTAGTTATAGTGTCCCCTACATTAACCCCAGTAGTTATAGTGTCCCCAACATTAACCCCAGTAGTAATAGTGTCCCCTATATCAGCCCCAGTAGTAATAGTCTATATAGCCGCAGGAAAGTGCCTTGGGATATAAAGGATCAGGACTCACCTGGTGTGAAGACCTGGACCCAGTGTGGATCTCCAGGTGTCTCACCTGTGGTCCTGGATATATGTCTAATAGGCAGTTTCCTACACCGGTGGTATCCACTGTAGAAGGGGAGAGCTATACGGATTACGGGGGAGCTCTCCAATGAGGGGACCTCCCTGACATATAGATTAGAAAAGAAACAGTCACTTATATAAACCCTGGCTGGTAGGACAGGTAATAACAATATCCAGCGGTCACTGGTGACAATATCCAGAGAAGTAATTGGCACTTTCTTTGAAGGAGGGGGATATGGTAACTACAGCAGCCCCTCCTAGTGATGGTACATCAAGGTATATAGAAGGTATAGATGCGATGTTCCGGACGGTATATAGATGAAGTTGGCAACACGTTTCTGTGCATAACAGTCCCTTTATTAAGCCATACATAAACAAACATAGTATAGTATTCATATTTACCCCATATGATTGTGTAGGTAGTTAGCACATGTTCCTGTATCTGCTCCAGGGGAGACGGGCGGTTCTACTGGTACGTCACCTAGTAACGTCATTACATCCACACGTTGCTGTCATCGTTGTTAGTCTCCTGCAAGAACGCTCATTGCGCTCCATCCTGAGGTCATTCTTCCAGTGTATCCCCTGGTGACGTCATTACGTCCTCGCTGTCTCTACTGCTAATCTCCAGCTGCTACGCATATTGTGTTCCATTCGGAGGGCAGAGGACATAGTGTGCCGATGTCTGGGTATCGACGTCATTGTGGCTGCGCGTTCCTTCTCCATAGAAGTACCGGAGAGAGAACACGCTCAATCAGGGGCGTACCTAAGGGCTCAGGGGCCCGGGTGCAAAAGTTCCGCTCGGGGCCCCCCCCTTGGGCCTCCACCCCACACTCCCCCATACTCATACCTAGATCGTGCTGCAAACATGATCTGCCCCTTTACGTAATCTTTCCTGCACATGAAAATTTGTTTGTAGCTCCGCAGGCCACTCTCACACACACCGCTTTTTACCGCTATGAGCACAGCGCCCCGAGTGCCGTACTAACCACGGTACAACACTCCCATAGATATCAATGAGCTTACTCACATCCGCGCTGGAACGCGGTGTCCCTATCACTGTGATTTTTCAGAGCTGTCTATTCTATTTTTGCGTTTTCGTGGTTTTAACACACCTCATCACCCACCACAATGATGGGGTGCATTAAAAAGCGCCGTCAAACGCTGTAACCTGTGAGATAGGGACAGATAGGGACAGATAGGGACAGATAGGGACAGATAGGGACAGATAGGGACAGATAGGGACAGATAGGGACAGATAGGGACAGATAGGGACAGATAGGGACAGATAGGGACAGATAGGGACAGATAGGGACAGATAGGGACAGATAGGGACAGATAGGGACAGATAGGGACAGATAGGGACAGATAGGGACAGATAGGGACAGATAGGGACAGATAGGGACAGATAGGGACAGATAGGGACAGATAGGGACAGATAGGGACAGATAGGGACAGATAGGGACAGATAGGGACAGATAGGGACAGATAGGGACAGATAGGGACAGATAGGGACAGATAGGGACAGATAGGGACAGATAGGGACAGATAGGGACAGATAGGGACAGATAGGGACAGATAGGGACAGATAGGGACAGATAGGGACAGATAGGGACAGATAGGGACAGATAGGGACAGATAGGGACAGATAGGGACAGATAGGGACAGATAGGGACAGATAGGGACAGATAGGGACAGATAGGGACAGATAGGGACAGATAGGGACAGATAGGGACAGATAGGGACAGATAGGGACAGATAGGGACAGATAGGGACAGATAGGGACAGATAGGGACAGATAGGGACAGATAGGGACAGATAGGGACAGATAGGGACAGATAGGGACAGATAGGGACAGATAGGGACAGATAGGGACAGATAGGGACAGATAGGGACAGATAGGGACAGATAGGGACAGATAGGGACAGATAGGGACAGATAGGGACAGATAGGGACAGATAGGGACAGATAGGGACAGATAGGGACAGATAGGGACAGATAGGGACAGATAGGGACAGATAGGGACAGATAGGGACAGATAGGGACAGATAGGGACAGATAGGGACAGATAGGGACAGATAGGGACAGATAGGGACAGATAGGGACAGATAGGGACAGATAGGGACAGATAGGGACAGATAGGGACAGATAGGGACAGATAGGGACAGATAGGGACAGATAGGGACAGATAGGGACAGATAGGGACAGATAGGGACAGATAGGGACAGATAGGGACAGATAGGGACAGATAGGGACAGATAGGGACAGATAGGGACAGATAGGGACAGATAGGGACAGATAGGGACAGATAGGGACAGATAGGGACAGATAGGGACAGATAGGGACAGATAGGGACAGATAGGGACAGATAGGGACAGATAGGGACAGATAGGGACAGATAGGGACAGATAGGGACAGATAGGGACAGATAGGGACAGATAGGGACAGATAGGGACAGATAGGGACAGATAGGGACAGATAGGGACAGATAGGGACAGATAGGGACAGATAGGGACAGATAGGGACAGATAGGGACAGATAGGGACAGATAGGGACAGATAGGGACAGATAGGGACAGATAGGGACAGATAGGGACAGATAGGGACAGATAGGGACAGATAGGGACAGATAGGGACAGATAGGGACAGATAGGGACAGATAGGGACAGATAGGGACAGATAGGGACAGATAGGGACAGATAGGGACAGATAGGGACAGATAGGGACAGATAGGGACAGATAGGGACAGATAGGGACAGATAGGGACAGATAGGGACAGATAGGGACAGATAGGGACAGATAGGGACAGATAGGGACAGATAGGGACAGATAGGGACAGATAGGGACAGATAGGGACAGATAGGGACAGATAGGGACAGATAGGGACAGATAGGGACAGATAGGGACAGATAGGGACAGATAGGGACAGATAGGGACAGATAGGGACAGATAGGGACAGATAGGGACAGATAGGGACAGATAGGGACAGATAGGGACAGATAGGGACAGATAGGGACAGATAGGGACAGATAGGGACAGATAGGGACAGATAGGGACAGATAGGGACAGATAGGGACAGATAGGGACAGATAGGGACAGATAGGGACAGATAGGGACAGATAGGGACAGATAGGGACAGATAGGGACAGATAGGGACAGATAGGGACAGATAGGGACAGATAGGGACAGATAGGGACAGATAGGGACAGATAGGGACAGATAGGGACAGATAGGGACAGATAGGGACAGATAGGGACAGATAGGGACAGATAGGGACAGATAGGGACAGATAGGGACAGATAGGGACAGATAGGGACAGATAGGGACAGATAGGGACAGATAGGGACAGATAGGGACAGATAGGGACAGATAGGGACAGATAGGGACAGATAGGGACAGATAGGGACAGATAGGGACAGATAGGGACAGATAGGGACAGATAGGGACAGATAGGGACAGATAGGGACAGATAGGGACAGATAGGGACAGATAGGGACAGATAGGGACAGATAGGGACAGATAGGGACAGATAGGGACAGATAGGGACAGATAGGGACAGATAGGGACAGATAGGGACAGATAGGGACAGATAGGGACAGATAGGGACAGATAGGGACAGATAGGGACAGATAGGGACAGATAGGGACAGATAGGGACAGATAGGGACAGATAGGGACAGATAGGGACAGATAGGGACAGATAGGGACAGATAGGGACAGATAGGGACAGATAGGGACAGATAGGGACAGATAGGGACAGATAGGGACAGATAGGGACAGATAGGGACAGATAGGGACAGATAGGGACAGATAGGGACAGATAGGGACAGATAGGGACAGATAGGGACAGATAGGGACAGATAGGGACAGATAGGGACAGATAGGGACAGATAGGGACAGATAGGGACAGATAGGGACAGATAGGGACAGATAGGGACAGATAGGGACAGATAGGGACAGATAGGGACAGATAGGGACAGATAGGGACAGATAGGGACAGATAGGGACAGATAGGGACAGATAGGGACAGATAGGGACAGATAGGGACAGATAGGGACAGATAGGGACAGATAGGGACAGATAGGGACAGATAGGGACAGATAGGGACAGATAGGGACAGATAGGGACAGATAGGGACAGATAGGGACAGATAGGGACAGATAGGGACAGATAGGGACAGATAGGGACAGATAGGGACAGATAGGGACAGATAGGGACAGATAGGGACAGATAGGGACAGATAGGGACAGATAGGGACAGATAGGGACAGATAGGGACAGATAGGGACAGATAGGGACAGATAGGGACAGATAGGGACAGATAGGGACAGATAGGGACAGATAGGGACAGATAGGGACAGATAGGGACAGATAGGGACAGATAGGGACAGATAGGGACAGATAGGGACAGATAGGGACAGATAGGGACAGATAGGGACAGATAGGGACAGATAGGGACAGATAGGGACAGATAGGGACAGATAGGGACAGATAGGGACAGATAGGGACAGATAGGGACAGATAGGGACAGATAGGGACAGATAGGGACAGATAGGGACAGATAGGGACAGATAGGGACAGATAGGGACAGATAGGGACAGATAGGGACAGATAGGGACAGATAGGGACAGATAGGGACAGATAGGGACAGATAGGGACAGATAGGGACAGATAGGGACAGATAGGGACAGATAGGGACAGATAGGGACAGATAGGGACAGATAGGGACAGATAGGGACAGATAGGGACAGATAGGGACAGATAGGGACAGATAGGGACAGATAGGGACAGATAGGGACAGATAGGGACAGATAGGGACAGATAGGGACAGATAGGGACAGATAGGGACAGATAGGGACAGATAGGGACAGATAGGGACAGATAGGGACAGATAGGGACAGATAGGGACAGATAGGGACAGATAGGGACAGATAGGGACAGATAGGGACAGATAGGGACAGATAGGGACAGATAGGGACAGATAGGGACAGATAGGGACAGATAGGGACAGATAGGGACAGATAGGGACAGATAGGGACAGATAGGGACAGATAGGGACAGATAGGGACAGATAGGGACAGATAGGGACAGATAGGGACAGATAGGGACAGATAGGGACAGATAGGGACAGATAGGGACAGATAGGGACAGATAGGGACAGATAGGGACAGATAGGGACAGATAGGGACAGATAGGGACAGATAGGGACAGATAGGGACAGATAGGGACAGATAGGGACAGATAGGGACAGATAGGGACAGATAGGGACAGATAGGGACAGATAGGGACAGATAGGGACAGATAGGGACAGATAGGGACAGATAGGGACAGATAGGGACAGATAGGGACAGATAGGGACAGATAGGGACAGATAGGGACAGATAGGGACAGATAGGGACAGATAGGGACAGATAGGGACAGATAGGGACAGATAGGGACAGATAGGGACAGATAGGGACAGATAGGGACAGATAGGGACAGATAGGGACAGATAGGGACAGATAGGGACAGATAGGGACAGATAGGGACAGATAGGGACAGATAGGGACAGATAGGGACAGATAGGGACAGATAGGGACAGATAGGGACAGATAGGGACAGATAGGGACAGATAGGGACAGATAGGGACAGATAGGGACAGATAGGGACAGATAGGGACAGATAGGGACAGATAGGGACAGATAGGGACAGATAGGGACAGATAGGGACAGATAGGGACAGATAGGGACAGATAGGGACAGATAGGGACAGATAGGGACAGATAGGGACAGATAGGGACAGATAGGGACAGATAGGGACAGATAGGGACAGATAGGGACAGATAGGGACAGATAGGGACAGATAGGGACAGATAGGGACAGATAGGGACAGATAGGGACAGATAGGGACAGATAGGGACAGATAGGGACAGATAGGGACAGATAGGGACAGATAGGGACAGATAGGGACAGATAGGGACAGATAGGGACAGATAGGGACAGATAGGGACAGATAGGGACAGATAGGGACAGATAGGGACAGATAGGGACAGATAGGGACAGATAGGGACAGATAGGGACAGATAGGGACAGATAGGGACAGATAGGGACAGATAGGGACAGATAGGGACAGATAGGGACAGATAGGGACAGATAGGGACAGATAGGGACAGATAGGGACAGATAGGGACAGATAGGGACAGATAGGGACAGATAGGGACAGATAGGGACAGATAGGGACAGATAGGGACAGATAGGGACAGATAGGGACAGATAGGGACAGATAGGGACAGATAGGGACAGATAGGGACAGATAGGGACAGATAGGGACAGATAGGGACAGATAGGGACAGATAGGGACAGATAGGGACAGATAGGGACAGATAGGGACAGATAGGGACAGATAGGGACAGATAGGGACAGATAGGGACAGATAGGGACAGATAGGGACAGATAGGGACAGATAGGGACAGATAGGGACAGATAGGGACAGATAGGGACAGATAGGGACAGATAGGGACAGATAGGGACAGATAGGGACAGATAGGGACAGATAGGGACAGATAGGGACAGATAGGGACAGATAGGGACAGATAGGGACAGATAGGGACAGATAGGGACAGATAGGGACAGATAGGGACAGATAGGGACAGATAGGGACAGATAGGGACAGATAGGGACAGATAGGGACAGATAGGGACAGATAGGGACAGATAGGGACAGATAGGGACAGATAGGGACAGATAGGGACAGATAGGGACAGATAGGGACAGATAGGGACAGATAGGGACAGATAGGGACAGATAGGGACAGATAGGGACAGATAGGGACAGATAGGGACAGATAGGGACAGATAGGGACAGATAGGGACAGATAGGGACAGATAGGGACAGATAGGGACAGATAGGGACAGATAGGGACAGATAGGGACAGATAGGGACAGATAGGGACAGATAGGGACAGATAGGGACAGATAGGGACAGATAGGGACAGATAGGGACAGATAGGGACAGATAGGGACAGATAGGGACAGATAGGGACAGATAGGGACAGATAGGGACAGATAGGGACAGATAGGGACAGATAGGGACAGATAGGGACAGATAGGGACAGATAGGGACAGATAGGGACAGATAGGGACAGATAGGGACAGATAGGGACAGATAGGGACAGATAGGGACAGATAGGGACAGATAGGGACAGATAGGGACAGATAGGGACAGATAGGGACAGATAGGGACAGATAGGGACAGATAGGGACAGATAGGGACAGATAGGGACAGATAGGGACAGATAGGGACAGATAGGGACAGATAGGGACAGATAGGGACAGATAGGGACAGATAGGGACAGATAGGGACAGATAGGGACAGATAGGGACAGATAGGGACAGATAGGGACAGATAGGGACAGATAGGGACAGATAGGGACAGATAGGGACAGATAGGGACAGATAGGGACAGATAGGGACAGATAGGGACAGATAGGGACAGATAGGGACAGATAGGGACAGATAGGGACAGATAGGGACAGATAGGGACAGATAGGGACAGATAGGGACAGATAGGGACAGATAGGGACAGATAGGGACAGATAGGGACAGATAGGGACAGATAGGGACAGATAGGGACAGATAGGGACAGATAGGGACAGATAGGGACAGATAGGGACAGATAGGGACAGATAGGGACAGATAGGGACAGATAGGGACAGATAGGGACAGATAGGGACAGATAGGGACAGATAGGGACAGATAGGGACAGATAGGGACAGATAGGGACAGATAGGGACAGATAGGGACAGATAGGGACAGATAGGGACAGATAGGGACAGATAGGGACAGATAGGGACAGATAGGGACAGATAGGGACAGATAGGGACAGATAGGGACAGATAGGGACAGATAGGGACAGATAGGGACAGATAGGGACAGATAGGGACAGATAGGGACAGATAGGGACAGATAGGGACAGATAGGGACAGATAGGGACAGATAGGGACAGATAGGGACAGATAGGGACAGATAGGGACAGATAGGGACAGATAGGGACAGATAGGGACAGATAGGGACAGATAGGGACAGATAGGGACAGATAGGGACAGATAGGGACAGATAGGGACAGATAGGGACAGATAGGGACAGATAGGGACAGATAGGGACAGATAGGGACAGATAGGGACAGATAGGGACAGATAGGGACAGATAGGGACAGATAGGGACAGATAGGGACAGATAGGGACAGATAGGGACAGATAGGGACAGATAGGGACAGATAGGGACAGATAGGGACAGATAGGGACAGATAGGGACAGATAGGGACAGATAGGGACAGATAGGGACAGATAGGGACAGATAGGGACAGATAGGGACAGATAGGGACAGATAGGGACAGATAGGGACAGATAGGGACAGATAGGGACAGATAGGGACAGATAGGGACAGATAGGGACAGATAGGGACAGATAGGGACAGATAGGGACAGATAGGGACAGATAGGGACAGACTTACCCTGACGCTGCAACTCCACATTCAGCAGGAAGCAGGGGGCAGCACATGATCATTGTGCCCTGCCGGCCCATGTGACTTCCTCCCTCCTCCTCCTCCCCCCTGCTCTGCCGGGCTACACTTGGCTGGCCGTTCTGCATGCTGCCTGATTGGAATCATGCTGCACACAAAACGGCCACCCATTAATGCACTGAATGTGCATGTAGGTATGGCATAGGGCGGCCACTGGGCCCCCTGTGCGCAGAGGCCGGGTCACCATGGCGACCCCAGCAACCCGTGACGCCACGCCTATGCGCTCAATGCAGCTCTGGGGTCACTACAGTGTTAAATTAACAATAACGCCTTCCCTTACATGGGGGTGCGCTTCAATCAACTTTATTTATACACACATTCTTCTCTTCTCATTTGGATATGAGGGTCACCAGTGACTGCTGAATATTGTTATTAGGCTGTCCAACCAGCACAGGGTTTTTATAATTGACTTTTCTTATCCAGTAGTAATAGTGACTTCTATAGTGGCTTCAGTAGTAATAGTGACCTCAGTAGTAATAGTGTCCCCTATATTAGCCCCAGTAGTAACAGTAACCTCCACAGTGGCACCAGTAGCAATAGTGACCCCCACAGTGGCCTCAGTAGCAATAGTGTCGGCTATATTAGCCCCAGTAGTATTAGTGACCTCAGTAGTAATAGTGTCCCCCATATTAGCCCCTGTAGTAACAGTAACCTCCACAGTGGCACCAGTAGCAATAGTGACCCCCACAGTGGCCTCAGTAGTAATAGTGTCCCCTGTATTAGCCCCAGTTGCAATAATGTCCCCTATATTAGATGTCTAAAACCAAACTTTATTGAGATACTATTAAAAACCAGGGCACTTGAACACACATAATCCACGTCAGACCAAGTAGATACTGGAATGAACGTGAAAGTGATTGACAGACAAAAATACAGAATTAATTTGGAACCCAAGACCAGGATACCACATTTACACAACTAGACAGGAATCCCTGAAGGCCGATTGTGGCCAAGAGGATCAGCGATCCTGAATAAGGATGTTTATGGATAGGAAAAAATATGCAACAACTTGGACTTCTAAGGGTACACTATGATATAAATGTGTTATCAGATAGCCCAAGGAAAAAGGGAGAAAAGGGATTCTGCATGAAGAACACTGGTTACAGCGTCCGCAGGGATTGATCTGCATTAAGTTTGTTTCTTTCCATAGTGCAGCCAGTGTAGCTGGTTTTCCACGGTATACCACATCCGTTAGGGCTCCCCACAGGTAGACATTAGGGGGGTTACATCAGGGGAACAGAGAGGGAATTCAACAGCACCTCTCCATCCTATCCAGCATTTTGGCAGACCATCATGGAGATATTCTATCACGGCTCGGTTGGTAGTGTGGTGGTGCGCCATCTTGTTACACGCAAAAAATTAGGTTCTGCTCCATCTTTCTGTGTTTTGTGGAGCAAATGCCCCTCATAGAAGTCTAAAGTCATAGGTGCGCAAATATGCCAGGGGAATGCGTAAAACACTGCGCAAAACTGCTAAAAAACACATCTGGACTTCATTAGGATAAATAGCCTTTTAATCCATGGAAGGGGGTGTCACGTGACCTGGCCCCGTGTGCACAAAAAGTACAGTACTAGGCATGACTGCAAATCAACCTCAACCACCTTGTTATGTGCAAATACGTTGCATTGGAGAGAGCTTTTGCGTATAAGCTCATGTGAAGCGGCCCTTAAGGTAGTATTTACTGCTTCTGTATGTATATTCGAAAATATCTACACCACATATACATTACACATGTACATTATTCCCATCAGTGTGAATAATGTGCAGCAGATATTACAAACATCACCACTTCTACTATTCTGCTCCCTGTTAGGAGGACCCAGCGGTGGTTGGCCAACTGGCTCAGGAAGCACCACCGAGAGAGACTGCGGTTCCAACATGTACTCGGCCGGGGAGCCTACGGGGAAGTCGTGCTGGCAGAGGACACCGCTACCTGCCAGGAATTCGCAGTGAAGGTCATCAGGAAGAAAGCCCTGCTAGCGGAAGTGGAGATGGCGGATGTGATGGTGGAGCACCGTGTTCTGCAGCTTACGATTGGGAGTCCCTTCCTCGTCCATGCAGAATTCGCATTTCAGACCAAGGTATAGTTGTTATCGCACATCTGCAAACTCCACCGCTATGTGCCCCGTAGATGTGGACTTTGTAATATAACGTCATACTAACCAACCTCCTTATATGTGTTAAGGACCGCTAGGTCACATTAACCTTTCAAGTCTTGGGTTCCAAATCAATTCGTATCCGCTGCAGCACGGAGGCCAAGAACCACACAAGAGTCGGTTTCTAGTTCTCCTCAGATACGGAGAGAGAGCCACGGCAAGTATATAGCTCACTCTGCTTAAGGCGTACATACTCTGAGCGTTTATTGACTGAGTATAGTTCTAAATACAGGAAAGGAATACGTCATCATTAGTCATGGGGTTAATTTCATTGGGTTAGAAAAAACATCAAGAATTGTGCTTTGTTCAACAATCAGCGCAGTGAGAATAAATATGTGAAATGTCCTTCAAATGATTACTCCTCCCAGACGTTATCCCGTCCTCCCTTGGAGTTTGGATGATCGCAGCGTCTTATCAGCACGATTTGCTCTTTTCCCATAGCTCAGGAGTGGGGGAGTCTCTTCTGATAGCGACTGTACCAGGCAAATGTTCTCGGATGAATAGAAAAAAAAACAAATCATTAGACATTGCACCGAATGCCATGCTCTGCAAGTTATTTCTGCTTTAATTATTGTTTCACTACACACAAGCTTATTTACATCTTATAATGCTCCATTTTGTATCTAGCGGCCATTTTGAGACAGATTCTTCCATTGTATGGACCTGTACCTTCTCATATGTCTCTTCTACATTACAGACGCACGTTCTACTCGGACTGGAGTATCTGAGCTGCAGGGACCTGGACCAACTCCTGCAGTCGAAGGGATGGCTCGATGTCAACAGCACCAGATTCTACGCTGCAGAGATGGTGTGCGGCATCCAGCACCTCCACGCCAAGGGGATCATCCACAGAGATCTGAAGCCCGAGAACATCCTGGTGGCTGAGATGGGCCATGTGAAGATCACAGATTTCGGTCTTGCCTTGGAGAACATACACAGAGACCGAACGGCCACCGATCATGCTGGGACCGAAGGCTATATTGCTCCTGAGGTGAGAGGAATAGACTCTTTATACTATTTTTTGCCATAAGTGTATTAATGTTCTTGGGTCATGGATCCTGGAGACAGCAGTCCAGGGATGGTATAGAGGACTGCGGTCTCAGCGCTCGCCTAGTGCAGTGCCCAGATCCCATGTAATGATGTAAAACTTATTTCCCAACTTACTGTTTACTGTTTATGGCAGATGGACGCCGGAGAGGAATACAATGCTGCCGTCGATTGGTTTTCATTTGGAGTCATCATGAATAAAATGATTACTGGCGAGCGTGAGTATAAACCAAAACTCTTTAATGAGTCCACCTCCGGAGCGAAGAACATCATCTTACAGGTAAGAGTGTTACTTATATTTCTTTGAGTTCTAATGTTGTAATAATTTGTGATGCTTTTATTGCCTTTTCTAGTCAGATTCTTGTAATTATAGTCAGTAATAACAGTGACATTTCTCATTTCAGCTCCTCAAAAAGAACCCGGCCAAGCGTCTCAGAGTCAACAGAAACATTCGAAAGCACCTGTTCTTCCAGCTGATCGACTGGGACTCTGGAATCCCTTAGAGTGCCCCCACCGCACATCCCTGAGGTAAGTAAATGAGCAGAATTGTACTAGATCCTGGATGGTGAGGGACTCCATCCCTGATCTACTACTGATTGCCTATCTAGAGGATGGACCATCAATAGTTCACAACTGGAAAACCCCAAACTTTAAATATTGATGACTTATTCTTAGGATAGGTCATCAATATTAGAACAGTGAAAAGTGAGCGCTGCAGCATTTTCCTTCTATATCAGGCACAGCGTCATATATCGTTTAGTGGTTATGCCTGGTATTGCAGCTCAATCCCACTGATTCGAATGCAGTCAGCAAACAGGTCCGTAGTTTGTCTTACATGGGAAAACCCTTCTCACCATAATCAGAATAGTATTTTCTTTTCTTGCAGTCATCTAAACCTCAACATCTTCAGCCATTCCACCTGGACGCCGTGGAAGCAGCAGAGGCCAAGGACTTCCACCCGTCAGCTAAAGACCAGGCCATGTTCAGAGGGTTTTCATTCTTCAACTTGAAGACCCTCTTGGACTCCGGCTTTACAACCACCAGAGCGAGCGGTCCTCCTGAGCCCCCATGAGTACATCAGGAGAAAAGACACCGTGGGACCCCTTAGGAGTGTGCCAGCAGTACCACCCAGCTGGCGGTAAGTACCGGCGCCACAACATCTGCACCATGTAGAATCAGACATGTGCACTATACTAAAGACCTTAAAAATACCGTTTTTTTCTTACCAGTAGATGGATTTCCCCGAACCAATGACAGCAGCAGCTGATGGTGCTGCCACGGGTGAAGGGGAAACACATTGGTGCGCGATGGCCGGCTATTAAGGGGTGGAAGGAGGCCGGATTTTTTTTCTCTAGTTAATGACATCGTAGCACATGTCTATGATTATTTCACATTTACTGGTAATTGCATTTCCTCCCGTCCATCACAGTATTGTAATGAGCGATGGGGAAATGAGGTGAGTGATGGCCGGCTATTAAGGGGTGGAGGAGGCCGGATTTTTTTTTTTTTTTTTTTTTTTAAACATCCTGGCAACATACACTGTACATGTTTGGCAGTTGTGTGCAGGGTTTGTATGGAGTGGGCTCGGGAGCGGAGCCTGCTCCATACATTGAGGGTGTCAGCTGTCTATAACATCTCACACCCAGCCACAACAACCCTGATTGGAGATAACTCTAATCGCTGTTAACTATTTAATTCTGACAGCGTCATTTAAATGGTCCAATCGACATTTACATTGCCTGAATGCCCCTCCCCTCCCAGTAATAAGATTGCAGCATTCCATTTGGATGTCTTATTGTTTAAGTGATCAAACGCTCACAAGTTTAAGTCTCCTTAGGAGCCTAAAAAAAGATTCAAAATCAGTTGAAAAAGTTTTTTTTAAATACTAAATATTAAAAGTTTTTTAAAAACCCTTTATAATATTAATTTAAAAAAACTATTTTTAGTATTGCCACGCCTTCAAAAGTCTGATCTATTAAAATAGTGTAGTTTTTTTGCCTGCATGGTGAACACCACTAGAATTCCACTTTTTTGTTCACCCCATCTCCAAGAAAAAAGTGTAATAAAAAGCGATCAAAAAGTTATATGTACCCCAAACAGTAGAAATAGAAACCGTCAGTTATCCACAATAAACGAGCCTTCACCCAGCTGCATCAACGGGAAAATAAAAAACTCATGGCGGCAGAAAATAATTAGTTTAAGAAGATATTTCATTTTTTCAAAAGTCGCCCAACAAAAAGCTACTTAAATTTGGTATCACAATCATACCCACCCACAAAATAAAGTTATCATCTCATTTTTATGCAACCTGTGTAAAAAACACACTTGAAAAATAATATTGCTTTTTTTCCATTTAACGCCACTTAGAAATCTTCAGTAAGTTTCTCAGTACATCATATGGTCCACTAATTTAAAATATAAAAATTGCCCTGCACAAAACAAGCCCTCAGACAGCTACAATGATGGGAAAAGGTCTTGCAATTCCGACCCCAAGTATCAGTCACACTACAATTTACCAAATATATCAGAATATTGTAATGGATTCCTCATAAATTCTAGCGCCCCCTGCAGGCATCCACTTGTCGCTTCTCCTAGGTTTTCCCTTGCCACAGGGAGAACTTACAGGGATTAGCCCAACAGGCCTAAAGAGAGGTTAGTGTAGTGTAGGGTCCCATCTACAAGAGGTCGCCTTGACGTGGCAGATGGGCTCACATGTTTTGATCAAAATGTGTGCTAAGAACCTCACAAGATTATGTGTCAGTAAATACAACAATAATGTCATGCAACTTCAGATATTGAGTGCTTGCAGTAGTGCTGCAGCTGCTTGTATTTGCTTGTATTGTTTCAGCCATGGTGTACATGAACTTGCGCATTCAATTTGTTTGTAGGAAGCGTGGACTACATTTGTTAATGGTTCAGTCTACAAAGATAATACTACAAGTCCCAACAATCAGCCAAACTCTAATGACAGGACTGGAAAACGTGAATGTCATAGAAGAAGGGGACCGTTCAATTAAAGAAGCTATGCTTAAAAGGGTTGTCTGAGTTAAGGAAACCCCTGTCACCGGGTCCCCCGTTTATCATCCGGCTCTGATCTCCCTGTGACATCACTCTGCATGCTGAGCCCATCTACAAACAAGCTGCAGCAGCCAATGACAGTGCTTGGTGATCATGGCTGAGCGCTGTAATTGGCTGCTACAGCAGGTTTACGGGATATCACAGCTGCCTGTAAACAGACAGCGGAGACCAGAGCTGACCACAAGGGACGAGCAGTGAAGGTGACTACTGATTTGTGGGGACCCAACACCTTGTAATCAGTGGGACCCCACCAATCAGGGGAGAAGTTTCAAACTTAGCACAGACCCTCTAATCACTAAACAGTGAACAATTCTCTGTAAGATCTCTGCTTGCTGTCTGTGAATGGGAATCTCTTGTGCCCTGATAGTTTGTTTCAATGTATCAGTTTGGAGTTGAAGCTGTGGAGATCAGAGACTGTCTAGTAAACCCTCAGCTCTGAGAAGTATTTGTACCCCCTGAGGAGACCGCAAGGTAAAACATGTCAGGGTGGCTAAGGGTTAGATTTTAATAGGGTTTTCGTAGTGCTGAGTTTCTAATCTCTACATAGGTTTTTGGAAGTTGACCATCCAGGCCTATGTTTTAGGCCGAAAATCACGTAAACAAGATGTAGTCCTGACCAAAGCACGTCTGCAACTCCCGTTTTAACGCCCGTTTAGACGGCCTAGGTTGCGGTGCATATACGCCGCAGCCCCGGGATACCATCAGCTGGGAGTTTAGCTCTGCTAAACTCCAACACCCTTCCCGCCCCATTTCTGCCCCCTGCTGGCTTACAACAAGGGGAGGGGGTGGGAACTTAGCAGAGCTAGTCCCTCCCCCTCTCTGCTCCAGCCTATGGGAGCAGCCAGCAAAGGGATACTGCTAGACTCCCTCCCACCTCCCTTCTCCAGCAACTGTTATAGGCTCCCATAGGAGGCTATGGCAGTGGCTGCCGTTACAGAACTAACTTTTCTGGCTGGCGTAAAAACGTCTGGCAGGAATGCATACCATATGAGCTATATTTGCCGGCCAGATGTCTATATACATCGGGTATACGCCCATCTGAACTCCTACATTGGAAACCAATGCAACAGATGGGTAGCGTATATCGGGCCGCTGTGATATACGCTCGTGTGCAGGAGCCCTTAGTGTGTATATGCACAATTACAAACATGATACTAATTGGTGACTGCTGGTCACATCTCATTGCTACCACCATTTGCCCCTTTATTTTAAATATCTTTCAATGTTGTCTTTGTTTTTTGAATAATAAAGTATTTAGATTATATTTCAGGGGATATGACCGATAAGTGTTCTCTGGGAAATGACCCTCTGATTGTCGGCGTGGTCGTTTTCAAAATTTTTGTTGAACCCCTCCCCCGCGGCCGTCACTCCTCATGACTCCCATCCTCCACCTGTCATTAGTACTTCATCCTCTGCTGTCATCACTACTACTCCCATTCTCTACCGGTTATTAGTACTTTATCCTCTACTGTCATCACTACTACTCCCATCCTCCACCTGTCATTAGTAATTCATCCTCTGCTGTCATTACTACTACTCCCATCCTCCACCTCTCATTAGTACTCCATTCTCTGCTGTCTTCACTACTACTCCCATCCTCCCCCTGTCATTAGTACTTCATCCTCTGCTGTCTTCACTACTACTCCCATCCTCCACCTGCTATTAGTACTCCATCCTCTGCTGTCACCAGAGGCACAACTAGAAGCTCTTGGGCCCCGATGTGAAATCTGTAACAGGGCCCCCTATCTACCATGTGCCATTTATAATACTGGTGTTTTGGTCTCCTGGACCCGGTAGCAATTACTACTAGAGATGAGTGAGCATACTCGCTAAGGGCAATTACTCGATCGAGCATTGCCCTTAGCGAGTACCTGCCCGCTCGGAAGAAAAGATTCGGGTGCCGGCGGCGGGCAGAGAGCGGCTGGGGAGAGCGGGGAGGAATGGACGGGAGATCTCTCTCTCCCTCTCCTCCCCCTGCTCCCCCCTGCTCACTGCCGCAACTCACCTGTCACCCGCGCCGGCAGCCGAACCTTTTCTTCCGAGTGGGTAGATACTCGCTAAGGTCAATGCTCGATTGAGCAATTGTCTTTAGCGAGTATGCTCGCTCATCTCTAATTACTACCTCTGCACCCCCTATAGTTACACCTCTGGCTGTCACTACTACTCTTATTTTCCACCTATCATTAGTACTACATCCTCTGCTGTCACTACTACTCCCAGCCTTCACATGTCATTAGTATTTCATCTTCTGCTGTCATCACTACTCCTGCATCACATTTTGTACGCAAGCTAGAGGTAGTACAATAGGGTACTAGAACCTTCATGCCCACCCGTATCACATATTGTATCCAAGCTAGAGGTGGTACAACAGGGTACTAGAACCTCCATTCCTGCCTATATCACATCTTGTATCCAAGCTAGAGGCGGTGCAATAGGGTATTAGAGTCTCCATGCCCGCCTATATCACAGTTTACATCCAAGCTAGAGGCGGTACAACAGGGTACTAGAGCCTCCATGCTTGCCCATATCACATCTTATATCCAAGCTAGAGCTGGTACAACAGCGTACTAGAGCCTCCATGCCCGCCCGTATCACAACTTGTAACCAACTTAGAGGCGGTACAACAGGGTACTAGAGCCTCTATGCCCCCCATATCATATCTTGTATCCAAGCTAGAGGCGGTACAACAGGGTACTTGAGCCTCCATGGCCACCTGTATCACATCTTCAATCCAAGCTAGAGGCAGTACAACAGGGTACTAGAGTCTCTATGCCCCCCATATCACATCTTGTATCCAAGCTAGAGGCGGTGCAACAGGGTACTAGAGCTTCCATGTCCACCTGTATCACATCTTCAATCCAAGCTAGAGGCGGTACAACAGGGTACTAGAGCCTCTATGCCCCCCATATCATATCTTGTATCCAAGCTAGAGGCGGTACAACAGGGTACTAGAGCTTCCATGTCCACCTGTATCACATCTTCAATCCAAGCTAGAGGCGGTACAACAGGGTACTAGAGCCTCTATGCCCCCCATATCATATCTTGTATCCAAGCTAGAGGCGGTACAACAGGGTACTAGAGCTTCCATACCCCCCCCCCCCCCCCCGTATCATGTCTTGTATCCAAGCTAGAGGCGGTACAACAGGGTACTAGAGCCTCCATGCCCATCCGTATCACATCTTGTATCCCAGCTAGAGGCGGTACAACCGGGTACTAGAGCTTCCATGCTTGCCCATATCACATCTTATATCCAAGCTAGAGGCGGTACAACAGGGTACTAGAGCCTCCAAGCCCACCCGTATCACATCTTGTATCCAACTTAGAGGTGGTATGCTTTTTTTGTGTGTTTTTTCTCATGCACGTATAAAACACAAGAAGGTCTGAATACGTTAGACCAAACCTGTATACTCCCGTGTGAATGAGCCCTAAATGTAACCATTCCCTAACTTAGCTATAGAGCTTAATGCACTATGATGAGGTTTTGCTGGATTGCATACAAAATGTGTAAATGGGCAGGAGTTACACAGGATGTATAATGCACCAAATGGCAGGGCCTCAGCAGACTTGTTATGGTTTATGTACCTTTTTGCCTGGGTAGGGCTGTCACAGTTGTGCCACCACTTGTGAGTTGCTGAACAGAGTGGTGTGGAGGTGTGTTCTAAAGCTTGGGAGCTGAGATGGCAACGGCCACCTCTGCCAAGCGCTGGCTGCGTCTCCATCCTCTTGGGAAAGTGGGCTGGATTTGGCCCGCAGGCCTTGAGTTTGACACTTGGCTTAGAGTGTACCTGTTATGTGGCCAAGAAATGAAACATGAAAGTTGGCAGAATTTAAATAAAACTTACATTCCTCATTAAACGGCACACAAAAAGTACTTATCTTACCTAGGAGCCAAGTATCTGATCAGTGGGTATTCGACCCCTGAGGCCTTCATCATAGGCGTAGCGTCAGGGGGTGCTGGGGTCGCCATGGCGACCCGGCCCCTGCGCTCAGGGGGCCCAGGGGCCCCCCTCTGCCATACCCACATGCACATTCAGTGCATATACCCGGCACTTGAGCTGAGGGGGCCCAGGGGATTGGTGCTGTCGGCCGCATGATGGCTGAGAAGGGAGAGGAGAGAGACGGGGGGAGGCAGCGCCGCAGGTCGGCAAGAGCAGAGGGGAGGGCTGTTACACTTGGAGCCGGCAGCCAATTACAGGCTGCAGACTCCCACGGCGCGCGGCCCCCCCCCCCCCCCACTGATAGACTGCAGCTGTGACCACTCACAGCTGCAGCCTATCAGTCTCTGCCGGCCAGCGATTACCAGGGGGAGGGGCTACTACGGCTTTATTCACCTCCGGAGCGCTGAATGCACAGGACCTGTTACGGCACTCTGCCCCCGAGCGCCAGGTGGGGTGCCCTGAACTTCCCGCACCCCACTGTCCCTGCCTACTTGCCTCGGCCCCTGGCTAACCCACTAACTAACTGACAAGCAACTAGGGCAGACTGGAACAGACCTGACTAGAGGCTAGCAGAGCCAATAACTGGCAGTGAGCTCAGGTCACTGCCAGCCTTTTAACTTAAAGCCTCCGCCCAGGGGCGGAGAGTGGGAGGAGCCGACTCTCCCACTGTTGCATATGGAAGGTGGAGGAGAGCGGGCGGCACCCTACGTGCGGACACGCCCATGCCGCTGCACGCTGGCTGCTCCACGCCGTCGGGAGAGCCCCAACAGCACAGCTCCGGGACGCCGAAGCCGACCTTGGAGCGGCGCGCGCCTGCCGCGGGACCCAGCGCCGCCCTGCATGGTAACATTACCCCCCCTCTGACGGGGGACCTCCGGGCCCCTGGAAACTCGACCAGGCTTATCCGGAAAACGACGGTGGGACCGCCGTACCAACACGGGAGCGTGAACATCACGTGCGGCCACCCAGGAATGATCTTCTGGTCGAAACCCCTTCCAAGCCACCAAATATTGTAGGATTCCTCGACACTGACGAGAGTCCAGTATCTCATGGACCTCGTATTCAACTTCATCCCGGACCAGGGTGGGCGGAGGGGGACGGGAGGTGGGCATCACTGAAGGGACAAAAGGTTTCAGTAGCAACTTATGGAATACCCTGTGAATCCTCCATGTGGCTGGCAACCCCAGCTCGTAGGCGAGTGGGTTCACCACACGTGTGATGGCAAACGGCCCCACGTAACGTGGCGCCAACTTCAAGGACGGGACCCGCAATTTGAGATTTTTAGAAGACAGGTATACCTTCTGTCCCACCCTGTAAGGTTCAGACACAGACAGACTCTTCCCACTACGCAACTGCATACGGGCCCCCGCTGCCTCCAAGTTTCTCTGTACCTCTTTCCATACTCCCCGAAGCGTATCTGTGGCGTCATCAGCTGCCGGACAGACCGACGGAGTAGGGATTGCTGTAAGGAAGCGAGGATGCTGACCGTATACACTAAAAAATGGAGACACCCCAGTGGAAGAACAAAGGCGGTTGTTTAGTGCAAACTCTGCCAACGGCAGGAACTCTGCCCACTGATGAGCCTTTTCACTAGCAAACAACCGTAAATATTGCACTAAGTCTTGGTTCTTCCGCTCAGTCTGACCATTAGTCTGCGGGTGGAACGCCGAAGAAAAGGAAAGCGATGTTCCCAGGTTCCTGCAGAAGGCACGCCAAAACTGCGACACAAACTGAACCCCGCGATCAGATACAATATTTTGGGGAACCCCATGTAGGCGAATTATTTCCTTTACAAAAATTGCCGAGGGTAGCTTTTTTAACGCCACAAAATGTGCCATCTTTGAGAACCGGTCGACCACCACTAAGATAGTGGTGCACTTCTGGGATTCTGGTAGGTCCGTGATGAAATCTACTGATAAGTGCGACCATGGGCTGGAAGGAACCGGTAGCGGTCTCAGAGGACCCTCCAGAGGACGCCGCCGACTCTTATTGCGAGCACAGACCGAGCAACCCCTCACAAAGTTGCGGATCTCCTGAGACATGCCTGGCCACCAGAAGTGTCTGGAACAAAGCTCCAGGGTCCCCTGGAACCCTGGATGCCCGGCGAGAACCGACGAGTGAGACTCATCCATGACTCTAGGGCGTAGGGTCTCTGGCACAAACCATCTGCCCTCCGGCACCCCCGAAGGAGCGTCCTGCTGAGCATCCTGTAGTTGAGGGACGAAGTTAGACTCTACAGCTGCCACCACCACGCCGGGGCCCAAGATATTCTCGGGAGTCATGGTCTCACTATCCGGTACCCCGAAACGCCGTGACAGGGCGTCCGCCTTCACGTTCTTCTCTCCTGGGATATATGTCACGACAAAATTAAACCTGGCGAAGAACAATGCCCACCTGGCTTGACGGGCTGTGAGTCTTTTCGCATTGGCGAGATATACCAGATTCTTGTGATCAGTATATACGGTAATTGGGTGTCTAGCACCCTCAAGATGGTGTCGCCACTCTTCCAGAGCCCATTTGATAGCCAATAATTCACGGTTACCCACATCGTAGTTGCGCTCTGCTGAATTGAACTTTCGCGAAAAGAACGCACATGGGCTATAGCCAGACCTCCCACTGACTTCCTGCGACAATACTGCTCCTGTCCCCACTTCAGACGCGTCTACCTCAATAAAAAAGGGTAGTTGTGCGTCCGGCTGTATTAGCATCGGGGCAGTCGTGAATGCCTTTTTTAGACGGCTAAAGGCCTCAAGGGCTGCAGGCGACCACTTTACCAAGTCGGCTCCCTTCTTAGTCAGGTCGGTCAGAGGTTGAGCAATAACTGAGTAATTCCTAATGAATTTGCGGTAAAAATTTGCAAAACCTAGGAACCGCTGGAGAGCCTTGAGGTTGTCGGGTCTGACCCATTGGGAGATTGCTGCTACTTTATCAGACTCCATCTGAATCTCTGTGGGTGAGATCACATAACCAAGGAAGGATACTTGTTTAGAACCAAATGTGCATTTCTCTAACTTGACAAAAGGTTGATACTCGCGTAAACGGGTCAGGACCAACCTCAGGTGCCGCACATGTGAGTCCCAGTCAGGCGAGTATACCAGAATGTCGTCAAGATAGATGACCAGAAATACCCCCAGGAAGTCGTGGAAGACCGCGTTCATAAAACCCTGAAACACAGCGGGGGCATTACAAAGTCCAAAAGGCATGACCAGACATTCAAAATGTCCTAATGGGGTGTTGAACGCCGTCTTCCATTCATCTCCCTCTCTAATGCGAATTAAATTGTAAGCCCCCCGCAAGTCCAGTTTGGAGAACCAGTGGGCCCCTACCACCTGATTCAACAAGTCAGGAATTAGGGGCAAGGAGCACTGGTTCTTCACAGTGATTTTATTCAAGGCCCGATAATCCACACAAGGCCTTAGTGTCCCGTCCTTCTTCTCTACAAAGAAGAGATCTGCCCCGGCAGGGGACCTGGACGGCCGGATATGTCGGTTGGCCAGAGCCTCCGAGACATAGGACTTGAGGGCTTCATGCTCACGGCCTGACAAATTGAAAATGGCTCCCTTAGGGATGGGACTGTCGGGAACCAGATCAATCCCACAGTCCCACTCCCTATGAGGAGGTAGAGCCTTAGACAGTTTTTTGGAGAATACATCCTGAAAGTCTGACAAACACTCCGGAATGAGCACAGTATCTGCGGAGCACACAGCTATGGTAGACAGGTGATTATGACAGGATGATCCCCAATGAGTCAATTCCCGGGTGGACCAATCAAATTGGGGATTGTGCAGTGCCAACCAGGGCATACCAAGCACCACATCAACCAACATTTTTTCCATAACCAGGAAAGACAGTTCTTCCGAGTGGAGGATCCCCACCGTGAACTGTAATCTTGGGGTCCTCCATCGTACCAAGCCTGTAGAGAGAGGGGTAGCATCAATACTGGTAAAATGAATTGGCGTCTTCAGCGCCACAAATTCCGCCATCAGAGAACGGACAAAACACAGACTTATCAAGTTAGCGGCTGCTCCGGAATCAATAAACGCCTGCCCTGATCGGGAAAAATACCGGAATCTAACATGACACGGTACCAAAAGTTTAGGAAGTACCTGAAGTCCTAGGCGATCCTCCCTGCAATCGCCTAGGACTCGGAGTTTTCCACCGGTTCCGGCTGCGAGCGTTGAGACCTCAGTGGGCAGGTTTTCACCCGATGTCCAGCTTTCCCGCAGTAGAGGCAGAGACGATGCAACAAACGGATCCGGCGTCGCTCTTTGGGGTCCAGCGGATCCACCTCCATCGGCTCAGGCACAGAGACTGGTAAGGAGGAAGAGGGACCAGGGCAACCGACCTCCCTGACTCTACGGATCTGCCTGTCCTGCTTCCTAGATCTGAGCCTCCTATCTGCCTTCACCGCTAGCTCCATAGCCTCCCTTAAGGACCCGGGAACGGGATGGGAAATTAACAGGTCTTTAACTGCGTCCGAGAGGCCCTGCAGAAAAACGTCTTTCAGCGCGCTATCGTTCCATGTCGTATGCCCTGCATAGCGTCTGAAGTTGGAGCAATAATCCTCCACACAAGACGACCCCTGCCGCAGCGCCAACAACCGCGAAACCGCCAACCCCGCTCGGTCCGGTTCGTCGAAGATACCCCCGAGTTCCTGAAAAAAGGAGTCCACAGACTGCAGGCAGGAGGAACCCTCGGGGATGGAAAAAGCCCCGCAGCAGGGACATTATCAGCCCGACCCTCTGAGCCTCCGACCCGGAAGAACGGGGACGCATCCGAAAAAACAGGCGACACGCCTGTCGGAAAACAAAAAAACTTGTTCCTCTCCCCAGAAAACACCTCAGGAAGAGGGCACTTGGGATCGGGGCTGGTTGAGGCGTCCGACCCCTGCGACACCCCCCGCTGCTCCTGGGCCACCATGCGGGCAGATAAATCCTGGATCACAGGCACCAGGGCCTGCAGCTGGTTCGTGAGGGAACTGATCGCCTCCATGACAAACAGTTTTAAACGGCCAGGGCCAGTTATTATGTTACGGCACTCTGCCCCCAAGCGCCAGGTGGGGTGCCCTGAACTTCCCTACTTGCCTCGGCCCTGGCTAACCCCAGGCGGACAACTGGGCGGCGGTCCCTGTACTAGCTAAGGACCTGGCCACTACCACGATGGAACTAACTAACGGGGGACAGAGTGCTGACAGAAGAGGCAGGTGTAACAGACCAACAAAACTTACTAGGTAAATCAAGGCTGGAGGTGGAGCTCACAGGCAAACGAAAGGATACTGACAAGCAACTAGGGCAGACTGGAACAGACCTGACTAGAGGCTAGCAGAACCAATAACTGGCAGTGAGCTCAGGTCACTGCCAGCCTTTTAACTTAAAGCCTCCGCCCAGGGGCGGAGAGTGGGAGGAGCCGACTCTCCCACTGTTGCATATGGAAGGTGGAGGAGAGCGGGCGGCACCCTACGGGCGGACACGCCCATGCCGCTGCACGCTGGCTGCTCCACGCCGTCGGGAGAGCCCCGACAGCACAGCTCCGGGACGCTGAAGCCGACCTCGGAGCGGCGCGCGCCTGCCGCGGGACCCAGCGCCGCCCTGCGTGGTAACAGGACCTGTGGCTGCAGATCACATGACCAGGCTCTGGTCATGTGATAAACGACGGGGGACTTTCCATTACAGGCTGCCCAGAGACTGCTGCAGGGGTGAGTAGAGAAGGAATTATAATTATATATGTATAGCTGGTATAGGTTATACCAGCTGCACATATATAATTATATACAGGGAATACACAGGTTACACCAGCATGGGACATGCCACTATATACAGGGGGATACACATCCTGTATATAGCTATATGTAGCATGCTGGTGTAACCTGTGTATCTCCTGTATATAATTATATATGTGCAGCTGGTATGGGTTATACCTCTCCTGTATATAATTATATATGTACAGCTGGTATAGGTTATACCTCTCCTGTATATAATTATATATGTACAGTTGGTATAACCTGGGTATATACATGCATTATAATACAGCACGCCATGCTTTTTCCTCCGTGAGTGGAAAACCGCAATTGCTTTCCGCTCGTGTAAAGAAAAAAACGCTTTTCCATAACATGCTATGGCCGGTACATGCTGCGGAATCCGTAGGCGGACGCCCGCTCCATATTCCGCAATGCAAATCCAGCCGTGTGCAGCCGGCCTTACGCTAATTTTACACGAGTGAGTCTGATATTGGGCCGTGAAACTCTGCCCCCTATCACACTCGCCAATGTATGCCTTCCCCACGGATGTGAGGGGTTGTTGTGTTAAAACCAGCTCGCATCACATCATCAGATTCTCGTGCGATGCAGAGAAAACCAAAACATCGCTCCTGTGTATGATTGTATTCAAAAGAATGGGGTCATATTCATGTGCGATTTGTGGTTCTTGCAACGGACAAATCTCACGCAATTTTTGCGGCCGTGTGAAAGCAGCCTAAGACATTACCAATAGAGATGAGCGAACGTACTCGTCCGAGCTTGATATTCGTGCGAATATCAGGGTGTTCGGGATGCTCGTTACTCGTAACGAGTACCATGCGGTGTTCCGGTTACTTTCAGTTTCCTCTCTGAGACGTTAGCGCGCTTTTCTGGCCAATTGAAAGACAGGGAAGGCATTACAACTTCCCCCTGTGACGTTCAAGCCCTATACCACCCCCCTGCTGTGAGTGGCTGGGGCGATCAGATGTCACCCGAGTATAAAAATCGGCCCCTCCCGCGGCTCGCCTCAGATGCCTTGTGAGTTAGCTGAGGGACAGTGGTATCGTGCTGGAGCTGCTGTAGGGAGAGCGTTAGGAGTTACTGTAGGCTTCAAGAACCCCAACGGTCCTTCTCAGGGCCACATCTAATAGTGTGCAGTACTGTGTTAGCACTGTAATTTTTTTTTTTTTTTCAAAATTGGATCTGCAGAGCATTGCGCCCTGCAATAGGGACAGAAGTGGTGGTTAGGCAGGGAGAGTGTTAGCAGTGAGTGTAGGCTTCAAGAACCCCAACGGTCCTTTCTAGGGCCACATCTATCCGTGTGCAGTACTGTCCAGGCTGCTGTTAGCAGTGTTGCATTTTTTTTTTCCTCAAAATCGGCTGTGCAGACCATTGCACCCGGCATTAACACTACAGGGATAGAATTGTGCAGGCAGGGCCAGAAGACATACATTATTCATTGAATAGACGCAGTGTGGCTTGTCCTTTGAAAAACAAGGGAAAAAATGCTATTTCGCCTGCCTCTGACAGTCCTCAGGGCTCTGGGTACGTGTGTCCTGCGTGCAGAACGTTAAAAATAATCAGACGCAGCCAGCTACGTTTTACTGCAGGCTTGCGCCAATTTTTTTCCTGCATGGGAAATCCCTGATCTACTGTAGCGAATAACTTTGCATCACTGCAGTTCTCTGACACATTTGCAGGGCCACAACACAGTTATTAAACTTAGTAGTATTCATTGAATACACGCAGTGTGGCTTGTCCTTTTGAAAAACAAGGGAAAAAATTCTATTTTGGCTGCAGGCTTGCGCCAATTTTTTTCCTGCATGGGAAATCCCTGATCTACTGTAGCGAATAACTTTGCATCACTGCAGTTCTCTGACACATTTGCAGGGCCACAACACAGTTATTAAACTTAGTAGTATTCATTGAATACACGCAGTGTGGCTTGTCCTTTTGAAAAACAAGGGAAAAAATTCTATTTTGGCTGCAGGCTTGCGCCAATTTTTTTCCTGCATGGGAAATCCCTAATCTACTGTAGCGAATAACTTTGCATCACTGCAGTTCTCTGACACATTTGCAGGGCCACAACACAGTTATTAAACTTAGTAGTATTCATTGAATACACGCAGTGTGGCTTGTCCTTTTGAAAAACAAGGGAAAAAATTCTATTTTGGCTGCAGGCTTGCGCCAATTTTTTTTCCTGCATGGGAAATCCCTGATCTACTGTAGCGAATGACTTTGCATCACTGCAGTTCTCTAACACATTTGCAGGGCCACAACACAGTTATTAAACTTAGTAGTATTCATTGAATACACGCAGTGTGGCTTGTCCTTTTGAAAAACAAGGGAAAAAATTCTATTTTGGCTGCAGGCTTGCGCCAATTTTTTTTCCTGCATGGGAAATCCCTGATCTACTGTAGCGAATGACTTTGCATCACTGCAGTTCTCTAACACATTTGCAGGGCCACAACACAGTTATTAAACTTAGTAGTATTCATTGAATACACGCAGTGTGGCTTGTCCTTTTGAAAAACAAGGGAAAAAATTCTATTTTGGCTGCAGGCTTGCGCCAATTTTTTTCCTGCATGGGAAATCCCTGATCTACTGTAGCGAATAACTTTGCATCACTGCAGTTCTCTGACACATTTGCAGGGCCACAACACAGTTATTAAACTTAGTAGTATTCATTGAATACACGCAGTGTGGCTTGTCCTTTTGAAAAACAAGGGAAAAAATTCTATTTTGGCTGCAGGCTTGCGCCAATTTTTTTCCTGCATGGGAAATCCCTGATCCACTGTAGCGAATAACTTTGCATCACTGCAGTTCTCTGACACATTTGCAGGGCCACAACACAGTTATTAAACTTAGTAGTATTCATTGAATACACACAGTGTGGCTTGTCCTTTTGAAAAACAAGGGAAAAAATTCTATTTCGCCTGCCTCTGACAGTCCTCAGGGCTCTCGGTAAGTGTGTGCAGCGTGCAGAACGTTAAAAAAAATCAGACGCAGCCAGCTACGTTTTACTGCAGGCTTGCGCCACTTTCTTTCCTGCCTGGGAAATCAAATCACTGGTAATACACCATGCTGAGGGGTAGGGGTAGGCCTATAGGACGTGGACGCGGGCGAGGACGCGGAGGCCCAAGTCAGGCTGTGGGCACAGGCCGAGCCAGTGCGGTGTCCAGGGGTAGAGGCAGGGCCAGACCGAATAATCCACCAACTGTTTCCCAAAGCGCCCACTCGCGCCATGCCACCCTGCACAGGTCAAGGTGCTCTACGGTGTGGCAGTTTTTCACAGAGACGCCTGACGACCGACAAACAGTGGTGTGCAACTTTTGTCGCGCCAAGATCAGCTGGGGAGGCACCACCAACAGCATGCGCAGGCATATGATGGCCAAGCACCCCACAAGGTGGGACAATGCCCGTTCACCGCCTCCGGTTTGCACCACTGCCTCTCCCCCTGTGCCCCAACCTGCCACTGAGATCCAACCCCCCTCTGAGGACACAGGCACTACCGTCTCCTGGCCTGCACCCACACCCTCACCTCCGCTGTCCTCGGCCCCATCCAGCAATGTCTCTCAGCGTAGCGTCCAGACGTCGCTAGTGCCACAGTTTGAGCGCAAGCGCAAGTACGACGCCACGCACCCGCACGCTCAAGCGTTAAACGTGCAGATTGCCAAATTGATCAGCTTAGAGATGCTGCCGTATAGGCTTGTGGAAACGGAGGCTTTCAAAAGCATGATGGCGGCTGCCCCGCGCTACTCGGTTCCCAGTCGCCACTACTTTTCCCGATGTGCCGTCCCAGGCCTGCACGACCACGTCTCCCGCAACATTGTACGCGCCCTCACCAACGCGGTTACTGGCAAGGTCCACTTAACAACAGACACGTGGACAAGCACAGGCGGGCAGAGCCACTATATCTCCCTGACGGCACATTGGGTGAATTTAGTGGAGGCTGGGACAGAGTCAGAGCCTGGGACCACTCACGTCCTACCCACCCCCAGAATTGCGGGCCACAGCTCGGTGGTGGTATCTGCGGCGGTGTATGCTTCCTCCACTAAAGCACCTTCCTCCTCCTCCTCCTCCAACGCAACCTCTGTCTCGCAATCAAGATGTGTCAGCAGCAGCACGTCGCCAGCAGTCGGTGTCACGCGGCGTGGCAGCACAGCGGTGGGCAAGCGTCAGCAGGCCGTGCTGAAACTACTCAGCTTAGGAGAGAAGAGGCACACGGCCCACGAACTGCTGCAGGGTCTGACAGAGCAGACCGACCACTGGCTTGCGCCGCTGAGCCTCCAACCGGGCATGGTCGTGTGTGACAACGGCCGTAACCTGGTGGCGGCTCTGCAGCTCGGCAGCCTCACGCACGTGCCATGCCTGGCCCATGTCTTTAATTTGGTGGTTCAGCGCTTTCTGAAAAGCTACCCCCACTTGTCATACCTGCTCGGAAAGGTGCGCCAGCTCTGCGCACATTTCCGCAAATCCCACACGCACACTGCCACCCTGCGGACACTGCAACATAGGTTTAATCTGCCAGTGCACCGACTGCTGTGCGACGTGCCCACACAGTGGAACTCTACGCTTCACATGTTGGCCAGACTCAATGAGCAGCGTAGAGCTATAGTGGAATACCAACTCCAACTTGCGCGGCGCAGTGGGAGTCAGCCTCCTCAATTATTTACAGAAGAGTGGCCCTGGTTGGCAGCCATCTTCCAGGTCCTTGGAAAATTTGAGTCTACCCAGGTGGTGAGCGGCGATGCTGCAATCATTAGCGTCACCATTCCTCTGCTATGCATCTTGAGAAGTTCCCTACAAAGCATAAAGGCAGACGCTTTGCGCTCGGAAACAGAGCCGGGGGAAGACAGTATGTCGCTGGATAGTCAGAGCACCCTCCTGTCTATATCTCAGCGCGGTGAGGAGGAGGAGGAGGAGGAGGAAGAAGATGAGGAGGAGGGGGAAGAGACATCTTGGCCCACTGCTGATGGTACCCATGCTGCTTGCCTGTCATCCTTTCAGCGTGTATGGCCTGAGGAGGAGGACGAGGAGGAGGATCCTGAAAGTGATCTTCCTAGTGAAGACAGCCATGTGTTGTGTACAGGTACCCTGGCACACATGGCTGACTTCATGTTAGGATGCCTTTCTCGTGACCCTCGCGTTACACGCATTCTGGCCACTACGGATTACTGGGTGTACACACTGCTCGACCCACGGTATAAGGAGAGCCTTTGCACTCTCATTCCCGAAGAGGAAAGGGGTTCGAGAATGATGCTATACCACAGGGCGCTGGTGGACAAACTGATGGTAAACTTCCCATCCGACAGCGCTAGTGGCAGAAGGCGCAGTTCCGAGGGCCAGGTAGCAGGGGAGGCGCAGAGATCAGGCAGCATGTACAGCGCAGGCAGGGGAACATTCTCCAAGGCCTTTGCCAGCTTTATGGCTCCCCAGCAAGACTGTGTCACCGCTCCCCAGTCAAGGCTGAGTCGGCGGGAGCACTGTAAAAGGATGGTGAGGGAGTACGTAGCCGATCGCACGACCGTCCTCCGTGACGCCTCTGCCACCTACAACTACTGGGTGTCGAAGCTGGACACTTGGCCTGAACTCGCGCTGTATGCCCTGGAGGTGCTTGCTTGTCCTGCGGCTAGCGTCTTGTCAGAGAGTGTGTTTAGTGTGGCTGGGGGAATCATCACGGATAAGCGTACCCACCTGTCAACCGACAGTGCCGACAGGCTTACACTCCTCAAGATGAACAAAGCCTGGATTTCCCCAGACTTCTCTTCTCCACCAGCGGACAGCAGCGATACCTAAGCAATACGTAGGCTGCACCCGCGGATGGAAGCATCGTTCTCTCTCACCATCCAAAACGGGGACATTTCTGCTTCATCAATCTGTGTATAATATTCCTCCTCCTCCTCCTCCTGCTCCTCCTCCTGAAACCTCACGTAATCACGCCGAACGGGCAATTTTTCTTAGGGCCATAAGGCTCACTCATATCATTTTTCTAAACAATTTTTATACGTTTCAATGCTCTTAAAAGTGTTGAAACTTTAACTTGAACCAATTTTTCGTTAAACTGGGCTGCCTCCAGGCCTAGTTACCACTTAACCACATTAACCAAAGCGATTAATGGGTTTCACCTGCCCTCTTGGTTGGCCATGGCCAATTTTTCTGATGTACATTAGTACTGTTGATACAGCAATTTTTGTGGGCCCTCGCCTACAGTGTAATCAAATGAATTTTTAGCCCACCTCCATTACAGCTGACGTTACATCCGCTGTGTTGGGCAATGCAATGGGATATATTTATGTACCGCCGGTGGCTTCCTGGCACCCACCCATGCTGTGGGTCCACAGGGAATTATAAATGCATCTGTTTCCACTTGTAAAGAACCACAGTCAGACTGGGGCATGCAATGTGGGCCGAAGCCCACCTGCATTAAGCACGACATTACTACCTCAGCTGTGTTGGGCAATGCAATGGGATATTTTTGTGTATCGCCGGTGGGTTCCAGGGAGCCACCCATGCTGTGGGTCGACAGGGACTTCACAATAGGGAGTTGTACCTGCCTGTGTCTATGAATTAAAAAGCCCGGTCTGACTGGGGCATGCAGAGACACCTTGACAGAATGAATAGTGTGTGGCACATAGGTTCCCCATTGCTATGCCCACATGTGCAGCTCCTGATGGCGGTGGCACAGGATTCTATTTCTCATTGCTTCTGTACAGCATTGTGGGCTATCGCCCCGCCCCTTTTAAAGAGGGTCGCTGCCTAGCCGTGCCAACCCTCTGCAGTGTGTGCCTGCGGTTCCTCATCATGGCAGACGCACTTCTAAATAGACATGAGGGTGGTGTGGCATGAGGGCAGCTGAAGGCTGCGCAGGGACACTTTGGTGTGCGCTGTGGGGGGGAGGGGGGGCGGTTGGGCAGCATGTAACCCAGGAGAAGTGGCAGTGGAGTGTCATGCAGGCAGTGATTGTGCTTTGTTGGAGGTAGTGTGGTGCTTAGCAAAGGTATGCCATGCTAATGAGGCCTTTTCAGAAGTAAAAGTTTTTAGGAGGGGGGGGCCCCACTCTTGCCGCTATTGTGGCTTAATAGTGGGACCTGTGAACTTGAAATGCAGCCCAACATGTAGCCCCTCACCTGCCCTATCCGTTGCTGTGTCGTTCCCATCACTTTCTTGAATTGCCCAGATTTTCACACAAGGAAACCATAGCGAGCATTGGGGGAAATACAAAAATGCTTGGGTCGCCCATTGACTTCAATGGGGTTCGTTACTCGAAACGAACCCTCGAGCATCGCGAAAAGTTCGTCCCGAGTAACGAGCACCCGAGCATTTTGGTGCTCGCTCATCTCTAATTACCAACAGGTTTTTACGTAGTCAAGGAAAGGAGTCCTGATGAGAAGGCTTACGTCAAGGGGCTGCATCATGTTTGTAAATTAGCACAGTTTAGGTATAGGTACGGGTACAGATGGAGGGGGGGGGCCCAGCTGAACTTTTGCACTCGGGCCCCTTAGGCTTTAGGTGCGCCCCTGGCCTCCATCGACATGAAAATTGGGATTCCAAGTGTGCCTGAATGAATACAGCAGCGGTCATACTTGTGTCATTATTTCACCAGTTCTGCTGCCTGTGAAAGATACTAGAATGCAGCCAATCCTCTCAAAATCTGTGCTGCAGAATGTGATGAAAGTGGGCAGTAGCCGCCTCACACCTCACCCTCTTGGCATCACCTGTCTGACATTACATCTCTAGCCCCACTTAGACTATCATCTCATTTGTGCCATTATAGCGCATGACCTCGCTGACACCGCTTACAAAGTATCATTCACCTCATCGATGACACATGCAGCTCATTACCTTACAGCAAGAGTTCTTGCCAGTATTATACCATTGTTGTCAGGGGTAAGCTGTACTGGGGAAATGGCAGCAGCAGAGTCTCCCTGCCTCCTGGTCCACTACACAGACACACAACGTGGCAGTGACGCGCTCTATCTTGCTTTCTGACTTTAAAAAGTCCTGAATGTTCTAGAAATCTAGATAGGCAAGTGAAGAACTTGGACAATGCAAAAAATGCACATAAGGATGCAATGCCAAGTTTGGTTAGAGTCCGCTACCAAAAACAACCCTAGCGATGGTGTACCCTACATTTATGGTAGATATGCCCCCATGTGCCTTCTGTACAAGTGCCAGCGTTGTTCTAACATTACCTTGCATTATAACTGGTCATGCAGCTGTGAACTTGTATTTTCTAGGGAAATGAACAAAAAGCTTCGAGATGAGAAGGATGTGTTTGACGAAGAAAGCTGGATACCCTCCGGAAGGACCTGGCGGACCCCCTCCTGGTGCCCAGAAGTTGCTGCTGCTGTTGCCACTCCAGCTGTGCTGGCAGTGCCCATTGTGATGCTGCATTACGATACAGGGAGGGGAGCTGATGGGATTAGCAATGTGATTGTATAGCTGTAGTATATAGTAGTTGATGTGTATATGTAAATACGTTTTAGTATCTGTATATCTGCATGGAGACCCCTCTTCTCACACATGTATATGGAGAAGTGATGAAAACCTTTCTGTATTGTACATAATTAGGTCAAAGCTTTAGGCTGTAGATGGCAGCGAACGGACGTACAAATGGCGGATAGAACAATTTACCCAAAGGGCCTGAGTTTGAAAACCGGAAAAAGACTCCATGTAATCCACCGCCCGCTGGACTATGTTTTACCTCAGAATCATATTGAACATGCTTCCATTACAACTAAGGGTTTTAAGAATTTTTTTATTATAAATAGTTTTTAATATTTTCATGTTTGCTTTTTATTCATTGAGGAGAAGTGTAAAAACGTAACCAAAAGGGCGGCATATGGCAAATACCGCTCTATACCCTTGTACACACAGAGCTGTTTGGGGGGGAGTGGGATGTTATTTACAGGGGTTCCCATGACGTAGATGGTTATAACCTATCCTTGGGATAAGTCGCCAATATCGCGTCCGTGGGGGTCCAACTCCTGGCCACCTCACTGTATACCTATGTGACCTTTATACCACGCACAGTGCAGGTTATTTCGTAGTGGCGGTGCCCAGTTTTGCAGGTCGGTCCCATTCGCTTGGATGAGACTGAGCTGTGCTAAGTCCTTCTGACCAATGAGCGTGACGTCTCAGGCCAAGGAAGAGGCCGTGGTGTTCTCCTGAGTGGTGTGGCCATCTCAAATAGCTGATTGCCGAGGATGCTGGGAGTTGCATCCTTACTGATCTGATATTGATGACTTTCTGTATCTAAGTTCTGGAAAACCCTTTTCACAAAAAACAAATGGTGTCCTGTGTGATCAAGCTCTTGCACAGCATTCATGCTTGGAGCAATGGCTGGTGACAAATTATTACCTTTTCCACTTTTCTGACATTCATCTAAAGTAGTAAGTGTATCAGAAGTTGGAAGGATTTTGGACACCAGTATGCAATTTAAAAAAGGAATACAATCATATAGATACAGAACTTTAGTTCTCCTGCAGAGACCTGGTTAAATGATGATATTCTGGCTGCTTGTTGCCACCACTAGGGGGAGCTTATTGCGTGTGGTTTTATTAACGAGACAGTATAGTATGCAGTAGGCTCATAAGGCTGCATGGCAATCAGAATGGCTATGGAATGGATCTAGAACAGAAAAACAGACTTCTGACTTCTATAAAGATCTACAAAATAAAATCAAAAGGGTGTTCAAAGATGGACGCTTCTCCTTTTCAAGCCTGCAGTATTTCAAGTAACAACAATAAAACCTAGTGATTGAACAATACATCTGTATTGTGTTTGGGAATACTCAGCTGCGGTCAGACTGCTCATTCACATGTACACTGGACTTGGCCAAGTGTGTATATATACATACATGCGATTGTTATACATGTCAGCCCAGGCAGAATTCCTAGGAGTCTCCCGATTTCCTAAGCCTTTTTACCCAATCACCTCTCTGTTTCGCCCAGTGTCATACTACAGAGGCTGAGCATGTCCCCAGCCCTGGCATCCCCCACACACAAGCCCTCAGCGTGCCAACACTAGCTTCACTATGATGTTAGGACAGTGGTTTTTATTCAGTCTGGTGGTATTCATTCACTACTTGGTGGTCATGATGTGGAGGTATTGTTGGTTTTTATATACTGTTTTGTTCAATAGCCGTATATAGATACTGTATGATGGTAATATTTGTTCTTGGTGTAGCAGCAACAATGTTGTTCATCTTCTCTCTCATGTACTTTATTCTCCATTGTGTCTCCATGTACTACTCTTGCTGTAGGATAGCCATGCCCCTTATATAAGCCACGTCATGAAAAGGCCAATCACATTCTTGCTGTGACCAGAGACTCGTCCTGTGAAAGTCTCTCCCAGGTTGACATCTCTGGATTGTGCATATTGAAATCCGATATGCCTCATCCCTCAGTAGACATCATGGCGCTGTTTGGGTTCCCCCCACACACGGTAGATCATCCGCCGATCTTGTCCACTTCAATGTGTACAGCTGGTTTAAGTTTTAAAAATGCCTTTACCTGTTCAAAAGTGGACAACCCCTTTAACGAAGTATTGATGGCCTATTCTCAGAATAGATCAATAGTTTATCAGTAGCCGACTGTGTTCAGAGCGCTCTACTTCCAGCTCCATTCACTGACCCGTTGACTCTGCAGACATCCTGAGGCTAGGACATGGTCTACTACCTGGGACTCCTACAGATCAGCTAAGTCGTTAATAGTTAATTGGCCATCAAAAGTTTAAAGGTAGATAATGCTTTCGCCCAGATACCAATGTGGCTCTGCCAATCATGCATTAATGTATTGTGGTCAGTAGGGATGATTTAGGTACAGATTTTGATATTGAGATTGTAGATTCACAGCAGATTTCACTCCATTCATCCCAAGGAGTGAAGTTCATCATGTATGAATATACCCTTATAATCGTAAAGCGGAAAAGTTGAGTAGTTGCTCATAGCAAACAATCAGGTTTTTCCTTTTTTTGGCTATACTGTATTTATTAGGCTCTTTTACATTTACATTTTGCATAGTTTTTTTTCTGTTCTGTGTGTATCCATAGACCTCATTACCTTTTATGCATGCCAAAACACTATATTTATTCCATGTGTCAGTGCAATTCAAGTGTATTCCCTAACGAAAAGGAAATGTCACATGAGATGCAGGGGGATAAAACGAATCCCCAGCTACATATTGCATACCTAACACAGGAGGAAGTGCAGAGCCGGTTCCAAAGGATTAAAATCGATAAATCGCCGGGTCCAGATGAAACACACTCAAGGGTTCTAAGGAAACTAAGTGATGTGATGGCTAGACCACTATTTCCTATCCAAAAGAGAGCCTGGTAACTACAGGCTGGTAAGTCTCACTGCAATAACTGGAAAAATATTCAAGGGGTTTCTGAGAAACGCCATCCTAGAGAACAACGGAATAACTCCTTACCAGCACGGGTTCATGAGGGGTCGATCATATCAGACCAATTTGATCAGCTTCTACGATGAAGTAAGTTCTAGGCTGGACCTGGGAGAGTCTATTGATCTCGTATATCTGGACTTCTCTAAAGTATTTGACACCGTGCTGCAGAATAAGTTGGTATATAAAATGAGACAGCTTAGATTGGGTGAAAATGTGTGTATATGGGTAAACAATTGGCTCAGAGATAGAAAGCAGAGGGTGGTAATAAGTGGTACTCTGATTGATTGGGCCACCATCCCTAGTGGGGTGCCACAGGGCTCAGTACCAAGCCCCATTCTGTTCAACGGCCTGATAGAGGGGCTGCACAGTAAAATATCAATATTTGCAGATGACACAAAATTATACAATATAATTAATGCAACGGAGGACAATGTGCGGCTTCAAAAGGACCTAGATAAGCTGGGGGCTTGGGCAGAAAAATGGCAAATTAAGTTCAATGTTGATAAATGTAAGGTTATGCACATGGGCAGGAGAAACAGATGTCACCAATATACAATAAATGGGGTACTGCTAGGGAAAAGTGAGATGGGAAAAGACCTCGGGGTACTAGTGGATTGTAGATTTAATTGGAGCAATCAATGCCAGTCAGCTGCTGCAAAAGCAAATAAAGTTTTGAGGTGCCTTAAAAAAGGTATAGGGACGAGGGACGAGAACATTATCCTCCCACTATATAAGGCACTTGTCAGGCCTCAAATGGAATACTGTGTACAGTTCTGGACACCGCTGCTCAGGAAAGATGTTACAGTGCTGGAGGGGGTTCAAAGAAGAGCAACTAAACTTATACATGAGAGGACTGGAATACCCAGAGAGGCTATCCAAATTGGGATTATTTACCCTGGAAAAAAGATGGCTAATGGGTGATCAAATAACTATGTATAAATACATGAGGGGACAATACAAGGATCTCTCCCATGATCTGTTTATACCCAGGACTGCGACGGTAACAAGAGGGCATCCTTTATGTCTAGAAGAAAGCGGGTTCTATCACCAACACATAAGGGGGTTCTTTACTGTAAGAGCAGTGAGACTGTGGAACTCTCTGCCTGAGGACGTGGTGATGGCAAAATCCATAGAGGAGTTTAAGAGGAGACTAGACATCTATCTAGAGTGGAAGGATATTACAGGATATAGACATTAGGTGACCAGCAGTTTTGTAGTTCTGGGTCTTATATTTAGGTAGGAACTATGAAAGTTGATCTAGGGATTATTCTGATTGCCATTACAGAGTCTGGAAGGAATTTTTCCCCAAATGGGCTAATTGGCTTCTGCCTCTTGGGGTTCTTTGCCTTCCTCTGGATCAGTGTTTCCCAACTCCAGTCCTCAAGGCACCTCAACAGGTCATGGTTTCAGGATCTCCTATAGTAAGAACACCTGTGGAAATGTCTGAGGTATTGACTATAATTACATCACCTGTGCAACACTGAGGAAATCCTGAAAACATGACCTGTTGGGGCTCCATGAGGACTGGAGTTGGGAAACACTACCCTGGATCAACTAGGGGTTGAAACAGGCTGAACTAGATGGACATTGTCTTCATTCAGCCTAACATACTATGTTACTATGTAATCCACTGCATTTCTGCATTGCTTACTAATAACCTGGTCTGAATGTTGCTTAAGGGCTCCCTCATACAGATATTTTTGTATAGCATTTAGCAGTGCCTTTTCAGCCCTGCGCTAAATGCTCTACAACTCTACCATTCATTTCAATGGGGCTGTTCACACACGCGTCAAAATGCAGCGTCTTCAACAGCAAGTTGTTCATGTTCTATCTTTGCCCATTTTCAGCCATTCATTGCCCATTGAAATGAATGGGCAGCAGTTTCAGATTGGCTGAAAATGATTTCACGGCTCTGATTGGCTGAGCCAGCGCTGAGAACCAATCACAGTAATCTATTGTTGGAGATGGGGTTCTCAAACCTCGCTCCCAACAATAGATGATCTGTCAGTGCAGGGGAAGCCCGGGGCAGCGCTAGAGACCAGCGGGAGGGACCCTGACGGCACTGACCGATGCTCGCTAAGGTTTTCATTTGTGCAAATCTGCAAAACCTACAAAAGTGATGGAAGCGACACAGAAACAGATAGGGCAGGCGAGGGCAACATGCAGGGCTTCATCTCCCTTCATAGCCCCCCCCCCAACAATTTTTACTTCGGACAAACCCTCATTAGCTAAGCACCACACTACCTCCAACCAAGCACAATCACTGCCTGGGGGACACACTGCTGCCTCTTCTCTTGGGTTACATGCTGCCCACCCCCCCCACCCCCTTGCACGACCCTGCGTGCGCAGCGCACACAAAACTTTTCCTGCGCAGTCTTCAGCTGCCCTCATGCCACACGCTAGCTTCATAGCCACACCACCCTCATGTCTATTTATAAGTGTGTCTGCGATGAGGAGGAACCAGAAGCACACACTGCAGAGGGTTGGCAGGGCCAGGCAGCGACCCTCTTTGAAAGGGGGGGGGGGGGGCGATAGCCCACAATGCTGTTGAGAATTGATCATAGATTGACGTTCGATCTTCATTCCAATCCTGTGCCTGGAGTTGTGAGCGTGGGCATAAAGGGGACTCCGCTGCCAGCCCAGCACTTCTACACATCTCCACAATGCAGCAATACTCGGTGTGGGAAGTATGTGAGCGGGCCCTAGGTCAGCCTCTGTCCCAGCAAACACCTTGTGTGGCCCAAGGTGCTGCGAGTGACATAGCAATGGGGACTCCATGTGTCCACACACTACTTATTCTGTTTGGGTGTCGGATACCTCATCGACAACGAAAGGGGTAAACCATCTGCACTCTGCACCCTACCCAAGTCTGTCAGTGTTTTGGAGACAGACAGGTAAAACACCTCAATGGGAAGTCTGTGTGCCCGCACAGCATGGGTGGCTGGCAGGAACCCACAGACGGTACATCAAGAAATCCCATTGCAGTGCCCCGGATAGCTGAGGTTATGTGAGAGGAAATACATGTTGGCTGCGGCCCACATGCCATGCCCTAGACATCCTGGGTTTTTTCAAAACTGCCAGGCAGGTACAACTCCGCTATGGCAAGTCTGTGTGCCCCCACAGCATGGGTGGCTGGCAGGAACCCACAGACGGTACATCAAGAAATCCCATTGCAGTGCCCCGGATAGCTGAGGTTATGTGAGAGGAAATACATGTTGGCTGCGGCCCACATGCCATGCCCTAGACATCCTGGGTTTTTTCAAAACTGCCAGGCAGGTACAACTCCGCTATGGCAAGTCTGTGTACACCCACAGCATGGGTAGCTAGCAGGAACACACAGACGGTACATCAAGAAATCCCATTGCAGTGCCCTGGATAGCTAAGGTTACGTGAGAGGAAATACATGTTGGCCTTGGCCCACAATCCATGCCCTAGTCAGTCTGGGTTTTTTGGGGGGCCAGATAGGTAGAACACCACGATGGGAAGACTTAGTGCACCCATAGTGTACACAGACCCCTGTAATATTCCTGAAGCAAAGATATAAGCTGACCCCAGTAACAGTTATGTTGCTGAAGTCTAGGGAGACCCCAGTAACATTTCTGTAGTAGCAGTATAGACAGACCCCAGCAACATTTCTGTAGTAACTGTATAGACAGAGCCGAGTAACATTTCTGTAGTAACAGTATAGGCAGACCCCTGTAACATCTCTGTAGCAGAAGTATAGGCAGACCTCTGTAACATTTACGTGCCAGAAGTATAGGCAGACCCCAGTAACATTTTAGTAGCAGAAGTATATGCAGACCCCCTAGTAAAATTAATGTAGCAGCAGTATTGGCAGACCCCAGTAACCTTTACAGTAGCAGCAGTATAGGCAGACCCTTGTAACATTTGTGTAGCAGCAGTATATGCAGACCCCTGTACCATTTCAGTAGCAGCAGTACAGGCAGAGCCCTGTATTTGTAACATTTCAGTAGTAACAGTATAGAAAGACCCCAGCAACATTTCTTTTTTTTTTTGTTAATTCACTTTTATTAAATTTTTCTTATACAACATGAACAGTATTACATAGGTGCACTTGGTCTTACCACCTGCTTAACATCAGGTGGATCAGGTGAATTCCTACAGGGTAAGTACATTGCAATATTAACTAATTAAATCCAATAACTGATCTCTGGTCTATATCACCCTCCCCAGCCCAGTTTCCCGGGCTTAAAGGCTTTATTTCCAAGGCTCGGGTGGGCGACACAGACCTCTCCCTGGATGCGTTCATGCACCTGCACTTAAATTCACTTTATAAATTGTTGAAAGCATGAGAAAGTAAAAAAGAGTAGTAACTGGGGTGGGGGGGGGGAGGGAAGGAGGGGGGGGAGTGTGTGTATGTGTGTGTGTGTGTGGGGGGGTGATGTCTGTTATCTGATTTTGGACTTGAATCTTTTATTATGCGGCTTGCTCCACTTTGTTGTTGAAAGCTCATAGCTCCTGGCTCCGGTGTCTCCAGAGGTGCCACCTCCTTTACATATTTTCCTGCATGAGTGTAGCAGTATAGCCTCTTCCTTCTTTTTCTGCAGATTTTTATAGCATCCTGTCTAAGTGAAGACACCCATGGGTGTGAGGCTGCGACCCCGCCGGGGATTGCGGAGGAACAGCTACCCGGGCGGCACCCGACAGTCTGCTCCTCAGGGTAGTGCAGCCTCGGACGCACCGGAGAGTCGTAGTTCATTTGGAGGGGGAACAACAATGTCTAGGTTTGGGAATGTGAGATAGCCTAGGGCTAGTGCAAACTATCAGCCCCAAAATTAAGTTGTTTTAAGGTTATGTTTGCCGTATGAGGTAACGTTAGGTCAGCTATTGGTTTTTCTTGTTTGCTATTTGAAGAAATCGCTAAGTCAGCGAGGATCCATCGCTACTCCAGTGTAATTTGCTGAGCAAGATGTAGAGCGTGTTGTATTGAAATTGGTTTAGCCAGGTTGGGATCACCAAACTGGGGGGGGGGGGGGGGGCTAGTCGTTTGTCATGGTGTTTGAGCAGTAGCTTTCCCAGGGAGACCACACGTTCAGAAAAGCGGTATATGTCGAATTTGTCCAGCTAAGGATCTCCTCGAATTGGTGGATCTGGTTGATCTTTTCTTTCCACATCTTAGTGGAGGGTGGAACTGGGCTTCCCCAGTGTAGGGGGATTAGCGCTTTTGCTGCTGCTATCATAAAAGCGGTGAGTTTGTCTTTCATGGGGTTGTATGACTCACCAGATCTGTTTAGTATTATCATGTCTGGGGTTAAATGAAGTGCTTTATTCAGAATTATTGCTATTTCACTTTCTATTGCTAACCAAAAAGGTTTAATTCTCTTACAGTTCCACCATATGTGTAGATAGGTACCCGTGTTTTCTTGACATCTCCAACATCTGCTCGACTTCGAGAGTTTGTAGGTAAATAGCCAATCAGGTGTTTTGTACCATCTGGATAAAAGCTTGTAATGGTTTTCCTGGAGGTGAACACATAGGGAGACACCATAAGATGATTTAAATATCGTTTTAAGTTCCGCGTCTGATATTTTTATGTTCAATTCCTTCTCCCACGAGGAGACATATGTTGGTCTGCCTGAGGTACGAGATGTTGTGAACTTTTTGGTCAAGAAAGCGATTTTCCTGGACTCTGTATTTTGGGATTTTATTAACCTTTCGAATTCAGTTGTTGGTCTTGAGGATAAATGTTCTTTTTTAAAGTTTGCAATCGTGTTTGCAATGTGTGCTAGATGAAGGTCTTGCAGTTTCTTTTGTATGTTTAGGGAATTAATTATGGTATTAGGTTCCTCGTGTATGCTATTTTGTAGGTCGTGAATTGAATGTCCTTCAAATATGTTCCAAAGATTCTCTGGTGTCCAGGTTTGGGGGTGTTTGGTGATGTATGGGAGTAGGCTTAAAGGTGCACAAGGAGAGGGCGAGGGTGCTAATTCGTGTGACAGGGAGTCCCAGGTCTCGCAGATGCCCCTCAGCAGGATACTGAAGTCTTTAGAGCGGTATGTTTTAGGGTTGGGTAGCCACAGGTCCCTAATGAGGTTGTTGCCGTAGGTCAGTTGTGAGATTTTCCTTATTTTATGGTTTTTTGTCGGGGCTATAATTTCTAGCCATCTATTTAGGTTAATTGCCTTATAGTAATCTAGGATATTGGGGAGTCCCACACCACCATGTTCTCTTCTCTTGGACATTAATGAATATGCTAGTCGCGGGCGTTTATACTTCCAAAAGAAGCTTGAGAATTGTGAGTTGATTTTTTTAAAGAAGGATTTGGGTATGTGTATAGGTAGCATTTGTAGTTTGTAGAGAATTTTGGGCAATATGTATGTTTTAATGAGGTTTTTCTCCCAAACCAGGAGATAATGGGAAAGTTGTATGAGGACAGGAGCGATGCGATTTCTAATAATAACGGTCCCAAATTGCTCTCATAGAGTTTAGTTAGGTTACTTGTGATTTTGATACCTAGATAGTCTATGGAGTGTTCTGCCCAGACATACGGGGAGGATTTCTTTACCTCCGCTGCTCTGTGAGGGGGTAGCGATATATTTAGTATAACTGATTTGTTTTTATTCACTTTTAAATTGGAGAAACTGCCATAGTCGTCTAGCAATCGATTCAAACTGATAAGACCAAGTGTGGGATTCGTGATTAAGAATAACACATCATCTGCAAATGCAGCGGCTTGAATACATTCGCCTCCTATTTCTAGTCCTCTGATCCCCTGGGTTTTGTCTAACTGCCTGAAGCATAATTTCTAGAGTGAGGATAAAAAGTGTGGGGGATAGTGGGCAGCCCTGACGTGTGCCGTTTGTTATATTAAATGGTTGGGATAGAATGTCATTTATTTTTATTCTAGCGTAAGGTTTTGCGTATAGGGAGAAGATGGCTTCAATGAATTGGGGGGGAAGTTAAATTTGTGGAGGACCGCTCTCATAAATGTCCAGTCAACGCGATCGAAGGCTTTTTCAGCGTCTATCCCCAGGAAGATTAGAGGGATATTTTTTTTCTTGGCATATTGTATAGAGTGTAGTAGGATAGCAGAGTTGTCTTTTCCTTCTCTGCCTTTTACAAAGCCTGCTTGCTCGTCAGATATTAATTTGGGAACGATTCTGCTCAAGCGGTTAGCAATAAGTTTGGCCCAGATTTTGATATCGACATTTAGTAAAGAAATTGGTCGGAAATTATTGCATTGGGTAGGGTCTTTGCCCTCTTTGTGTATTAAGGTGATGTGAGCTTCCTGCGATTGTTTGGGGAGTGGGGCGCCTTTCAAAATTGCATTTAGTGTAGTTCTAAGGTGGGGTTCTAGTGTGTGTTGTAGTGTTTTATAGTAGCCTGATGTGAGGCCATCCGGCCCCGGGCTCTTACCATTTGGGAAGCTATTTATAATCTCTGATAGTTCGTCTTGACTCACGGGATTTAACAGATCTGCCGCTTCTTCCGGGTTAATTTTGGGAAGTGTAAGGTTTTTGAGGAAAGCTTCCATGTTTTTGTATTTGTTTTCCCGATCTTTTTGTGAGAGTTTACCTTCAAGGTTATATAGATTTGTATAATAGTTATGAAATTCTGTCGCAATGTCATGAGCTGATGTGGCTTTCCCCCCTGATTCTTTTTTAATTTCTTTAATATGCGTTTTTTCTCTCGCTTTCTTTATAAGAGTTGACATCAGTTTGCCTCCTTTGTCTCCATGAGCGTAGATCTTTTGCTTATAGTTTACAAAGGATTTGGCGAACTTTTTGTCAAGTAGTGACTTTAATTGTTCTCTGAGGGAGTTCAGTTCTGATTGTGTTTTCTCTACTACTGAAAGTTTTCTTATTTGCTCTAAGGAGGCAATTTTCATTAATAGGTCATCTATTTTCTTTTGTTTCTGTTTTTTTTAATTTTGAGCCCAGGGATATGAAGAGGCCTCTGACATACGCCTTGTGTGTTTCCCAGATTATGGGGGCATTTGTATTATCTTTTGAGTTGATCTCAAAGAATTCAGTTATGTCCTTTATTAACTCTTATTTGTGTTCCTCCTCTCTCAGTATCGACTCGTTTAAACGCCATCTCCATTCTCCCAAGTTATTGGAAAGTATATTTAGGCAGGTATGCATTGGGGCGTGGTCTGAAATTGTTATGTTAGCTATTTGGGAGCGATGTATTGTCTTTAGTAGTTTGTTTGATACCAGAATATAGTCGAGTCTCTGATATGAGGCGTGGACATGCGAGTAGAAAGTATAGTCTTTTTCAACCGGGTGTAAGAATCTCCATGAGTCAGTTAGATTTAGTTCCTGCAAGACTGAGTGGACTCTTTTTAGGGCTCTCTGCGAGACCTGGGACCTTCCCTTAGATGTGTCTAGCAAGGGGTTAAGAGTAATATTAAGGTCTCCACCTAAGATTATATGCCCAACTGCAAAGGACTTTAGCGTTAGTAAGGCATCCGTTAGCCATTTAGTTTGATTGGTGTTGGGTACGTATATGTTGGCTAGTGTGTAGTGGGTGCCACCTAGTGCGCCTTTTACGAATATAAAACGTCCTTCCGAGTCAGTAAGTTGTTTGTCACTCTGGAAGGGAAGGTCTTTGTGAATGGCAATAGATACTCCCTTGGAAGCTGAAGTCGGGTTACCACTGTGGAACCATTGAGAGAAATAGTTTCTCGGGAGAGCTGGGATTTTATTGCTTTTAAAGTGGGTCTCTTGAAGAAATGCTATTTTCGTTTTATTTTTCCTTAAAAGCCATAACATGTGATGTCTTTTATTTGGTGAATTCAGCCCTTTGATGTTGAAGGTGGTGATCATTGTATTCCCTATTTGGGGAGATGGGTTTTTTTTGGGTTGTTGTTTCAATTCTCGTTGTGGAGGTTGATTGTTTTGTTGACTACGAGGGGTGTCTGTTCTGGCTAGATAACATGTAGACATGTTAGTGGTGTCTGTTTCCTTATAGATATTTTTAGAGTGTGGAAAGTGTGTGTGTGTGGGGGGGTCTACTGTTTAATGAACTAAGATGTTGTTGTGTGGATCAGAAGCACCCTGACAACTACCCTAAGCAGGACTCTGTTGTCAGTGTCTCTCTCACCCAAGGACTGCCCTCTGGTGAGGGTCAGTGTGAAAGTTTTGTGTGTAGTGAACTCACATGTGCGGCTCCTCACCGGTCGCGCCAGGTCTTGTTTTTCTAGGTCCCGTTTGTACCTTCAGTGGATTCCTTTCATCCCCTTGGCAAGGCTTGTCTTCTTGCTATGTGAGTTAGGGCGCTGTGACCTGTGTATGGATATGGAGAGAGGCACACCAGAATAGAAGATGGTAGGGGAGAAAGGAGGAGGGGAGAAAAACATGTACATAAACGATAACAGAGAAGATTCTCCCTTCAATTCCAGTAAGACTCAATTGGCATAGGAGACCCACAATATCAAATACGCTTATAGGTAAAACAAGTCCATTCTATTCTATTTATTATGGGCTCCCCCAGGCTGAGGGGGAACCCAGGGAGCCGACCCCCGTACAGCCCCCAGTGCCCCCCTCCCCACCCGGAGCGCCATCTCCCCTATGTAAGCTCTACTTCCCTATGCAGGTACCAGCTATTGAAGTTAAGTAATAGACATCCGGCACTAAGTTTTCTTTGGCGTATCTTCTTTTAGGACTGGGACTCTTTCTTTCTGCATATGCTGGTGTCAGTCTGTCAAGGTTAGTCAGAGCGAATATCCGCTCTAGATTACGTGAATCTAGCGAATGATAGTCCATAGGAGAAATTCTGGTATTCTTTCTCTGAACTATGTGGGTTATTTGCAGAGTGTTGCTTTAGTCCAGGAGTACCAAATTCACAAAACTGTGCCTCCCTCTCATTGAACTAACGCATCGCTCACCAGAGAGGTTGCCACACTGCGAGGAGAGTCTCTTTAAGTGCCCTGGGACGAGACTTTTGGGCCATCTTTTTTGTTTTTTGGTGATTTAGACTTTGTAGTTGTTCTCCAAGGCTCTACTTCTGGGAGTGGAGGTATTGTTAGGTCATATTGTGTTGGTAACCAAGAGGGTATTTCGATTGGGTCTATTTTCAAGTGTTGCCAGACTGCTTCGAGATCTTCAGGAGTTCTGATTGTAAGTCTGCGCCCTGCATCCTTGATTGCCAGACCAAACGGGAACAGCCAAGAATATTGAATTCCTTTTGATTTTAGAGCTTCTAGTAGTGGTCGTAGCAAGCGCCTTTTCGCCAGAGTTGAGGGTGCAATGTCCTGAAAAAATTGTATTGGCGCGTCGTCGTATTTGAATGACTGACGAGTTCTTGTGGCGTTAAGTATGGCACTTGTGTCCGTGAATGAGAGCAGTCCACAAATTACATCTCTTGGCGGGTCTCCTTCTTTAGGTTTGGGTCTGATTGCTCTATGAATTCTCTCAATTCGAATTTGTGCGGCCCTCTCTTCTCCTAATAGATCTGTGAAGATTTCTCCGGCCACTTTGCGTAAGGATTCTGCTGCCCAGGATTCCGGGAGACCTTTTATCCGGACATTGCAGCGCCTGCTGCGATTTTCTTGGTCCTCAATTAAGGTGAGCGCTCTATCTAGGTATGAGCGGTGGGCTTCTACCACTTGTGTGGTAGCTTTTGAATGTTTAATAATGGCTGAGCATGATCCCTCTAGGTCCTCAACTCTGTTGCCTATTTGTTGTAGCTCAGATTTAATGTCCGCAAGTTCTGACATTATTGGTTGCGTAACTTTGAGAAGAGCTTTTTGTAAGAATGATTTGGAGATTTGGGTGCCAAGGTCACATTCTTCTTCTTCTATATCGCTATCCAGCTCTGAGTCCTGAGTCGCTTGGTCTGGGATGTTTTGTGATGGAAGTTGTTTTGCTAGGGCGCTTGGAGAGTGAGAACTTTTTCTTTTTAGGAATTTCTGCATATCGGCTTGATTTTTTTGCCTTCTCGGTGTGTTTGGCGGATCGCAACTGCGTTCTCTGCTGCCTTTCACCATTTTATGTAGTGATGAAGAAATGCAGGGATAAACTTGGCACTTTTTGAGAGAGTCTTGGAGAGTTGTTAACTTGTAATATGTCCCGCGTTATGGGTCAGGGGGCAGCTTCGTCTACAATGTTTAAAGATTAGTCCAACATCTTTGTAGGCTATCAGCCGCCCATGAACAGACGGTGCTGCAGTTGGACAGGGAGAATTAGGCTGTGAGGTTGTGTTGGACCCACCTCTGGAGTCCTAGAATATTGTGTTGCTGAGGATCTGTGTGACACAGTTCCAGAAAAATTAGAGCTATGCTCTTGAGAAGGTTGCTGCTTCACCGTATGTCTGCTGGCTGTCTATCAGACAAGTAGTATTGCATCATGGCAAAGAAAAGTTATTGAGAGGATGTAGTTAGGAACTGGGTGATCCAGTTCCATAAAAATTAGAGCAACGCTCTTTTAAGTGTCTTTAGCAAGATTCTAAAGCTGGCAGGAGGTGTTAGTCTGCTTTTTGTAGGAATGGGTTGGACTGGGCAGAACCGTTCCAAAAAAAAATTAGAGCAGTGCTCTTTTATCTTTATCTGCCTTATTGTAGGTCTGGCAGTTAGGTGTATTAAGATAATATATTGCTCAATGCACTGTCGGAGTGAAGTTCCCTTTCCTCTGTTCCTGCAGCTCCAGTGATTACCAGAGTAAGGGGGAGGTAATAAGATGGCTGCCAGGCCAGGTGTGGATGCAGGCTCCGGGCAGAAGGAGAGTGAGTTGGGAGGATGGAGGGGGGAGGGGGAAAATGCGTGGAGCGGGCCCGGGGGTGCTCGTTTGAATGAGCTTTCCTTACAGGGCTGGGATCGGTCGGGGTTCCGTTACTCACAGTCAGCGCTGCCCCTTCTGTCGGCTTCTACACTCAGCCCACCGCTGCAGCCGCAGGAACCTCCGTGCAGGATCGCCGCCGTCGGATGCTCACAGGCTCCCCCCTCTTCTCTCTCGGCCCCCGCCGCCGAACCGGCAAGCTCCGGAACAAGACCGCTACCTCCTCTGATGGTTGTCGGTCCGACCGCGCCGTCTCCACGCGCCGCTTCTCCTCCTCGTCCAGAAATTTAGGCCGCGGCTTGGTGTGGGCTACTAGGCCCCGGTTTTCTTCTGCGGTCAAATCCTCTGGGGAACCTCTCTTCCGATCTCCAGTCTGCAGGGGTGATGATGGTAGGTGTGTGTGCGATTTCTGAGGGCTATAGATAGCCAAAAGGGGTAATAAAGTTCCTATGGCTTAGGAGCCCAATTTCAGTGCGTCTGCACACTCTGCCAGCCAGGCCACGCCCCCCCCAGCAACATTTCTGTAGTAACAGTATAGACAGAGCCGAGTAACATTTCTATAGTAACAGTATAGGCAGACCCCAATAACATTTATGTAGCAGCAGTATAGGCAGACCCCTGTAACATTTCAGTACCAGGAGTATAAGCACACCCCTGAAACATTTATGTAGCAGAAGCATAGGCAGACCCCAGTACCATTTTGGTAGCAGCAGTATAGGCAGACCCCAGTACCTTTTCTGTAGAAGTAAAGGCAGACCCCAGTAACATGTCTGTCGCTGCAGTATAAGCAGACCCCTGTAACATTTATGTAGCAGAAGCATAGGCAGACCCCAGTACCATTTTTGTAGCAGAAGTATACGCAGACCCCTGTAACATTTCTGTAGTAACAGTATAGACAGATCCCAGTAACATTTCTGTAGCAGAAGTATAGGGAGACCCCAGTAACATCCTTGTGGCAGCAGTATAGGCAGACCCCTGCAAAATTTACATGACAGCAGTATAAGCAGACCCCAGTAACATCCTTGCGGGGGTAGTATAGGCAAACCCTTGTAAAATTAACGTGGCAGCAGTATAGGCACACCCCAGTAACATCCTTGTGGCAGCAGTATAGGCAGACCCCTGTAACATTTATGTGGCAGCAGTATTGGCAGACCCCAGTAACATCTTTGTGGCGGCAGTATAGGCAAACCCCTGTAAAATTAACGTGGCAACAGTATAGGCAGACCCCAATAACATCCTTGTGGCAGCAGTATAGGCAGACCCCTGTAACATTTACGTGGCAGAAGTATAGGCAGACCCCTGTAACATTTAAGTGGCAGCAGTATAGGCAGACCCCAGTAACATTCTTGTAGCAGCAGTATAAGTAGACCCCTGTAACATTTATGTAGCAGAAGTATAGGCAGACCCCAGTAACATCCTTGTGGCAGCAGTATAGGCAGGCCCCTGTAACTTTCTTGTAGTAGAAGTATTAGGCAGGCATACCCCAGTAAAATTTCTGTAGTAATAGTATAGGCCAACCTCTGAATCATTGGGATACCATGAGCGTAGGCGAAGGCCGGAAAAATTAGTTGGATAAGAGTGTAGGCGTGGGCCCCAAAAATTAGTTTGCCAAGTGTACAAGTGTACCTCTGAAAAATGTATCAACCGAGAGGGCAGGGGAAACCCATAAACATCTTTTTAAAGATACAGCTCACTGTTGCTTAATTTGTAACAGAGCCTGTAGGCAGCCCTGATGAGAAAATTGGTTCATGTTACAGTCTCAATAATTTTGAAACTTTGAAAAATTGTAAAACCATTGGTAGATGCAGATGAGCCTTTTGGGCCACAGAAAAATTGGCTGTACAGCGCGATGACATGTTGTTTCTGGAGAAAGAGTAATCTCAGAGACAGATTGTCAAAGATAAATGCCCCGTTTTCCCAGTGATGGAGAAGAGTGCTTTTATCTGCGGTTGCAGCAAAAAGAATCTTTAGGTTCCACTGCTCTCCGCCGGTGGAGAAGAGAAGTCTGGGGAAATCCAGGCTTTGTTCATCTTTATGAGTGTAAGCATGTCAGCACTGGCAGTTGACAGGCGGGTATGCTTGTCCGTGATGATTCCCCCAGCTGCACTAAACACCCTCTCTGACAAGACGCTAGTGGCAGGGCAAGCCAGCACCTCCAGGGCATACAGCGAAGTTTGTGCCAAGTGTCCAGCTTTGACACCCAATAGTTGTATGGAGCAGGGGCATCACGGAGGACGGTGGTACGATTGGCTACGTACTCCCTCACCATCTTTTTACAGTGCTCCCTCCGACTCAGCCTTGACTGTGGAGTGGTGACGCAGTCTTGCTGGGGAGCCATAAAGCTGGCAAAGGCCTTGGAGAGTGTTTCCCTGCCTGCGCTGAACATGCTGCCTGATCTCCATGCCTCCCCTGCTACTTGGCCCTCGGAACTGCGCCTTCTGCCGCTAGCGCTGTCAGATGGGAAGTTTACCATCAGTTTGTCCACCAGGGCCCTGTGGTATTGCATCACTCTCGAACCCCTTTCCTCTTCGGGAATGAGAGTGGAAAGGTTCTCCTTATACCGTGGGTCGAGAAGGGTGTACACCCAGTAATCCATAGTGGCCAGAATGCGTCTAACGCGAGGGTCACGAGAAAGACAGCCTAACATGAAGTCAGCCATGTGTGCCAGGGTACCAGTACGCAACTCATCGATGTCCTCACTAGAAAGATCACTTTCAGGATCCTCCTCCTCCACAGGCCATACACGCTGAACAGATGGGAGGCAAGCAGCATGGATACCCTCAGCAGTGAGCCCAGCTGTCTCTTCCCCCTCCTCTTCCTGCTCCTCCCCCTCCTCCTCCTCCTCCAAAACGCGCTGAGATATAGACATGAGGGTGCTCTGACTATCAAGGAACATACTCTCTTCCCCCGTCTCCTGTTCCGACCGCAAAGCGTCAGCCTTTATGCTTTGCAGCGAACTTCTCAGCAGGCATAGCAGAGGAATCGTGACGCTAATGATTGCAGCATGGCCGCTCACCATCTGGGTAGACTCATCAAAGTTTCCGAGGACCTGGCAGATGTCTGCCATCCAGGCCCATTCCTCGGTAAAGAATTGGGGAGACTGACTACCACTACGCCGCCCATGTTGGAGTTGGTATTCCACTATTGCTCTCCGCTGCTCATACAGCCTGGCCAAAATGTGGAGCGTAGAATTCCACCATGTGGGCACGTCGCACAGCAGCCAGTGCTTTGGCAGATTAAACCGATGCTCCAGGGTCCGCAGGGTGGCAGCGTCCATGGTGGACTTGCGGAAATGTGCGCAGACGTGGCGCACCATGCCGAGCAGGTCAGATAAATGCGGGTAGTTTTTCAGAAACCGCTGAACCACCAGATTGAAGACGTGGGCCAGAGATGGCACGTCTGTGAGGCTGCATAGCTGCAGAGCCGCCACCAGGTTACGGCCGTTGTCACACACGACCATGCCCGGTTGGAGGCTCAGCGGCGAAAGCCAGAGGTCGGTCTGCTCTGTCAGACCCTGCAACAGCTCGGGGGCCATGTGTCTCTTGTCACCTAGGCTGAGTAGTTTCAGCACGGGTTGCTGACGCGTTCCCATGGCTGTGCTGCCGCGCCGCACCGACTGCTGGCGACGTGCTGCTCACATTTCTTAATTGAGAGGTAGAGGTTGCATAGGAGGAGGAGGGGGAAGGTTTAGAGGAGGTGGCATAGACCGCCGCTGATACCAGCACCAAGAAAGGAAGCACCCCGCAATTCTGGGTGTGGGTAGGACGTGTGCGGTCCCAGGCTCTGACTCGGTCCCAGCCTCCACCAAATTCACCCAATGTGCCATCAGGGAGATATAGTGGCCTTGCCCGCCAGTACTTGTCCACGTGTCCGTGGTTAAGTGGACCTTCCCAGTAACCGCGTTGGTGAGGGCACGATTGATGTTGCGGGAGACGTGCTGGTGTAGGGCTGGGACGGCACACCGGGAAAAATAGTGGCGACTGGGGACCGAGTAGCGTGGGGCCGGCAGTGCCATCATGATTTTGAAAGCCTCCGTTTCCACAAGCCTGTACGGCAGCATCTCCAGGCTGATCAATTTGGCAATGTGCACGTTTAAAGCTTGAGCGTGCGGGTGCGTGGCGGCATATTTGCGCTCCAACGCTTGTGCTAGCGACAGCTGGACGCTGCGCTGTGAGACATTGCTGGATGGGGTTGAGGACAGCGGAGGTGTGGGTGTTTGTGCAGGCCAGGAGGCGCTCGTGCCTGTGTCCTGAGAGGGGGGTTGGATCTGAGTGGCAGGTTGGGGCACAGGGGGAGAGGCAGTGGTGCAACCCGGAGGTGGTGAACGGCCTTCGTCCCACCTTGTGGGGTGCTTGGCCATCATATGCCTGCGCATGCTGGTGGTGGTGAGCTGGTACTGGTGGCTCCCCGGCTGATCTTGGCGCGACACAGGTTGCACACCACTGTGCATCGGTCGTCCGTGCTCTCACTGAAAAACATCCACACCTTTGAAGACCTAGGCCTCTGCACAGTGGCTTGGCGCGAAGGGGTGCTTTGGGAAACAGTTGGGAATTCTTTGCTCTGGCCCTGCCTCTACCCCTGGACACCCCACTGCCTCTTCCAACCTGTCCTGCTGCTGCACTTGTCTCCCCCTCTGAAGACCTGTCCTCGGTAGGCTTAGCAAACCAGGTGGGGTCAGTCACCTCATCATCCAACGGCTCTTCCTCCGAATCCTCTGTGCGCCCCTCCCTCGGACTTACTGCCATTACTACTACCTCACTGATAGAAAACTGTGTCTTATCATCATCGTCTTCCTCCTCACCCACTGTAAGTTCTAGAGACAGTTCCCGTAAGTCCCCAGCCTCATCACCCGGACCCCGGGAACTTTCCAAAGGTTGGGCATCGGTCACAAAAAGCTCCTCAGGTGAGAGAGGAGCCATTTTCTCCCAATCAAGGCAGGGGCCTGGGAACAGTTCTTGGGAGTCTGTCTGCTCATCAGAATGTGTCATTTTCATGGAGTGAGGAGGCTGGGAGGAAGGAGGAGCAGCAGCGAGAGGATTCAGAGTTGCAGCAGTGGACGGCGTAGAAGATTGGGTGGTCCATACATCGCTGGATGCGTTTTCTGCCATCCATGACAGGACCTGCTCACACTGCTCTGTTTGTAAAAAAGGTCTACCACGTGGACCCAAAAATTGTGATATGAAGCTGGGGACCCCAGAAACGTGCCTCTCTCCTAATCCCGCAGCAGCCGGCAGCGATTCACCTGGACCAGGAACTCGGCCTGTGCCCACACCCTCACTTGGACCTCCACGTCCTCGCCCGCGTCCACGTCCTATAGCCCTACCCCTCAGCATGGTGTATTACGAATAGAGCAGACACAGAGTGGTGTGAATAATTATGGAATTCTTGGTGTACAGTTGGCGGCTGACAGCGGTTATGTAACGCTAACTCCAGGCAGAAGCAAAGAATAAGGAAGGCTGCAAACAGGCCTAGCCGTGAAATAGTGATTCACTACAACTCCCAGCAGCCAGGCAGTAAAATGCACATGGTCACAGGTAGCCCAACGAAGGAGCTTTTATTTAAATTTTTTGGAAAAAGAATACAGGCTATATAGCGTCTATATGACTTTCCCTCTATCAGGCACTGTGGCCGTACAATGTGCGAGAAGTTGACGGCAGACACAGAGCGGTGTGAATAATTATGGAAATATTGGTGTACACTATCACGCTGACAGCGGTGATGTTACGCTAACTCCAGGCAGAAGCAAAGAATAAGGAAGGCTGCAAACAGGCCTAGCTGTGCAATAGTGATTCACTGGAAGTCCCAGCAGCCAGGCAGTAAAATGCACACGGTCACAGGTAGACCAACAAAGGAGCTTTTATTTAAATTTTTTTGAAAAAGAACACAGGCTATATAGTGTCTATATGACTTACCCTCTATCAGGGGCTGTCGCCGCACGCTGTGCGTGAAGTTGGCGGCACACACAGAGCAGTATAAAAAATCATGGAATTATTGGCGTACAGTTGGAGGCTGACAGCGGTTATGTAACGCAAACTGTAGCCAGAAAAAAATGATATGCAAGGCTGCAAAAAGGCCTAGCTGGGTAATAGTTAGGCACTAGAACTCCCAGCAGCCACGCAGTAAAATACACACGGTCACAGGTAGCCGTAAGAAGGACCGTTGGGGTTCTTTTAGACAGGATTCTACACTACCGCTGTCCCTGCCTCACCAGTACTGCCTCTATACTCTGTATAATCGACTGGAGACTGAGAACGCTATAGCTGTAATAGCCTGCACAGCCCGAGATGAAAAAAAAAAATTTTTGTGCAAAACTGCTCCCAGCAGCTACAACAGTAATGCACACGGTCAGATGTGACCCTAAGAAGGACCGTTGGGGTTCTTGCAGACGCTAACACTATCCCTGAATGAGCAACAGCACCTTTCCTAATCTTTGCCAGCGTGTGTCTGATGCGAGCCGTGGGCGGGACCGCTTTAAATACTTGACGGTCACTTGATCTCTCCAGCCACTCACTGCAGGGGGGTGGGATAGGGCTGGAACATCACAGGAGGAAGTTGTAATGCCTTCCCTGCATGTCTATTGGCCAGAAAATGGCGCTAAACATGCAGGGAAGGAAATGGAATTGACTCGAGTACCGTGTGGTGCTCGGCTCGAGTAACGAGCATCTCGAACACCTCAATGCTCGAACGAGTGTGCTTGCTCATCTCTACTAACAACCATGGCTCTGAAGGTGCAGCATCCTATATATGTAATAGCGCATGTAGCCAATCACTCCACTGCCCATATCCTCTGCAGCCTGCATTAACCTACCGCGCATGTGCAGAGTCTCAATCACCGCGAGAGGGAAGTGCACCAAAAGCACAACACTAGCGGTTCTCCCAAGTTTCTTCAGCATCTATACAGATGTAAAATAATACCACCCAGGTACAGACACAATCCACACACACAGAGATCTACATGTCACTGACAGGGGCAGATATCCCTATAGCTCACACCCAACCTGCTCCTTCCAAGACGGTAAACACTATAAGGTACCCTAACAGCATCCCATTACTAACCGTCCTCTAACAAAACAAAGGGACATTAAATGTATTAATAATCTCATTGGGCACTCGGGTATACTCCCTTCACTCACAATAAGTTATAGAAAAATGGTATAGATAATTGTCTCCATCTATACTAAAATGTAGAGAGAAGGATCATTTACCCCGTATCTTTCCCTCCTTCCTCTATAAATACGGTCACAAACCTATATAGAATAGGCCGTAGTTCTAATGATGTCCAACCTATTAGCCGAATCACTCATATACCATATATAGGATACCAACAAAACATACCAAAAAGTAAATCACAGTGCCAACAAATACAACTTTATTACAAAAGATAGATGTTAGCAGCACTTAACAAAAAAAGGACTGGTGAAAACCCAGAAATAGGACACCACACCACAAGCAGAGACCTAGATGAAGAGACCTAGATGAAAAGAAAATAAAAGGTATCAGTATGAGTACAGAACATATCCAAACCTATTCCTAACAAATGGCAATTCATAATAGATCAAAAATTAACTAGTGCCCTAAATAAAAGGCATGATGTTGTAATCAATGTTAAGGCCATGTGGGGCTCGTGTGTCGAGGTCAAAAATCCATCTGAGTTCTTTTCTCAAGAGATCAGCTTGTCTATCCCCACCTCTCAATGAGGGGGGTACATGGCCAATGACCCGGAATTTGAGTTGGCTGATGGAATGGCCGGCCTCAGCTAAATGTTTCAGGATCCGGAGATCTAATTTGTTAGTGCAAATGGTGCTTTTGTGGCCCGAAATACGCGTTTTAATTTCATTTATTGTTTCCCCGATATAGAGGAGGGAACATGGACAGGTAATGGCATAGGTAACAAAAGATGATCTACAAGTGTATCTACTTCTGATCTTAATGCTGCGGCCTGTGCGTGGATGATTAAACATGTCGCCACGAATAAGGTTTCCTCAGCACGAGCAGTTGAGACACGGAAAGTTGCCTCTCTTTAGGGGTCCTAAGACCAAATGTCGGTCCGGTTTTTGTAGGGGTCTGTAGGCATGAACAATCATATCAGAAATGTTCGTGGGGCGCCTGTATGACATAAGAGGAGGGAGTTGAAACTCACTAATTCTTGGACAATTTTTTGAATTATCGGCCAATATCTATTGAGGACCCGTGATATGCGTGCACTGTACGGACCATATATAGACACAAGGCCGTTCTAGCTGGTTTAGAGGTAGCTATTTTAGGGACCAAAAGATCACTGCGTGTCAAACTTTTGATTCTGTTGACTGATGAGGTCAATAACTCGACAGGGTAACCCCTCTGGAGGAATTTTTCGATCATAGATTCACATCTTGCGTCCACCACATCATCTTGGGCTATCCGCCTCACTCTTAATAGTTGGCTCCAGGGTAATGACTGAATCATCTCCCGTGGATGGCAACTATCAAAAGACAACAGATTATTCCTATCTGTTGGCTTGGAATATAAATCGGTGTGTAGACAACTTAATTAATTAATTAATTAATTAATTAATACAACTTTATTAATTGTCACTATCATGCCCATCCAGCACTATCATGCCCATCCAGCACTATCATGCCCATCCAGCACTATCATACCCATCCAGCACTATCATGCCCATCCAGCACTATCATACCCATCCAGCACTATCATGCCCATCCAGCACTATCATGCCTATTCAGCATTATCATATCCAACTAGCACTATCACATCCATCTGCAGAGTCCAGGAGCAACATCCTGGTCCCCTCCATAAATGTCATACATGTATTGTCTCATGTGGATGCACTGCGCAAAGCTGTCATGTCATTTTCTGTACGTGTGTTGCACAGCTGTGGCATCTAAAGGGTTAACTCCCATAAAATCATTGCCTGTGAGCTCTGCTGCTGAATTTATCTTTCCTAGTGTGTCATGTGGTACAAGTGAGGTTATAAAAGAGAGTGTCTCAGAGCGGGAAAAGGCCTGTCTTCTTCAATCTGTGTTAGAGTAGGGTTCCATCTTGCCTGCTGCAGAGGGCTAACACAGAGCCGCATGGAAGCACATTTAGCTTCCATGTTGGTGACGATGGAGGAAGAAGAGCGACTATTCGTAGCGTCTTGAAAGTGGCTGTCAGTGGAGTGAGTCCCTTCCAGATAGAGAGCGCACAACCCCAGTTTACTGAAACAGCTACCTATTCACATCACTGGTGTTTTTTCCTGTGCGGCCGTACGTTAATAGGATCACCGTACAGAGGTACCTAATTGTGACACCCACGCGGATGCTGCACGGGGTACATCTAGGCTAAGCCATCTTCTTGAATAATTTTGTCTGCCAGAGTGTATGTGGAGTGCCCCTACCATTTTTTGCCTCCGGAGTGCTCCCAATCTCCAGGACCGGTGACATATACATAACGTGGACTATAGGGCCGTATTGTTCCTGTGTATCCTCCCTACCTCTGAGCTTCAGCCTGTAATTTTTGCAAGTGAATGATACCTGTAACTACCTGTTAATTCAAATTTATTTAAGTAAAGCTTTAGCGGGCCTTAACTGTTCCTGAGGACCCGAGGTACTACACACAAGTCTCTTTGTTATTACGCTGCCGCATAGATTAATGGTGTGTGGGAATGGTGGCGTCACGTGTAATATCCACTACAACCCCCCTCATCCACATTATTGGCACTCCCAGCCAAAGGAGTGTTGAAGCTCGGCAGGCAATCCACACTGACCTTGGCGTTATGTCATCCCTACGGGACCAGAGCATGGTAAGTGCCACCGTGACACGTCAGCACTTCACCCTCCCAGCTCTTCATGTTAGCCAGGTGCCCAGGGTCACCCTTCAGGGGTGTTGCACATCCAGCACTATCATGCCTATATAGCACTATCATACCTATCCAGAACTATCATATCCATCCAGTGCTATCATGCCTATCTAGCACTATCATATCCATCCAGTGCTATCATACCTATCCACCACTATCATACCTATCCAGTACTATCATACTCGTCCAGCGCTATCACGCCTATCTAGCACTATCATATCCATCCAGCGCTTTCATGCCTATATAGCACTATCATACCTATCCAGCACTATCATATCCATCCAGTGCTATCATGCCTATCTAGCACTATCATATCCATCCAGCACTATCATACCCATCCAGCACTATCATACCCATCCAGCACTATCATACCCATCCAGCACTATCGTACCCATCCAGCACTATCATACCTACCCAGCACTATCATATCCATCCAGCACTATAATATCCATCCAGCACTATCATACCAATCCAGCAGTATCATACCTATCCAGCACTATCATACCCATCCAGCACTATCATACCTATCCAGCACTATCATAGCAGTCCAGCACTATCACGCCTATCTAGCACTATGCCCCAACTTTTACTACGAATTATTTAAAAAGAGAAATACAGTAAGGAGAATGTTCTATGCATATGGTGGTGAACCTATGGCACACAAGCCAGAAGGGGGACACAGAGCCTTCTCTGTTGGTACGCGCACTGATAGCTGCTCACCACGATCGTGATTAGCAGCTGGGGCGCCGCAACTCCCCAGCCGGTAATGACTCAGCAGTACTATTAAGGCTGGGCTCACACGGGGCGAATTTCACTCCAGTGACTGACACCAGATTTGATTGACACATCTTCCCATTTCTTAACGGAGTGAGAATAGTTTTCTATCATCATGTTTTGTATATTATCTATCTGTAATGTATGTCAGGATTGGACATTATGGCTGCCCATATGCCCTGTGGTTTTGGTTCCGTAGTTATGCAGTGCCACAGTTTCGAGGAAGCAGTTTTTCGCCATGTTTGCTGCACCACAGTGCCAGAATACACGCCAGGTGTGCGGGCGCCTATATCGCTGCATATTCTAATAAATAAGATTGGATTTAGTTGTCTGATTTATTTATTTTCTGTTTTTCTTCCACTGATGTCAGCATAACAATTTGCAATATTAGTCATTGTGTTCTCAGCCTGACTTAGGCTGGCTGCACATGGGCAGATTTGCATTGCGGAATCCGAAGCGGGCGTCCGCATCCGGACTCTGCAGCAAATACCGCCCAAAGCATGCTATGGAAAAGCTTTTTTTCCTCTACACAAGCGTAAATTAATTGCGTTTGAAGTTAATGGAAGCCGTCTGACCCACGGCCCGTTCACAATGACACTGCGGAAAGGTTGTGGATTCCGCGTCATCGCCTAGCGACGACATGGGAAAAGAAGAGACTAAGAAAAAAATAACTGTACTGCGCATGTGCGAAGGCTCACCATGCAGACCATCTGCAGTGCAGAAAAAAGAGAAGAATGTCAGGTACGTGCGGATGCCGGTGAGGCACAAGGTCGGATTCCGCTGCGACCCGGTTGTGTGTAGCCGGCCTTAGGTTGCTATTACATGAGAGCCGTTAACACTTATGCAATAGTATTAATTGTTGGGCAGTACTTGCAGGTTCAGCCTGGCAATCATCAGGAAGATGCGAGCACGAGCAGCAGCCGCTAGCACTTGTGTGGTAGAAGCCTTATGGGATTGTTTTCACCCATGGTTAATTCACTTTGCTCACCTTGCCTTATAGACAGGGAACCCCGGCTAATATAGATTAGCACTCTGCCTCAGGCGTTGCTCCTTCCTAAATGCAGGAGCGGCATTTCCACTGTCTGCATATAGGAGGACCGTACTGAGAATCTGCCCATTTTCGCTATTTGCCTCAGACCGCAGGAAGGCTAGGGCCACCCCTGTATTTAAGCTGTAGTTATGTGTCCATGGTGGCATGTGCCCATGACAGCAGTCAAATAATTGTCAGCAGTAGTTATCTTCAATTTGTATCAAGTCTCTAGTACTCAGTAATCTTTACAGTTGCAAGAAAAAGTAAGTGAAACCTATTGGAATTAACTGGATTTCTGCATAGGTAACAACCAGACCCCATTTCGAATAGGAATCAATGTAAAGGCCCTTTTACATGTGACAAGTGTCGGGCGAACGATCCTCCCTGTGTTTCCTCGCTACCGTGCCGTTACACAGGAGCGAGTATCACTGGATCGCTCACAGCGCGGCCGGCAGAGAGACGAGTTCTTATTCAGTTTCTGCATGCTTTTACACGGGATGATTATCGCTCAAAATGCTGCTGGAGCCTGAACGACCAGAACGACAATCATTCTGTGTAAAAGGGCCATTATACTTACAAACACAAACCGTTGAAATGTTCCAGTCTGTTACTGAGCTCAGTGAAATAACAGCACAGAGCTGGGACAAAGGTAAGTGAGCCCCTGGGTTTAATACCCTGTAAATCCCCCGTTTCAACAGTGATCAACATAGACAAATGCTTCCTATAGCTGGAAATATGATTTGCACTACATTGTGGAGCAATTTTGGATCATTTCACCCTGTAAATGTGTTTTAGTTCATTATTTCCTAGATGAATTACCAATACTGCCCTTTTTAGGTCATGTTACAGCACTGGATAGTATCGGACTTGGTCCAACTGTAGTGGCCTAGTAATCTATTCCTGGCCACCTCCATAATGTCATACATGTCATGTCTTGTGTTGGTGCGCTGTGCAAAAGTGTCTTGTCACTATGTTATGTGTATTGCACAGCTGCAGCAAATTAAGAGTTAAGTGTCTGCACAAGTGTGGGTGATGCTTGCAATGTATTGATTTGTCTTGTCACGTGGTATGAGTGAGGAGTGTCTGAGGGCAGGAAAGGAGTTCTAAGTTCTGAAGTCCATTCTTCTGGGTTCCTGAGTATTCAGAGTGCCAGCCACATGGGGGTAGCTTCAATCTACATGTAGTGAAGAATGGAGGAAGAAGAGCAGTTCCCGTTTACCTGTGTGACAGCAACCATGGCAAAGTGAGTCCCTTAAGAGAGAGAGCATGAGCAAGAGAAGGTGCATACAGCCAGGCCTAGTGCAGAGATACTCAGTGATCATTTTTCCTACGTGGCCGTCCGATGTCTGGGATCACTGCGTAGAGGTACACCCATTTGTTTTCACATCCATCCATCCTGAAGTCTGGAATCACCGGCTGGAGGTACTCACATGTCTGCTTCTTTACCTGCACTGCCAATTTGTGTAAATTGTACCATCTTCTGGAATTTGTGTTAAGTAAAGTTTTGCCAGGCCCTGACCATTCACAGGGACCTGAGGTACGTTACTTTTGTCTGCGGCTCCATTATTTAGTGCCGAGGGTCATACCGGTGGGTAATAGAATGGTGGCGTCACCCGTGACATCTGCTATCCCTGTCTTCTAGTTTATTGGGCACCCCTATCCTAGGGGTGTCCAGAAGAGGCCCAGTGCTGTTCTGGCTGAGGTTACCCGTGTCCCTCCAGGAGGGAGCCTGGTAAGTGCCACTGTGACAAGTGACCACTCTACCCTAACAGCTCCTCAACGTGTGCCTTCTGTCTGGGGTCACCCTACAGGATGCTGCACTTCCAAAATACAAATCTTTATCAGTTATTCTTTAGGATTTGGGTGTCCTTTGGGTCATTTTCCATGGTCTCTTGAGGTCACGGACTGCGGCCCTCACATTGTCCTGTAAAATGCTTTGATACACCTTAGTATTCGCCGTTCCCTCAATGATCACACTATATACAGGCCTGGAGGTAACAAAGTAGCCCCAAATCATGATGCTGCCCCCACCACACTTTACAGTTGGGAAGAGGTTTTGCTGTTGGTCTTCAGTGGTGTTTTTCTTTCAAACATATATGCTTTTAAATTTTTGTGAAAAATTACATTTTTGTTCCCTCTGACCATAAAACGTTTCCCCAAGAAGTATTGAGGAGTATCAGGGGGGGCCTCAGGCAAGCTTGAAATGGGCTGCAATGTTTTTGTAGCCAGCAGCGGCCTCCTTCGTGTTCGTCTATAAAAACTATTCTTGTTCCATATTTATGTAGAGTGGACATATGAACATAGGTGGTTGTGAAGCCTTCTAGTGAGATGATACAAGTAATTGGATAAAAACGCCATCATTCAGCTGCTTCCGTCAGTTCTATAGACACTGGAATATTCTCGACCACCGCTCCATGCATACCACACCCAAAGGGAATGTGTCACCAGAGAATGACCTGTTTATATAAATCACATTTTTGTATCAAAGACTTTTTTTAAAGACTTGTTGGGTATTTATTTTTTTTGGGTCAGTCTGGATTTTTTTTTTAATCCTAAAATCCAGCATTTTTTTTCTTTTTTTAAACAAATTTTATTAATTTTTTCATAGATAATCCATACAAAAAATCTTGCATTGAAAAAGCTGACATAGCAAATGTTACTCATTTTAGCAAGAAATCTATCAGCCGTTTTACAGATATAATCGGGTTGATGGACATCATTTTCAAAAATCCACTTAGTTCAAACTTATAACAAGTTTCTATAACTCCTGTTATCGATAATGAATGTACCAGTGAACTGCCGGTACGTTAACTAGGAATGCAGAGTACAATTTCTGATTAGGTTCGCAGAAACAAAGACAAGGGGGGGGGGGGGGGATTGGAATGTAAGGGGTAGGTAGAAGGATGGGGGTATGGGGAAGAGGGAACAAGTGGGAGCCGGTAGGTAGGCCCTGGGAGCCTCCACTGGATATATATCCATAAAGTCTTACCTCCTCTGGGACAGCGGGGCATTTAGTCTGATTATATTCCCAGGCCCAGGTCAAGCGCCGAACGTCCGAGGTCTCGAGGTCTCCTTGGGTGTAATGTTTTATGTGAGTTGTCCCTTCCAGGGTACTCCTCCCAGAAAGTGGGGTCCTGATATTTTAGTAATTTCCTTTTTTGTTTTTTGGGCATCCCTTTCTCTAGGGGTTGTGTCTCAGATTTCTCCATGGGGACCAGATCTGGAGGAACTTGTCATGAGAGCTTGTTGACCAGCTCAGGAGTTCCTCCATATTGCATAACATATCCGCTTTTTCCATCCATTGGGATATGGTAGGGGGTGTCTTCTGCAGCCAGTGTGGCGGGATTAGTGCTTTGGCTGTGTCCAGGAGGAAGGCCGTCAATCTATTTTTTAAGGGGTGGAAGGCATTTGAGGGTTTCCAAAGGAATATCATTTCTGCTCCTAAGGATAAGTTTGGTTGGATCAACTTGAGGACGTCCTCGACCCCCCTCCAGTAAGGTTTAATGTCTGGGCAATCCCACCAGATGTGAGAGTAGGATCCAATACCAGAGTCGCATCTCCAGCATCTGTTGTGGGGTGCCAATTTATAGCTGAAGAGCCATTGTGGAGTTTTGTACCATCTGACAAGCAACTTGTAATGGCTTTCTTGCACGAGAATGCATGGAGAGAGGCTGTAGGCCATCCTCATGATTAGAGCGCTGTCTGCATTTGATAGTGATATTCCCAATTCTTTCTCCCACGATATGAGAAAGGTGGGTTTGGCATATAGCGGAGGTGCGATAAACTGTTTTCTCAGGTACAAGATTTTCAGCGTTTTAGAGTTGTTTTCAGTGAGAGTTTTTTCAAATAAAGTTTTGGGACGGGTGGATTTGTATTTCGCTTGAAATTCACTAAGGGTTTTGTGGATGTGCTTTTTCTGCAGGAAGGAGTAGGATTGGCAGGGGAGTAGATTCTGTCTTATTTCCTCAGGGGTTTTATGACTTAAGGCTTGCAAGTCTTCTAACTGTCTATTGTGCGCCCCTCTCCAGATGCTTGATATCGTTGGGTCTTGTGGTAGCCCCATCAGTTTGTATAAGATCTGAAGTGGCATTTTTGGGGATGGTTTGGGGGCTAAAGATTCGCTAAGCCCGTCCCAGATCTCACATGGTCCTCTGAGCAATGGGTTGAAGTCCCTTGCCCTATATGTGTTCTTATCTGGAAACCAAAGGTCTTCCAGGTAGCGCTCCCCGTGTGCCCCTTCAGCAAGAGCGTGCAGCAGTGGGTCTTTAGATAGATATTGGATAGATCTAACAAACCTAAGTTGAATTGCTCTATAGAAGTCTTGGATGGATGGGAGATCCAAGCCGCCCTCATTTTTCCTCTTAATCATCAAGCTATATGCCAATCTAGGCCTCTTCTGCCTCCAAACAAATCCGGAGAAGGCCATACGTAAGGATTTAAAGAAGGACGAGGGCAAGTGTATCGGAAGCATACGAAGTTTGTAGATTATTATAGGGAGTACATAGGACTTCAACACGTTTTTCCTACCAAACCAGGACAAAGCCGGCAAGTCGTATGCGCGTAAGAGTGCTTTGATCTGGTCGAGCAGGGGTAAAAAGCTTTGGCCAAGTATATTCTCTATTTTCTTGGTGAGTTTGACACCCAGATAGTCGACCGAGGTCTCTGACCACGACAAGGGTGAACTGGACCTCAACAGATTACAGTGTCTCTTTTGGATTGAGATATTTAGTATTGTAGATTTGGAGAAATTTATCTTGAAGTTCAAGAAGGCACCAAAATCATTTAAGATGGAGGTAAGTCTGGGCAGACTTCTCACCGGATCTGTTATAACAAACATTATATCATCCGCGAAAGCTGCTGAGGAGAGTGTGTGTCTGCCCAAGCAAATCCTGCATTTTTAACACTGATTAGGAAGTGAGACTATTACCAGGCACTGTGCTACCTGTAAACAAGAAAAGCTTTACAGCAGTCAATTCACAGGCAGGACTATACTAATATGGGACACCTATATGTAGATAACAGAATCCACCATTCACAATAGGTGATCAGTTGTGACTATACTCCATATACTATGATACTATGTCGCTCAAACAACAGTTTGAGTGACAGTTTTGAGCAATCATCTTTGCATACTTTTACTAGCTAAGTAGCTGCTATAAAGCTATGCAGACAAAGTGGGACACTGCCATTATCTCTTGACAAACAATACATCTGTTTTGCATAAGCAAACAGCTGTAGTGTTCTCCTGGCGCTTACCGCCTGTGCCCCGCTGTGAATTAACAGTGGAACACAGACAGAGAGAGTCTTATCAGTGCAGCCAGCTGTGATAACAGCCTGCACTACTGATAACAGCTGATCTCTCAATTAAAAAAAAACTTGAAGTGAGAGATTAATGACAATGTCCTCCGCCCGTTCCCAAAACATTGAGGGGCCACTCAAAGGAAAGGGGTCGTCTCCATCCTGTATTTAGTTTAACTCCTCATCCTAACTTTCACGCCTACCCTACTTAAACTACTTAAAAAAAAAAAAAACTACTACATTGCATTATCTAACTTACAACAACATCTACCTAACAGTTTTGGGTTACAGTTTGCTACCTTAAACCTATTAACAAAATACAATTCGCCTGTGAGATGCGAAAGCACAGAGTCCACTCCTGTTCAGGAAAATCGCTATGGCAATAGGGATTTAAGTGGATTTAAGGAGTGCTCTCCAAACTGCCTCAACATCTCAAGGGCCCCCGTTTTGATAGCGACAAGCCTGTCAATTTTCTAGACCATCAAAAATTTAAAACATTTATTTAACAACAAGTATGCAGCCCTTCAGGACATGCACACATGGTGTTAAAAACACAAACGGCGCACCTCCAACCCCTTTGCGCGGCCTATCCATCTCCAGAATTGATTGATGCACTTGTCACACCAACCTCACCTATTAACTAGGTAAAAAAATTGCAAATGGCCTGATGGTCCAGAAAGTTTGACAGTCCAGTCTGCCAGTGTCATCACCTGCTTTGCTCACCTAAAACTTACTAACATAAATACAGTTCGCCCCTGAGATTCTATCGCACATCAAAGCCTCCCTTCCTTCTGATGGAAAGGGGAACTCAACACTCGACCTCTGGAATGGAGTTGAACTCGACATCTGGAGGGGAGTGGATTCAAGGAGTGGAGACCAATGCGCATCAGCATCACAAGGGAGCCCATTCTAATGGAGACAATGTCCTCCGCCCGTTCCCAAAACATTGAGGGGCCGCTCAAAGGAAAGGGACAGTCGAACCGCAGCTACCGACGGTCGTCTCCATCCTGTATTTAGTTTAACTCCTCATCCTAACTTTCACGCCTACCCTACTTATACTACTAAAAAAAAAAAAAAACTACTACATTGCATTATCTAACTTATAAGAACATCTACCTAACACTTTTGGGTTACAGTTTGCTACCTTAACCCTATTAACAAAATACAATTCGCCTGTGAGATGCGAAAGCACAGAGTCCACTCCTGTTCAGGAAAATCGCTATGGCAATAGGGATTTAAGTGGATTTAAGGAGTGTTCTCCAAACTGCCTCAACATCTCAAGGGCACCCGTTTTGATAGCGACAAGCCTGTCCATTTTCTAGACCATCAAAAATTTAAAACATTTATTTAACAACAAGTATGCAGCCCTTCAGGACATGCACACATGGTGTTAAAAAAACAAACGGCGCACCTCCAACCCCTTTCGCCGGCCTATCCATCTCCAGAATTGATTGATGCACTTGTCACACCAACCTCACCTATTAACTAGGTAAAAAAATTGCAAATGGCCTGATGGTCCAGAAAGTTTGACAGTCCAGTCTGCCAGTGTCATCACCTGCGTTGCTCACCTAAAACTTACTAACATAAATACAGTTCGCCCCTGAGATTCTATCGCACATCAAAGCCTCCCTTCCTTCTGATGGAAAGGGGAACTCAACACTCGACCTCTGGAATAGAGTTGAACTCGACATCTGGAGGGGAGTGGATTCAAGGAGTGGAGACCAATGCGCATCAGCATCACAAGGGAGCCCATTCTAATGGAGACAATGTCCTCCGCCCGTTCCCAAAACATTGAGGGGCCGCTCAAAGGAAAGGGACAGTCGAACCGCAGCTACCGACGGTCGTCTCCATCCTGTATTTAGTTTAACTCCTGATCCTAACTTTCACGCCTACCCTACTTATACTACTAAAAAAAAAAACTACTACATTGCATTATCTAACTTACAAGAACATCTACCTAATAGTTTTGGGTTACAGTTTGCTACCTTAAACCTATTAACAAAATACAATTCGCCTGTGAGATGCGAAAGCACAGAGTCCACTCCTGTTCAGGAAAATCGCTATGGTATTAGGGATTTAAGTGAATTTAAGGAGTGCTCTCCAAACTGCCTCAACATCTCAAGGGCCCCCGTTTTGATAGCGACAAGCCTGTCAATTTTCTAGACCATCAAAAATTTAAAACATTTATTTAACAACAAGTATGCAGCCCTTCAGGACATGCACACATGGTGTTAAAAAAACAAACGGCGCACCTCCAACCCCTTTCGCCGGCCTATCCATCTCCAGAATTGATTGATGCACTTGTCACACCAACCTCACCTATTAACTAGGTAAGAAAATTGCAAATGGCCTGATGGTCCAGAAAGTTTGACAGTCCAGTCTGCCAGTGTCATCACCTGCTTTGCTCACCTAAAACTTACTAACATAAATACAGTTCGCCCCTGAGATTCTATCGCACATCAAAGCCTCCCTTCCTTCTGATGGAAAGGGGAACTCAACACTCGACCTCTGGAATGGAGTTGAACTCGACATCTGGAGGGGAGTGGATTCAAGGAGTGGAGACCAATGCGCATCAGCATCACAAGGGAGCCCATTCTAATGGAGACAATGGCCTCCGCCCGTTCCCAAAACATTGAGGGGCCGCTCAAAGGAAAGGGACAGTCGAACCGCAGCTACCGACGGTCGTCTCCATCCTGTATTTAGTTTAACTCCTGGTCCTAAGTTTCACGCCTACCCTACTTATACTACTAAAAAAAAAAAAAACTACTACATTGCATTATCTAACTTACAAGAACATCTACCTAACAGTTTTCGGTTACAGTTTGCTACCTTAAACCTATTAACAAAATACAATTCGCCTGTGAGATGCGAAAGCACAGAGTCCACTCCTGTTCAGGAAAATTGCTATGGCAATAGGGATTTAAGTGGATTTAAGGAGTGCTCTCCAAACTGCCTCAACATCTCAAGGGCCCCCGTTTTGCTAGCGACAAGCCTGTCCATTTTCTAGACCATCAAAAATTTAAAACATTTATTTAACAACAAGTATGCAGCCCTTCAGGACATGCACACATGGTGTTAAAAAAACAAACGGCGCACCTCCAACCCCTTTCGCCGGCCTATCCATCTCCAGAATTGATTGATGCACTTGTCACACCAACCTCACCTATTAACTAGGTAAAAAAATTGCAAATGGCCTGATGGTCCAGAAAGTTTGACAGTCCAGACTACCAGTGTCCTCACCTGCGTTGCTCACCTAAAACTTACTAACATAAATACAGTTCGCCCCTGAGATTCTATCGCACATCAAAGCCTCCCTTCCTTCTGATGGAAAGGGGAACTCAGCACTCGACCTCTGGAATGGAGTTGAACTCGACATCTGGAGGGGAGTGGATTCAAGGAGTGGAGACCAATGCGCATCAGCATCACAAAGGAGCCCATTCTAATGGAGACAATGTCCTCCGCCCGTTCCCAAAACATTGAGGGGCCGCTCAAAGGAAAGGGACAGTCGAACCGCAGCTACCGACGGTCGTCTCCATCCTGTATTTAGTTTAACTCCTCATCCTAACTTTCACGCCTACCCTACTTATACTCCTAAAAATAAAAAAAAAAATACTACATTGCATTATCTAACTTAGAAGAACATCTACCTAACAGTTTTGGGTTAAAGTTTGCTACCTTAAACCTATTAACAAAATACAATTCGCCTGTGAGATGCGAAAGCACAGAGTCCACTCCTGTTCAGGAAAATCGCTATGGCAATAGGGATTTAAGGAGTGCTCTCCAAACTGCCTCAACATCTCAAGGGCACCCGTTTTGATAGCGACAAGCCTGTCAATTTTCTAGACCATCAAAAATTTAAAACATTTATTTAACAACAAGTATGCAGCCCTTCAGGACATGCACACATGGTGTTAAAAAAACAAACGGCGCACCTCCAACCCCTTTCGCCGGCCTATCCATCTCCAGAATTGATTGATGCACTTGTCACACCAACCTCACCTATTAACTAGGTAAGAAAATTGCAAATGGCCTGATGGTCCAGAAAGTTTGACAGTCCAGACTGCCAGTGTCATCACCTGCGTTGCTCACCTAAAACTTACTAACATAAATACAGTTCGCCCCTGACATTCTATCGCACATCAAAGCCTCCCTTCCTTCTGATGGAAAGGGGAACTCAACACTCGACCTCTGGAATGGAGTTGAACTCGACATCTGGAGGGGAGTGGATTCAAGGAGTGGAGACCAATGCGCATCAGCATCACAAGGGAGCCCATTCTAATGGAGACAATGTCCTCCGCCCGTTCCCAAAACATTGAGGGGCCGCTCAAAGGAAAGGGACAGTCGAACCGCAGCTACCGACGGTCGTCTCCATCCTGTATTTAGTTTAACTCCTCATCCTAACTTTCACGACTACCCTACTTATACTACTAAAAAAAAAAAAGAAAACTACTACATTACATTATCTAACTTACAGGAACATCTACCTAACACTTTTGGGTTACAGTTTGCTACCTTAACCCTATTAACAAAATACAATTCGCCTGTGAGATGCGAAAGCACAGAGTCCACTCCTGTTCAGGAAAATCGCTATGGCAATAGGGATTTAAGGAGTGCCCTCCAAACTGCCTCAACATCTCAAGGGCACCCGTTTTGATAGCGACAAGCCTGTCAATTTTCTAGACCATCAAAAATTTAAAACATTTATTTAACAACAAGTATGCAGCCCTTCAGGACATGCACACATGCTGTTAAAAAAACAAACGGCGCACCTCCAATCCCTTTCGCCGGCCTATCCATCTCCAGAATTGATTGATGCACTTGTCACACCAACCTCACCTATTAACTAGGTAAAAAAATTGCAAATGGCCTGATGGTCCAGAAAGTTTGACAGTCCAGTCTGCCAGTGTCATCACCTGCTTTGCTCACCTAAAACTTACTAACATAAATACAGTTCGCCCCTGACATTCTATCGCACATCAAAGCCTCCCTTCCTTCTGATGGAAAGGGGAACTCAACACTCGACCTCTGGAATGGAGTTGAACTCGACATCTGGAGGGGAGTGGATTCAAGGAGTGGAGACCAATGCGCATCAGCATCACAAGGGAGCCCATTCTAATGGAGACAATGTCCTCCGCCCGTTCCCAAAACATTGAGGGGCCGCTCAAAGGAAAGGGACAGTCGAACCGCAGCTACCGACGGTCGTCTCCATCCTGTATTTAGTTTAACTCCTGATCCTAACTTTCACGCCTACCCTACTTATACTACTAAAAAAAAAAAAACTACTACATTGCATTATCTAACTTACAACAACATCTACATAACAGTTTTGGGTTACAGTTTGCTACCTTAAACCTATTAACAAAATACAATTCGCCTGTGAGATGCGAAAGCACAGAGTCCACTCCTGTTCAGGAAAATCGCTATGGTATTAGGGATTTAAGTGAATTTAAGGAGTGCTCTCCAAACTGCCTCAACATCTCAAGGGCCCCGTTTTGATAGCGACAAGCCTGTCAATTTTCTAGACCATCAAAAATTTAAAACATTTATTTAACAACAAGTATGCAGCCCTTCAGGACATGCACACATGGTGTTAAAAAAACAAACGGCGCACCTCCAACCCCTTTCGCCGGCCTATCCATCTCCAGAATTGATTGATGCACTTGTCACACCAACCTCACCTATTAACTAGGTAAGAAAATTGCAAATGGCCTGATGGTCCAGAAAGTTTGACAGTCCAGTCTGCCAGTGTCATCACCTGCTTTGCTCACCTAAAACTTACTAACATAAATACAGTTCGCCCCTGAGATTCTATCGCACATCAAAGCCTCCCTTCCTTCTGATGGAAAGGGGAACTCAACACTCGACCTCTGGAATGGAGTTGAACTCGACATCTGGAGGGGAGTGGATTCAAGGAGTGGAGACCAATGCGCATCAGCATCACAAGGGAGCCCATTCTAATGGAGACAATGGCCTCCGCCCGTTCCCAAAACATTGAGGGGCCGCTCAAAGGAAAGGGACAGTCGAACCGCAGCTACCGACGGTCGTCTCCATCCTGTATTTAGTTTAACTCCTGGTCCTAAGTTTCACGCCTACCCTACTTATACTACTAAAAAAAAAAAAAACTACTACATTGCATTATCTAACTTACAAGAACATCTACCTAACAGTTTTCGGTTACAGTTTGCTACCTTAAACCTATTAACAAAATACAATTCGCCTGTGAGATGCGAAAGCACAGAGTCCACTCCTGTTCAGGAAAATTGCTATGGCAATAGGGATTTAAGTGGATTTAAGGAGTGCTCTCCAAACTGCCTCAACATCTCAAGGGCCCCCGTTTTGCTAGCGACAAGCCTGTCCATTTTCTAGACCATCAAAAATTTAAAACATTTATTTAACAACAAGTATGCAGCCCTTCAGGACATGCACACATGGTGTTAAAAAAACAAACGGCGCACCTCCAACCCCTTTCGCCGGCCTATCCATCTCCAGAATTGATTGATGCACTTGTCACACCAACCTCACCTATTAACTAGGTAAAAAAATTGCAAATGGCCTGATGGTCCAGAAAGTTTGACAGTCCAGACTACCAGTGTCATCACCTGCGTTGCTCACCTAAAACTTACTAACATAAATACAGTTCGCCCCTGAGATTCTATCGCACATCAAAGCCTCCCTTCCTTCTGATGGAAAGGGGAACTCAGCACTCGACCTCTGGAATGGAGTTGAACTCGACATCTGGAGGGGAGTGGATTCAAGGAGTGGAGACCAATGCGCATCAGCATCACAAGGGAGCCCATTCTAATGGAGACAATGTCCTCCGCCCGTTCCCAAAACATTGAGGGGCCGCTCAAAGGAAAGGGACAGTCGAACCGCAGCTACCGACGGTCGTCTCCATCCTGTATTTAGTTTAACTCCTCATCCTAACTTTCACGCCTACCCTACTTATACTCCTAAAAATAAAAAAAAAAATACTACATTGCATTATCTAACTTAGAAGAACATCTACCTAACAGTTTTGGGTTAAAGTTTGCTACCTTAAACCTATTAACAAAATACAATTCGCCTGTGAGATGCGAAAGCACAGAGTCCACTCCTGTTCAGGAAAATCGCTATGGCAATAGGGATTTAAGGAGTGCTCTCCAAACTGCCTCAACATCTCAAGGGCACCCGTTTTGATAGCGACAAGCCTGTCAATTTTCTAGACCATCAAAAATTTAAAACATTTATTTAACAACAAGTATGCAGCCCTTCAGGACATGCACACATGGTGTTAAAAAAACAAACGGCGCACCTCCAACCCCTTTCGCCGGCCTATCCATCTCCAGAATTGATTGATGCACTTGTCACACCAACCTCACCTATTAACTAGGTAAGAAAATTGCAAATGGCCTGATGGTCCAGAAAGTTTGACAGTCCAGACTGCCAGTGTCATCACCTGCGTTGCTCACCTAAAACTTACTAACATAAATACAGTTCGCCCCTGACATTCTATCGCACATCAAAGCCTCCCTTCCTTCTGATGGAAAGGGGAACTCAACACTCGACCTCTGGAATGGAGTTGAACTCGACATCTGGAGGGGAGTGGATTCAAGGAGTGGAGACCAATGCGCATCAGCATCACAAGGGAGCCCATTCTAATGGAGACAATGTCCTCCGCCCGTTCCCAAAACATTGAGGGGCCGCTCAAAGGAAAGGGACAGTCGAACCGCAGCTACCGACGGTCGTCTCCATCCTGTATTTAGTTTAACTCCTCATCCTAACTTTCACGACTACCCTACTTATACTACTAAAAAAAAAAAAGAAAACTACTACATTACATTATCTAACTTACAGGAACATCTACCTAACACTTTTGGGTTACAGTTTGCTACCTTAACCCTATTAACAAAATACAATTCGCCTGTGAGATGCGAAAGCACAGAGTCCACTCCTGTTCAGGAAAATCGCTATGGCAATAGGGATTTAAGGAGTGCCCTCCAAACTGCCTCAACATCTCAAGGGCACCCGTTTTGATAGCGACAAGCCTGTCAATTTTCTAGACCATCAAAAATTTAAAACATTTATTTAACAACAAGTATGCAGCCCTTCAGGACATGCACACATGCTGTTAAAAAAACAAACGGCGCACCTCCAATCCCTTTCGCCGGCCTATCCATCTCCAGAATTGATTGATGCACTTGTCACACCAACCTCACCTATTAACTAGGTAAAAAAATTGCAAATGGCCTGATGGTCCAGAAAGTTTGACAGTCCAGTCTGCCAGTGTCATCACCTGCTTTGCTCACCTAAAACTTACTAACATAAATACAGTTCGCCCCTGAGATTCTATCGCACATCAAAGCCTCCCTTCCTTCTGATGGAAAGGGGAACTCAACACTCGACCTCTGGAATGGAGTTGAACTCGACATCTGGAGGGGAGTGGATTCAAGGAGTGGAGACCAATGCGCATCAGCATCACAAGGGAGCCCATTCTAATGGAGACAATGGCCTCCGCCCGTTCCCAAAACATTGAGGGGCCGCTCAAAGGAAAGGGACAGTCGAACCGCAGCTACCGACGGTCGTCTCCATCCTGTATTTAGTTTAACTCCTGGTCCTAAGTTTCACGCCTACCCTACTTATACTACTAAAAAAAAAAAAAACTACTACATTGCATTATCTAACTTACAAGAACATCTACCTAACAGTTTTCGGTTACAGTTTGCTACCTTAAACCTATTAACAAAATACAATTCGCCTGTGAGATGCGAAAGCACAGAGTCCACTCCTGTTCAGGAAAATTGCTATGGCAATAGGGATTTAAGTGGATTTAAGGAGTGCTCTCCAAACTGCCTCAACATCTCAAGGGCCCCCGTTTTGCTAGCGACAAGCCTGTCCATTTTCTAGACCATCAAAAATTTAAAACATTTATTTAACAACAAGTATGCAGCCCTTCAGGACATGCACACATGGTGTTAAAAAAACAAACGGCGCACCTCCAACCCCTTTCGCCGGCCTATCCATCTCCAGAATTGATTGATGCACTTGTCACACCAACCTCACCTATTAACTAGGTAAAAAAATTGCAAATGGCCTGATGGTCCAGAAAGTTTGACAGTCCAGACTACCAGTGTCATCACCTGCGTTGCTCACCTAAAACTTACTAACATAAATACAGTTCGCCCCTGAGATTCTATCGCACATCAAAGCCTCCCTTCCTTCTGATGGAAAGGGGAACTCAGCACTCGACCTCTGGAATGGAGTTGAACTCGACATCTGGAGGGGAGTGGATTCAAGGAGTGGAGACCAATGCGCATCAGCATCACAAGGGAGCCCATTCTAATGGAGACAATGTCCTCCGCCCGTTCCCAAAACATTGAGGGGCCGCTCAAAGGAAAGGGACAGTCGAACCGCAGCTACCGACGGTCGTCTCCATCCTGTATTTAGTTTAACTCCTCATCCTAACTTTCACGCCTACCCTACTTATACTCCTAAAAATAAAAAAAAAAATACTACATTGCATTATCTAACTTAGAAGAACATCTACCTAACACTTTTGGGTTACAGTTTGCTACCTTAACCCTATTAACAAAATACAATTCGCCTGTGAGATGCGAAAGCACAGAGTCCACTCCTGTTCAGGAAAATCGCTATGGCAATAGGGATTTAAGGAGTGCCCTCCAAACTGTCTCAACATCTCAAGGGCCCCCGTTTTGATAGCGACAAGCCTGTCAATTTTCTAGACCATCAAAAATTTAAAACATTTATTTAACAACAAGTATGCAGCCCTTCAGGACATGCACACATGGTGTTAAAAAAACAAACGGCGCACCTCCAACCCCTTTCGCCGGCCTATCCATCTCCAGAATTGATTGATGCACTTGTCACACCAACCTCACCTATTAACTAGGTAAGAAAATTGCAAATGGCCTGATGGTCCAGAAAGTTTGACAGTCCAGTCTGCCAGTGTCATCACCTGCTTTGCTCACCTAAAACTTACTAACATAAATACAGTTCGCCCCTGAGATTCTATCGCACATCAAAGCCTCCCTTCCTTCTGATGGAAAGGGGAACTCAACACTCGACCTCTGGAATGGAGTTGAACTCGACATCTGGAGGGGAGTGGATTCAAGGAGTGGAGACCAATGCGCATCAGCATCACAAGGGAGCCCATTCTAATGGAGACAATGGCCTCCGCCCGTTCCCAAAACATTGAGGGGCCGCTCAAAGGAAAGGGACAGTCGAACCGCAGCTACCGACGGTCGTCTCCATCCTGTATTTAGTTTAACTCCTGGTCCTAAGTTTCACGCCTACCCTACTTATACTACTAAAAAAAAAAAAAACTACTACATTGCATTATCTAACTTACAAGAACATCTACCTAACAGTTTTCGGTTACAGTTTGCTACCTTAAACCTATTAACAAAATACAATTCGCCTGTGAGATGCGAAAGCACAGAGTCCACTCCTGTTCAGGAAAATTGCTATGGCAATAGGGATTTAAGTGGATTTAAGGAGTGCTCTCCAAACTGCCTCAACATCTCAAGGGCCCCCGTTTTGCTAGCGACAAGCCTGTCCATTTTCTAGACCATCAAAAATTTAAAACATTTATTTAACAACAAGTATGCAGCCCTTCAGGACATGCACACATGGTGTTAAAAAAACAAACGGCGCACCTCCAACCCCTTTCGCCGGCCTATCCATCTCCAGAATTGATTGATGCACTTGTCACACCAACCTCACCTATTAACTAGGTAAAAAAATTGCAAATGGCCTGATGGTCCAGAAAGTTTGACAGTCCAGACTACCAGTGTCATCACCTGCGTTGCTCACCTAAAACTTACTAACATAAATACAGTTCGCCCCTGAGATTCTATCGCACATCAAAGCCTCCCTTCCTTCTGATGGAAAGGGGAACTCAGCACTCGACCTCTGGAATGGAGTTGAACTCGACATCTGGAGGGGAGTGGATTCAAGGAGTGGAGACCAATGCGCATCAGCATCACAAGGGAGCCCATTCTAATGGAGACAATGTCCTCCGCCCGTTCCCAAAACATTGAGGGGCCGCTCAAAGGAAAGGGACAGTCGAACCGCAGCTACCGACGGTCGTCTCCATCCTGTATTTAGTTTAACTCCTCATCCTAACTTTCACGCCTACCCTACTTATACTCCTAAAAATAAAAAAAAAAATACTACATTGCATTATCTAACTTAGAAGAACATCTACCTAACACTTTTGGGTTACAGTTTGCTACCTTAACCCTATTAACAAAATACAATTCGCCTGTGAGATGCGAAAGCACAGAGTCCACTCCTGTTCAGGAAAATCGCTATGGCAATAGGGATTTAAGGAGTGCCCTCCAAACTGTCTCAACATCTCAAGGGCCCCCGTTTTGATAGCGACAAGCCTGTCAATTTTCTAGACCATCAAAAATTTAAAACATTTATTTAACAACAAGTATGCAGCCCTTCAGGACATGCACACATGGTGTTAAAAAAACAAACGGCGCACCTCCAACCCCTTTCGCCGGCCTATCCATCTCCAGAATTGATTGATGCACTTGTCACACCAACCTCACCTATTAACTAGGTAAGAAAATTGCAAATGGCCTGATGGTCCAGAAAGTTTGACAGTCCAGTCTGCCAGTGTCATCACCTGCTTTGCTCACCTAAAACTTACTAACATAAATACAGTTCGCCCCTGAGATTCTATCGCACATCAAAGCCTCCCTTCCTTCTGATGGAAAGGGGAACTCAACACTCGACCTCTGGAATGGAGTTGAACTCGACATCTGGAGGGGAGTGGATTCAAGGAGTGGAGACCAATGCGCATCAGCATCACAAGGGAGCCCATTCTAATGGAGACAATGGCCTCCGCCCGTTCCCAAAACATTGAGGGGCCGCTCAAAGGAAAGGGACAGTCGAACCGCAGCTACCGACGGTCGTCTCCATCCTGTATTTAGTTTAACTCCTGGTCCTAAGTTTCACGCCTACCCTACTTATACTACTAAAAAAAAAAAAAACTACTACATTGCATTATCTAACTTACAAGAACATCTACCTAACAGTTTTCGGTTACAGTTTGCTACCTTAAACCTATTAACAAAATACAATTCGCCTGTGAGATGCGAAAGCACAGAGTCCACTCCTGTTCAGGAAAATCGCTATGGCAATAGGGATTTAAGTGGATTTAAGGAGTGCTCTCCAAACTGCCTCAACATCTCAAGGGCCCCCGTTTTGATAGCGACAAGCCTGTCAATTTTCTAGACCATCAAAAATTTAAAACATTTATTTAACAACAAGTATGCAGCCCTTCAGGACATGCACACATGGTGTTAAAAAAACAAACGGCGCACCTCCAACCCCTTTCGCCGGCCTATCCATCTCCAGAATTGATTGATGCACTTGTCACACCAACCTCACCTATTAACTAGGTAAGAAAATTGCAAATGGCCTGATGGTCCAGAAAGTTTGACAGTCCAGACTGCCAGTGTCATCACCTGCGTTGCTCACCTAAAACTTACTAACATAAATACAGTTCGCCCCTGAGATTCTATCGCACATCAAAGCCTCCCTTCCTTCTGATGGAAAGGGGAACTCAACACTCGACCTCTGGAATGGAGTTGAACTCGACATCTGGAGGGGAGTGGATTCAAGGAGTGGAGACCAATGCGCATCAGCATCACAAGGGAGCCCATTCTAATGGAGACAATGTCCTCCGCCCGTTCCCAAAACATTGAGGGGCCGCTCAAAGGAAAGGGACAGTCGAACCGCAGCTACCGACGGTCGTGTCCATCCTGTATTTAGTTTAGCTCCTCATCCTAACTTTCACGCCTACCCTACTTATACTAATAAAAAAAAAAAACTACTACATTGCATTATCTAACTTACAAGAACATCTACCTAACAGTTTTGGGTTACAGTTTGCTACCTTAAACCTATTAACAAAATACAATTCGCCTGTGAGATGCGAAAGCACAGAGTCCACTCCTGTTCAGGAAAATCGCTATGGCAATAGGGATTTAAGGAGTGCTCTCCAAACTGCCTCAACATCTCAAGGGCCCCCGTTTTGATAGCGACAAGCCTGTCAATTTTCTAGACCATCAGAAATTTAAAACATTTATTTAACAACAAGTATGCAGCCCTTCAGGACATGCACACATGGTGTTAAAAAAACTTCCTAACATAAATACAGTTCGCCCCTGAGATTCTATCGCATTCAGGACTTTGTATTCCAATGCTTTACAGGTTCGCCAAGCGTTGTTCAGTAGAAGTATATCAGAATTGTGAGTAACTTACAATCTCCTTACCAAGTATATACAGGTAAAGCAAAGAAAACCCATAAATATATATGGGGGAATTTATTTAAGCAAAAAAGGTGTGAAAAAGTTACATAATTTGGCACAGGACTTTAATGTGCAAAAAATGAGTAACCTTTTTAGTTTTATGCCGCATATGGCACTGTTTAATAAGGGAAGCAGAATTTGGAAACCATCTGTGGCTTTGACAGATTTACTGTACATAAATCGTACCAGTAAAACACTGCAGTTCATATTTGCGCAGATTTAGTTTTTTGACACATGGATGGCCTTATATGTGCTAAATGTATTAAGAGACGCAGTCATGGGAATCATATTAAATCTGGTGCATCAATGTCGATCAGTGTTTCCCAACTCCTGTCGTCAGGGACCCTTAACAGGTCATGTTTTCAGGATTTCCTCAGTATTGCACAGGTGATATATTTATTGTCCTCGCCTCAGACATTGCCACAAGTGTTCTCTCTGGTTAGTATGGCATTATTATGTCATCATTCCTTTGTTACATCATAACTGTAATGCATTGTTACAAAGCTAGTGTAGTATGTGGGAGGGCTAAAAAGGGAAGGGGCTTATAAGCTTGGAGCAGCTAATTGGAGAAAATCTGACAATGTCACTTTGCTGGGAAAGGCCAGCTTAGCACTCGACAAAGCTGGGTTAATACCGGGGATAATTCGACATGGAGATGAACATCATAATGGACTATCCTGAACTTGCCCAGTAGAAGTGCCATTAAGGAATTAACAAGTCACCAGATGTAATCCAGTAAGAATGAAAACACAGGACATGTAGGACATTTCTCTATATATACAGCCCCATTATACAGTGATACATATATAGACTATGCATATGCTGCACTGAAGGACATTACATGCATGTGTGTATCCAATTCGGGTCTAGTTCACCAAGCTGAAGAGTTCCTGAAAAAAGGATGCTTAATAGGGTTTTCCAGGGAGAATATTACTGATGACCAATCCTTAGGATAGGTCATCAATAGTTGATCGGCTGGGGTCCATGGCTCAGGACTGCGATTGATTAGCTGAGCGGGCGAATACTGACAGCACAGCAAAATACACAGAGGTCGGAGCGGAAGCATCGCAAGTCTCTGCACCGACCTCTGTTTAGTTGCTGGTGCTTGTAACTGCAAGCATGGTTCTCAATGAAATCAATGCAAACTGTCTAAGTTGAGGGTCTGCCTACCTGAAACAGGATCTTCTCATCCCAGCTGTAGGTCCTCCTCTAGTAAATCGTCTGTTGGGTGATCTCCTTGTAGCCATTGGGTGATCTCCTTCCAGTTGTTGGGTGATCTCCTTCCAGCTGTTGGGATGATTATCCTTCCAGTTGTTGGGTGATCTTCCTTTAACTCAGCTGCTCTGTGATGTTCTCCGGGCTCCTGCTCTGCTGTTTGGACTGCTGTCCACTGTGTCACGGAATATATTGGTTAGTATTGCATTATGATGTCATAATTCCTTTGAGACATCATCATTTCAATGCATTGTTACAAAGCTAGTGTAACATGTGGGCGGGCTGAAAAAGGGGAGGGGCTTATAGGCTTGGAGCTGCTTATTGGAGAAAATCTGATAATGTCACTTTGCTGGGGAAGGCCAGCTTAGCACTCGACAAAGCTGGGTTGATACTGGGGTTAATTCACATGGTGAGGATTGTAGATATACAGCAGTCTCATCTTATGCAGTGTATCCAAGTAAGAAAGTACCTGACATTAAAGAGACCTACTGACAGTTTATCTAGCTGATCCTCATTACACCCCTCAAAACCTCAAAGTACAGCAAAATGTGGAGGCCCCTATAATAAAACTGTGCACTGAGTGTCTATTATAGGTATTTCTAGGTGTAGCCTAACACATACTAGAGGAGATATACTAAGTAAAATGTCCTAAAGTACACAAGGTGGCAAGTTTAGGATTAGAGATGAGCGAGCATACTCGTTTAGGGCAATTACTTGAGCCAGCATTGTCCTTAGCGAGTACCTGCCCGCTCGGAAAAAAAGATTCGGGTGCCGGTGGGGGGCGGGGGAGAGCGGAGGGGGAACGGAGGGGAGATCTCTCTCTCCCTCTCTCCCCCCCGCTCACTCCCGCAACTCACCGCTCACCCGAATCTTTTTTTCCGAGCGGGCAGGTACTCGATAAGGACAATACTCGCTCGAGTAATTGCCCTTATGAGTATGCTCGCTCATCTCTATATAGAATGCATCTTAAACACTTTTTAATTATACCTTAATGGTTTTGAAATGTACTAAAGGGATGGGGATTGTAAGACGCAAGACTGTTCTCACAAAATATTTATGTAGATATGTATATAAGATATGACTTGAAGAATAGAACAAAACTGATCTAGTACGGTAAGCGCATAATATCGAATGGCCCTACGTGCAAAATTTTGATACACTTTAAACCATTTCTTTGGCACGATTGATAAATCACTTCTATTGTTTCCATTGGGACATCATAATGGACTATCCTGAACTTGGCCAATAGAATCGTCATTAAGGAATTAACAAATCACCAGAAGTCATGCAGTGAGGATAAAGACACAGGACATGTAGGACAATTCTCTATATATACAGTCCCATTATACAGTGATACATATATAGACTATGCATATGCTGCATTGAAGGACATTACATGCATGTGTGTATCCAATTCGGGTCTAGCTCACCAAGCTGAAGAGTTCCTGAAAAAAATATGCTAAAAGAAGTTTTCCAGGGAGAATATGACTTAGAATAGGTCATCAATAGTTGATCGGCTGGGGTCCGTCGCTCGGGACCCCAATTGATCAGCTGAGCGGGCGCATGCTGATAGTGCCGCAAATACACAGAGGTCAGACGGGAAGCATCGGAAGTCTCAACGGATCAAAGAAGTATTGATGATCTATCCTCATGATAGGTCATCAATAGTTGATCAGCACGGATTCGTTGCTCAGGACTCCAACCGACCCGCTCATTGTAAGCCTACTGACAGCAAAGGAGTAGCCACTGCTCCAACCTCTGTGTAGTGGCCAGAGCTTGTAATTGCAAGTGCAGATTTAATTGAAAACAATGAGAACTGTGCCTTCAGTTACCAGCGCCAGCCATTATACAGGAGACAGAGCAGCAGCGATGGGCCCCAACCGATCAACTATTGATGACTTACCCCGAGGATAGGTCATCAATAGTATTTTCCATGGAAAGCTCCTTAAAGGCCAGGAGTAAAGAGAACATATTAATGTTTTAGTAGTATTACTAGTAAGACAAGAATAGATGCAGCATACCGTATATTCTTATCATGAAGACAGCAGGAGTGGTGAATGGCTGAATATACAGGATAAGGCCTTATTCACACAACCGTCCAAAAATCGTGAAAAAAATAATAACTGTTTTCGGTCGCCGATTTTATAACCAGTGTCAAAAGACAGGTCTTGCCCTATCTTTTTCTGAGATACACTGGAAGCTCCCGTAGACTTCTATGGGAGCTGAAAAACAAGGGAGGGGTAGGGAGTTTAACTGCGTCCAAGGTCGGAAGAGAAGACAGCTGGCTCTATGTTAACATCAGAAGTCATTCAAAAGATTTCTGCTGGTCGAGGGATTTCCACACAGCAACGTTTTTTTTGCCGATACGCTGCAAAGATGCCTAAAAGAGAGATCAGAACAAGAATGACTGATTGTATATAGAAACAGATATATGAGATATGATGAAAGATTAGAAGATGGAGTAAAAAAGACTTTGGCTTTAAGAAAGATTGACTTTTAAGTACTGCACAGCCAAATACATGCCAGTGGAGTTCGCTAGTACTCACTAGTGTTACTTAGTAAGAGCTTAAACAGACGGGTGCATGCGCTAATACACTTACCACTATAGAGTGCAGTAGTGCATTAACCAGGACGGGGGCTTGACTATTCAAACTCCGTGCTATTACCCATGTGTTTAAACCCTCAAGCAGATGGACTTCACAGATGGACTTACAGTGTAGCAGGACAGCATATTGTGATGGTGAAGGGCTCCGGCACACTGGCGAGAATGATATCAGTCCCGATATCGCTCCTGCAATCTTTCTAAAAACCCTTGGATGCAAGGTGCTTTCACATGGAAATAGGCTCACATCCCTGTGGGATTCCCCTCATCCCTGCCGCAGCTGTCACAGCCGCAGTAGGGGATCGTGATCTTATCCCATTGTCTTTAATCGTGCCGACGCTGCTGCCGTCGGCCTCATTGGAACCAATAGGGGATGTCGTTTTTTTTCCCTGCAGCATGGCAGTAGTGAAAACATCCCAAATTTGAATAAAACCATTGAAATTCATTGGTTTAATAGTTATGTGTTTTTGTACTCACTGCTAATTTCCTCCCTAATGAAGAAGAACCAGGAGATGACCCCGTACAGAACTGCCAAAAAACCCAAAAAGAGAGGATGTGGAGGAGAGTTGGGAACACTGAGGGCTCCTACACACGGCGTAATACTGCGTGTATTTGCGCAATAGAAATTTGCATACACAATACTCAGACAACATAACCCATTGATTTCAGTGGCTTCATTCACATTTAATTTTTTTGCATGCGTGCAAAAAAATGAACGTGCTCATTTCTGCGCACCAAGGATCCCTATCGAAGTCTATGGGAGCTGCGCAAATATGTGCTCAAAGCATGCGCAAATGTGCAATATGCTGCACAATTCATTGAAAAAAAACACATCTGGACCGCATTGAGCTAAATGGCCATTTAACTCAGGGCTTATTTACACCAGCATATATTGGCCGGAGTTTTAACGGCCGGCTGATATACGCTTCCGTCTTAGCAGTCCCCCTTTACCGCCTCTCCTCCAAGCGGTTTGCAATGGAAGTAGGCAGGGTGGGGTGGAGCTAAGCTCCCGCCCCTTGTCCATAGCCAGCAATGGGAGTGGGCTGGAAAGAGCGGAGCTTATCTCCACCAGAGGCGGAGAGCCAGTGAGGGGGATGGAAGGGGGGAACTGCTTAGATGGGAGCGTATATCGGCCAGCTGATATATGCTCGTGTAAATAAGCCCTCAGGACATGGAAGTGTCCCGTGTGCGAAAAAACCCAGCCATGCTATTTGGGGCCGCTGTGGGGTGTCACTATTACTACTGGGGCCGCTGTGGAGTGTCACTATTATCGCTGAGGTAATTGTAGCGGGGGGGGGGTCACTGTTACCACTGCGGCTGCAGTGGGGGTCAGTATTACCGCTGTAGTATGTTTACACATGGCAGAAATGCTGTAGAATGTCCTCAACGCAAATTTCTGTGGCAAATTCTGTAGCATTTCTGCATCCAAAAAGCAGTCAAAATCTGCACGCTGTCTATTTTGAAGCGGCCCTGTCCTTTTTATAACGACAGAGGTAAAAATCATACGTCATGATAAGCCCCGCCCCCTGACATGTTGGCCCTTTGCAATAAATAAGTGGGTTTTGGTTGCAATTTGGGCACTCTGTCTCTAAAAGGTTCACCATCACTGCCCTATAGTTCCGCCAGTGTATGGCACCTTTTTGTGGTTTTAAGTGAGGCCTTACAAGGGTTAATAGACAAAGTGTGATGTGATATTATGTGGATGGGTAATATACAGCACATACGTTGTAACACAAGCGTACCGTATATGATGTTATGAAGTGTTAATGCGCGGTAAGTGTAATGGCGCAGTAAGCCACGGGCCGGAGCAGCAGTACAGATTAGCGTGACACAATATGATTTAAGAAATGTGTAACCTCCGGACTTTAGGATCATCTTTGATGTATTTTGCGTGCCCCATAACTGAGGACGCTGCTCCTACAGGCCATTGGAGGTCGGGCCTACGGCCAATATGATGTTGTATTTAGCGGTCACACCACAAGTAATGAAATGTAAGATAATGCTGATTAAATAAGAGAAATGCCAAATGCCTTCCTGCTGCCAGGAGGAATCAGAGAGGAACAGCTAGAGATGTATATGTCAGTGAGAGATGCCGAGGGATGAAAAGTACTTTCGCTCTAAGGCCTCATGTCCACTCAAAAAATACAATCCGTGCAGAATCTGCCGTGGATTTCCGCAGTGGATTCCGCGCGGATTTGCTTTAAATGGCATTTTTTTGCATGCAGATATCCGCACACATTGCTATCAATATGATAGCAATGTTGCCGATCCGCACGAATTCCGCGGCAAATGGAGCATGCCGCGTTTTTTCTCCCGCGCATGAAAAACGCAATTCTTTTAAAATGCCATCCGCGGGTGCAAAAATCAGTTTAATGGACCCGCGGATGGCAATGATTCCCTATGGGCAAAATCCGCTGCGCAATTCCATTTACCCAGTGGACATGAGGCCTTAGAGTACTATAGCCTTAAGGTCTTAAACAGAGGAGCGCTAATTGCAATACGTTCGCCCCCGTCGCAATCTTGCATGGAAATCGCCCGCCATGATTTAAATGACTAATTGACTTAACACAGTGCCGGTGATCGAGGTTATGCGCAGCATTTTGCACCCATGAAAACAGCGAGCGCCAAAAAAAGAAGTGAGAAGGAACTCATTGTAGTCGGTGGGTTCCACTGTCCGTGTTATGTGCATGGGATGTTCCTGCACGCTAAAAAGTGCAAAAACACTCATCTGTTTAAGCCGTAAGGCTAACTTCACACGGGCCATAAATCACAGCCCAATATCGTGCTTGCCAACATGCTAGGCGTTTTTATATCAAAACCGCCTCACATCACTTTAATAAATCTCCCCCCATTGTTCTTGCTGTGCCCACAATACATATACAGTGGAACAGGGTAAAACCTCCGGGGCACTACAAGTCCCAGCATGGCTACAATGACTGAACAGTGAAAGAATGTAGAATTGTGGAGGGACTACAAATCCCATCATACCTACAATTAGTGTACAGTGTGGCATGGGGAGAACCACTGAGGCACTACAAATCTCAGCATAACTACAACTAACATAGGGTAGAACAGGATAGAATTGTGGACGCACTAGAAATCCCAGCATGACTACAATAAATGTACAGTGGAGCAGGGGGTAGAACTCTGGAGGTACTACAAATACCAGCATGACTACAATTCATTAACAGATAGGGAATAGGGTAGACGTTTTGAGACACTACAAGTCCCAGCATGGTCCCACCTATGAGTCTGTTTGGGCAGAACTGTCATATTATCCAAGCCAAGCCATACTGGCCCATTCAATCCAGGGGCAAACTCCTTCTAAATCAATAAGATACATTAAATAAACATGTTTTCCTAAGAAGGACATAATGCTGTGCGTAAGGCCTAATTCCCACAGCGGAAGAAAGCGTGAAAACGCTTCCCCGCCCACCGCGTCATATGACGCGGCTGGCACGTCACGTGACGCTACCGGCGCGTCATGCGATCTACGGCGCATGCGCGCAGGAGCGTCATGCGGGTCGTCAGTCAGCAGATCCAGAGGTAAGTATGGGGTCTCTGGAGGGGCGCCGCAACGGACTCCGCTGCGGAATTCCGCTTGCAGAGCCCGTCACGGCCGTGGGCACTAGGCCTAATACTGTAGTATCAGCCACTCTGCTGCAGCACTAACCTTTTATTAGTTAGTTTTGCACAACTATGAGAATTTCACAGATTGTTAATTGTTATGCATTGGAATACTTCTGTATTTTTGCCTGTAAGTGTATCCGGCCGGAGGGGAGCAGCTTGGGGTATCACAGTGGCCATTACTATGACTCCTACCCGGCTGCACTCCAGTGACAATGTGGTGGGGGGACTTGGTGTTGGGTGCAGGTCTCTGCTCCTGGAGGGAGGTGTAGCATGGTGCAGGTTCTCCTTAGTAGGAAGGAGCTCCACAACTCAGGGATAAACAGCAAAACTTACTTTTTATTGAAGCTTCAGGCAAACAAGATGTTCCATCCAGTCCATTTCCATCCATCCGGGTCCACAGCTTGGTGGCTGGAGATGCCGCTTTTCCTACTAAGAGTCCCATGTTGCTTGTCCAGATTTGTCACCGGGACCCTGGGAAAGACTTTAGCATTGTATATGGCACCCATCACTGGGGTGAGGCTGCATGTAGCCGTCCCTCAACCAGCTCTCTGCACTTCTGGCCGCACCTGTCCTTCCATCAGCTACATCTGAAGGTTCTAGAACTGAAAAGTTACTTTTGGGTCCTCCCAGCAGCATAAAGCTTAGGGGCTAGACAGGTGCTGAATCACTGGGCTACTCTGCCCCTCTGCCCTAAACTCCTTGCTTCTGCCATCACCAACTCCATTTGTTCAGGCCTTACAAAAAGGATATTACAAATATTAACCCATCATAACATGTAAATCCTGAAACATGTATCTATTTCACCCCGTCCTCCCAGAATTGTACCAACACCTAGCAGTATCTGGGTCACTACATAAGTGTAGTACTGAATGGCCCCATGCATAACACCAGGTGTAATAGAGACGTACTGATGGCAACCTTGGTGCATTTTGTTACGCCCCGGTCCTCCATACCTATCGGCACCCATTGGCAGTATACTGTGGGCTGCACAGTTTCCATGTCTGTCAGTTGCCCAGACACGACAGCACAGAATGTTGTACTATTGTCTCGGATTTTCATTGGAATCAGTGATGGAGGCTCCGGATGGAACTTCAGACGCTGATGTGAGTTATGATATCACAGGAGTGTGTGAGATACTAGAAATCTATACAGCCAAAGGTTTATTACAAAAGGAAACATTTAAAAGTCATGGACACCTATGTGTGGGCAATTATTGTCACTTAAATTAATGTACTTTCAGCTGATAGGGCTTAACACCTTAGGCTCAATGTCCACGGGCGAATTTAATTTGCGGAAATCACGTGGGGAACCCACGCAGAATATCTGCAGTTCAAGCCATTTATGGGGAAGCATGGGCGTCCGCACCTCAATTAACACATGTGGATTTGTTTTCCGGATTCTGCGGCCTAAGTCCTCTGGAAAAAGCACCCATCTGAAACTAATTAGACATTTCAAGTGATGCATCTTGTTTGCTTCATGCGAATGAATATGCGCTGCAGGTGGAGAAATTACAGTAATATACGCGGTTACACACGCATCATTCGTTCCACGAAAACGCTGCATTGAGGAGTGCCCAAATGAGCATACGCTGGTGTGAATGTCCCTCCTATCTAGTAGTACATCCTGGATGTGATCTGGGTGTCCAGGACTCCACTGTCCTCACTAGTATGATTAGTTAAAGTCCCTTCAGTTCCGGGGCTTTGCTCAGATGAAAAGGTAGCTTTACACAAGAAACCATTAGCGGGAAAAAAATCACTAAAATGAGTGATTGCCAATGATGGTGTGACATCATAGGCGTGATAGGACTTTGGACAACTGTTGGCCGATTTCCTCCTCACTCCCCCTTTGGAGTACACCAAGGATGCTTTCCTCAGAGGTCCCAACCTTTTGTATCTTGTGAGTCACATCCAACTTTGAGTGATAGTCGGGAACCATCCATCATAAGGGTACATATGTTCATACAGGGCGGAAATGCTGCGGAATTTCTGCAACAGCAAATTTTGCGCCAAATTCTGTAGCAATTCCATGTAAGGGGGAAGTGTGGCTGCCACTGTATCAAAGTAACCGATGGCCGCTCCATGTAGCCCTGTTCCTAGGGACTCCTGAAGGGGTAAAGTGTCACAGCTTCAGTCTCTGAGGTGCGTGAGAGCAGAGGGCAGGTGAAGCACCAAGGAACCAACAAGCATTGGAATCATAGCAGTGGCCATTTCATAGGGCAGCGCTGTCCTCATGCTGGGAAGAAAGCAATGTTGGAGAGTCTACAATCAGCCCTGAAGACCTGGGGCAAAGAAACCGCACCAATGGCCGAATGTCCAAACTCCTGAGGTGAAGCACCCCACTTCACATGGGTGGAAAGGGAGACTCCATTCTCACATTGCTGGTCACCATGGCAGTGATGCAGAAAAATCAGCATGAATGCTGCAGCTGGGAAGTGAAGTGGATTGCATAAGATGATTTGTACAAGTGTGGGTGGACTTCAACCCCTGGTATTGCGTGAGGCAAATTCCCTGGCCAGGGGGGGGGGGTTACAAGGACTCACAGGACTAAATTATTACCAGTGTGAGGTAGTTATAACACCACAAACATAATTTGAAGCTCCTGGGCCCCAGTGCGAAACCTTTAACATGGCCTCTAACTATAATGCTTTATTCATTAGTACTGGGCTCCCTATATGGAGAAGAGAGGCCTTATGAGCTCCCTAAAACTCATGGGCCCGGGTGTAACTGCATCCCCTATTGCAGTAGTGGCGAACCTATGGCACGCGTGCCAGAGCCAGCAAGCAGAGCCCTCCCTCTTGGCACGCAGAGCATTCAGTTGCTCACCATGTTAGTGAATACTGGTGCCGCTGATCCTGGAACACACTGTGACGTCAGTGTGCAGGCAGGATCCTCCTCCCGCCTCCCCTGACATCTCCTCTTAGGTTCTGCGAGAGCAGGGGAGAAGGGGTCTGACAGCACACTTACGTCACAATGTGCACCTGGGATCAGCACTATTACTACTGGGGGCCGCTGTGGGGGGCACTATTACTACTGGGAGCCACTGTGGGATGTCACTATTACTGCTGGGGGCCATTCTGTGGGTCACTATTATACTGGGGACCGCTGTGAGATCTCACTATTACTACTGATTCACTGAGTAAGAGAAAACTCCAAAAAATATTAGCCGAAATCACAGACGAATTGCCCTAAAATATTTTTATTAAATTAAATATTAGATTAATATTCTGGGCCATAAACTATTAAGACACACAGACAGGTGAAACACAAAAATTTTATCCACATGAATTTCACTCAGGAGCCCAATAAATTCCAATGGGAATATGTGGGTGTAAAACCGTGTGGTCTTAACTCATGATACTGGACACTACGGCAGTCAGTCACTGATGTACGTATATCTACCCTTGATAGGTTAAACCCATAAGTATTCCCTAGTCCCATCCAGCCCGACCGCTAAAATAAGGGATAACTCAATGGCTTCTCTCAATCGAAGACCCATCTAGAATAGTCAATGGATTTCAGTAGTGCTTTAAAAGATCATAGATAGATATCTGGTTATGGATCACACCTTAGGGAAGAATCCCGCCAGAATGTAGTCAAAGTAAGAATTGTAGGTTTACATACGAAAAGGATTCAATGCATATCAATTGGACCTCCAATTCTTCAGGAACTAGGTGGTCAGATATTTATAAGGGGGCAGTGTAATGTATCTGTACCCCCAAATTCATTGTTCCCAAGCCTAGTCACTGGTCTGGGGACAGCTATCTATTTATGCTGATAGCTTTCAGAAAAAAATAATATTAAACGTAGTATAAGCCATCAAGAGAAGTAGAGCTATGATTCCTATCCCACAGCGATGAAATTAACCTAGATAGTAACAGTGACTTCAAGATAATCTTGAGACGACTTGATTGCTTGTACATCTAGTCTCAACAGGCCGTGGTTCTTGTGGGGGACAGTACCCCTCAAGATTGCAGAAACAGAAATGTATCGGGGACAATACCCCGCTCAGTTCAACTATCTATAGTTCTTGTGGTGGACAGTACCCCTCTAAGCTTCACTAGTCAAAGAGATGAATAGAGAACAAGGCATGGCCGCCAGCCCTGATGGTGGAGTAGCGGCCCCACAAGAACTATAGCTAGTTGAGCTTAGAGGGGTATTGTCCCTGATCTATCTAGCGTCCTAAAGAGTTCGACGTCCAACTGAAATGTATTGAACCTTTTTCATATGTAAACCTACAATTCTTACTTTGACCACATCCTGGAGGGATTCTTCTCTAAGATGTGATCCATAACCGAATATCTATCTACTGTGTTTCCCCAAAAATAGGACCTGCCCTGATTATAAGACCCACCCGGGTTTTTGAGGGAGGCCTGAAGTATAAGGCTTTCCCCGAAAATTAGACCAAGCTAACCTGCATAAAAAAAAATCTATACTCACCTGGTCCGTGGCGTCTCGATGTTCTCCGGCAACGCTGCTGCAAACTGCGCCCTCCCTGTCTCACAGTTGAGCTTTTTCCTGGGGCTTTGAATGCCCCGCCTCCAGCAAAGCGCACACTGTCATTGGCTGATCGAGCCCCAGCCAATCACAGCCAGTGTTCAATGAGCTAAATACAGCCACTCAGTGATGTCATTCACTGAGTGGGTGTTATTGGCTCATCGAATGCCAGCTGTGATTGGCTGGCTGATTGGCTTAATATAAGACAGTCTCTTATTTTCTGGGAAACACATTATGTTCTTTCATCAAGCTATTTTCTCGGTTATTGCTTGTTTAAAGCAGTACTGAAATCCATTGACTAGTCTAGATGGGTCTTCGATTGAGTGGATAAGCCATTGAGATATTTACTCTTTTAGCGGTCGGGCTGTATGGGACTAGGGGGTACTTACTGGTTTATTCCAGAATAACCTTTCAAGAGTAGATATACGTACATTAGTGAATGACTGTCCAGTATCATGAGTTATGACCACACGGCTTTACAACCACGTATTTAGCAAACTGGATGATTTGGGCAAACAGGTATCCTAGTTATCGAGTTTGCCTTGTACTCACAATAGGAGGCATCCCATTAGAATTTATTGGGCGTGAAATACATGCGGATGCAATTGTTGTGTTTTATCTGTCTGTGTGTCTTAATAGTTCATTGCCCAGAATTTTAATCTAATATTTAATAAAAACGGATTTTAGGGCACTTCACTATTACTACTGGGGGCCGCTGTTGGGTGTAACTATTACTATTGGGGGCCGCTGTTGGGTGTAACTATTACTACTGGGGATGTCACTATTACTACTGGGGCCACTGTGGGATGTCATTATTACTACTGGGGCCACTGTGGGATGTCACTATTACTACTGGGGGCACTGCGGGATGTCACTATTACTACAGGGGCCACTGTTGGGATGTCACTATTACTACTGGGGCCACTGTCGGATGCCACTATTACTACTGGGGCCACTGTGGGATGTCACTATTACTACTGGGGCCACTGTGGGATGTCCCTATTACTACTGGGGCCACTGTGGGATGTCACTACTACTACTGGGGCCACTGTGGGATGTCACTACTACTACTGGGGCCACTGTGGAATGTCACTACTACTACTGGGGCCACTGTTGGGATGTCACTATTACTACTGGGGCCACTGTGGGATGTCACTATTACTACTGGGGCCACTGTGGGATGTCATCACTACTAATGGGGCCACTGTGGAATGTCACTACTACTACTGGGGCCACTGTGGGATGTCACTATTACTACTGGGACCACTGTGGGATGTCACTATTACTACTAGGGCCGCTGTGGGATGTCACTATTACTACTGGGGCTGCTGTGGGATGTCACTATTACTACTGGGCCACTGTGGGATTTCACTATTACTACTGGGGGCCACTGTCGGGTGTCACTATTACTACTTGGGTCACTTTGGAATGTCCCTATTACTACTGGGGCCACTATAAGGTGTCACTATTAATACTGGAGGCCACTGTAGGGTGTCACTATTAGTACTGGGGGCCACTGTGGAGTGTCAATATTACTGCTGGGGCAACTGTGGGGGGGGGGGGATAACTGTTACCACTGCGGCTGCCGTGGGGGGTCACTATTACCGCTGTAGTATGTTTACACGTGGCAGAAATGCTGTAGAATGTCCTCAACGCAAATTTCTGTGGCAAATTCTGTAGCATTTCTGCATCCAAAAAGCAGTCAAAATGTGCATGCTGTCTATTTTGAAGCGGCCCTGTCCTTTTTATAACGACAGAGGTAAAAATCATACGTCATGATAAGCCCCGCCCCCTGACATAATGGCCCTTTGTGATAAATAAGTGGGTTTTGGTTGCAATTTGGGCACTCTGTCTCTAAAAGGTTCACCATCACTGCCCTATAGTTCCGCCAGTGTATAGCACCTTTTTGTAGTTTTAAGCGAGACCTTACAAGGGTTAATAGACAAAGTGTGATGTGATATTATGTGGATGGGTAATATACAGCGTATAAATTGTAACACAAGCGTACCGTATATGATGTTATGAAGTGTTAACGCGCGGTAAGTGTAATGGCGCAGTAAGCCACGGGCCGGAGCAGCAGTACAGATTAGCGTGACGCAATATGATTTAAGAAATGTGTAACCTCTGGACTTTAGGATCATCTTTGATGTATTTTGCGTGCCCCATAAGTGAGGACGCTGCTCCTACAGGCCATTTGAGGTCGGGCCTACGGCCAATATGATGTTGTATTTAGCGTCACATCACAAGTAATGAAATGTAAGATGATGCTGATTAAATAAGAGAAATGCCAAATGCCTTCCTGCTGCCAGGAGGAATTAGAGAGGAACAGCTAGAGATGTATATGTCAGTGAGAAACGCCAAGGGATGAGAAGTGCTTTCGCTCCAAGAGTACTATAGCCTTAAGGTCTTAAACAGAGGAGCGCTAATTGCAATACGTTCGCCCCCGTTGCAATCTTGCAGGAAATCACCCCGCCATGATTTAAATGACTAATTGACTTAACACGGTGCCGGTGATCGAGGTTATGCGCAGCATTTAGCGCAATATACAGCAGGTCCTATTATTTTGAACCCGTGAAAACAGCGAGCGCCAAAAAAAGAAGTGAGAAGGAACTCATTGTAGTCAGTGGGTTCCACTGTCTGTGTTATGTGCATGGGATGTTCCTGCACGCTAAAAAGTGCAAAAACACTCATCTGTTTAAGCAGAAAAAATAATGAATTACAAAAAAAAAAAAAAAAACACACATGCATTTCACCCACCAATATTTCAGGCTCATCAGGGAGAAAAAATACATTAAGTGTGAAGTAGGATGCACTATAATATGTAGATCACAGATCTGCAAAAGCTTTAATAAAAATTCAAATATATACAAAATGCCATAAAAAGTCCAAAGTAATCGATACTTCTAATTGAAGCATATACTGTACATCAAATCATCTTCCTTGGCGAGGATATGTCCCATTTCTCCTTTGTGAGAGAGAAATAAATAGATATTGCGCTTTTAATGCAACTCTGTTAACGAATGACAGTAGCCGAATATCTGTTTCTTTCTCTCTCATATTATGACGATGACTGTTGGCATATTTTGGGCTGGCAGTACCTTAGACCTGCACTGTTGTTACCCACTATATGTAATGTTGTCTGAGCCAACTGGGCTCCTCTGAGTTTACTGTGTGGGCCAAATTAGTTATTCAGAAGTTTTGTGCACAAAAGGTAATAGATTGACGCAATGCCTGAATCAAGCCAGTACGCTTCTGATTTATTCAAAGGAATACAACAGCTTTTTTACGGACAAGCGTTACATTACAATATAAGAGTATACAAAAAGCTATTGTGCTGATACAGGATTGGTTAATACAATAATATGATAATTCACTTGTTAGTAAAGTACCAAAAAGTGAAAGAATGTGCAGAGGCATAGTGTTATCAGTAAATGAGGAGCTTCTCCTATCAGAATAAAAAACTGCGAAACACTTGTGGGAGGTAGATACAGGAGTCTAAAGGCTCATTTACACGAAAAGACAATCTTTCAAATAAATGAAAGATTGACAGTTTTTAGCAATCATTCTGCATAAAGTACTGATGGGCACTAATGCCCATTAGCACTTTATCAGCTTCATTTGTGTACAAATGAGCCTCCAGGAGCTGCTTTCAGAAATATATCATCGCAAATCATGCAGCATATAAAGTCAGGTTTACAACAGCCAACAGTTGCATTGGGATCTAAAAATTTAAAAACTAGAAAAATGAAAAAAAGGAAGTAAAAGAAGAGGAAAGCATACAAGTATAATATATATAAATATATATACACACACACCCTGTTTTCTTGAAAATAGGACCCACCCCGAATATAAGGCCACGGAAAAATAAAAAAAAGTTATGGGACTTTGAATGCAATGATGTATAAATTAAAAAAAGGTTTTTTATTGTGCAAAAGTGGAAAAACCTAAAAAAAATGTATAATAATTTAGCCATCGTCATGATTGTACTGACCCACAGTAAGTATGTTTTATGTCAATTATGCTGCAAGATTAACATTGTAAAAAAACAAAAACAAAGGAAGGCAGTATTTGGGGTTTGTTCGGGTTCTGGGAAGGAAAGGAGCTATACGTCAGTGGCTCAGGGTAGGTTTGCAGCACTAACAGGGTGCCGCTTAGCAGTAACATCATGGCGCCTTAGGCGGACGTATAGCTGGAAAAGGGGAGAAAAGGGGGTCGCCTTCAGTGGTCAGATAGGCGGCAATGATGTTTAACATGTGGTGTGCCATTGGTACATTGTTCTCTTCTCTTGCAGAGCATCGACCGTGGGATCATGGGTCACTCATATGTATATTTTGGCGCAAAGAGGGCAGACAAAATAGCAAGATGCACGGCGACGCTGAAGTGGATAGGGGTTCGAGGGATGTTGTGGGGCAGCCTGTTGACAGATTTTGGGTGGTTGATACGGTGGCAACAGGCGCCAGACATATCAGAACTACATTTAGCGGGAAATGACTTGGGCAAATAGCGGTTCCGGGATTTGTAGATGAAAATTCATCATAGCATCATGTGCCTGTTGAAGGCCCACCCAGGTTTGATAGTAGCGTGGTTGGACATTGTCTCCCGAAAAACCTGTCGCGGGGCAAAATCCGTAAGAAGCTTGAACAGAGCATGAGTACAGTTAAATCGGGAAGTGTTGAGATGTGTAGGGCGTATTGGGAGGATAGCAATACCACACGTGGACCTGGAGACGAACAATTTTTGAAGGAGGGAAGGGGGTTATTTGAATGATGAGGGCATTGACTTGTAGGCATTGGCAATCGTTGAGGGAATCAAGCGAGCCTTGATGTTATGGGGGGCGATGTAGGCCTGATGTGTCAAGCCGTGCTTGCCGTGGTGAAAAGATGTGGGGGGCGGGGCCTGGGAGCCAACATGGTCGATGAATGGTACGGGGGCGGGGGGTGTCTGTCATCTATTGGCTCTGACAGGGTGGTAGCAGAGATGGCAGAGCCAGCTAGTCCTGGAGTTGCTAGCGGGTCTTCGAATCAGAAAGTAGCTGGCTGGAGGCAACTGGTGATATTGGGCCTCCTGAGTCAGGTGGCTTGCGGCAGGAGGCATGTGTGAAGAGTAATTGGGTCTCCTAAGTCAGATGATGCGACAGGAGACACTAGGGGATATGTTCCCTACAAAGTAGTGAGGAAACGGACCTATGAGGGGCTCCAGGGGGCCTCTTTGAGGTCGTGGGGTTTCATTAATGTATGCAAAATTCTATGTATAACTGTGTGTATAATAAAATGGCTGCTGTGGCCAAAATTATCCAAAGGCGGTCTGTGTATGTTGTCATTTGGACATAACGGGAAAGGAAGGGGGGGGGTAGAGGGCGCAGCAGGAATGACTCCATTGTGCCCAGGTCAAGTGGCTTCAGCAGCATTGCTGAGCAGTGGAAAAACAGCACTTGATCAAACGATTGCAGATTTCTGTTGCACTATGCAGATGGGAGGGTCAGAAATTGGTATAAGTAGCATTAATGAAGGAACACTCCCTAACAGGGTGTTGGAGGTGAAGAAATAGCCTGGGGAATGTTGCCACACCCCAAGTCCTTGAACAAAACAGGATTCTTGTAGCATCTGTTGTTGTGAAACCAGACATAGATTCACATTTAAAAGAAGTGAAACCTGTAATTAATAACAATTCCAGCGGAAGATGAAAGTAAAAAATATAACTGCACTACTTCACTACTGCATCTTCCCTTTCTCCTTTACAGGTAGGTTTACATGGGGCGGAAATGCTGCAAAATGTCCGCAGCAAATTCCTCAGTATTTCCACATGCAACACAGTTAAAACCCGCACGATCTCAGTTGATGCAGCACTCACATCCGAAGTCTTCGGCTGTCAGCTCTTCCTTTACTTGGCGGCCTATAGTGAGAATAGCAGTGCTGGTCAGGTGTTGAGGAAGTGACCAGTGGCGTTGCGCTCAGTACAGGCTGCCGGGTGAAGGAAGTACTGACAGCCGAAGACATTGGGGGTGAGCACTGTATCTTCTGAAATCAGCTTCAGGTATTCACTAATGGTGCAGATTTTGACTTTTCAATGCAAAAACACTGCGGAATTAGCCACTGAATTTCAGCGGCAGACATTCTACAGCATTTCCACCTTATGTGAACATACACAAAAGCAGCATCCATCACACGAATCCTCCAAAAGCCAACCTTCAATTGATTCTTTCTCTCTGGCTACCACCTCCTCTCAGTGCTTCCGTTGGCTTGAAAAATCCAGGAACACCAAGTGCACCTTGAATTCTTCTCCAACTTACTATTGAGCCAACTGTAATCTGACCTCACAACGCTACTGAAACCACTCTAAAAATAGCTAACAATCTGCGAACCACAAAAGACTCAAAACATTACTCTGTACTCCTCCTAGACATGTCCTCTGCCTTTGACACAATCAACCAAGCCTTCCTGCTACAAACACTCTCCTCCTTTGCCATCACTAACTTGGCCCTTTCCTGGATGTCCTCATACATCACATAGCAAACATTTAATGTCCCCCACTAATATACCACATCCTCACTTTGCTTTCTCTCCGTTTGTTTTCCTCAAGGTTCTGTTCTAGGACCCCCATTGTTTTCTATTTACACCTTTGGCCTAGGACAGCTCATTGATTCCTGTGACTTTATGTACCACCTTTACGCCAATGACACTCAAAACTACCTATCTGGCCCAGATGTCACCTCTCTTCTATTCAGAATCCAAAGTATCTTTTTTGCCTAATCCTCGCCTAATGCTTTCTAAAACTTTAAAGGGGTTGTCTGGCTGTGACACATGAATGTAAGCACTTCTGTGTGGCCATTGCAATGCACTTTGTAATATACTATGTGCATTGTAAATGAGCCATACAGAAGATCTATACTTAGCTAAAGGAGTGTCCCCCCCCCCCCCTCCGTGTTGAAGATCCCGTCGTCCCTGGTTACGACAAATTCTTTCTTCAGTTTTCTTCTCGTTGGGCAGGCGCAGTAGTGCTTGTCGGGCCATGAATACGCGGCTTTTTCTTCACGCATGCGCAATAGTGTTCATCAGGTCGTGAATGTGCATCTGCTTCTTTGCACATGCGCAGTGCATTCACTTCAGGTTTAAGCTTTCAGAGTGTCTGCCTGACACTGTGAACTGTGAGGAACAGAAACAGCCCCCAGAGTGTCCACCGGCGACTATCCAGAGCTGAAGGATAAGTGGGGTGGGGGGTACTATTACTAGCGCTGCCATCACAGACTGACGGGCCACTATTGTGGGTCACAGTTACTATTTGGGCCACTATTGGGGGTCAATGTTACTACTTGGGTCACTATTGGGGGTCAATGTTACTACTTGGGCCACTATTTGGTGTCACTGTTACCGCTAGGGCAACTATTAGGGGTCACTATGTCTGCTGGGGCAATTATTGGGGGTTACTATTTGTGCTGGGGCAACTATTAGGGGTTATTATTTTTGCTGGGGCAACTATTGGGGTCACTACTACTGCTGGGGCAATTATTGGGGGTCACTATTGCTTCTGGGGCAATTATTGTTCGTCATTTGTGCTGGGGCAGTTATTGGGGTCACTATTACTGTTGGGGCAATTATTAAGGGGTCACTATTGCTGCTGGGGCAATTATTGGGGGTCATTATTTGTGCTGGGGCAACTATTTGGGCCACTACTTCTGTTGGGGCAATTATTGGGGGTCACTATTACTGCTGGGGCAATTATTGGGGTCACAATTACTGCTGGGGCAATTATTGGGGTCACTGTTACTGCTGGGGCAATTATTGGGGTCACTGTTACTGCTGGGGCAACTATTGGAGGTCATTATTTGAGCTGGGGGAATTATTGGGGGTCATTATTTGTGCTGGGGCAACTATAGGAGTCACTATTACTGCTGGGGCAATTATTGGGGGTCATTATTACTGCTGGGTCAACTATTGGGGTCACCACTTCTGCTGGGGCAACTATTGGGGGGCACTGTTGCTGCCGGGGATGCTATTGGGGGGGCACTGGTGCTGCTGGGGATGCTATTGGGGGGGCACTGGTGCTGCTGGGGATGCTATTGGGGGGGCACTGGTGCTGCTGGGGATGCTATTGGAGATGCTACTATGGGGTCTCTTCTTTATTTGTAGCGCATCCGCAGTAGCGCTTGTTGGCTCGTGTACAGGCCTCTGATCCACCGCGCATGCGCAGTAGTATCACTTCCTGGTTTCGGCTTCCACACTCTCTGGCGATGGAGGGAGTGCGCACACTGAGCAGTGAAGAAACCGGAGTGCATCATGGGAACTGGATGGTGGCGCCATCTTTAAAAGATTCAGCCTCACAGAATTACAAGGAGAAGATAAGTGGGATACAGGTAAGTGGAATAATGTTTTTGCATTTGTCACGCTGTATGTTATAATGCGTTTTCTTTACAGGGTATTAGTGGTGAAAAAAAAAATCACTTTTGGTGGCTGGACAACTCCTTTAAATGGAGAACATTGAACTCATCATTTTCCCCACACCTCAATCAACATCCGCATCAGACTTATTATTCACAATCAATGGCTCCAAAATTTCACGATTCCCACATGTCTGAGACCTCACCTTCAAACCAGACCTGCAAACCATTGCCAACAAAAATACTAGTGCATCCCCTCATCATCTAGACTACTGAAAGATCCTTCTCCGCTGTCTCCCATGCAATGTTTTTGTGGCCCTTCAATTCATCCTCAACTCTGCTACCCGGCTAATCCATGCCTTCCCCATTACTTCTCTGTCTTTCTCCTCTGCCAATCCCTTCAAATGATTTAAAGCCGTGCTGAAGAATCGCAACTGCACTGAAGTGATGCGCCTATGGGAGACTAGCCTCAATCGTACATCATAAATGCCATGATAAATTTTTTTTTTGCAGGTTGGTACAATTACTATAATACCAAAATTATATATATATATTAGGTTTTTCCACTTTTGCACAATAGAAACCCTATTTTTTGCATTGCTGCATTCGAAGTTCAATAATATTTTTATTTTTCCATAGACGGAGCACTGTGAGGGTTTTTTGTATGACAAGCTGCAGTTTATGTGGTACCATTTTGGAGTACATATGGCTTTTTTTTATCCCTTTTATTACATTATTTTGGGAGGCAAAATAGACAAAAAAAAACACATTTTGGCTCAGATTTTTTAACTTCCTTTATGTTACAGTGTTTGCCATGAGGGATACAAAGTGTCTTCATTTTATTGTATAGGTCATTACATGTGTGATGATACCAAACATGGTTTTTTATAAGGAAAGGGCTCAAAAGAGTTTTTCATTACAATATTTTTAGGTTTTTTTTTGTTTTTTTTATACGGTTTTTATTTTTTCAATTTTTTTACATCCATATATGAGAGTTGAACTTGTGAGTCTATGATCACTATGGTGATACACTGCAGTACTTCTGTGCTGCAATGCATTATGGCTAATTATAGTGATCACAGGCCATAACAGACCAGGACTCTATTATCTGGCAACCCATCGGCCCTTCGTGATTGCATAGTGTACGGCTGATGACAACACAGAGGGAGTGCTCTCTCTGTCAACCCTCTACATGCTGTAATCAACATTGAGTGTGGCATGTAATAGGTTATCATTCTGTAGCATTTGCATTACAAGCCACATTATGGGGATTTAAAAAAAATCTCCACATGGTATGGAAAAGCTCCACAATAAGTCATCATTATGTCTATTTGTGCTGCAGATTAATGTTGTGGAATTCAATTAAATATGTGACCAAATCCGAATTTGGTGTGTAGTTGCTGCGTGTGAAGGTGGCCTAAAGCCGATTTCCTTTTCCGCACTCCTGTTTTGAGTTTTAGAAACTGCATTAAAAAACACATTCATTTTTATAATTTATCTACATACAAAAACGCAACAAACCACAAAGCGTGAATAAAGTCTAAATCTCTCCTTAATCTACTTGACGGATTCTTCTCTAGTTTCGCTAGTGTCCTTGTTACTAGTCTGAAGCAGTACCCACAGCCAAATCAGGTTGCAGAGCTAGTCCTGCTCCTCCAGGATAGCATATCCATATGTGCCGTCGCAAGGTTTTTTGTCTCCCAGTATAGTCTTAAGAGCATGGAGCAGATACCAGTACATGGGCCATAACATGAGGAGCGTTGGATAAGGCAGTAGAAGAAACCAATCTAGTATCAGGCCCAATAATTGCTCCTTTGTGTGAGGAGCAGAAGGAGAACTGTCCTTCAAAATGATCTCTAGAAGGCTACTGGTCTGCATGTTTTTAACCAAACTGTTGGAAGCGAACTCAAAGAGGTCCCAACGTCCTGCAGTGGGACCTATGCTCACAGTCTAGCACTTATCAGCTCTATTGAAATTCGACACAGTACACCAGACTTGGCAGGTCCACCATTAGCCCTCTTTCTAAACACAGATGAGAGCGGATTTACATGTGATAGACATGAAATTCGCAGAATGCTGTGGTGAAGGTTATGCTGAATGATGTTGCAGGTAGCATAATCGGTTTGGTGGTAGGTCAGTGATAGTCTGTGAAGACGTATCCTTGGTGGGCAGCATAAATGTCTACATGATAGTCCATGGTATCCAGACTGCTGTTAGGTACTGAGAAATTCTGAGAGGCAGACACTGCTGCAGTGGGCTTTGGGTTCTTCCTGGTGAAGGACAATGCCTGTACTTATGTGCCAGAGTGTATAGACAGTTTCTGGATGACAAAGGCATTAATACATTGGCTGGCTCTCACAATCCCCAAACCTGAACCTAACAGTGAACCTCTGAGATGTTCGGTACCCATGCATATGACACTGCCAAGTAGTGCCACAAGGTGTCCAGAAGCTCATTGCTTTCCATTGACACGTCATTTCTGTAATCCAATGTGTGATTTAAAGGGGTTGTCCCGCGCCGAAACAGTTTTTTTTTTTTTTCAATAGCCCCCCTGTTCGGCGCGAGACAAACTCGATGCAGGCATAAAAAAAACAAACCTTCCTGTACTTACCCGAATCCCCACGCTCCGGCGACTTCTGACTTACCTTGTGAAGATGGCCGCCGGGATCTTCACCCTCGGTGGACCGCAGGTCTTCTGTGCGGTCCATTGCCGATTCCAGCCTCCTGATTGGCTGGAATCGGCACACGTGATGGGGCGGAGCTACGAGGAGCCGCTCTCCGGCACGAGCGGCCCCATTCAGAAGGAAGAAGACCGGACTGCGCAAGCGCGTCTAATCGGGCGATTAGACGCTGAAGATTAGACGGCACCATGGAGACGGGGACGCTAGCAACGGAACAGGTAAGTGAATAACTTCTGTATGGCTCATAATTAATGCACAATGTACATTACAAAGTGCATTAATATGGCCATACAGAAGTGTATACCCCAACTTTGTTTCGCGGGACAACCCCTTTAAGTGTTCCAATAATTTTTTTCAGTATTGTATCTTAAGGAGGACTTCCCACTATTCCTGGCCTGTCTGTCAGTACATACTTAATTATGGAACAACTTTTTCAACTTACCCATTGTGCTGTCGCTCTGCAACTCCACCTTAATATTTAGGAGTAAATTGACTGCTGGGTGTTACTATTCTTCTTCTTGTATTAGCAGATTTTACTGTACCTTTTGCACACGCAGGATATGGTTTATTGTGCATGGCAAACGAAACATCCCAATTTAAACGCGTATTTAGCGTTTCAGACATGTTCTTTTTTTCATGGAATGGTGTAGGATTTCACTTTGCGTACTTTGTGCACATTTGCGCACCTCCCATAGACTTCTATGGTGACCCTTGGTGTACAAATACGCACAAAAATAGAGCAGGTCCAATTTGTCTGTATGTGCAAAAAAGAAAATGAGAACAAACCTATTGAAATGAATGGGTTCTATTTTAGGTGTATTGTGCATGGTGGGCTCACCCAAGCATATTGTTATTGCGCATCGCACAATGCCAACTGATATCTATTGAGACACACACACACATCTGTGTTTTTTTTTAAACTAAAAAGTCCTACTGTCATTTGCACTAAAAAAATGCAGCGATATCGCGATTGCAAGTGTGAAGGCACCCTGAGAGTGAATGGCAGCTGACCCCCAACCCATCCCCAGTGAGGGGTGGGTGAAAGATGAGTGAGTGGACTGGACTTTTCTCACAAAGACATGTATTTAGTATATAGCATATATAGAGTTACATATATTAGTCTGGTAAACAGATGATAATTAGTTATATTGATATATTGTATGTGTATATTCATATCTTTATATAGCCCACAGATGAATATTATTGTTTGTGTGTAATTATATAAAACACATATGAATTTATAACCTTCACGTAAGCTTTAATTGATTGCCAAACACTGCCAATTACAAATAATCATAAATGTTAATCAAGGATTTTAGAAATAGGCCTCATGTCTACTAGAAAAATACAATCCGCACAGAATCTGCTGTGGATTTCCGCAGCAGATTCTGTGCAGATTTGCTTTAAATGGTACTTTTTTTGCATGCGGATATTCGCACCTATAGATAGCAATGTGGCCGATCCGCGCGGAATCCGCGATAAAATGGTGCATGCTGCCTTTTTTTTCCCGCCCGTGAAAAACGCAAATCAATTAAAATGCCATCTACGGGTGCAAAATTCAATTTAATTGATTGTGGATGGTCAATGATTCCCTATGGGCAAAATTGAATGCGGATTTCACCCGCAGAATCCGCTGCGGAATCCGCAATTCAATTTTGCTAGTGGACATGAGGCCAAACAGTCAAATCTCTAGTTTCGTTTGTAATCCGTCTGAAAGCAATTGGCCAAACTTAAAGGGGTTGTCCCGCGCCGAAACGGGTTTTTTTTTTTTTTAACCCCCCCCCCCCCCGTTCGGCGCGAGACAACCCCGATGCAGGGGTTAAAAAAACAAACCGCTCAGCGCTTACCTGAATCCCGGCGGTCCGGCGTCTTCATACTTACCTGCTGAAGATGGCCGCCGGGGTCTGCTCCCTCCGTGGACCGCAGCTCTTCTGTGCGGTCCATTGCCGATTCCAGCCTCCTGATTGGCTGGAATCGGCACGTGACGGGGCGGAGCTACACGGAGCCGGCATTCTGCACGAGCGGCTCCATTGAAGAGAGCAGAAGACCCGGACTGCGCAAGCGCGGCTAATTTGGCCATCGGAGGGCGAAAATTAGTCGGCTCCATGGGAACGAGGACGCTAGCAACGGAGCAGGTAAGTAAAAAACTTTTTATAACTTCTGTATGGCTCATAATTAATGCACAATGTACATTACAAAGTGCATTAATATGGCCATACAGAAGTGTATAGACCCACTTGCTGCCGCGGGACAACCCCTTTAAAACTAATGAAACTCGAGGTAATTATTTTCATAGGAATCAATGTAAATCTAATTAATTCGTTCTAGACATTCCAAGAAACACGCCAAACCACATTTAATAAAGAATAAATATGGTCTTTAATACCAAAAAAGCAGCCTAATGTAGAGCTGTGTGTTATATGTGGTGTTACATAGGACTGCAGGTGACATCTACTGCATTATCTGTAGAAGAAAGTTAGATACTTAGCAACAAATGAAGACAAAAGTTGCCCTATGGTGTTCCAAAAACCTTCTTTAGGCAAGCAGGGAGTGGAGATGCCAGACCAGGTCCGGATCCAAACCCACATCAACTTTAATCAAAATATAGATTCTTGGTAGCATTAGATGTATTAAAAAAAAAAAAATCACTTTTTATTCCTGGCAATGTTTCGACCTATGTAAACAGGTCTTTATCAAGCTCAGCTAGCATAGACCATATAAATACCCACATACAGATAATTCACAACTTAGTTACAGCTGGGTCATACCACGTTGTTGCAATCACCCATCGGGGGGGTATAAGACCATGCACGTAATTCTGGCAATTTAACCCTATAAAGGCTAAACAAACCTATTCTGCACAGGGTCCCAAAGAATGGTGGTTATCTCCGCCGGATCCTAGCAGTGGATTAAGCATATTCCGGAGTTCAACACTCCAACATGTGTCACCTGCATCGTCATCAGTGTGCAAGCAGTAAGAACATGTGCGTGAATACACAAGTCTCCCGGTGCCTCAGGAAGTCCGAAAATAGCATAAAAGAGCAGCACCACCAGGTCCAGAAATGTTGACTTTATTCAATCCATAAAAATGGGGCAGCAACGTTTCAACTCCACATGGAGTCTTTTTCAAGCCAGGTAAAGAACTGGCTCAGAGATAGAAAGCAGAAAGCAGAGGATGGCAGTTAATGATTTGTACTCTGATTGGGCCACCGTTGCTAGTGGGGTGCCACAGGGTTTAGACTTAACTGGAGCATTCAATGCCAGTTAGCTGCTGCAAAGGCAAATAAAGTTTTGTGGTGCATTAAAAGAGGTATAGAGGCGAAGGATGAAAGCATTATTCTTCCACTATACAAGGCAATTGTCAGGTCTCACATGGAATATGGTGTACAGTTCTGGACACTGGTACTCAGGGTAGACACTGCAGCGCTTGAGGGGGTTCAAAGAAGGGCAGTTAAATTAATAAACGGAATGGGAGGACTGGAATACCCAAAGAGACTATCAAAATTGGGATTATTGGCCCTGGAAAAAAGACGGCTAAGGGGCGACCAAATAACCATGTATAAATACATTAGGGGACAATACAAGGATCTTTGCCATGATCTGTTTATAGCCAGGACTATGATGGTAACAAGAGTGCCTCTTCTATGTTTAGAGGAAACAAGGTTTCATCACCAACACAGAAGGGGGTTCTATACTGTAAGAGCAGCGAGATTGTGGAATTCTCTGCCTGAGGATGTGGTGATGGCAAAAATTGATAGAGGAGTTGAGGAATGGACTAGACGTCTTTTTAGACGACTAGGACATTACAGGATATAAACCTTAAATAACCGAGAGGGTTGTTGATCCAGGGATCTTTCGACTGCCGGACTTGGAGTCAGGTAGGAACTTTTCAAATGTTGATCCAGGGATAATTCTGACTGCCATCATGGAGTAGGGAAGGAATTTTTCCTCCAAAATGGGGTAAATTGGCTTCTATCTCATTGGGGTTTTTCTTGTTCATCGTTCAGTTTCTGCATGCAGAAAACTAAATGACTTATCGTTATGTGTAAGCAGGCAGTTGTTCACTTATGAATGACTGCTTGCTTACTGTGAAAGGAGCAGGGCAGGCCAGGATGATCCCTGGCCTTCTCTGCCTCCGATAGGTGAATAAGCCAACTATGATTTTTATGCATGCATAAAATGAACGACGAACGAAAACTGAACGATTATCGATCATTGCTCAGTCAATGGCTCATGTTTAGACCAAACAATTATAATTTACTTTTGCTCATTTGAACGATTTTTTTGAATGATCACTGCTCAATCTAAAAGCACCTGTAATCACACCTATCCAGGGGTTTGGGTCACAGTTATCCACCAATGAAGGGAGCAGTATACGGAAGTCACAGTGTTTGCTGCATAGCATCTCAGTGCCCTGTGGGAAAACATCATTCATGTGTATGAACCCATTCAAATGATTGACGTTCCCATTTGTTTGTCTCGCAATGCACAAATCTCGCACGATTTTCTCACCCTAATGAAGATTGTGGGTTGATCAGGGTTATAATTATGTCATCCACAAATAAGCCAATTTTGTGTTCTCTTCCCCTATAGTAATTCCAGATACCGCTTTTGCATTCCTTACCCATTCCACTAAGGGTTCCATGGTCAGAATAAATATTAAAAGTGAAAAAGGACATCCTTGCAGATTGCCGTTGGTGTTATTAAATGTTTTAGAGGTGTATCCTGATGTTAGAATAGCAGCAGATGTGAGGGAGTTTAGTGCCAAAATTGAGTCATATACTACTCCAGATATCCCAAATTTTAATAGAATTTCACTTAAGTATATCCAATGGACACCCATTAAACGGTGTCTACGCATCGAAGGAAAAAGGCTGAGAAGGCACCCAAGTTAATTCCGATAAGGTTAGTAAAGTTTACAAATCTACGGGAACCTCCAACAGAGTACCCACCCTTAACAAATCCCACCTGATCTTGACAAAGTAGAGTGGATAAAATATCAGCCAACCCCATTCTTCCCTGTTTTATCTGCAGCGACTAAGTTTAAAAAGTGTCCCCCAATTTTAGAAGATACTATACATTGAAACAACAGATCAGTGAAGAATATGTCTATGTGATTGTAGGTCTTCTGCATGTGTGAAAAAGTAGTAATCTTTTTTAGCAAGATCTTGCAACCTCTATACATCAGGAAAATGTTCTTTTTGTGTCAATTGATAAAACACACTGATTTGTATTTGGCAAACTAGAAGCAGACAAATCGAGATGGCCACATAACTCAGTTAAACTCTCCTGCAATCAGGATAGACCCATTATTATAATGGATGATTTCTTGAAAAAAGCGGGATAAAATGTTGTTTTTGTTTTTTGTTTGTGGCATACTTTATATTACTAATTGTACAAACCAAGATAATGTATCTTCTGTTTAGGTCGATAAAGGACTGAATTGGAGGAAAAGCGAAATTATTTTTCATCGCAATGACTACACATTTTTTCTTTAATTGCTGGAGCAGCAAGAATTTATGGGAAATGGTTGTTTTAACCAGTGAATGTTCACCTGATTAAGGCTTTATACCCACGGCTGGATCGGATTTTGACCCGGTGCCCCCCAGAGACCCTATGCTTACCTGTCCGGATCCACTGCGAGTGTCTTGGCAGGTGAGCCTGTAATGCGATTTCCCGCGCTACTTTCGCAGTGCTTACTGTGGAAGTATTGCGGGACGGACGGCTTTCTTTGACTACAATGGAAGCCTTCTGTGCGATTTTCCACACAGATGAGAATATGCTGTGATTCTTCCCCGCAAGCGGAAAATTGCAGCTGATTCCCGCTAGTGGGCAGGGGAGAATCTTTTATCATAGCATGTCTATGGATGGGCATTGCTGCAGAATTCACAGCGGGCGTATGGCTGCAAATTCCGCAGCGATAATCCATCCATGGGCATTCGGCCTAAGGTGCGATGCTTGTATGCACAAGATGTCTGCATTCAAGCTTTAAAAGGACTGCTAATTATGTGGAAGACCATTTCTAAAGTTTATATAAATGGAGTGAAACATCTTGTGACCAGCCAATATGTGGGTATAGAATCCTCTGTAGAAGCCTAGGAAATTGCAAGCACAATTCAAAAACTGATAGTAACTTTAATTAACATGATATGTTTGGATATGCAATGACCCTTTAGTGATTATACAAAAGGGGGTTCAGAAGTTAAGAACATCTAACTAAAATGTGCGTGTATGCCACTCCTTGGCTATGATGCACTTAGTATGTAAGGCATCCTGAGAAGGATACTCAAAAGAAACATCAAAAAAGCTAAACAAAATTTAACCACAATAAATGATGTTGTAAAGGCAAAAAATAGTTATGCACGCCATTACACCCACAAAACTGGGAGGTGTTTGGCCACAAAATGAGATTTTTCATCTTTAAGGGGTTGATTTTGTCAACCATTCATCTTGCAGTCTTGTAGCTTACTTTCCTCAAGGTGAATTTGAAATAGTAGTGAGTTCCCAGACCTGGAGAAGCTCTGTCAGCTTGTAAGAAGAGTCAAAAACTAGTTTCTTCCACTCTCGTTACCACTTATTTCACAGGAAACCTCCATTTGTAAGAGATATTGTTGGCACGTAGAATTTTCGTGGCAGTAGCAAATTCCCAACGTCTTGGCAGAGTGACCTCAGATAATTCAGTAAATGTGGAAATGTATTTTAAGCTGTCTGGAAGGTTTTGTACATTCTTAGCCACTAGCATCAGTTTATCTTTAAAATGGTAGAAATAATAATCTTTATTTGGATAGCGCCAACTTATTCCGCAGCGCTTTCAAGCATGGGAGAAAACACAACAATTACATGTGATATACAATCAGTTTTTAAACAAACAGGGTTGGGGTGGTACAGGAAGTAGAAAGGGGGGATGAGGCAGGGGAGAACACAGGCAGTACAGATAGTCCCCGACTTGCGAACATTCGACTTACGAATTTCGCTAGATACGAACTATCTGTTCTGCACAGTATGATGTAATGCTATGGCATTACATCAGGCTGTGCAGGGACCGGACAAGCTTCTATCAAGCCTGATAGAAGCCTGTCCGGTCAGATCGCGGTTGCTAGGCAGCCGGGGGCCTTCTGAAAGGCCCTGGGGCTGTCTAATGCAGAGCGCCTATCAAGCCGTGCGCTTGATGGGCACTCTGCATAGACAGCCCTGGGGCCTTTCAGGAGGTCCCCGGCTGCCTAGCAACCACACAGCGTCCCGCGATCTCATCGTGGGACACTGTACGGGCCCCTGAACGTCGGGTGCAGGCTGTTTCTTACAGCGGGCACCCGGCGGCAGCAGTTCCGACGAGCCACGCCGCTCGGCGGAACTGTTAACACTCTAAATACCGCTGTCAGAGCGGTATTTAAAGTGTTAACAGTTCTGACAAGCGGTGCGGCTCGTCAGAACTGCTGCCGCCGGGTGCCCGCTGTAAGAACAGCCAGCAACCGACGTTGTATGGAGCGGGATCCACCCGCGATCCCACTCCATACAACCATTTGTTCGACTTGCGAACAAAACGGACTTGCGAACGGGCTCCCGGAACGGAACCTGTTCGCAAGTCGGGGACTATCTGTACTGGAATTAGATGTGGAAATCAATTAGAAAGCAAACAGGGTGGGGTGGTAAGGAGGTACAGGGGTAGAGGTTGTATGTGAAAGGCAGGGTGGAAGGTGTGAGGAGCTAAAGGGAGGGGCGGGGGACTAGGTCAGGGGATTTGGTATGCCTCCCTGAAGAGGTGAGTTTTTAAGGCGCATCTGAAATTTCGTGCATCGGGAATTGTCCGGATGCCTTGGGGTAGAGCGTTCCAGAGAATGAGTGCTGCTCTGGTGAAGTCCTGTAGGCGAGCATGTGAGGTTCATATTAGAGGTATTTTGTCTGTGTAAGCGGATCGGAGTGTGCAGGCTGGGTAGTGTACAGACAGGAGGGAGGCAATGTACAGTATATTCTTGGATGCATAACTACTTTTTATCACAGTAAACTTTATTGATATTTATCGTATATATGTGAACCCATTTATTCTCGCCATGGAACTCACCATAAAACAGACTTTGTAAAAAAAAGTTTGACACATACAAGGATCTAGTATACCCATGACTATTATTTACATATTATCACAACAGCCCTGCAAGAAGGTGCATTGCCAGTGTCCTTCACAGATGATACTGTAGTGCTCATCCTAAAACCCAATAAAAGGCTATGTAATTGTATGACTCATGTTGTGTATATTTCCCCCGATTTACAAAGTACTGTGGAACATGTTGGCGCTATACAAATAAAGATCATTATTACTAGCTTGATACCCACGACTTCATCCACGTGGAATTTGTTTGTTTGTTTTTTAAAATCAAAACTGTGTTTTGCTGTATATTGAAACGTAAAAAGTTGAAATAGTGAAAGTAATGTAACTGCAATATACTATGTCAGCACAGTTCTGTAGACTACATTTTTGGTCTTGTCATCTTTTGCTAGGTTACAAAGGTTTTGTGGGCTGTATACACATGAGCATGCCACATACAGTTGCCCGTGAGAAAAATGTTGTTGTTTTTTCTAAATGTACACCTGCTACCTTAAGTGTTTGCCCTTGAGCCTTATCGATAGTCATCGCAAATGCTATTTTTAGAGGGAATTGCAGCCTTTTAAATTGAAAAGGCAAATCCGCCGGTATTATAAGAATGCGTGGAATTAAAACACTTTTTCCTTTTGCTATTCCAATTATAATAATGGCTCTTACAATATTTCACCCAAGGTATGTCATTTGTGATCTTCGCAGCTCAAGCTGTGCTAGAGCTATGCATTAGCTCTGACTTACGCAGCATATTAAAAGACAAAAAAAATAGACAGGAAAAACGAGCAAAAGGAAACCATTTCTTACACAGCTAAGCTAAAATTAAAGCTGCGCTGTGATTGGTTCCTATGTGTAAAACAGATTTTCTTTCGAATCTCAATCCATGTTAAAGTGTCTTTTGTTCAAGTTTTAAGGCAAAATCTGTCTGTCCCATACAGACCAAATTTCATTTGTTATACTGCTGAGGTCAGAAACGCTATATTTTCTCCTTAGGGAGAGCACCTAGACTAAGGAGTGAGGAGACTCAAATGGCCATGCACGCTCCTCTGGGTAATATGCAAATAAGGGAGGTAAAATGAAAGCTGCGCTGTGGTTGGTTGCTAGAGCATAGCTTACATTTCTTACACAGCTGAGGTAAAATAAAAGCAGCGCTGTGATTGGTTGCTATTTGTTATACTGCTGCGGTAAAATAAAAGCTGCTAATGTTCAAGTTTTAATCCCAGGCAACGCCGGGTATCCCTGCTAGTGGTATATGTGCGGCAATGACGTCTGCCCTCACGTGTCTGCCCATTTGGGGAGGCCTAGCTTGTGATGTGCACCCCTTTAAAGGGGTTGTCCCGCCGCCCAAACTGATTTTTTTCCCCCCATGAATGCCCTGTGGAGTAAAAGCATCACACACTACGGCTTTACCCATAAAAAAAAACGATATTTTGACCTTTTTATTCCTTTTCTTCCCCTTATAAAGATGGTCTAAAGGATTTTTCAAAGATGGCGCCGCTGGGTAGTTCCCATGATGCACTGCTGCCTCTCTCTCCTCAGCGTGCGCGCTCCCGATGATGCCGGTCACATGACTGGAGGACCGGCGTCATAATGGAGATGCACGCTTCACTGCTTTGAATGGAGCAGGCATCCGGCCGGCTCCATTCAAAGCAATGAGAGGGCAGGGAGAGCAGTGCGATCTCCTGCTACTGCTGTGACAGCTGTAGCAGGAGATTCCTTCATCTCCCCGGTATGTCCCCTCATCACTGGACACTGTGACAACAGTGTCCCAGCGTCCAGTGATGAGGGGACATGCTGGGGAGTTGAAGGAATCTCCTGCTACAGCTGTCACAGCAGAAGCAGGAGATTGTGATCTCTAGCAGTACTTTCAATAGCAGAGGATCGCGATCCTCTGCTATTGAAAGTTAAAGTAGCACCAAACATGCCCTACACACACACACATGCCCCCCCTCACAGTGCCCACACACATGCCCCCTCTCACAGTGCCCCCTCCACACTGCCCCGCACACAGTCCCCCCCTCCACAGTCCCCCCTCCAGTGACCCCCCCACAGTCCCCCCCTTCAGTGTCCACACACAGTGCATCCCCCCACAATAACCTCCCCACAGTGCCACCACACAGTGGCTTCCACAGTACACCCCCTCAGTGCCCGTTCACAGTGCACCCCCCACAATGCCCTCCCACAGTGCCCCCACGACATTCCCCCCCCCAGTGCACTCTTGCACAGTGTCCCCCCACAGTACCCCCCCTCAGTGCCCCCCCCACCACAGTGCCCCCCCCCCAAATGCCACCCCACAGTGCCCTCACCACAGTGTCCTCCACAGCCCCCCCCCACCCCACGACCCATCATTCACAATAGACACAGCTCACCTCCTCCTCTCCCTGCACAGGCAGGATTACACCCTGGGATAAATTACTATGACAGCCCCCCTCCCACCCCACAGCGACAGATTACTGTGACAACACCCCCACCAAGTCTATGTGACAGCACCCCCACCTCCGCAAGAAGTCTATGTGACAGCACCCAACAGCGACAAGTCTATGTGACCGCACACTCCATAGCGACAGGTCTATGTGACAGCACCCCCACCCCCGCAAGAAGTCTATGTGACAGCACCCAACAGCGACAAGTCTATGTGACAGCACCTCCACCTCCGCAAGAAGTCTATGTGAAAGCACCCAACAGCGACAAGTCTATGTGACAGCACCCCCACCCCCGCAAGAAGTCTATGTGACAGCACCCAACAGCGACAAGTCTATGTGACAGCAAACTCCACAGCAACAAGTCTATGTGACAGCACCCCCACCCCCGCAAAAAGGTCTATGTGACAGCACCCCCACCCCACAAGAAGTCTATGTGACAGCACCCAACAGCGACAAGTCTATGTGACAGCACCCCCACCTCCGCAAGAAGTCTATGTGACAGCAAACTCCACAGCGACAAGTCTATGTGACAGAACCCCTCTCTCCGCCATCCGCTGTACCAGCGACAGCCAGCCCCTGCCTCCCAACCCAGGACCCCAGTGACAGCACCCACAACCCCCCCCACCAAGACCAGTGGCAGCCCGGCCCCGCCTCCCAACCCAGGACCCCAGTGACAGCATCCACAACCTCCCCACCAAGACCAGCGACAGCCCGCCCCCGCTCACCCCAAACCAGTGACATGTGCATACACCCTCCCCCCACACCACTGACATGTGCCTACACCCGCACCCTCCCTCCCCCCACACCACTGACATGTGCCTACACCCGCACATTCCCTCCCCCCACACCACTGACATGTGCCTACACCCGCACCCTCCCTCCCCCCACACCACTGACATGTGCCTACACCCGCACCCTCCCTCCCCCCACACCACTGACATGTGCCTACACCCGCACCCTCCCTCCCCCCACACCACTGACATGTGCCTACACCCGCACCCTCCCTCCCCCCACACCACTGACATGTGCCTACACCCGCACCCTCCCTCCCCCCACACCACTGACATGTGCCTACACCCGCACCCTCCCTCCCCCCACACCACTGACATGTGCCTACACCCGCACCCTCCCTCCCCCCACACCACTGACATGTGCCTACACCCGCACCCTCCCTCCCTCCCCCCACACCACTGACATGTGCCTACACCCACACCCTCCCTCCCTCCCTCCACACCACTGACATGTGCCTACACCCGCACCCTCCCTCCCTCCACACCACTGACATGTGCCTACACCCGCACCCTCCCTCCCTCCCTCCCTCCACACCACTGACATGTGCCTACACCCGCACCCTCCCTCCCTCCACACCACTGACATGTGCCTACACCCGCACCCTCCCTCCCTCCCTCCCTCCACACCACTGACATGTGCCTACACCCGCACCCTCCCTCCCTCCCTCCACACCACTGACATGTGCCTACACCCGCACCCTCCCTCCCTCCCTCCACACCACTGACATGTGCCTACACCCGCACCCTCCCTCCCCCACACCACTGACATGTGCCTACACCCGCACCCTCCCTCCCCTACACCACTGACATGTGCCTACACCCGCACCCTCCCTCCACACCACTGACATGTGCCTACACCCGCACCCTCCCTCCCTCCACACCACTGACATGTGCCTACACCCGCACCCTCCCTCCCTCCCCCCACACCACTGACATGTGCCTACACCCGCACCCTCCCTCCCTCCCTCCCCCCACACCACTGACATGTGCCTACACCCGCACCCTCCCTCCCTCCCCCCACACCACTGACATGTGCCTACACCCGCACCCTCCCTCCCTCCCCCCACACCACTGACATGTGCCTACACCCGCACCCTCCCTCCCTCCCCCCACACCACTGACATGTGCCTACACCCGCACCCTCCCTCCCTCCCCCCACACCACTGACATGTGCCTACACCCGCACCCTCCCTCCCTCCCCCCACACCACTGACATGTGCCTACACCCGCACCCTCCCTCCCTCCCCCCACACCACTGACATGTGCCTACACCCGCACCCTCCCTCCCTCCCCCCACACCACTGACATGTGCCTACACCCGCACCCTCCCTCCCTCCCCCCACACCACTGACATGTGCCTACACCCGCACCCTCCCTCCCTCCCCCCACACCACTGACATGTGCCTACACCCGCACCCTCCCTCCCCCCACACCACTGACATGTGCCTACACCCGCACCCTCCCTCCCCCCACACCACTGACATGTGCCTACACCCGCACCCTCCCTCCCCCCACACCACTGACATGTGCCTACACCCGCACCCTCCCTCCCCCCACACCACTGACATGTGCCTACACCCGCACCCTCCCTCCCCCCACACCACTGACATGTGCCTACACCCGCACCCTCCCTCCCCCCACACCACTGACATGTGCCTACACCCGCACCCTCCCTCCCCCACACCACTGACATGTGCCTACACCCGCACCCTCCCGCCCTCCCCCACACCACTGACATGTGCCTACACCCGCACCACTGACATGTGCCTACACCCGAACCCTCCCACCCTCCACACCACTGACATGTGCCTACACCCGCACCGCAGTGACATATCCAGCAGCTGAAGACGATCCGCCATGGCAAGCTACTCCTTCTGCGGGAGCCAGGAGGTGAAGCCGTTGCCATGGAGTGAGAAGACTATGCATGCGCCTGCCCCAGGCGCGTTCACAGGACCCGACCAGCCGGCCAGAGCTACTGCGCATGTGTGACTAATGGGTGAAGAGACACCGCTGGAATGGTCGGAGCCAAGGCAGCGGACCGGTAAATATAGGGGGGGGGGTCACCGGATCAGGTATATATCTTCTGTATGGCGTATTTTCAAAGCACACATTATATTACGAAGTGCTTTGTATTGGCCATAGAGAAGTATATAGATTCAAATTGCACGGTGGGACAACCGCTTTAACTGTAGAATGGCAAATTCTGAGGTACGTTTAGTCCCACTTTAGAAATGCATCCAGTTATTCTATACAGCTGCCCCAATTATAAACCTTACATAAATGGTAATCTCAAGAAACGCTTCACCCTTCACAACAGAGCCAGATAGGACTGGCCACTTTCTCCTGTTTATTCTTGCAATTGAAGCATTAGTGATTAAAATCAGGTAAGACTCCAAATTTTTCAGAATCCATAATTGTAGCAGAAAACAATTGAATTGGACTTCTTGCAGATGACACACTATTAGCCAACTACTACCCTTCCACATTCCATCACCTATTTTTAATAAATTGAACTCTTTTTTTCTGGATTACTGATCCACTGGTGTATATCTGTGCATTTGCCACTGGGTCAAAAAATGTGGGACAATCATATTCATTAAAGGGGTTGTCCCGCGCCGAAACGGGTTTTTTTTTCTTTCAATAGCCCCCCCGTTCGGCGCGAGACAAACCCGATGCAGGGATAAAAAAAAAAAAAAACGGGTAGTACTTACCGAATCCCCGCGCTCCGGTGACTTCTTACTTACCTTGCGAAGATGGCCGCCGGGATCTTCACCCACGGTGGACCGCAGGTCTTCTGTGCGTTCCATTGCCGATTCCAGCCTCCTGATTGGCTGGAATCGGCACACGTGACGGGGCGGAGCTACGAGGAGCAGCTCTCCAGCACGAGCAGCCCCATTCAACACGGAGAAGACCGGACTGCGCAAGCGCTGAAAATTAGACGGCACCGTGGAGACGAGGACGCTAGCAACGGAACAGGTAAGTGAATAACTTCTGTATGGCTCATAATTAATGCACAATGTACATTACAAAGTGCATTAATATGGCCATACAGAAGTGTATACCCCCACTTTGTTTCGCGGGACAACCCCTTTAAAGTTCACCGCCCTACATCATTTTTATTCACGGATAGCCTATCTTCAATAAATTTAGGGCCAGAAAAATATAGGTAGTTGGTCAGAATAATAGAATGAGTTTAAAAGATACAAGCCACATTACGGACACCAGAGCTGCATCTCATGCCTTCCTTGGACTGCCTCTTACGCACATTTTATCTACTTCTACATTAGTAGATTGGACGCTGACTGTAGTTTTCTATTCTGTTGAGATCTTGTTAGTTTATATTAATGACTAAGTATAATTTGCGCAATAGTATCGCTGGAGCATAATCGGTTTTTAGATCTCTATGACATAATTCTATATCTTCACAGATTAACCCCTTGACACCCTTGGGCATACATGTAAAGCCTCCTGCGTTGGGTTTTGTATGGAGCAGGATGGCGAGCCAATCCGACTCCACATACAGCGGCTGCATTTGTCATGGCAGCCCAGGGCTGCCATGTATTTCTGCCTAGAATGACCACAGAAATAGCATACATTGTAATAATGAAGTATTGCAGTATATGATGTAAGCAATTAACCCCTTGAGTGGCACGCCCGGAAATTTTCCGGGACGAGCTCCACTGCTCATAGCGACACTATGGGAGCTGCAGAGCACAATGCCACAAGCTGTGACAGTGTGCTCTGCCTGCACAGACCCACAAAGAACAAAGCAAGGGCTTTGAAAAACCAGCAGAAGATATTGCCGGCATATCGGCAATGTCCTGCTTTGTTTACAGGTTGCCATGGAGACCATCGGCTTGTCAGAAGCAAGCCGATGGTCTCTGTGACAGGGAGAGCTTGGTGCTTGGCTGTGAGAGGACAGCTAGGTACCTGCTCTTAAAGCAGAGATCAGAGAAAACCTGCGATCTCTGCTGTGTTAACCCTTTACATGCTGCAGTCTATGTGACTGCAGCATGTAAAGGGCTGTCACCATCAGACCCCCGGAATGTGATCAGGGGTCCTGATGGGTCCCTGTGCAAGTCCCCTAAAGGGACAAAAAAAAAGTTTAAAAAAAAAAAAAAAAAAAAAAGTTAAAAAATTATTAAAAATTTTTTAATAAAAACACTTGTCTCCCTTTACTTTGTAAAAAATCAAAAATATAATCACACATGTGGTATCCATGTGCGTCGTAATGACCCAGAGAAGGAAGTTAATACATTATTTAACACCTTAATGACATGGCCCCTTTTTTTCTTTTTTCCCCATTTCTTTTTTTCCTCCCCCCCGTTTAAAAAAATCACAACTTGTCCCGCAAAAAACAAGCCCTCATATGGCCATGTCAATGGAAAAATGAAAAAGTTATGGCTCTTGAGACGCAACTGCAAAATTAGTTGAAATTCAATGATTAGACCATTTTAAAAAACCTGCCCTGGTGGGCACGACAGGGTGGTAGGAAACCCGCCACTCAAGGGGTTAAACCATCACAAGTTCAAGTCCCCTATGGGGACTAAAAAGAACAGTGAAAATGAGTGGAAAATAAAGACTTTATTAAAAAAAAACACAACACCTATTTTCTCATATTCATATTAACTCCTTCGTGACCAAGCCTGTTTGCGCCTTAATGACCAGGACAAATTTTGGAAATCTGACATGTGTCACTTTAACATAGAATAAGGCCTCCTTCCCACAAACGGATTTACGCCGCGTAAATTCGCGGCAAAAATCCGCTGCGTGGCCCCCTGCTATTAGGTTCTATTGAACCTAATAGCACAATGCTCACGATGCGTAATTCCACCGCGGAATTACGCACCGCGATTTCTCCCGTCCTCACCCGCAGCATGCTCTATTTTCTGCGGGTGAGGACGGGCTGTACGCGCTGACGGCTTCCATTGCAGTCAATGGAAGCCGTCCGTTCACGCTATCTCCCGCTGTAACCAGCGGGAGATAGCGTGAAAAAACGCTTTCCCGCCCACCGCCGTGCGTCATATGACGCCATATGACGCGGCCGGCCGCGGCACGTGACACGGCCGGCCGCGGCACGTGACACGGCCGGTGACGCGGCGGCGGTGGGCGGTGATGGGCGGTGACGCGGCGGCGGGCGGGGAAGCGATTTCACGCTATCTCCCGCAGGTAAGTATAGGGGCTCTGGGGGGCGCCGTGACGGGCTTCACTGCGTAATATTACGCGGCGGAGCCCGTCACGCTCGTGGGAAGGAGGCCTAACTCTGAAAAACTTCTGCATATCTAAGTGATTCTGACATTGTTTTTTGTCACATATTGTACTTCATTTAGGTCGTAAAAATAGACGGGATTTATGTATATTTATTAAAAGCACCAAAATTGTGATGATTTTGAATAAATTGTCATTTTTTCACATTTTAAACTGCAATATATCAAATATGTGCAAACATATGGTACACATTTTTGATAAGATCTATATTTCAATGTTTACTATATTCTGGAAGCACATTTGAAAAACTGTAGATTTTTTTAGCAATTTAGGAGACGTTCAAATTTAACATTATTAACATTTTGAGGAACATTTTGTTTTCCTGCACCAAGCCAAGATTGCAAAGGCTTATAGGTGTCAGAATGATAGATACCCCCATAAATGACCCTACTTTAAATAACACATCCCTCAATGTATTGAGGGGCGTCATTTGTATTTTGGTCCCTAGTTTTTTTTTTTTAGAAAACGCAATTTAGAGAAAAAATAAAAGTTAAAGGGGTTGTCTCGCGGCAGCAAGTGGGGTTAAGCACTTCTGTATGGCCATATTAATGCACTTTGTAATATACATCGTGCATTAAATATGAGCCATGCAGAAGTTATTCACTTACCTTCCCTGCGCTGGCGTCCCCGTCTCCGTCTAACTTCAGCGTCTAATCGTCCGATTAGATGCGCTTGCGCAGAAGGGTCTTCTGCCTTCGGCTCGGTCTGGCACGAGCGGCGTTCTGGCTCCGCCCCTTCTACGCGTCATTGAGTAGCTCCGCCCCGTCACGTGTGCCGATTCCAGCCAATCAGGAGGCTGGAATCGGCACACGTGACGGGGCGGAGCTACGCAATGACGCATAAAAGGGGCGGAGCCAGAACACCGCTGCTGCCGGACAGACCCGAAGGCGGAAGACCCTTCTGCGCAAGCGCGTCTAATCGGACGATTAGACGCTGAAGTTAGACGGAGACGGGGACGCCAGCGCAGGGAAGGTAAGTGAATAACTTCTGCATGGCTCATATGTAATGCACGATGTATATTACAAAGTGCATTATTATGGCCATACAGAAGTGCTTAACCCCACTTGCTTTCGCGAGACAACCCCTTTAATATATTTGCAACTATGTCATTTTAAAGACCTGCTTTTTTTATATGGAGCACATGAAAATGAGGATTTACACCCAAAAATGGATACCCCCATTTGTCTTGTGTTCAGAACCATACCTATTGCAGCTCTAATCTTATGGCTGGATTCACACGAACGTATATCGGCTCTGTTTTCACGCCGAGCTGATATACGTCGTCCTCATCTGCGGGGAGGGGAGGATGGAAGAGCCAGGAGCAGGAACTGAGCTCCCGCCCCCTCTCTGCCTCCTTTCATTGCAAATAGTGCAGAGAGGCTGAGAGGAGGCAGAGAGGGGGGGCGGGAGCTCAGTTCCTGCTCCTGGCTCTTCCATCCTCCCCCCCTGCAGATGAGGACGACATATATCGGCTGGGCATGAAAACCGAGCCGCTATACTTTCGGGTGAATCCAGCCTAAGTCTGTATGCACAATGGGGGCCCAAAACAAAAAGAGCAGTCGGTGGCTTTCAGAACAGACATTTTGCTTGAAGGTGTTTTAGGCTCCACTGCCCATTTGTAGAGCCCTTGAGCTACCAAAACGATGGAGATCTCCCACAAATGCCCCTATTTTGAAAACTAGACCCCTTAATGAAGTCATCTAAGTGTGTACTGTGTATTTTGAGCTCACAGTTTTTGAATAAATCTAAGCAAAACAGAAGGAAAAAAATTATGATTTTTATTTTTAGGCAATTGTGTCTTTTTCAGTTTTTTCTTGCACAGCACAAATATGAATGAAGACTTGCACCTCAAAGTGGATAACGTTGTTTGTCCTGTGCTCAGAAATACCTATTGTGGCCCTAATCTGCTTACTGGACACATGGCCAGGCCTCTAATGGAGGGAATACCCTTTGGCTTTTAGGGCACAACTGAATAAATAACCAATAAATAACAATAACTTGTGCAGTAAAAAAAAAATTGACCCCCTGAAAAGAATCCCACATTGCAAAAGGCATCGCAGTAGTCGGACAATCCAACAACTACTTCAACCACCATAGGGCTAACGGTAGAACTAGAGTCATCACTGCCAGAATGTATTTCTGCCTCCAACGCAGTTTTGATATTGCCACCAGAACTGCTGGAACAAAGCCCTGCTATGCACTATACCTCCAACGCGTCATTTTAGATTTGTTTTTTAATGGACATATAAGACCAGACAGAAAGAAATTGAACAAGAAGAAAAATGAACCCAGGCGTTCTTCACTAATCTCTGGGATGTCTCTGACAATTCTGCACCCAGGTCCTAAGGCTAACCTCACACAAGCGAGTGTGATATGGGGCCGTGATGCTCGCCTTCCATGTGAAAACCCTCTGGGTGCGAGGAGTTTTCATAGCAAAACAGCCTTGCATCACTTCAGGAATGCTGGAATCCCCTGGCATGGCTGTCAGCCGCGGCAGAGTATCGCAGTTTCTCCAACAGTTTTCAATGTAAGACCTTGCAGTGTGTGCACCTAGCACGTGGTGCGATGCTGCTGCCGGCCCCATTGTAAACAATGGGCACTGCAATGCGAGAGCACGCAAGATAAAGCGTGCTGCGATTTATTTCTCGCATAGCATCGCAGTGCCATGCAGGAAAGTAGCGCTCATGTGTATGACCCCATCAAAAGACTGGGGTTCATATTTGTGCGTCTCGCAATGCACAGATCTCTGGCGATTTTGTCACCTGTGGGTTGTTTTTTTTTTAAACTTTTACATGAAGGAAGTTATCAATTGGATAATATCAATCACATGTTGGGGCCCAGACACTGCTCCAGGCCCAGGAGCAAGGAGATTTTAAATGTACTCAACTTCTGTGCATGCGTCCGCCATCGGGTGCATGCTTAGAAGATGGAGAAGGTCCGTGGAGGGGATATTGTCAGGGGATATCTCTGAAGGCCTCAGGTAAGAAGTTTCATCGGTGAGGGTAGTGATGAGTGACCATACTCGCTAAGGGCAATTGCTCAAGCGAGCCTTGCCCTAGGCGAGTACCTGCCCGCTCGAGAGAAAAGGTTTGGCTGCCAACGGCGGGGGAGAGCGAGGAGGAACAGAGGGGAGATCTCTCTCCTCCCCCTCACTGCCGCAACTCACCTGTCACCTGCGCCGGCAGCCGAACCTTTTCTCTCGAGTGGGCAGGTACTCGCTAAGGGCAAGGCTCGCTCATCTCTAGTGAGGGGTAATAGAAACTTTAAAAAGCTAAAGTTTTAGGCCTTACATCTGCAGGCTGATCGCTTCTGTATACGGGAGCCGCGGCGGAATCCAACCCTGACCGCGGCCAGCGACCCTGTGTATTCTTTTTTTTTTTTTACTGCAGATGAGTGCGAAGTGCCGGTCAGTGCACAGGCGCAATAGTCTTGTTTTTTATTTACACTTCTGCTTCCACAATCCGTGGCACGGACACAGTGTCAGCTGCGCCAGTGCCACAGATCGGATGGCTTCCATTGACTTCAATGGAAGCCGTCCATGCGGGGAAACTGCAGAAAATGTAGCATGCTGCAGGTGTTTACCACATGTGCGATCTGCATGCCCGGAAAAAATATAACCGGCAGGTCATTAATTAGGTCATTGTGTCAGTTTCTGCGCGGCCACAACATGCGGATGGGGTTTTTGCAAATGTCGTCCACTTTGCTGCTTTATCCCGGGATAAAAAGCTGCGAGCGGAACGTCCGTGCAGAAAGGCTGCAGCCATTCCGCCCGTGTGACCCCAGCCCTGTGTGAGCGGACCATCCGAGAGCAGCGGGCGCTATACGCCGCGCACATCCGCCTGCGTGAAGGAACCCCAAGCGTCTGCGCCCCAGGACTCGGATCTCCCAGGTAATTAGTTGTATACCCCAATACACGACGCCATGGCTTACTGCGGCCGACGAGCTGCTGCCACACGTGGGAAATCACTAAAAAGCGTAAAATCATTAACCCCTTTGTAGACTTCCGTGAAGATCACCTCACGATGGGCTACAGTGCGGGTGACGCCACCCCAGCGGCACTGACGCACCCGTCTGTCAGACAGAAAGCGGCCACTAACGGAGCCCCCACGGATATAGTGCTACAACAGGCCTGAGAACTGCTGAGGCCGTCATTACTGCCACGGCTTTGTACAGCCGTGTAGCCCCGAGTATCCCGCGCTCACAGCGGCCCGCCGAGTGCATACACCACACCCCCCGCCGCCATCTTGGTCACACATTCCCTCCACAGACCCGAACAAAGGCGGCGCACCCTCCCCTCCTCCTTCCCGCTCAGCGCGGCCTGGGCGTGGCTACCTCCCAGTCTCCGTCCTGATTGGCTCCTCGCAGGTCACGTTGGTCGCGGTCTGCAAGAGGCATAGCCTCCTCAGGAGTGTGAGCCATTTTGTGCCTGTCTCCGAGCGGATACGACGTGTGCGGCTGCCCGGCCCGCTGAGGTAAGTGGCGGCGCGGTACTGCGCGCTCCCCGGCCGTGTTCTCGGCGCTCCTTCGCTGCTCGCTACGACGCAGCAGGTGTTGTCGTGTTACCTGTTTGCGGACAGACGGAGACAAAGAGCTGGCGCCATTTTGTCTGATTGCGTGAGCGGGAACGGCCGTAATGGCTTCCCTTTGTGGAGGCGTGGTGCCGGGATGAATGGGGCCGGGTGTTAAATGGTGGCTGACGACACTAACTGTATCTTCCAGGACATCACCCGGACGTGTCGGCGAGCAGGAGGTGAGTCTGTAGGGGCACTTACCGGCTTCCCATCCCCGTGTGGTCTGCTCGTGTGGGAGAGGTAAGTCACTGCTTCACATGAGCCCTACATGTTGGGCGTGTTATTGCTCTTCTGTCCCGTATAGGCGCAGTCTGTATTACACTCCCCTCCCCGGAAGGAGTAACGCTGCGTGAGGTGACTCTCCGCCCGGCGGCCCCCATTAGGCTGGGGTCTTATGGGACGGAAATCTTGTGGCTTGGCCGCACTGAGAAAGCGTGAGATCGGTGCCGCCGCGGGTCGTGAGATCGGTGCCGCCGCGTGTTTTACCGTCGGCATTCCCCTGTGGCTATTGCTCCCCATAGGAGAGGCCGCTGCGGAAATGAAAAAGAACTGACACGCTGTTTCCCATTTGCGCACGGACTGGCCGCGGTGTGTGGATAAGGTTTTTACGAAATCTCGTCCACTTTGGCCGACCCCGGGATTAGGGGCCGCAGGCAGTATTTCCGTGTGGGCATTCTGCGGCAGTTCTGTCCCGTGTGATCCCAGCCTTATGGCCGGTGTGGTCGTGGCTTCTGTCCTCAGACGTAGTGTTCGGCTGGGGATCCCCTCTGCTGCCCCCGGTTGTTCTGCCGGTGTGGAGGCACCTTGTGCAGCGCAGTTTCCACAGGGGTAGCATTAGCAGGTGCCGGGTGGGATGGAGCGGTGACTGCGGTGGAGGAGCGGCCCGCTTATATCTAACCATTTTTACTCAGTTATGCAAAAAAGCGTATCGTTGGCTTCTTGCGTGTAAACGCACCCCGCTCAGCTCCTCGCATAGAAGGGGCAGTGCTGAGCGAGAAGCCCGAGACGACTGGCGGCCCGTGTAACAGGGACACTAGTGGGCGCTGTGGGGCTCCAGCCGGCTGCTGTTACTACGTGATGTTTAGACGGAACGCTTACCGTTAAAACGTAATTAACATTGCTGGGTTGTTGGCGTGTGAACGACAATCATCCAGTGTAACCGCGGCCAACCATCATGAAAGTCACGGTTTGGTTTTCTGGTTCGCAAGTCTAGTGAATGGGAGCGATTTAGCAAGCAAATAATTTAGCCCCCTAAACTCGGACACCGCCATGAGTTGCGTGTAAAAGCGCATTATGTGCTCATGCCAGCGGTTTTACAGCATATTACACGGGTGGGTCTTGTGGTCACTAACCTTACATTACACTCAACGGTGCCTCTCGGTGCACAAAAAGAACACAGCCTGCGTGATCTTGGTGCGGATTACACACATACATGCCAAGATAACATACCCGTTGGCACGCAGCGCACTATGTACTGCACACGGGAGAAACCGCTGGTGTGCAAGCTTCCTTCAGTAGCTACTCAGCAAGAGAAGAGAAAGTTCTTTGCTGTGGGTCCAGATGAGCTGCCGCCCAACCCATCTATGTGAAGGGGGGCATTTACACAGGACAGGTCCACGATTTGTTTTTAATCTGACCGAGAAGTCGGCCCGTGAGCGACAAGTGGTTTGTGTTTTACACTAAATGCTCGTATTCGACTTAATGAAAGAGGTAATCGCCCTGTGTAAACGGGTCATTAGAGACTGTCGCCATGTTTGTTCAGCCCTCCCTGAGAACCACAAGGCAGTGCTTGTCACACTGATTACTGATGTCTGCTATCTGGATCTGTGCAGTAGTTTTGGAGAAACTTGCATTTAATTTATGCAGGCAGATCCAGAACTAGTCCTGCATATTGATGAGCTGCAGGCTGGCCACACCCACCCTCCAGTTAATGAGTGTCAACTCTGTCTATACACAGTGATAGGCAGTCAGTGGCAGTGGGAAGGTTGCAGCTAGCCTTCGGCTCATGGATATCCAGGACTGCTTCCTGTAGTCCTCTGTGTGCTATCACTGATAAGAGCAAGTTTTTCCAAATCTACTGCCCCACTCCACCCAGCAGACATCACTGTAATCGGTGTGACTGTCACTATCTTGTGCTGTCCTCAAAGGGGTGCAAAAAGATGGTGAATGTCTTAAGTATTTTGTTGAAGTACACAGCCCACCATGATTATGTCTTCTGCAGTGAAGTTTGGTTGCCTATGAAGGAACTCCGCAGTTATCTGTGTTGATGCGTTTTTGTTCTCTCCACAAAGCATGCAGCACGGAGGCCAAACAGATTAGTCGCACTGCATGGGGTTAAATCAATGTGTGGATCCACAGCATGCAAACTGCATATGAGGGGCGGAGATCCAAAGTTTGGCCTCAAATTTCCCACCATTAATTTTTACAACAGCAAAAACATATGTGGACGAACAGCTAAAACATGTCGGCAATTCAACTGTTCCTCTGGTGACCCTTCAGGTTATTCCCTTGTCCATTCATAAGCCACCCGTGCCATATTAAAGGTTTTAAGTGCACCTCCTAAATGCTGAAATTAAAGGGGTATTCCTATCTTGTCTTTTTATTGCTGATCAGGGAAACTACTGGTCGCATGACCGGACCCTACAGGAGGAGTGCTTAGTGCAGCAGTCTCCATAGGTCTCATGGAAGTGAATGGAAGCTACAGAAACTACATTGCACACTGTGCAACACTGTTTCTGTAGCTCCTATTCACTTTCATAAAAGCTATGGAAATGGCGGCGCACCCAGATATTTACAGCAAGTAACCGGTAGAAGCCCCTGGGGTTTTTCATCTTAGCCATGAAAAGCTGAGATTGGAATATCTCTTTAAAGGGTTGTCTGAGTAAGGCCGCCTGCAGATAGGCGGCGAGGATTCTTGGCGCGGAACCCGAGCGCCTGCAGGGACAAGCGCGTACTCGCCCGCGGATCCGGCTCTGTGATGTGCCGGGCAGCCGGCGCAGACCTGAGCCAGCGGCGGGTGAGTGACATTCCCCTGCACAGAAATAGATCATGCCGCGATTTGTTTGCCGCGCGAGATTTCGCGCAGCCAAATCGTGGCCGTCTGCACAGCATTGCGTTTGTTAACGCAATCCTATGCAGGCTTCCAGCGGCGGAAATTCCATGGGAAATCCCGCTGTGGAATTTCTGCTCGTGTGCAGGCGGCCTTATTGATGGCATTGGGGTGATAGAATGGACAAAAAAAAGACCTTCCACTGCTGTGTCACCACTACTCTGGTCTCCTGTTTATAAGCGCTGTGGCGATCATGTGGGTGGCCCAACTGGGATGTGACCTAAGGTGTCCCATAAATTTGGGATATCCTACACTAGCAGCTCACATGACAGATTTATGGGATGTTGCCTGTCAGTGCTACGGTGACTATTTCATCTAGTTTTGGGCCCAGAACTATATAAAATTTGGGTAAACCCCCTATTAAAGGGGTTGTCTCGCAGCAGCAAGTGGGGTTAAGCACTTCTGTATGGCCATATTAATGCACTTTGTAATATACATCGTGCATTAAATATGAGCCATACAGAAGTTATTCACTTACCTTCCCTGCGCTGGCGTCCCCGCCTCCATGGCTCCGTCTAACTTCAGCGTCTAATCGCCCGATTAGACGCGCTTGCGCAGAAGGGTCTTCTGCCTTTGGCTCGGTCTGGCACGAGCTGTGTTCTGGCTCCGCCCCCTTCTACGCGTCATCGTGTAGCTCCGCCCTGTCACGTGTGCCGATTCCAGCCAATCAGGAAGCTGGAATCGGCACACGTGATGGGGCGGAGCCAGAACGCAGCTTGTGCCAAACCGAGCCGAAGGCAGAAGACCCTTCTGCGCAAGCGCGTCTAATCGGGCGATTAGACGCTGAAGTTAGACGGAGCCATGGAGACGAGGACGCTAGCAACGGAGCAGGTAAGTGAATAACTTCTGTATGGCTCATATTTAATGCACGATGTATATTACAAAGTGCATTAATATGGCCATACAGAAGTGCTTACCCCCACTTGCTGCTGCGAGACAACCCCTTTAAGTGACATTGGAGGGTTATGCAGTTACTTACAGTGTATGAAGTGTAATATGAAGATGACTAGATCTAAGAGCCAGCAGGATCTTTGAAGAGGACAAAAATGACTTGCTGTTATTACACCCATTAAGTGAGCTGTAACTCTTCTTCTTTTTGATGTATAGGTGCACTGGATTTCCTGGTATTTGTTTTATCCAAGTCTTTCCATCATTGAAGGTACGTTATTGCATCCATATATTGTGCTATACAGATGTTAAGAAGTGATGACAATTTTACTCCTCGATCCACCAGCTCAACGTCTCTGCTTTATTGGGGTGCTATTACACAAGCCCCGTTACTGGTGCAATGGCACTCGCCATTTGCCGGTTAGCTCTTCAATTCTCAGGAAAATGTTTGCACTTTTGTAATGGCATGCTTTGGCTGTGCTTGCATCTGCATTGAGACTTCTATTTACAATGGAAGCCTCATTGCTGTGATGTATGCATGTCACAACGCACAGCGGCAGCACCTGATCTAACCTATATATCATGTTGTCCACCCACTTGAATGGATCAAGGCTTAAAAAACCTAGCACTGCTATTATATGTATAGAGTAAAGGAAACAATGAGGCCTCAACACTCATCTGAGTGCTGCAGCCCTGTCAAACAGCTGATTTGCTGGTCTACTAAGACTCCCACTCATTAGATATTTAGGGCCCACTTCACACTTGCACAACTTGGCAGAAGGTAGGGGCCAAAATTTATAATCTGCAAACCTCTTGTGGCCGAAAATAGGTTTTTCAAAAAAAAAGTTCTTATAGATGCTACTTACAGTGTAGGCTGCTGATAAAATCATATTGAGTCCTGCAGTATATTGTGCACGTGACCGTTCTCAAGTTCTCTGTGGAACTAGGAAAATAAACTTTTTTTTTCTTTTAAATCTATTCCAGTTTCATGTACAAATAAATTGATTAAACAATTTGTATGATTTGTAACTGAAATGTCAATCACATTCTGAGTGGAGAGTGCTGTAAGGCTGCATTTTACAGTGTTTTCAAACGACGTTTTTAACACACCCCATCATTGCAGTGGGTGATGTGGTGCTTTAAAAATTGCTAAAACACACCGAAATAGAACAGGCAGCGTTAGAAACACAGCGCTCAAACACTTGTCTGAGATGCTCCATTGAAATCAATGGAGCCTTAGTACAGCAATTAAACTGCCCGCTAAAACACTGTAAAAACCGCCTGTGTGAGAGCAGACTGAAGGGGGAAAAGAATGCAGAATTGCAGGGTTTTTTTGTGTGTCCTTGCCACAAAAAAAACCAAATGAAATGTTGAGGGGGGGGGGGGGGGAATGGTGTGTGTGTTGTTTTATATGGTATATAGAGATGAGCGAACGTACTCGGATAGGCACTACTCGTCCGAGTAATGTGCCTTATCCGAGTACCGCTGTGCTCGTGCTCAAAGATTCGGGACGCGCTGCGGAGCGGGGAGCTGCAGGGGAGAGCGGGGAGGAACGGAGGGGAGATCTTTCTCTCCTCTCCCGGCCGCTCTGCCCCGCTCCCCGCTGCGACTCACCTGTCAGCAGCGGAGCGCCCCGAATCTTTGAGCACGAGCACAGCGGTACTCGGATAAGGCACATTACTCGGACGAGTAGTGCCTATCCGAGTACGTTCGCTCATCTCTACTGGTATACCATAAATTTTGCTGAGCTGCAAAATGGTTAACATGTCACTCCCCCACAGGCACAAATGTTTTTGTTTTTTTTTTCTCCAAAAACCCCCATTTAGAAATGTAAGTTTATCGAATGCATTATAACATTACAACTCAACCCACAAAAAAAAACACCTTGTGCCAATGGAAAACTAAAGTTTAAAGCGCTTGGCATGCAGGAATAAAAAAATTAAAATCTTTACAAAGGTTTTTATTTACAATATTGAAGGGAAAAATAAATCTTGTATCTTGACTACAACATGGTGACTCCGTTAACACTGTCTCTTGATCTGCAGCGATGCATCGTGACTCCTGTCCCCTGGACTGCAAAGTCTATGTTGGGAATCTTGGAAACAATGGTAACAAGACTGAGTTGGAACGTGCGTTTGGCTACTATGGACCTTTACGTAGTGTGTGGGTGGCCAGGAATCCCCCTGGCTTTGCATTCGTTGAATTTGAAGATCCCAGAGATGCTGCAGATGCTGTCAGAGAATTAGATGGACGGTAATTGTACTTGATTGAAAGATCTGCATGCAGAATATGTTGGTAGAAACCTGATTTGTCGCTTTTTCTTTTTCTTTCCTTCTGATAAATAAGGTCTCTTTCTATGGGCTTTGAAGTGGACTTTGGCACACAGACGCATGAAATGTCACATTGCCGCCATCTTGCATATAATAATAAAATGTAGTAATGCGTCCAATCAGTGGGATATTATAAGCGCTTGATACTCTCTCTCCTCACCACTCCCCCTTTCCCCCTCCTCACCACTCCCCCTTTCCCCCTCCCTCCTTGATTACTATTAATGCTTTGTCTCGTTTGGTAGAACTTTGTGTGGCTGTCGTGTTAGAGTAGAATTATCCAATGGGGAGAAGAGGAGTAGGAATCGTGGACCTCCACCCTCATGGAATAGACGACCTAGGGATGATTACCGTAGGAGGAGCCCCCCTCCAAGGCGCAGGTATGGTAACATTTTTGTTGTCTCTGCACATAATTGTTTAATCACAATTTTAGTGTTGTCTTATCATTTCATTTACAATATTGTTGTGTAGACTTTGTTTTGCATATGTGTGAGGCAGTGCAGACCTTTTAGTGTTGCTTATGCCAGATACCTTTTTGCCTTATGCATGTATGTCAGAACTGATAGGCTCTTGACTAGGTAGCAGATTTTTATTTTTTTTGTCCTTTTTACAAAATTCAAAAAGTAGTTGCTCATTTAACTATTAAGATAAGTGTTGCATAGCTTGAAATTAGATGAAGGAAAAGGTTGCTTATTTTAAAGGTGCATAATCTAGCAAAGCAGAACCCTTGTGTCTCTTTTTTTTTTTTTTTGCTGCTGGAATACTTTAAATATTTTTATAAATAATGCATGTTTTTGCTATGAGCTTTTATTAGCAGAATATTGGGGACACAAGGTGTTAAGCTGCATGTCTCAGTCTTTGGTTTTTCTTATACTGTTAGTAAATATGGCCCGTATCAGGACCCATGTACTACCTGGGTTCTGCTTATTGTATAATTAATAGGAACTGGTCAGTGATTATGAACCTCAATGCATATTTTGACCTGGATAAAAGCCGCATGCACATCAATTTTCTTTTCATACCATATGAATACCACTAGTGTGGAACGCCTTTCCATACTAGACATTGTTTAGAAAGTTATTGGTGTGCAGCGTCTGTAAGTTGTCCAGGCTCATTAATGGTTCTCATCATTGAATACACATTGAACTTTAAAGTGCATAGTCTTTCCTCCACTGAACTGTAAGGTATTGAGTGTCACTGAGCACATGCACCGTGACTCAATTCTTTGCAGCCCCGTAAATTAATTGTTAGAAAATAGATGGTTATACTGATGGCTTGTTTTTGTTTTGTTTTTGTATTTATTTCTGTTTTGTGCCTTTGGTCCATCTAATAAAAATGAAACCCGTTACAGAGCCACCATCATGTCTCTTCTCACCACCCTCTGGGTCTACATTAGCCAGTCAACTAGCCCTTTCAGCGTCATGTGACCAGCGCGCCCCATTCAGCTTGGCTGGTGTTGTATCACATGACCCAGGCATGGCCAGTCATCAGGTTGCACCGCCCTTTGGTTCCCGAGCATGCTGTCCACTCAGCCTTCCTCTCCAACCTTAACCAAAACTTGGCAGCAGTCCACCTGCAGCGCCCACACATTACTGGCCAATCTGCACGGCTGTTAAGTTTGTCAAAATGTCTTCACAACAACTGCAGCGCCAGCCTACGGCTAACCAAAAAAAGCAGGAAAAACCACAACATCCCCCTTCGCAAACCATCTAAATTCAACGCAACATCTGGCAAAACCTTTTCAACAAATTCTACTTGGCCACCTGTCCGGCATCCTCACCATTTCTAGCTTGTTGAAACCCCAAAAACTAGTAAGTTTTTTCCTGCTTATACAGAGTTTTCTGCTAGTTTTATTGAGACTTTAAGCAGCTTTTGTAAGAAGGTAACTTTCTATTATCAATTTAAGGCTGGCAGTGCATAAACTCTATAAGGTAAATTACATTGCTTGAAACTTATGAAATGTTTAAGGGTGATAGAGAAATCCGTGTGCTCCTGAGCCATACAGGAGCTGATTGTGTATGCCTGTTCTGGCCCATCTCCATTTGTCTATCATCTTTAAATGTTTGGGGTCTTTATACTAACCCATCTTTAAATTTGGCTAACAAATTATGGGACTATTTAATACTTCACAAAAGGAAACCAAGGTTTCCCTTAAAATCAGACAAACTAAACTTTGTTGATTTTAATTTATTTCTTTTACTCTTACACTTCACACAGTATATTTCTTGCTATGACCACCTGGTTGCATGAGTTAAGATTTCTTGAAGCCAGTCTGGGTTCACAAGTGGTTTTCAGGGTAAGAGGTTCAGAGCTGTCAGGCTGCCGAGTAGGGGGCACTATAGAGGATATGACTTCCTATTAGGTTTCAAAATCCATTTCCAGTCTCTCTTTCAGTCCTTCTAGGTGGTAGCGATGGCTTATCTTACGTAGGTATAAATTACTTGGGTCCATTTAAGTATATTTAGGAACATCCATCATTGGCCTGTAGTAAAGGCTGACATACCTTTTTATTCTTTTACGTTAGATCACCAAGGCGCAGAAGCTTTTCACGTAGCCGTAGCAGGTAAGACTTTTTGTACTGCAGTTGCTTTAAAAGGGTTTTCTGGGCACAACATTGAAATTCTGAAAAATGCTTAAATCTAGGAGGTACAGCTAAGTCGCGCCAACCTGTACCTTTTATCTGCCACTCTAGGCCCTCATCATCCAATGTAGCCACTGATCTGCCTCTTTGTTTACATTAATCGCTTCCACAGTAAACAAGTAGCAGACCATTGTCTACAACTTCCAGTATGCATAGAGCTTTACTATTGAGTGTTGTAGCTCCTCCCCCAGCTCACAGCTCCTACAGCTTCTCAATCTCACTCAGTGCCAGAGATCCTGTTAAATCGGGCAGACAGGACCTTCTGGGATTCGGAACTGCACATGAGCAATACAGCACAGAGCTTCTTCTCCCGTCCTCCCATCATGCACTGCTCATAGGATGTTTGATGCCATGGGCAGGGGAGGAAGTAGCAAATGCAGACGTGCCAGGAAGTTTTTTCTTTATTTTTTTGACAGTCATGTGACTGAAAATAAAATATCTAGACCAGGTGCAGTGAGCCTATTACAAAATGACTTTTACCTACCCCCTTTTAGTATCCTGTGGAAGCAAGTCTGTAATGTAGTGACACTCGGAGCAAACTAGTTCTATAATCAACAGAGCTGGTTTCCTGACCCTGCAACCATAACTATCCTTTTCTTTACATACTTTTCTTCCCCGGATGGTATCTTCTTTAGGCCAGCTCCCAAAGTGTTAAGTGGGTAGTTTCCACTGCCCCCTCTCAGTTGATGACTTTAAGCTTGATTGGCAGTCCAATGTTACCTGTATAAAGTTAGCTGTCAGGACTGCCCACTTGATACAGAGCCCAAAGTTAGACCTAAGATCCCATCTTGGCAAAGAGGTGGGGGGGGGGGGCACAACAGAGATAGCCGGGCTGGCTTTATACCATCAGCAGGCCCCTTGAAAATATAGAAGGTTTCATTAACTTAGTTTCAATTGCATAGCCCTACAATGTACCATTATGTGATCAGTGCATGTCCATCCACTGGAACTCCCATTGATTACTAGAATGAAGGGCCTGCCCGCACTCCTTATGTTCTTTTAACCAGTCTACTAGCAAGTGCCATGAGCATACGTTTTTATAAGGAACTCCTTTTTATATCCGTTTCAAAATCTTTCAAAGTTGTCTGTGTGAACACATTCTCTTTAAATCACGTAATTTGTGTCTTTCTTTCAGGTCCCTCTCTAGAGATCGCAGAAGGGAACGATCTTTGTCCAGAGATAGAAATCATAAGCCATCACGCTCGTTTTCTAGATCAAGAAGGTATTGTATGCGCTTATTGTGATTTGTAAATTTGCATTTATATTGTGAAAGCTGTATACAAAACCAATGTTTAACTCCAGTCCTCAAGTACACCTAGCAGGTCATGATTTAAGGACCTCCTATGGAGAGATGACATGTGTCAGTTTCTGAGGCACTCAATATTCAATTAAATGCAGTACTAAGGAACTCCTGAAAACGTGACCTGGTTAGGACTGGACTTGAGAAATGCTGCGCTAGACTTTGCTGTTTTGTTCAACTGTATTAGTAAAATGGCGTGGTGTGCGGCAGGAGGTTGTCTATGACAGCGGTTAGGTGCATTCAATTACATTTTTGAACTCAATGGTTTGTTTTTTTTTCAATGTAAAACTGATTTTGCCTTTTTTTTTTTTCAGCCGATCCAGGTCAAATGAGAGAAAATAATATGAATGCCTTCAACACTGTACAGATGACATTGGAAAGGATGTTTTTGTTTTTTGACATGCTTTTTAAACCTTTTTTTTTATTAGGTGTTGTATTGTCTTGTAACAAGTGAAGAAAAGCGTGGTTCTGTTAGTCTCCTACAGATGGCAAATAAAACTGCTAACTTTATACTGTAACTTTTCTATTTGATTCATGACCAAAAGCTAAATCACAGGACACTACTGAGCTTTAATTTTGGTAATGTAAAAACAATGGCACCGTGTACAACACCATTACCTCTATAGGCAGGTCTTGCTCATACACCACTACTTCAAATATCTCATAAAGTGACATTTGCCGCACACACTACTTGGTGACCATCTGATTCATGACAGAGTTGTAGCAAAGACTTCCATGCACATGCATGTTCCACAGGGTATGCCAGTGTGGTGGGGGAAACTCCCTAGAGTAGGTGGAGATATGTTTCCTTTTTGTGCAGTCACTCCTGTCTTTGCTAAACTCTGATCTATGTGTCTATGTGCACCTTTTAGTGTTTAGAAATGTACTAGAATGTAGGCATTTACTGTTGCATAGTAAAAGCCGCAGACATAAATTCATGTTATCCAGTGTCAGTATATCCTTTTGAGGAAGCATCATTTTAAAGAAGGTAGAATATGACCCTATTGAAAACTTCTGTACTTCATTCCAGATGGCATCTGTTGCTGAAGGAAAGTGTTTAAAGTGAACCTGTCACTGGGTTAATTCTGCTGGAAAGACAGCACATGTATGTTTCATTCTAAAACACTGTTGCATTTCTAGAAAACCTTGATTTGGAGCTCGCCTGGTAGGCAGCTCCCGAGTCAGAGGTGGGCTGTACCAGGCTCTTCCAACCCTCATAGTATGTTGATTGACAGCGCTTTCCCTATATATGAGCAGGGACAAAAGCTGTCTGTCTTGATGCTGCGGGTGGAGACCTTGATGCAGCCTGCCTCTGACTTGAAAGCCTAGCTCTGAATCAAACTTAAGTGTTTTCTGAAACACATGTGCCAAATGGACATACCTGTCCCATGTTGAAGCTGCGCATGGTCTGGGCAGCATGAAACCAGTGACAGGTTCACTTTTAAGACTCTTTTTTTTGGCCTCTTGCTGCCAGAAGTAAATGTACTTGGTTCTAAACCATGCAGTAATGGACATTGAGCAGTCTGTGTATGGTGGTGAGATTTGGTGGTACACATTGCCATGGCATTAGTAGGATAAATGGGTGTCCTTAATCAACCTGAGGTGTTTGTTTAAAAGCTGTTGGCCCTTTGCTGTAGTTTATGCTGGATGCATATGATACTCAGCTGTTTATCTATTTGGCCCATTATCACTTTTAATGTTTCAGCTGTAAAACTGCCTGACTTTTTTTTTTTTTTTTTTGTTCGACAGTAAGATTTTATTGCACTTTGTGCTTGGAATTTTACAGCAGAAATTGCCATGTTACATTTATGTACAGCTGCATTTTTTTTCGTGCAAGATCTTTTAAATCCTGTGACTTGACTGATGTTTTCTGGGATTAAAGTTTGGTTAAAAAAATTCCTGGCTTTTTCATTGGTCTAAAATAGTTTTTGTAAAATTCTGAAAATGGACTTGGTGTGAATTGTGTTTTGGATCTGATGTAAATGAAGCATGGGCCAATTTTACCTGAGTATATGCAAAGTATTGGGTTGCTACATCCATTTATAAAAACCTGCAAAGTTCTGTAGGTATCTACTTGGAAGATGAACTAATTGTCTGATATCCTTGGAGCAGCAGTTTGTTCATAATCCTGTGGGAAAACTTAAATAACTTGATGCATCAGCATACTTTCAAAATGGCAATGAACAGACATTTGAACTGTTTAGAGCTGCACAACTTCACAAAGATTAATCTAAGAGTAATGTGATATTCATGAATGGACAATTATAATATGTAAATAGACCTTAGCCCTTTCCAGTCCAGTTTCCCTGCCACCCGCACACTCCCCAGCTTTTATTTATTTTGGTGGCAAAGCACATTGTGGATTCCTTGGAATTACTCTACAGAAACACACAAATGTGTTTCACATCAGGAAGATTATTTGTAGTAACCCTGTAAATGTATATAGATATAACACACTTGTATAATGAGACTATTCATTTTCTAATTTCTCTGAATGTAGACCATGTGTAAGAGGTATGCAGGACAGCGCTCCAATATCAAAGGAGGTTGTGCATATGTATGTTACAGTATGCAGGACAGCGCTCCAATGGAGAACTGTCCAGTATTCTGTAACATACATATGCAGAACAGCTTCTGACATCAGAGCGCTGTCCTGTGTACTGTTAGAAATGTATTGGAGCTATGCTGGGAAATAATGTTAGATGAGGTTTGACACTGGATTTGAAGGGGTTAAAAGTGTTTTCCCATTTTAGCTTCTTATAGTGGAGACAGGAAACTGCCAGCAGTTTCTCACCTCTTCTATGAAAAGCGGCAATGGGGTAAACCCCTTTTCCCCCAGTCGTCTCCACGACAGCACCAATTGAGATTGCCTCCTCCTGATAGGACAGGAACAAACTGAGAGGTTAAAAGCTCCCCCCCCCCCTTCCCCACTTTCCTCAGTGTCTTCCTGTCCTGCCAGGAGGCAGGATCTCTGAGAGGAGCTGGTGGAGAAGCCAGCCAGGATTACTTACAGGTGGATCGGAAGGCAGTGGCTCACCCTGTCCTCCCTTCCCAGCCAGACGACTCCCGGGACGCCACATGGGGTGGTAACCCCCGGGCCAGGTTCCTCCCGCGGCGGCCCATGGGGGGGTACAAAGCGGGAGCCTCAGTCCCCCTCGTCCTCCCTGCAGAAGTTACAGCGCGGCACTCCAGGAAGCCCTCCGGCGGGGGGGGGGGGGGGGGGGGGGGGGGCGCCGCATCACGTGTCCAGCGCGATGACGTCATCGCATCTGCATCAGGAGCGGAGGGGGCGGGGCTTAGCGCAGGAGCGCGAAAATTTTAAAAAAATAGGAACCTGAGAAGCCAGAACAAACCAGCACTACAGGTCGCAGGGTGTCTGCAGCACCGGTATAGTAATGAGTGCTCCAGCCCCAGAGACAGCTGAAGCCTCAGCGGCCGTAAGTAGCCAGTGCGGCAAAAGATACAATGCAATTATCCAGTGTATTGTGTATGGAAAATTGCATATTTACCCGCAAAAATACAATGCAAATATCCAGTGTGTGTATGGAAAATTGCATATTTACCCGCAAAAATACAATGCAAATATCCAGTGTATTGTGTATGGAAAATTGCATATTTACCCACAAAAAATGCTTTATTTGTCAGGGGGATATAAAAAGACATCACCCCCAGAACAAAACTCAGAAAATGTGCGGATTGCGGGATAAAACTGCCAGCTACGTACCAGAGGCCTCTATGCAAGGCATGCGTAGCTAGGCTAGTTAAAGAGGAATCAGGAGGACGTTAGGAAGCTGGTGAAAGAAGAGGTAGATCAGCCCTAACGTCACAGCTGGCGCCGCCAGCGAAACGCCAGAAAAGGGCGTATGTTCCTGACGAGCCTTCCGACTCAAGAGAGTTCCATCGGTCGGAGCAAGAGGAACAGGCGGCCGAGGAGTCCTCAGATTAGGACTACAAAAAATACTTATTCCATCAGGACGACTTAATGGAATTGATTAAGTCAGTCAGGGCTACGCTAAAAATGGAAGAGCCCAGAGAACCACGTACCCTACAAGATGAGATATTTGGGGGACTAGGGGAGAGGCGCAAGCATACCTTCCCTGTCCACAAGAATATCACCAAAATAATCCAAAAAGAGTGGAGGACGCCGCACAGTTAAAAGATCCCATGGATCGCAAAGCTGAGGGCCTTCTAAAGAAATCATGGGAGGCAGCGGCAAACAGACTTAGGCCAGGGATCGCAGCCACTTGTGTGGCGCGAACTCTGGGGGTACGGCAACAGCTACAGCCCAGTCTAACTCAGCCAGAAGAGTGTTATGGCTGAAATCGTGGTCAAAAATAAGCTATGCGCCCTCTTGTTCTACGGCCAGTTTTTGTTCGGACCGGACCTTGACAAAATTCTAGAGAAGGCGGCCGACAAAAAAAAACAACAAAAACCCCGGAAGAAAAGCCACAGAGAGGGAAGACCTTCTTCCGGGCCCCAAAGCAACAGCCAGAGACCTACCGAGGCAGGGGCAAGACAGGCCGCTGGAGTTACCCCAAGGGGGGCAGAGGAAGGAATATCCTTTTACCCCCACCAGGGGGAGCCAAATCAGAGACTCTGACGCCATCCCCGTAGGGGCAAGGCTGGAGGGCTTTGTGGATCAAGGGGCCGCGATTTCCGAAGGCCCATGGATCCCAAAGATCTTACAGCAGGAATACCGGATAGAACTGGTGTCCCTCCCCAGAAGAAAATTCATTATCACAGGAGGCTCCAAACAGTTACACCTACTAAGGCAAACCGTTGGGGACCTGCAACAACTAAATGCAATATCCCCCGTACCGCAAAACGAGGAGACCCAGGGCCATTATTCCAGGCTCTTCCTAGTAAGGAAACCCTGTGGGAAACAGCGGATGATAGTGAACCTGAAACCTCTGAACACCTGCATCAGATACAGAAAATTCAAGATGGAGTCCATCTCCTCAACGATAAAGTTGATTCCCAAAGGAGCCTACAGGGCATCCATCGATTTAAAGGATGCTTATTTCCACGTACCGATCCACGAGGGGTCCCGGAAATACCTAAGGCTCGCAGTGGATATGGGCAAAGGAATAGAGCACCATCAATTCAGATGCCTGCCCTTCGGGATCTCCTCAGCACCCAGAATCTTCACCAAAATTATGGCGGAGGTAGCCGCCTACCTGAGGAAGAAGTCGGTCCAAATAATAGCAGAGTCCAGAGAACTCCTAACGAAAACACCTGAGGATAGTGCTAGAACTTCTCCAATTCTTGGGACGGATCATAAACTGGGAAAAATCCAGCCTAGTTCCCGACAAACAGAAAACGTTTCTGGGTATAACGCTTGACTCAGAATCGCAATGCTCCTGCCTAACCGAGGAGAGAATACAAAAAATCCGACTGCTAGTCAAAACCTTTTTACGGAGACAATTATGCACAATTCGGGAAGCCAGGTCTCTCCTGGGAAGCTTGACTTCAGGCATTCCAGGAGTGGCATGGGCCCAGGCTCACACCAGAGCCCTGCAAGCCTCAGTCCTATCCACGTGGGACAAAAAGCGGTCCTCTCTAGGGACAAGAATGTACATTCCAAGCGCGGCGAAAACATGCCTGCGTTGGTGGGCATCCCCAGAGAACCTGCGGAGAGAGGTTCATTGGCTACAAAACCCAGCCACTCGCATCACAACGGATGCAAGCGTCTGGGGATGGGGAGCGCACGTGGGGAACCAGTTCTTTCAGGGCCCATGACCTCAAAGAACAAAAGAACAGTCCTCAAATCACAGGGAACTACAGGCCATATGGCAGATCCTACAGCAGTTAGGGAACTTGCTACGGGACCAGCATATAAAGATACTGTCAGACAATATCACCGCGGTCGCCCATATACGACACCAAGGGGGCACAAGATCTCCCGCTCTGCAAAACATTGCACAGAAAAATTTCCACTGGGCAGAGGGCCGGATCCTCTCGATCACGACAACCCATTTGAAGGGGACGCTAAACCAAAAGCGGCCTTTCTCAGCAGGAGGCAGATAGACCCAGGAGAATGATCTCTCTCCCTGAAAGCATTCAGAATCCTGATCAATCAGTGGGGGATCCCACAATTGGACCTGTTCGCAACCAGGGAAAAATGCCAAAGTAAGCAATTTCTTCTCCCTCCGGCCAGGAGATCGTCCGACAGCAGTAGACGCCCTAGGCCAAGACTGGGGAGAGGGGCTGGTGTACGCCTTCCCCCCTATACCGTTGATCCCCAGAGTCTTAAAATATTCCAGAACCCAGGTATGCACACTAATCCTGGTGACCCCCTTCTGGGCCAAAAGAAGCTGGTTCGGTCTTGTAGCAACTGAGCGTCCAGGACCCAGTCATCTTCCCTACCTGGACAGGTCTTCTATCGCAGGGCCCACTGAGCCATCTGAGCCTAGACAGGCTCCACTTAACAGCATGGCTCTTGAGGAATCCTCACCAAAAGAGAAGGGATTCTCAGACAGAGGAGTAGAAACGTTAATGTCCAGCAGAAAAAAGACTACCCACCTTATCTACCAGAAAGTTGGAGAAGGGTCTCCTCATGGAGACAGGGAAGGGATCGCGGGGATTCTATCCCGGACATCCCTCTAATCTTAGAGTTCTTGCAGAGGGGCCTAGAGACGGGCCTCTCTCCAAGCACCCTGAAGTTCCAGGTCACAGCCCTTAGCGCCATATGTGACACAAAGTTCTCAGACAACAGATGGGTCAACAGGTTCCTAGCAGCAGCAACTAGATTACGGCCTAGGCCCATAAATCTTTTTCCAGACTGGAACCTTAACTGGGCCCTAGGGGCCATGACAACGGTACCATTCGAGCCGATCGAAGCACTACCCATAAAAATGCTTACTATTAAGACCATTTTCTTAGTAGCCATCACCTCCGCAAGACGGGCTAGCGAGCTGTAGGCCTTGTCCATTCGCCACCCGTTCCTGAAAATCTCGGCCACCGAATTAGTACTTAAAACGGACCCGGCGTTTATGCCAAAAGTAGGATCACATTTTCATAGGTCCCAGGACATAATAATCCCCTCAAATTTTTAGTAAACCTAAAAACGAGGAAGAAAAAACCCTCAACTGCCTGGACGTTAGGAGAGCAGTCCTAGGCTACATAGAGGCGACAAGCCACTGGAAGCGGGACGACAACTTGTTCATCCAGTTCAGTGGCCCAAATAAAGGGAGCAAAGCAGCAAAAAGCTCCATAGCTAGGTGGATCCACTGGGCCATCATAGAGTCCTATAAGGCCCTCGGGAAGGAAATCCCTTTAGCTCTTAAAGCCCATTCTACAAGGGCAGTAGCATCCTCATGGGCCGAACATAGCTCAGCTTCGGTCGAGCAGATATGCAAAGCCGCAGCCTGAAAGAAACCCCACATGTTTGTTAAACACTATAGGGTAAAAGTGCAGCAGGACGAGGACATGGCCTTCGGCCGCAAAGTCCTCTCGGCAGCAATCCCACCCTAGGGAAACTTTAGTTGGTACGTCTCAATTGGTGCTGTCGTGGAGACGACTGGGGGAAAAAATGGATTATACCTACCTGATAATCAGGTTTCCAGTAGTCTCCACGACAGCACCCGTACCTTCCCCCCCTAAATTGATAGAAAAGAAACTATATAATATAAAGAAACATATATATATATATATATATTTTATTTAAAAAAAAAATAAAATTTTAAGTTGAGCTCCTACCTTGGCAATTCGTTAGAATCCACTGAGGAAAGTGGGGAAGGGGGGGAGCTTTTAACCTCTCAGTTTGTTCCTGTCCTATCCAGGAGGAGGCAATCTCAATTGGTGCTGTCGTGGAGACTACTGGAAACCTAATTATCAGGTAGGTATAATCCATTTTTTTAAGGCCTAACACTGCCCAACAGTCGGGCCCAAACAGTCATTTTTCACTGATTGTCAGGCAATGTTAAACCTTTATTGATTGGCAATTTTAGGCAGGCATCAAAATGCTCACTGGTCGAGTCTCTTCTAAATAAAGTAATTGAGTACAGGGACAAACTATCCTAGTACCTAGGTGGTTCTTCACCATACTGCTGACCCTCTATCACTGGGAACAGCCAAACCAGCGCTGACCAAAATGCTATTGTGTTGATTGGTGTGTGTGGGGAATCTGCAGGTAAAAAAGGGCCATCTACACACCAGTGTAGACTAATGATCTGACTGGATAGAAATTGGTTAGCCAAGTATGCTTTTATATGTGTAGATTTATAGCTAATTTATGTCCAATCACACAAGTATTAAATTAAACTGGTGTATAAAATGGCCAAATTGTACAGATTTCAATAAGATCTATTTGACAGATAACTAATCTTTTGTTTAAAAAAAAAGTCTGCCATTTAGAGCAGTCTCACATGAGCGTAATTTCCTTGTGTATTACGCAGTGAATGGAGTCAGTGAAAGTATATTGATTTTCATTGACCCACTCGCTCTAGTGGTTTTCATTGGGCATAATACATGCGTAAAGAAAACGCAGCATGTTCTATTTTACTGTGTATTTGGCGTGATGAAGCCCTGCTCATTGTCTTTAGGGACTATATATATTTATATATATATATATATATATATATATATATATTATAATTTTTTAGTGTGTGTGCGGCATTCAGGCTTCTTTCACACGGCAATATCGCAGCTCTGTTCTTGCGACTATGTAGTGACAGTGCATTTTCTGGTAGATAGTTGGGCATCATTGCTGCCCGTGATAAATACATGAGAAGGTTAAGCTCTAGCTGCACTCCAAAAAAAAAAATGTAATGCCCAAAAGGTGCGGTCTTGCCTCCCGCTGCTCTCCAGAGCTTCTCTATGTGTCCTGCAGTCCTTGTTTGCCCAGTGAAGAGCACTTCCTGGAGTTGGGACTCATAAATCCCACCTTCAGAAAGCATGGCTCTGTTTGGCTGAGCAGTACTGGATGAACAAATGCAATGATTGTGATTGGTTCATCCAGCGCTGCTTTGATTCATCGAGTAGCGTAAAAGAACTAATCAACAGCCAGTGCGTTGTGGAGGCAGGATTTATGAAATGGTTAAGCCGCAGCATTGATTGGCCAACTCATAAATCCGGCTTCCACAGCGTGCTGGCTTTTGATTGGCTGAGGAGCAGCTGAAGAACCAACCAATGCAGCCCCTGTAATGTAAGTCTTTATATTTTGAGCGCTGCTAGGGCTTAATTTAGGGGTAGGGCTTCATTTCTAATGAGGAAGACTGATTTCATTCAATGCCACAAAAACGAAGGCTCCATAGGTAAGCGTGGGCTACAAAGAAATTATCAAAAATTGCTGCACATCTGCATCAGCCAAAAAAGCAAACACAATTCTGGGATGTATTAAGAGAAGCATAGAGTCTAGATCACTTGAGGTAATTATCCCCCTCTACTCTTCCTTTTAGGCTGCCTGTGCACAGGCGCTTTTACATTGCGTTCCCTGTGGCGATAATCCGGCCGCGGGGATCGCAGTGCAAGCTTTCCCTTGCGTTGCTATGGAAAGCGCAGCCCCCCCCCTGTCCACCAATATGGAATCGCAGCAATTCTCTGCGAGGAGGCGACAAATCGCAACATGCTGCGATTTCTCTGCTATGAGCCTATCTGTCAGGCTCTCACCGTGGAGATCCGTCGGCTGGCTCCTGCTCCTGGGCGGCAGGGATCCGCTGCGGGACACCGTAACACCCATGGTCAGGCAGCCTTTGTTAGACCTCATCTGGAATACTGTGTCCAGTTGTGGGTACCCCGCTTTAAAAAAGGCATCAACAAACTGAAGCAAGTTCAGAGAAGAATTACCAAGATGGTGAGCGGTCTACAAATCTTGTCCTATGAGGAACGGTTAAGGGATCTGGGAATGTTTAGCTTGCAAAAAGAAGGCTGAGAAGAGACTTAAAGGGGTTGTCCCGCGCCGAAACGGGTTTTTTTTTTTTCAACAGCCCCCCCCCCCCGTTCGGCGCGAGACAAACCCGATGCAGGGACCTAAAAAAAAATCCGCACAGCGCTTACCTGAATCCCTGTGCTCCGGTGACTTCTTACTTACCGGTTGAAGATGGCCGCCGGGATCTTCTCCCTCGGTGGACCCAGGGCTTCTGTGCGGTCCATTGCCGATTCCAGCCTCCTGATTGGCTGGAATCGGCACGTGACGGGGCGGAGCTACCAGGAGCCGCTCTCAGGCACGAGCGGCCCCATTGAGAAAAGAAGAAGAGCCGGACTGCGCAAGCGCGTCTAATCTGGCGATTAGACGCTGAAAATTAGACGGCACCATGGAGACGAGGACGCTAGCAACGGAACAGGTAAGTGAATAACTTCTGATAACTTCTGTATGGCTCATAATTAATGCACAATGTACATTACAAAGTGCATTAATATGGCCATACAGAAGTGTATAGACCCACTTGCTTTCGCGGGACAACTCCTTTAATAGCCGTCTACAAATATCTGAAGGGTTGTCACAGTGCAGAGGGATCAGTCCTATTCTTATTTGCACAAGGAAAGACTTGAAGCAATGGGATGAAACTGAAAGGGAGGAGACACAGATTAGATATTAGATGGACAGTGAAGGTGATCAATGAGTGGAACAGGTTACCATGGGAGGTGGTGAGTTCTCCTTCAATAGAGGGGTTCAAACAAAGGCTAGACAGACATCAGTCTGGCATGATTTAGTGAATCCTGCACTGAGAAGGGGGTTGGACCCGGTGACCAGGGCGATCCCTTCCAACTCTACCATTCTATGAAAAGAGGATGTCGTGATTTTTTTTTTTTTATTTGCAGTGACCAGCACAAGGCAGATATGTCCGAGTAGTGGCTAGACAGGAAGATTAGTCTGGCTGCCGCATTCAGGATGGATTGGAGGGGGGAGAGTCTAGAGCAGGGGAAGCCGATCAGCAGCGAATTGCAATATTCAAGACGAGAGTGGTTGAGGGCAACAGTGAGCGGTTTTAGCGTGTCCATGGTGAGGAAAGGGTGGATTACTGCAATGTTCTTGAGGTGCTGCTGACCTGTTCTGGCCAGAGATTTGATGTAGGGGGTAAAGGAGAGATCAGAGAGAAATATAACCCCAAGACACCGAGCGTGCTGGGAGTTATGGTGATGTCACACAATGAGATGTCAGGATGAGGGCCGATGACCAAGCCCTGGGGACCCCAACAGCAAGGGAAGAGGAGGGGAGGTAGAGGCAGCAAAGGACACCATGAATGAGTGGTCAGAAAGGTAGGAGCAGGAGAAACCACTGATCCCCTTCTGTTTAACCCTTTACATGCCGTAGTTAATAGGACTGCTTCTTCCGTCACCCATCAGACCCTTGCAATATGATCACTGGATCCCAATGGGTTGCTGTGGCACCCGGAGACTTGGAGAGGGCCTCCAGATCTGCCATCTATGGTGGTCAATGAGGTTCAGTAGGTTGAGCCTCATAGACCAATATAATACACTGCTATGCTGAAGTTCAAAACTTGTGGTGCAGTTATGCAAGATGACAGATACCGTGACAGGGTGTTGTATTGTTTATATTCACCGGCTTCTTGGTTCCTGCTGCTCAAGTTTCTATACCGGACAAAAATCTGACTTCAGTTTTTCAGTCAGTTTTCTATATAAGGACAAAGAAAGCTACCATGGAAGAAAGTCTAACATATCCACCTCACCCCTCATGTAGCAGCAGTATCCAAGAAATTAGTGTTTTATTACACTGTATACAAATTAGGTGAGAACAATTTGATGGTCATTCTATTAGGTGTGACTAGTTCTGACTTTTCTTCATTAAAGGGGTTCTCCGAGAGTTTTACCATAGTTAAGCTACCCTTTAGATATGTCATCAATAGTTAATCAACAGCGTCAATGGTTTCGGATCCCAGCTGATCGCAGAGCCTGCTATTAGTGCAGAAAGTGTTAAAAATACATAGCACTGTCAACTTTGCAGTGGCTTAGTTTGGTAATACAGGCACAGCCACATTCAATTCAATGGGTGCTGTGCTGACAGAACTGAATCGTCTGTACTGCAATGGCCCAACACTATCTACCTCCAGGACTGTCCGCACTGACAGCAGGCCCCAGGATCACAAGTGGCAGGCCCCAATCAACTATTGATGACCTATCTTGAGGATAGATCATTGATAGTAAAAGTCCCAAACAACCCCATTAAGCAGTTGTGCCATGAAACATATTGTTTATAGCTTAATCCCTTTTCTCAATGCAACTGCATGTAATCAAGTGATCACTATGGATCTGGTTGCTGTAACCCTTAGCAATCTGCTATGATCACAGGGAAAAGCAGTGGCAGTCAAGCATTGATGGGCAATCCTGTAATATATCTCGTGATTTTGTAGCCCGTGTGAAAGAAGCCATAATGTACAGTATATGGACCAATCAGGATCTCCAGCAGAATCTGTAGCCCCTATGAAACAGGCCTAATAGGGTTATGAACCAGAATGGTCCAAGTTCTGAGCTCCGCTGGTTACTTTATAAGGAGTGGTAAATAGGTGAACTACTTTATAGCAATATGATATATTTAAAAAGGACGGTGTCTATAAATCTTGTGTCCTCTAGGGGTCGCTGCTGTGTGCCAGATGAATATGTAGGAGAGATCAAGAGCGTTCTAAGGAGGTAACGGGAAGTAATCAATCCGATTTTGAAAATATCACCAACTCCCGCGGATGGTCCTTATTTCCTTTTATATACCGCAAGTATTCTTGTCATGCTGCGTTTACACTTCAGTAAGGCTGTCCGGTATTATTTTGTCTCTCTGTTCTTTTTTGGAGCAAACGGAAAGCTTTCAGTTCACTTTCGTTCGTTCGCTAATTTCCTTCTTTTTTTAACTGAACAATTGGCAAAAAAAATGGAAACAAACAGAATGGAAGCGAACTCAAAGAACTCAGAAACCTGAAGAAATCTCAGTTGGTCAGAACTTGGTCACATGACCATCTGAGGTTCAATGCAGCAAAAATGATGATAACTTTATTCTATGGCTCAGTATAATTACTGCGCCACCAAATTTATAAAATTTGTTTTTGCTGTACTTTTATTTTTTTCGAAAGATTTTATTTTTTAAAAACTATTTTCTGCCACCATCTGCTGACAGCCAAAACTTTTTTAGTTCTCATCAACATAGCTGTGTGAGGACTAATTTTGCAGGATGTTCCATAGTTTCTACTGGTATCATTTTGATTGCTTTTATTACATTTTTTTGTTGGAGATGGGGTGATCAGAAAAGCACAATTCTCGCGTTGTTTATTTTTTCTGACGACGTTCACTGTGCAGGGTAAATAATGCATTACTTTGAAAGATCGGACTTTCATGGATGCAGCGATACAAAATATGTGTTACTTTTTTATTTAGATTTTTTAATATTAGTATGGCAAAAGCATTTTTTTTTACTTTCAATACCTTTTACTTTTTTGAATAATTAATAATGCTTTTTCAAACAAATTTTTAAATTTGTTTTGGGGGGGACAAGAACTTGCGGTAGATGGATCGCTCCTGCAGTATAATGTAATGCTATAGCATTGTATTATACTGCAATCTCACAGGCAATCTGCAATGGCAGCCTTGGGGGCTACGGCGCTCTATGCACTATAATGGTGTTTCTCCCCTTCCACTTCGTTAGCTCCGAGCTTCCTACCTTGGCTGGTGGCTCCTTACCTGGTTAGGGCTGTCATTTCTGTGCCTCCACCTGTGAGATGCTGAACAGAGCTGCGTGAAAGTGTGCGCTGGAGCTCAGAATCCAAGATGGTACAAGCTCCCTGTACTGGTGCTGCCACTCTGCCAAGTGCTGGCTGGATCCTTTAACCCCTTCCCGCTCCAGGACGTACGTTTACGTCCTGGCAGCGGGGTACTTCCCGCAACAGGGCGTAAACTTACATCCTGGGGATCACTTATGATCTCGCGCTATTCCACAGCGGGAGGCGGCTGTCAGTCATAGCCGGCCTCCCGCTGCAACAGCAGGGGTGCATCGGAGATGGGCCCCCCCCCCCCCGCTGTTAACCCCTTCCCTGCCGCGATCTATGTAGATCGCGGCATGGGTGGGGTTCACAGAGGGAGTGCACTCCCTTTGTGACGTCACCGGGCTCTCGTGATAGAATTGCAGAGAACCTGGCTGGTAGCTATGGCAACAGGTCCTGTATTGCCATTGCCTGTGAGCGCTGTATAAGCGATAAGGCATGCCATGCCTTATCACAGCGATCATCAGTGCTATACTGTAAGTGCCCCAGATGGACACAAATTGTGTAAAAAAAGAAAAGAAAAAAAGAAAAAGTAAAAAAAAAAACCTTTTTTATGCTTTTTCTCATTAGCATAAAAAAAGGTAAAAAAAAAATTTAAACCCCCCACATATTTGGTATTGTCACATCCCTAACGACGCGTACAATAAGCTGCACATGCTTTTGACTGTGCAGGGAAAAAAGCGTTTAAAAAAACAATAAAAAACTGAGGCAAAATTTTTAGCATTTTGCCTCCCTAAAAACGCAATAAAAGTGATCAAAAAAGCCGTATGTGCCCAAAATGGTACCAATAAAAACTACAGCTCATCGCGCAAAAAATAAGCCCTCGTAGAGCTCCATACATAGAAAAGTAAAAAAGTTACAGGACTTTGAATGCAGCGATTTAGAAAAAAAAAAGATTTCCAAACAAGAGTTTTTATTGCAGAAAAGTGAAAAAAAACTAAAAAAAAATTTTGGTAAAAAATGGATTGTGTCATTTATGCTGCATAATTAACGCTGGAAAAAAAATCTATGACAGAATTGATGCGTTTTCTCTCCCTGTTATCATTAAAAAAAATAATAAAAGTTTTACAATATAGTCAATGTACCCAAAAATGGCGCCAATAAAAACTACAGTTCGCCATGCAAAAAACAGGCCCTCACACGGCCGCGTCGACGGAAAAATAAAAAAGTAATGACTTTTGAAAAATGGAGAAGAAAATCTGCCAAAAATCCTTCGCGTCCTTAAAGGGGTTGTCCCGCGAAACAAAGTTGGGGTATACACTTCTGTATGGCCATATTAATGCACTTTGTAATGTACATTGTGCATTAATTATGAGCCATACAGAAGTTATTCACTTACGTGTTCCGTTGCTAGCGTCCCCGTCTCCATGGTGCCGTCTAATTTTCAGCGTCTAATCGCCAGATTAGACGCGCTTGCACAGTCCGGTCTTCTCCGTGTTGAATGGGGCCGCTCGTGCTGGAGAGCTGCTCCTCGTAGCTCCGCCCCGTCACGTGTGCCGATTCCAGCCAATCAGGAGGCTGGAATCGGCAATGGACCGCACAGAAGACCTGCGGTCCACCGAGGGTGAAGATTCCGGCGGCCATCTTCGCAAGGTAAGTAAGAAGTCACCGGAGCGCGGGGATTCGGGTAAGTACTATCCGTTTTTTTTTTTTCAACACATGCATCGGGTTTGTCTCGCGCCGAACGGGGGGGCTATTGGAAAAAAAAAAACCGTTTCGGCGCTGGACAACCCCTTTAAGCCCAAAATAGGTCATGTCCTTAAGGGGTTAAAGAAAGTTGAGAGCCTATCCTTCTTTGTCCGGGACCTTATCGTTGGCCACATAACATGACGTGGAGGGCCGGTTTTAGCCCGCGGGCTTTATGTTTGATACGTGCTTTAGCCCTGTCTAAAGATAGACTTCAAATGCTACATATGTGATCATGCTATATCTGACTACACTATTATTATACAAGTGAAGTTGGGCCATAGTTTTTATAAATCCCCCCGTAGGTGTTACATGCAGAATGGAATACAGTACTGACTCCTCAGATTGCTATGTGTGCGCTCTCTCATGTAGTCGTTGGGTTATGCAGCAGGACAAATCATCCAAAGCACACAAAAAGTCCACCTCTGAATGCATCAAATAAATAGTGAAAAACCCCAATGTATACAGTAGTGTTAATAGATACCTGAATAGCTTTAGTCATTTCTAACTGTTTGTTTTATCTAAGGGGACAGTTATTGGGGAGTCAAACACTGAACCCATCCTCCTAGGGTCAAAACAGAGAGCTGAGAACCTCTCTAAGCTCTCCTTGCTCCTCTGCCCATCGGTAACGATCCCCTGCAGGAGTAAGCCCTGTGAAAGAAAAAAAGGACAGAAATCTTTTTCTATTTCTCAGACAACTCCTTTAAAAAGTTTTGAAGTGACCGCATCGAAGTCCTGATTTGAATCCCATTGGATGCCATAGTGAGATATTAAACAGGCAATTCATGATTGAAATATCTCCGGTGTAACCAAATTAAAAGAATTCTGCACAGAAAAATGCCCCCAAAATTCCTCAACGGTGATGTAAAAGACTCATCACACGTTATCGCAAATGTTTTATTGCAGTTGTTACTGCCAATAGTGGCACAAACAGTGATTACATTCAGGGGTGAATTTAGTTTTATCACATGGGTGATATTAGTCTTTGAATAAATCTTTAGCTTCACTAAATCGAATGATCATATAAAAGCTATATTTTACGAGGACTCATGTTGTCTGTGTCTTGTATTAAAATTAGTTGGACTATCTGAAGCATCTAAATGTGACAAATTCGCAAACAACTAGAGAGGGGCAAATACTTTTTAAAAGAAAATAAAAGACAGCTGAGGGGCGACCTAATAACTATATAATATAAATATGTCAGGGGACAATACAGAGATCTCTACGATGATGTATTTATACCCAGGACTGTGACTGTAACAAGGGGGCATCCTCTACATCTAGAGGGAAGAAGGTTTCTACACCAACATAGAAGGGGGTTCTTTACTGTAAGAGCAGTGAGACTGTGGCACTCTCTGCCCGAGGACGTGGTGATGGCAAATTCAATAAAAAGAGTTCAACAGGAGCCTGGATGTTTTTCTTGACTGATAAAATATTACGAGTATATGTTATAATCATTAATTACTTTAGAAGTGTTGTTGATCTAGGTTTTTTTTTCCAATTGCCAGATTGGAGTTGGGAAGGAATTTTTTTTCCATTAAATGGGGAAAATTGGCTTCTACCTCATTGGGTTTTTTTTTTTTTTTTTGCCTTCCTCTAAATCAACATTGGGTGGGGGAGGGGGGGGGGGGGTAATAGGCCAAACTGGCAATTTTCGGCCTCACATACTGTGTTACTATATTGTTTTTTTATCGACTTTAATAGAGGGTCGTTAAGAATATAAACCATGTAAGTCGTATATAAAAACTGTAAACTTATTGAAGTGGGCTGCTGTGACATGGGCAGTCCTACATGCAGCTCTTAGGAATTTTTCATAGAACTATTTCCGTACAAAAAAATAAAAATCACATCACTGCCAAACACATCAAAACCACAAGTATGAATACAATTTTTACCATGACTTTTCTTGACTTTGTGCCAAGATCCTGCTTTTTTTGCCATGACTATGCAAGGTGAAGATTTTTTGCACCTTGCAAAATAAAATGTGTCCTGCAGAAAACAGATCCGTACAGTTAAGGTCTGCAAAAAAAAATATAGTTAGCTCTTGCAATGCAGTTACACAAAAATGGAAAACGAAAGCTGTATTCCTGAAGGCCCAAAACAGGTCAAGTCTTTAAGGGGATACATATGGTGTTTGTAGCTGCCCTTGTACCCTTGTATCAGTAAATGTGGCCGCCTGCATGGATTGCATTACATTCTTTGCAGTGTAGAGACTCGCAAGACATGAGGTCCCTTGGTGCAGGTTGTGAGCTTTGCATATTTTGGACAAAATATTAAAGTATCTCATTATTTTGCCAAAGCAGTTCAGCCTTGATATGCTGGGGAAGCCCAGAGTGTCAATGCCTTGTGTGGTATATTGCAATAGTGTGGGGCAGTTCACACAGTGCCCTTTAAAAAAAACTTAGGGTTTTTTCTGGGCATTTTTTCTGTGTATATTTTGGCAAATGCTGTCTTCCAGAATGGAGAAATCCAGAGAGACAAGCCACCATCACACGACAGTTCAATACTCTGTATGCCATGGAGAAGAACCAATGGGAAGAATGGGGACTTCTGCCAAAAGTAGACATTGTGAAGCTATCCAAACTAGCTGTGGCTCCATCTGAAGATTGTGCGAGTTTAAAGGGTCCCATGGATCACAAGGCAGAGTGCGCCCATAGAAAACTCTATGTGGCAGGTGCAGGCCAGGCTTGCATTTCCACCGTATTTGCAGACACTGCTAAGGGGTTGTCCCGCGCCGAAACGGGTTTTTTTTTTTTTTAACCCCCCCCCCCGTTCGGCGCGAGACAACCCCGATGCAGGGGTTAAAAAAACAACCCGCACAGTGCTTACCTGAATCCCGGCGGTCCGGCGTCTTCATACTTACCTGCTGAAGATGGCCGCCGGGATCCTCTGTCTCCGTGGACCGCAGGGCTTCTGTGCGGTCCATTGCCGATTCCAGCCTCCTGATTGGCTGGAATCGGCACGTGACGGGGCGGAGCTACACGGAGCCGGCATTCTACACGAGCGGCCCCATAGAAGACTGCAGAAGACCCGGACTGCGCAAGCGCGGCTAATTTGGCCATCGGAGGGCGAAAATTAGTCGGCTCCATGGGAACGAGGACGCCAGCAACGGAGCAGGTAAGTATAAAACTTTTTATAACTTCTGTATGGCTCATAATTAATGCACAATGTACATTACAAAGTGCATTATTATGGCCATACAGAAGTGTATAGACCCACTTGCTGCCGCGGGACAACCCCTTTAAGGTCTTGGCTCATTGGTTTGCAGGAAGACATCTATAATAGTGTTCACAATGAAAACTTTTTGGATTCCTTTAAGAACATTTTTCTAGCATCACATTTTTTATTTGACACAAGTGAGCAGGGGGTAAAATTGGCAGCCAGAACTATGGTCCTTTCGACTGCGGAAGGATGCGCAGTATGGTTAAAACCCTGTATGGCGGATAGCACTTCCATGAAATATGCTGTGTGTCATGGAATTTCAGCCAGGAATTTCATCGTTTGGCTCTAGTTTGGATGAGCTAATGGTAGATCTTTCAGATAAGAAGGGTAAATCCCATCCTACAGCTTTTCGTAATTGAAGGCGTAGATTTTGCTGTAATACTGTAGCGCCATCATTCCATCCTCCTCAGGTGAACATGGTAGAGCCTCTTTTCAGAGGAGCTACTGCAGAGGCCCCCACCTCCGCAACTTGAGAAACGTCTTGATTTCTGATGCCACTCATATTCCCGTAGGAGGCAGGTTTTATTTTTTTCTTCAACAATGGCAAGATCCGGTTCAAGCCCCCTGAGCCACAAGAATAGTGGAACATGGTTACATAATAGATTGTTTCCATCCCAAGGTTCATCTCCACTGGCCTGTCTTCAGTTCCTGCCAGAACATTTGCTATGCAACAAGCGCTGGTAGAAGTTCATCTCAAACGAGTCATAGAGGAGGTGCCAGAAAACCATCTTTATCAAGGTATCTGTTCTGAAATTTTTCTGATCCCTAAACCAAATATTTGAATATTTTCATTTGAAAGGAGCACTTCAGGATAGAGACAATTCAGTCAGTGGCCTCTGTGTTAGAACCAGGAAATTGTATGGTACCTCAGAGACACATATCTCCATGTGCCAATGGCAGAAATCCACATGAAATATCCACACATTGTGGTCAGACAGGGAAGTTAGATCTAACATTACTAGTTTTTAGCCCTTTCCTTCGGTATCTCCACAGCACCCAGGATATTTACCAAGTTAATGCTAACTATGCAAGCCAAGCTCCGACTAAAGGGAATAATAATCTTCTCGTACTTGGATGACTGGCTGATGAAAGTTGCTTCTATTTCCCTTCTTCAGAATTAGACAAAAGGGGTCATCTCATTCTTGACAGCCCTTGGCTGGGTTCTATACATGGAGAAATCCAGACTAGCACCAGAACTATACGATTTATAGTTTGAATGAGTGAATGATGTCAGAGTTCACATTCACTATATTTAAACCAAGTGATTACTGAACGAGTCAATGATGATTTTTATGCTGTATAAAATGAATGGTGAACAAAAAGTGTGCGATTTATCATTCATTGTTCAATCATTGGCTGCATTTACACTGAATGATTATCATTCATTTTTGCTCCTTTGGACAATAATCATTCCGTGTAAAAGGGCCTTTAGAGATGTAGGTAGTTGCGTTATCAGTTTGTATACTCCCCTGGATGTATAACATGCACTTTTATGCTTTGTCGTGTTTTTACCTTGAGTTTAAGGACAAGGGTGTTTCAGGGTTTCCAGACACTTTTTAGGGATTTTACCCATGTGGTGGTTTTACTGCCCTATTTTTTTTCCTTAGGCTACCAAAATTATTTTTGCTGCATTTTTTTCCCCGTGACTTATAGGACTATTTTTTTAATCTCTTTTTCACTGGCTTTTTTCCCCTGTTCTTTAGGCTGGATTCACACAGGCGTATATCGGCCGATATACGAAGCCCTTCTGATGCATTGGTTTACAATGCATCAATGCACATGGGCGTATTTCCACGGCGTAAAAGCGCCCGGCCGGCCAAGATAGGGCATTTCAGCCAGGCCCTTTTATGTCGGCAGCAGCTGTATAGACTTCTATAGGAGCCAATGACAGCTGCCGGAGAAGAAAGGTGGGGAGAGTATAGCAGCATGACTGCTAAACTCCCACCCTCTTCCCTGCTCCTCTCCACCCCTTATCGGCTGTTTGCAATGGGAGGGGGTGGAGCTGCGACAAGGGGCGGAGAGGGGACAGGAGCTTAGCACACTAGCTCCCGCCCCGTCTCCTCCCTTTGCAGAGAGACAGCAAGGGGGAGGGAAGGGGAAAGACACAGTTTAGCAGAGCTAAACTGTCTCCTCCCACCCGACGGCATTGCAGAATCAGCGCTAGGCCAGGGCTGTCTGAACGGGCGCACAAACGTTAGATTTGTGCGCCTGTTCACATGTTTTTACGTCACCAGTGGGCGAATGTAAAAACGCATACACCCGTGTGAATTCAGCCTTACTTCTATTAAGGGTAAAAAGCAAAAAAAAAAATGTTTTTTTTTAAGATTTATAATTGTACTAGCTTACCCGTCGCGGGTTGCTGCTAAGACAGACAGACATACATATATTACTTTTTATATATATAAATAACAACCAATCACAGCGCAGCTTTTATGTTACCTCAGCGGCACAATATATAGCAACCAATCACAGTGCAGCTTTTATGTTACCTCAGCAGTATAAGAAATAGCAACCAGTCACAGTGCAGCTTTCATGTTATCTCAGCAGTATGATATATAACAACCAATCACAGCACAGCTTTCATGTTACCTCAGCAGTATAATATATAACAACCAATCACAGCGTAGCTTTCATGTTACCTCAGCGGTATAATATATACCAACCAATCGCAGCGCAGCTTACATGTTACCTCAGCGGTATAATATATACCAACCAATCGCAGTGCAGCTTACATGTTACCTCAGCAGTATAATATATACCAACCAATCGCAGTGCAGCTTACATGTTACCTCAGCTTTATAATATATAGTATACCCGTCACGCATTGCTGCGATATCTGAAGAGAGTAAATTCCAGGAAACTCGTTATGATAACATTGAATTTACATTGTGTCATTTTTATTGAAACATTCATTTTCACATGGAAAACATTTTAAAGTCTCGTTTTAATTCTATTTATTTTTTCGAGTGCTTGTGTATCCACGATATTTTTTGCTTTTCCGTCTGGTGCGTACGAGAATAAATCAGAAGTTTTTGAGAGGCGTGAGCTGGCAACATACAGTTGTCCATGTGAGAGCCATTATGCATTCGTCCCATATGATAAGTTCACGTTTGGAGAACTTTGCCTATTCCGGAATTTTTGGTGCGACACGCGCACCACATATCATAGGATAGATCTACTATGCCAGAAACCTTCCCAGGAGTGTACTCAACAATTTCCCAAAGTTTCATAGCGATTGGATGAATGTTGTAGTAATGCATAAAGGACAGACAGGCAGACAGACATACATTCATTTTTATATATATAGATTTATTTAAATCAGTATATTTACGCTAAAGTAAAGTATGGGGATGGGTTTTTCCTTTTTCCCCGGACATTACAGGGCACATACAGCGACTGTTTTGGTTTGGTCAGCATTAGGTCATTTTCTTTTTTATGTATATATTTTTATTTAATTCTGTAATTTTTTACTTATTTTTGTCATTAATTTCTTTTTACTGTGGTATCTATGTCCCTCATGACGTCATATACGACCCCTGGGGGTCATTCACATTGTCTTTTTTTTTTACTTTCACACTTTTCCACTATACCTGGGGCATCCATAGGAGCCCCAGTTACAGGGAAAAACATCCTCCTGTAGTGACATCAGTCACAAACAGAGCTGATCAGGGTTTTGCTATAACAGGAATCACCCGGCAGTCACTTGATCGCTTCCACTTTTTTGCCTTGCCTTATTCACACAAGTGTTTTTACGTGGCTATTTAGCTGCTATAAACTGTTGTCCGAAAATTGTGACCATGTGAAGCATTGGATTCCAATGCATTCATTCACATTGGCAATTTTCGGGCACATGAAAAAAATCACACGGGCAAAACAAATTAGCGCCCGTGTTCGATTTTTCACGCAGCGTCAAAAGGTAGGTATTGACCTATCTTTTGATGAAAACCTCTGGAGGCTCTCATAGGAGAGCTGAAAAAAAGGGAGGGGAGGGAGTTTACCTGCGTCCAGTGCTCGGAAACGAAAACAGCTGATTCTATTTAAGCATTAGAAGTCATTTCAAGGATTTCTGCTGACTAACGGAATTCCGTGCTGCAGCGTCTTTTTCACACCCATGCGAATGGATGAGAAAACACTAATTAATCAGGGGACTCGATCGCGACTACCCTTCCTTGATGCGATTTTTAGCCGCGATGCGGCTGGCGTAAAAACACGTCGCCCAAGTGAATGAAGCCTTTTGTACACAGCCCTCACTGAGCGCTTTGTAGCCAGGAAAGGAAAGGGAGAACCAGTTAAAAACGGCTTCTCCCTTCTCCTCTGGGTCCTTGGGTGTGTCTGACAGCTTGATTGCAGCAGCATAGGCTTTAATCCGGCGCTGTACATCTGCTATCAGCGGGGATTAAAGCCCATGACCAAGTGCCATATATTTACCGAGCTTGGTCCTTAAGGGGTTAATAAACATATTGTTGTTTATGATAAATGTTCTACCTGACCAGGTTTACATCACACACCATCTTCTCTTTAGTGTTGTGAGTATATTGTATTAGTTATGTGACTAAGAGCCCTTTTACACTCAAAGATAATCTTTCAAATGACTGAAAGATTTAGCAATCTATTTTCATAAAGTGTTAAGGCCCATTTAGACACAACGATTCGCTCAAAAGCCGTCTTTTGAGCGATAATCGTTGTGTGTAACTGCACTGACATCGTGCAGTTTTCGTTAAGCCATCACTCATCGTTGTCCTTCAGCATACTGAAAGACGACTATAAGCCTTATCAGGGATTCACAGCGGGATACAGCTGATACTGCAATTTCCACAGCATTTACAGTAGAAACAAAGTGGATGAGATTCTGAAACTCTCGTCCAAAAGCTGCGGAAATAATCCACACAAAATCTGTGCGGAAATTTACCTGTGGTGTAAATAGTAACATAGTAAGTTAGGCTGAAGGGAAACAATGTCCATTTATTTCGGCCTGTTTACACCCCCCACACCCCCACCCCTTGTTGATCTAGAGGCAGGCAAAGAATCCCAATGAGGCAGAAGCCAATTAGGCCTTTTGGGGGAAAAAATTATTTCCCGAATCCATAATTTCAGTCAGAATAATCCCTGGATCAAAGTTTGAACATTCCTACCTGACTCCAAGACCCAAATCAACAACCCCACTGGTTATTTAATGTATATATCCTGTAATATCGTAGTACTCCAGAAAGGCATCTAGTCTCCTCTTAAATTCCTCTATCGATTTTGCCATCACCACGTCTTCAGGCAGAGAATAAGACAGTCTCACTGCTCTTACAGTAAAGAACCCCCTTCTATGTTGGTGATGAAACCTTCGCTCCTCTAAATGTAGAGGATGCCCTCTTGTATTGTCCCCTAACGTATTTATACATAGTTATTTGATCGCCCCTTAGCCGTCTTTTTTCCAAGGTGAATAATCCCAATTTAATCTCTGGGTATTCCAGTCCTCCCATTCCAAGTATTAATTTAGTTGACCTACTTTGAACTCCCTCAACCACTGCAACATCTTTCCTGGTGACCAGAACTGTACACAGTATTCCATGTGAGGCCTGACAAGTGCCTTATATAGTGGAAGAATAATGTTCTTGTCCTTCGCCCCTATACCTCTTTTATTGCACCACAAGACTTTATTTGCTTTTGCAGCGGCTGACTGCCATTGATTGCTTAAGTTAAGTCTACAATCCACTAGTGCCCCCAGGTCTTTTTCCATCTCACTTTTCCCTAGCAGTACCCCATCTAGTGTATATAAGTGACATCCGTTCCTCCTTCCCATGTGCATAACCTTACATTTATCAATATTGAACTTCATTTGCCATTTTTCTACCCATGCCCCCAGCTTATCTAGATCCTTTTGTACCTGTACATTGTCCTCCATTGTATTAATTGTCTTATATAGTTTTGTATCATCTGCAAATATTGATATTTTACTGTGCTGTCCCTCTATCAGGTCATTGATAAACAGAATGGGGCCTAATACTGAAACCTTTGGCACCCCACTAGCAACGGTGGCCCAATCAGAGTACGAACCATTTATTACCACCCACTGCTTTCTATCTCTGAGCCAGTTCTTTACCCAGCTGCACATGTTTTCGCCCAGACTGAGCTGTCTCCTCATTTTATATATCAGCCTATTATGCGGCACGGTGTCAAATGCTTTACAGAAATCCAGATATACCAGATAAATAGACTCTCCCAGGTTCAGCCTAGAACTTCATTGTAGAAGCTGATCAAATTGGTCTGACATGATTGACCCCTCGTGAACCTATGCTGATGAGGAGTTATACGGTACTGTTGTTTTCCTTAGGGCTCATGTCCACGGGGAAAATAGGATTTAGGATCCGCAGCGGATTTCCTGCATGCGGATCCGCACCCCATAGGGATGCATTGACCACCCGCGGGTACATAAATACCCGCGGATCGTCAATAAAAGTGATTTTAAAAAAAATGGAGCATGAAAAAATCTGGACCATGCTCCATTTTCATGCGGGTCTCCCGCGGGGACGGCTCCCGCGGACTTCTATTGAAGCCTATGGAAGCCGTCCGGATCCGCGGGAGACCTAAAATAGGAATTTAAAGCATTTACTCACCCGCAGCGGACCGCGAAGCTCTTCTCTTCCTCACGGCCGCATCTCCCTTGCTTTGGCTCGGCGGATGTGCCCGGCGCATGCGCGCGGCACGTCGACGACGTGCCGGCGACGTGCCGCCGGCGTCAGGAATTCATCCGCCCGCCGAAAATGAAGATCCGGCCGTGAGGAACAGCTGACCTTCGTCGCCCGCGCCGGATAGGTAAATTCTTTTAAATTGCTATTTTCGGCGCTCATGTCCGCGGGGCAGGAGGGACCCGCTGCAGATTCTACATGGAGAATCTGCAGCGGATCTGATTTTCCCCGTGGACATGAGGCCTTAAGGTATTCTAGGATGGCATCTCTCAGAAACCCCTTAATATTTTTCCAATTATTGAAGTGAGATTTACTGGCCTGTAGTTACCAGGCTCCCTTCTTGACTCCTTTTTGTATATTGGAAGCACATTGGCGATACACCAATCCAGTGGTACAACCCCGGTCTCAATGGTGTCTCTAAATTTTAAGAAATAGTTGCCTGGGTGTATTTTTCAACTGGGCCTGGCGATTTGTCGATTTTAATCTTTTTTAACCGTCTATGCATTTCCTCCCGAGTTAGGCAGGTGATATTTTGTGGGGGGTTCGTTTTATTCCCCTGCATCTCGTGTGAGATTTCTTTTTCCTTTGTATTTGTGAATACACTTGAGAAAAAAAACTATTTAATAGATTCACCTTCCCCCCATCATCTTCTATAATAATTTCTCTTGCATTATTTGTTAAAAGGCCAGTGCTCTCAGTGCAAATCCTTTTACTGTTTGTATAATTGAAGAATAGTTTAGGGTTATTTTTGCTCTCTTTGGCGATCAGTCTCTGTGCCTCCTCCTTGGCGGTTTTGATTTTTTCCTTACATAATTAGTTTTTTTCCCTGTATGATTTTAGCACTTCTTCGCTGCCCTCCTGTTTTAATAATTTGAACATTTTCCACAGGCATGTTGGAATCGCAGTGAAATGGAGCATGCTGCGACTTTTCCGCTTGTGTACATGAAAAATTATTTTTCCATAGCACGCTATGATTATTGCTACGGAATCTGGACTGTGGGCATTGGGCCTAAAAAGGCCATAGGCTGCAGTGATTGTTATATGTGTGGTAACAGCCACTTTTTTCAGTTATACAATGTACGCCTAAGCACATATGTAACTATTTCACTTCTGTAGAAATTTGTGTAGGTGCAAGTATAGGGTGTGACTAGAAGGACATAAATTACATATTTGAAACATGTCAAATCTTTTAGATTGTCTAGGTGGTGCCCGTAATTTCCCCACTGTTTCATATTATGATTTTTGTCATTTCACATTCCAGTTTGACATTATAGGTTTGTCCTCAGTGCTCAATGTATTCCATCCATCTGCTGCGCCTTACAGCCTATGATAATTTTTCTTAGTTAGGTGTGGATAGTGAATATATATATATATATATATATATATATATATATATATATATATCTTGTTTCCCTGAAAATAAGTCCTAGCATGATTTTTCAGGATGCAGCATGATTTTTCAGGATTTATGAGGCTGCTTGAAAAATAATTCCTCCTCCAAAAGTAAGCCCTAGTGTTACAGTTGATAAAAAAGTCAATGTAAATAAAGGTCCAGTCAGCTATATATATGAAAAAGTAAAATCTTCTGATTCAAAAGTTAAAATAAGACGCTGTCTTATTTTCAAGGAAACAAAACATGTATGTATGTATATATATATATATATATATATATATATATATAGTTATTTATACAGACACACATATATACACATATAGTTAAATTACCTGTAGGAGGTGTGTGTATATATATTTTATTCGATTATTGGATGATTCTCCATATTTTGGTTTGTGCGGAGTTTTTTGAATAATTTGGGCACTTGGTTCCACCATCACAAACCTCTTATGTGACAGTATGAGATTACACCTTTAAGGATGACCCCGTCCTGGTCCTACGTACAATACTGGTTTCTTTCTGTGAAAGTAGCAGAAACAATTTAGCTAAACAAAGCGGTTTTATTCTGTAAAGGTCAGTGTTCCAGGCATCTCCATTTATTCATAAACAGCTGACTTATTTACTGCTCAGGAGAAAGGAAATTCTATCAAACAAACTAATGCTGTCATATAGGAGTCAGGTAACCCTCATTGTAAATCAGTAGGAAGCTTGCTTTTATTATAGTTAAATAGAAATAAAATACATTCACTAATCAGCCACAACATTAATACCATGGAGGATCTTGTACCCTATTGTATCGCCTCTAGCTTGGATGTAAGATGTGATACGGACGGGCATGGAGGCTCTATTACCCTACTGTACCATCTCTAGCTTGGATACAGGATGTGACACGGGTGGGAATGGAGGCTCTAGTACCCTGTTGTATCACCTCTAGCTTGGATACAAGATGTGATACGGGAGGGCATAGAGTCGCTAGTACCCTATTCTACCAAATGTAACTTGTATACAAAATGTGATATGGGCAGGCATGAAGACTCTAGTACCCTGTTGGGCCGTCTCTTTCTTGGATGCAAGATGCGGTATGGGCGGGTATGGAGGCTCTAGTACACTCTAGCTTGGATGCAAAAGGTGATATGCGTGGACATGGAGGCTCTCTTGATTAGACTTCCTATAAAAGCCTTGCCCTGCCACTGCACCAGCGTGTAATTAATCTGTTTCACAGCAAGGTTTAATCCAGCTTCACGTTGCCAGCTTCACCGCTATTTCTGCAAGACTTCCTGATATTGACTTCTTGCTTCCTGTCTGACTACGTTACCTGCTTCATCCATTTGTACTGCAACCGAGATTTCCCAATAATGACTCCTGGCTATCCTGACTACTGACTACACCCACCACTCCTATTCAGCACTGGTAAGATGTAACAATTAGTCACTGAAGACAACCCTGTTCCACTTTGCAGCAGTCCAGTTTCATTGTTCAAGACACCACTGCAAACAGTGGTGATAGTGGATGGGTGTGAAAAGCAGTGAGACCAAATGGCCTTCAGCCAAGCGCCTGGAAATGGTTCAGACAGACCCAGAGACCTGTAACGATGGCAGCACCTGCCACTGAATGTTGGACAATTAAACAGTTGGATCTGCTCGTGCTTGTCAGACAGTCAGATGATTCGCTCTACTGGTGGTCTGTCGAGGGCATCTTGAGCCCTGTTGCTTTGTGTGCCCTCACACACCCACTAGTTTCAACACCAATCTGGTCAGAACGGCCCAGGTGGAGGACAATTCGTTGATATGACCATCCAGCTTCTCACATCCCAATAATGCGCCTCTCTCAAACACTGGTAATGGCGTGAAATCTCTTCTCTGAGTCGTAGAGGCGTCTAGTGGTCAACAAGCTTTACACAAGCGGAAGAAGAGGTCACTACACACAAGGAGCCTCTGAGAGCCTTTTATAGGCCAAGGGGGGAACCACTTTTAGGGCCTCAGGTGACAAGACCGTTCATTTAATCCCGTCGCAACTCTAATCATTTACATATCTGCCTGAGATGGAACTGCAGGACGAGCAAAATGACAGCTCTTTCTAGGGGCAGGATTTTTATTTTTTTTTACAAAGAGTGTAATAGTTCCTTTATTTACAACACATTACAGAAAGGCATTATTTAATAGGCAAGCCCAACCATATGTTTATTTATAGGAAAATATGAGCTGTGACCACATCTCAGTTTTGTGCCTCACCCCTATCTGCAGTCAGTCTTACAGGATCACACGTCATGTATTCTCCGAGGCGAGCGTGATTATTGTCAGGAATATGGGTGCAAAGATAGGTCAGCTTCATGCTGAAAGCAAGAAATGTAACAGTCCTGTGCAACATTTTAAACAAAGTATTAAATTAAGTTCCTATAACATACCTGTCATTATTTCCAAGTGTCATGGAGTTACTGGTTCATGAGACAAGGGCTAGCAATAGCATTGTGCTGTCATTCAGTATGGAATGTTTCTCATATATCTTCCTGTGATCACCTTCTACATTCTTTGTGAGCAATGGAGACAAAAGAAGAAGAAATCGTTAAATCAGTGTTAGGAAAGGCACATCGAAAATTACAAGGTTTCCCATATAGTAATGATTGCTTTGCTTATGAACATCTTCACGGTATGGATTAATGTGTGTGATCAGCATACAACTCTGCACAACTCCCAGGTAAGTAGATTTAAAATATTTTTTTAACCCCTTAACACTCAATGACTTACAGTTACGTCTTGGAGGTTCAGGGTTTGTATGGAGCACAATCGGGAGTCGATCCCACTCCGTACAATATGGGCACTGACCTACACCCGCAACAGCCGGTTAACCCTTTAAGGCCTCCTTCCCACGAACGGATTTCTGCCGCGTAATTCGCGGCGAAAATCCGCTGTGTTGCCAGCAGCTATTAGGTTCTATTGAACCTAATAGCTCAGGGCACACGGTGCGGAATTCCACCGCGGAATTCGGCACCGTGAAATCTCCCATTTTCACCTGCGGCATGCTCTATTTGCCGCGGGTGTACGCGCTGACGGCTTCCATTGCAGTCAATGGAAGCCGTCCGTTCATGCCATCTCCCGCTGTAACACAGCGGAAGATAGCGTGAAAACGCTTTCCCGCCTACCGCCGCCGCGTCATATGACGTAGCCGGCGCGTCACATGACACGGCCGGCCACGTCATGTGACGCGGTAGGCGTGTCATGTGACGCGGTGGCGGTGGGCGGGGAAGCGTCATGCGGGAGCGAAAACGCCGGATCCGCTGGTAAGGGGTCTCTGGGGGGCACCGTGACGGGCTTCGCCGTGGAATATTCCGTGGCGGAGCCCGTCACGCTTGTGTGCAGCCGGCCTAAATGTTGCTGTTAATTCTACTAGCATTTAAAAGTCTGGATCGGTCCCCATGGTGAGATCACTGCGTACAGGGGCGTAACTAAAGGCTCAGGGGCCCAGGTACAAAAGTTCAGCTAACCCCCCCATTTAACCCCAAATTCCTCCATCTGTACCCATACCCAGAGGCGTAACTTGAAGATTCGGGACCCCAATGCAAAACCTGTAACAGGGACCTAAATTTATTGAATGACAGCTGAGCGCTGCCTGTGATTGGTCACAGCGCTCAGCCAATCAGATACAGCACTGCTGAAAGAACTTCACTACACTGCTGGGAGATCAAGCAGCTAGACACGCCAACAGCGGCGGAGAGGTGAGTATATATTTTTTTTTATTTTTTACACAAGCCAGGGATGATTTTCAGGGAAGGGCTTATATTTAAAGCCCTTCCCCGAAAATCACTGCAGGTGTTGCCGGCAGTATATTGCTTTCAATGGGGCCGCTGGCAGCAGTGGCAGGCCCATTGAAAGCAATGGTGCATAAAGCTGCATTCACCCGTGTTTTTGCACATACGTGGGTGCGCAGTTTTGTGCGCACCTATGTACGTGTGAACACATGCTCGTGTGAACAAGGCCTTAAATAGTATCAATGAAAAATACAACTTGTCCCGCAAAAAACAACAATCCCTCAGACTGCTACATTGATGGAAAAATAAAAGTCGTAGGATTTTTTGAAAGTGGGGAGAAGAAAACTAAAAATAAATAAATAAAAATACAGACTCCTGAAGGGGTTAAGTTGTTTCTGCAGCTTGCATGTGGATTTCCTATATATGAACATAATTCACTATATAAGGGCTTCATCAGATGATTGTATTTACACGCATAAAACATACACGCACAATGTGCAGAAAATAGAACACATTAATGTCAATAGATTAATTCTCATTAACATGTTTTGTGCGCATATTTTGTGCACACGCAATAAAAAAATAAGACCTGCTCTATCTTTCTGGATATTGCAAAGCAAAGGTCTCCATAGAGCTCTATGGTAGGTGCGCAAATCAGTGAAAAGCAGAACACATCTGGACCTCATTAGGCTAAATAGCCTTTTTAAATCAGGGTGCGGGTGTTTTGCGCGTGCATGTGAACAGGCCCTGCATGCGCTACAAGTATAGTACAATGTGCCGCTACGTGCACAAATCAACCTCATTCACTGCGCAAAGCTCTGATGGGCAGACACTCGGGTGAATATTTCCATTTATTGGTTAATTGTATTTGTCATTATTTTTATATATAAAGTATTTTGGACAGAGAACTATATCTGCTGCATGTTGTGCCGTGTATTTCGTGTATATGACGGCCGGGCTATAACGCTAGCTTTATACATGCTGGCATTACTGTGTGTGCTAGCAGATCACTGGGAAGGATAACAATAGGCGATGAATAGTTCCTTGTTTGCAGGCACATCCGTACAAGTTCATGCTAAAAATATAAACATTGTGACATTGCAGCGGGCAAGTCTCAGCATGTAATACTCAGTGCCTGAGCCTACAAGTTCAGACATGTCAGGACGAAGCACAATAGTCATCCTTCTGCTTACAAAGCCCAAGACTGAAAGTTTCATCTCCAATGACCAGCTGTGTAATATGCGAGTGTCCAAGTCCTAAAACATCGTACAGGAGTATCACTTAGAACCAGTAAAGTTTAATGGTTGCGCTAAAAATAGGATGTCGTGCTGCGAAATTCCATGCAAAGTTATTTCGGCAATCAGTGCAAGTAGAATAAACAAAAGTGGCCCAAGAATGTCGCAGACCGAAAAAACAGCCAAAACAGGATGTGTTAATAACACAAGTTATGTTAATAATTTCCTATATGGTAGTGAGACAATACGGATCGGCGTTAGATGTTATCCAAGAGCAGTTGACGAAGCTGCACAAGCCATCTAATAACATTCACACATAGGTAAATGGAAACGATAGGGGGGTAATAGGCTGAAAAAAGACGTATGTCCATGTAGTTCCGCTTCTTCAGATGACCATATGCATATGAGCGCATAGTACCGTGTTTTTTGCGCACACATGGCATGCTCACATGCACGTGCAAAATACCCCCGCCCTGATTTAAAAAGGCTAATTAGTCCAATGAAGTGAAAATGTGTTCTTATCCCTGCGGTTTTGCACAGCATATTGCACATTTGCACCGGTATTAACTGTGTATTTGCACTCCTCCAATAGACTTCTATGGGGCCTTTATGGCACAAACACACAGAAAAATAGAGCAGGTGCTCATTTTTTACGTGCACGGATAATGCACATGCAAAAAACATTCATGAGAACAAAGTCATTGAAATTAATGGATTTTATTCTCAGTTTTTTGCACGCAACTATTTTACACACGCAGTTAAGGTCATTTGAAGAAGCCCTTAAGTCTGGCTTCACACAGGCGTATTAGTGCGTGCAAAGCATCGTCAAATGACTTCAATGGATTCATTCACATGTATATATTTTTCCTGAGCGTTTTGTTTGTGCAAAAATAACTGCAGCATGCTCTATTTTCCTGTGTGTTTGTGAACCAATAGTCCCCATAGAAGTCCCCATAGATGCACAAATATTCTCGGAGATGTGTGAAACACTGCATAGTATTGTCCCATCTCCCTTATTTGCATATTACCCAGAGGAGCATGAATGGCCTTATAAGTCTCCTCACTCATTCACCTTCTTGGTGTTCTCCCTAATGAGAAAAGATAGCGTTCCTGACCCACATCTCGCTAGCCAAGCCAGAAACCTACTGCACACTGATGAGGGGCAAACACCCCAACACAGCTGTCTGTGTATGGATTCTAGCTTGGCTTTCAATTACCGGTTATTGTTACAAGGCTTGTATAAAGAATCTAATATTGACTCACAGGAATGCTGCCATCCAAAAGGTGGCGCTGCAGAGGTATTATTCTATCTCTCTTATTTGCACACTGCTTGAAAGCACAGAAAAAAGAACACATCTGACTCATTAGTCTTAAGCCTCATGTCCACGGGACACACGCATTCCGCTCGCAGATTCCCGCAGCGGAAGACCTGCTAGTCAGTGCGGAAATTATTTTTAAATGCTTGCCAGCGATCATGGATGCGACAATCATGCTGCACTAGTGACAGGGATCCCGGGAAAGAGGGACTGGGAGACAAACAGGTGGGAACCTGAAAGTAACAGGGAATAAACAGCAAACAGAGAATAGTCAAAACCACCAGAGTGCCTCATGGCTGACCAGCAGACGGGTGCGCCCGCACACGATGCGGGGCACACTGCCAGCCGCCACGACCAACCACCAGAGTAGGGGAACTCCGGACAGAGACGCCAGCCCGGGCCCCCCGCACCCCTGGTGGTAACCCCAGTTCTAACAATTATGTAACAAGCTTGTAAGATTAGACCCCTAATGTTTGGGATAGAAATGTTTATTCTCTTTTCAGTCGTTTAGGGGCTCATTGGAAAGATACAAAAAACTCAGTTTGTTCACATCGACATGTTGTTACAATAAAAGTGGCGCTGTTTGCACTGGATAGAGGAATTTGAATAAACTCTTCAGAAGTTGACTCCTATGAAAGAGATGACAAATGTCCCCAGCATGTGAGTTTACAAGTAATTTTCTGGAAGAGAGGGGGATAATTTAGACAATAGACTGAGTTTGAGCTCTTGCAAATATGTATTCCTAAATGTTTTATATCAGTCTGGGCAATGGTAACTGGAGTGGTAAGTTTGTTAGCAGTGAGTCAAGTAGCAATGTATAAGATTTTACATTTGTCGATATTTACTTTGAAAACATCAGGAAACCAAGAGACTGTAAAAACCACCGCATGATGCTAATGTGTGACTGGACCCCATAGGATGAATACTTGCTTTGCATCCCAGGAACCTACAGGCATAAAACAGTCGGAAGTGCATCAGAGACGGGACCTGCATTCCGTGTATGTATGTATGAATAAATATACTGTATATATATATTTCTATCAGGGAGTACACCTTAAAGCTACAGTGCTGTGGAAAAGTATTTGCCCCTCATCCCATTTCTTCTAATTTGTCATATTTAAATTTTAATTGACAGGTGGACCTACTTGTGGCCTTCAGATCACTGTCTTGCTGTATAATCCAACTCTGCTTGAGCTTTAAAGCACAAACTGACAGATGGATATTCTTCTTCAGGATTCCATGGAACTCATGGTTCCATCAATTATGAGAAGTCGTCCAGGTCCTGCAGAACAAGGTAGCCCCAGGTCATCACACTACCTCCATGCTTACTGTTCCTATTGTTGAATGCACAGATCGCGGTTTGCCGAATAGAACTGGAACAATGTCTTCCAAAAAGTTGCACCTTTGACTTTTCACTCTACAGATTATCTGAAAGAACTTGGGGGTCACCTAGATGTTTTTTTTGCCAAATATGAGACAAGCCTTTGCGTTCCTTTTGGTCAGCAATGGTTTAATCCTTGCAATTCTCCCATGGATGCCATTTTTGCCATTGTTTTTCTTATTATGGAATCATATACATTGACCTTACCTTAGCCAAGTGAGCCATGCATTTTGTTTAGATGTGCATCTGGGTTCTTTTGGGATCTCTTGGATGAAAGTTTGGTAAACTAACCACTCTTAGGAACCACTGTCCTAGATTTCCTCCATTTGTGAATATGGCTCTCATTGTAGTTCACTGGAGTCCAGAGCTTTGGCAATATCTTTGTAACCCTTTCCAGACTGGTAGATTTCAATCATTTTAATTCAAAGCTGTATTTGATCTCTGTAGAACGTGGCATCATGTGATACTTTTTGAGACCTTCTAGTCTGCTTCACATAGCCAGACAGGCTCTATTTAAAGGAAGTCTGTCACGAAAATACGCCCCAAAAAGCTGTTCAACCCTACCTGTCTCAACCCGCTTAGCGACTAAATCAATCAGTTAATTCAATTTAATTGGCAGTTGGGTTCTAGTTCACTGTCTACATTCAGGCAGGATTACCGCGAGACCCGTTGAAGCTAACACTTAAAAGGTAGTCAGTCTTGAAAAATATGCCCCAAAAACAGTAACAGTAGTCAGGCACTACGCAGACAGATAAGACCCTACCTCATTTTGCCCTGAATGCGCAGGCAGACAGGGGATATCAGTATTCACAGATGCCGCTCGCTTTATATAAAATTAGCTGAAATCTGTCCTGTGGGTGGGTTTGCAGCTCATAGTGGTCCAGGCTGTCCGTCCATTCATTCCTCCACACCCTTCCCTATATCCAGAGGCGTAAATTAAAGCTTCTGTGCCCCAATGTAAAACCTGTAACAGGGCCTCCAACTATAATGGTCTATTCATAGTACTGTGCTCCCTATATGGAGAAGAGAGGCCTTACCGCATCCCCTGCATCCTCTATAATTACGCCCCTGCCTCTATCTTATGATTAATGTCTACAGTCAGGTCTTTAGTGGTACAAGTTGGGCATTGAAATGGCATAATATCTGTGGAAATATTTTAATTTTGTACCATCCAATGCTCATTAATTTCTGAAAGACACCTGTAGGGTCTACATGCTCACTACACCACTTGATAAATGCCCTGATTAGTGTAGGTTTCTAAAATGGGGTTAGTTCTGGAGGGAATGGGGGTTCTTTTACCATCTTACTGCAAAGCATCTCCTAATACGTGAATGTTGTTCACTTCTTAATTGATTTTACGGAAAACACCTGTTTAGAGGGTTTGTGAGTCAGTTGTATGATGTGCCACTCCCAAAGTCATAAAATCCCTTGCATCTTTAGAGCATTTACTATCTATCATCTTGAGTAATTTCCATTGCTTTGTGCTCAGTTCACCTTTTATTTATTAGCTAACAGAATATTACCGTTTTACCATATACACCATCATGCAGCGGCATTCCTACCTTAGAGATAGACCATGTCACTGCTACACAAGAAGTAGTAAAAAAAATGCTCAGCACCGAATTGCTTGATGTCAATGTTTGCTGACAGCCACCACTTGGGACATTCAGAGTTTTACAATTTCCATTGGTACTAGCTCCATATACAGTGATCTACCGCTTTAGGCCTCATGTCCATGGGGAAAAGATTATTTAAAATCCGCAGCGTTTTTCCTGCACGCGGATCCGCGCCCCATAGGGATGCATTGGACACCCGCAGGTAGTTAAATACCTGCGGATGTCATTTTCCCCTTCAGGCGTGGATCCGCGTGCAGGAAAAAAAACGCGACATGCTCCATTTTAGTGCAGGTGTCCCACAGGGACGGCTCCTGCAGGCTTATATTGAGGCCTATGGAAGCTGTCCGGATCCGCGGAACACCAGTACCAGAAACTTACCTGTCTGGACGCTGCGGATCTTCCCTCTGTCGCGGCCGGATCTTCTTTCTTCGGCCCGGCGGATGTGCACGGCGCATGCGCGCGGCACGCTGCCGGCATCCCGAGCACATCCGCCAGGCCGAAGAAAGAAGATCCGGCTGCGATGGAGGGAAGATCCGCAGCGTCCGGACTGGTGAGTTTATTCTTATTTTCAACCTCGTGTCCCTGGGAAAGGATTGACCCGCTGCGAGATTCTGCATGGAGAATCCGCGGCGGGCCTGATTTTCCCCGTGGACATGAGGCCTTAAGGCAACAATACAGAGCTAGAATTTATATAAAAAATAATATAAATCCATGACCTTAAGGGACGCAGAAGTTTTGAAGTCCTCTTTGTAAGCAACAAAACATTGACCGCTATAAAAATATATTTACTGTATTTTCCATAGTCAGGGGTCATTAAGAAAGTGATTGGGCTGATCAAACATTTCCAAAGGGGTTTTCCAAGACTTCAGGCATTTTTCTATAAATTATTGACCAGGAATCCACACCGATTAGCTGATTCCTGGCACTGCTGTCAATATGGACAATGCAGGAAGCAGATAAGCGGCTCGGGTTGTTAGCGCAGGCGCAGCTCCCGTTTAATTCAATGGGAGCTGCGCCTGCACTACCAACCTGCAGCACAGCTGGCACGATCTGATTCCTTCACTGTTCATATTGCCAGCGATGCTAAGAATCAGCTGATTGGTGAGGATCCCGAGCGGCAGACACCCAGCTATCATCTGTTTATGACCTATCCTGAGGATAGGTCATAAGTAGAAAATGCCTGAAGCCCTAGAAAACCTCTTTAATTATTGTATAGAGAGATCATAAACCGCTCGATCATAGAAAGAGCTTCATTGCATGCAGCTTCCTGTCATAGAGAGAACCATGCAAGAATGTAGCAGCACTTGAATTGGACTGAGCTGCAATACCAGCTACAACTGCTATACAATGTACGGCGCCGTGCCTGGTATGAACTGAAATGATAGCAGCAGTTAACAGTGGGCCACTGTCATTTCAATCAGCTGATCGATGGGGATCCCGAGTGGTGGACCCCACTGATCAGCTAATGATGACCTAATAATGGCAAGACTACATTGTATGGAACAATCTGGTTGGCTGTGTGGTGGCCAAATGCCACTCAGCAAGCTTCCTAATGCCATTGCTGCGGAAGCGCAAACAGATAAGTGCTTAAAATAACTCATCTTTAATTAACCAGTGGCAATTAGTTATTAGAAAAGCCCATATATGAAGTGGTAGTGTTGGTAGTGTGCAATGTGGCAAAACCAATAGCAGTTTTCCTGCACATATCGGATTTTACAATGCATTTCTGGATGCCCAATTAAAACACATGATTTCTAATGTGATTCACCTAAAAAAGTTGTACTCCTGTACATTGAAGGAGTGAATTCCATGGTGAAAATCTGAGACATTTCCGCAACAGAATGAGCAGGATGCGTATTTGCGTGTTTTTTTCCGTGCAGAAAACTTCTGCTACATGTGAATGGCGGTTTCAAAACTTCTTCTGCATGTAATGTTCTATAGTTTGTCATTCTGAATCTACAACGCAAGTCCGCAGCAAATACACCACATCTGAATAAACTCTAAAGGATCTTTTACACAGGCCAATGACGAGTATTGATAAACTATACAATAGTTGGTCAGTGCTCCTTTAAAGGGCCTTCACACAGCCCAAGGGGGACAAACAATTATTAATATGAACTTATATGATCATGAATGATTTTTTTTGGTAAATAAGGCTCAGAAGTGCTTAATGTAAGAGCGTAATTACAAATACCATTTTTATAGCATTTGTCACAATTTTGCTATAGTTGCAACAAAAAAATACACCATATAACCACCTTATAAAGACAGCCTCTGACCTTGTTATGGCTGACCGCTCTGCTCATAGGTCTCTTGCGCTACTGCCTTTTGGTGAGAAACTGAGAGATCACAGCAAGCAGCACTGTAAAATATCATAAGCACTCATATGATACATAACATGTGTTCTGAATGTGTTTGCACGAGAATTATGTTTTACCAATATAATTGCAGTGTAAAGCACAACACACAAAAAAAACGCTCGCACAGAGCAACATAGCATATGCAATATGTCTAGAGTCCAGAATGCTAATATATGCACAATCGAAACACTTACTTTGATCTGTAATGATAACAACTACATCTACAACTACAACTACAATTGCAATAAGTGGAAGTCAGGTGAAATCCATGACTTTCTGATAATGCACTGGCAGCAGGATAGGAAAGCACCTTTAAAGCAAGGTGTGCAAGCTCTGACCACTCATCCAGCCAGTAGTCCAAGGGGCCAACGCCATGTGTGGCATCGACAAACTCCACCAAGTTCAGAAAAGCGTTACCAAGATGGTGAGAGGTCTGCAAACCATCTCCTATGAAGAAAGGTTAAAGGATCTGGGAATGTTTAGCTTGCAAAAAGGAAGGTTGAGAGGAGACTTAATAGCTGCTTACAAATATCTGAGGGGTTGACACAGTGCAGAGGGATCAGCCCTATTCTCATTTGTACAAGGAAAGACTAGAAGCAGTGGGATGAAACTGAAAGGGAGAAGACACAGATTAGATATTAGTAAGCGAGAGTGATCAATGAGTGGAACAGGTTGCCACGGGAGGTGGGGAGTTCTCCTTCAATGGAAGTGTTGAAACAAAGGCTGGACAAATATCTGTCTGGGATGATTTAGTGAATGGTGGTGAGGATGTAACAAATCTAATGACACCAAAATCATCTACCAAAGGTCACGCTTAAGGGGTCAAGGAGTGGTGCAAGAAAAAGCATGTAGGCTTCTTTATATTAGATTAGATTAAATCATAAGCAAACTTAGGTAACAGTCAATTATTATTGTCCCCAGTTTCACAATCCTACTTCTATTTCATCCTCTATCATAGAATCAGCACCATGTTCACCCTCTTCATCGGTTTCTAAAGCGCCACTCATTAGCAAAAATCCTTAACCCATTTTCTAAGCAAGTTCTATATGTTCTTCTCATGATTACCTTATCAAAAATTTCCTTCTCTGCAAAAAGCTTTCACACATGCAAATCCTATTCCTTCCAACTGTCCCTCCTGCTGCGACCCTGATCTGTTTTACCATCAAAATCGCAGTCATAAATTAAGCACCTGTTCCTGTTGCTCACCTGGGAACATCCACAACCTGCTTATTAGTAGCCATGAAATTGATTTACAGTAGATATTGTTTCATTTAGTACTTTTATTAGAACGTGTACAGTCAAAGATCTATGTTAAGATTTAGAAATCTGTCACTAACTTGCTGAAATGTCATTTAGTACTCCCCCATCTGAAAATAGCCTGGCCATACAAATGGGCATTGTCATTGTATCCAAAGTACTACTCCCACAGGGGCACTCTTCCTCATTGGCAGCAACTAGACTCAAGGCTGCTTAGCTAATAAGACTGTATTGTAACAGAATGAACTGGTTGCCAATATGAAAAATGTAGCCGTAGCTCTGAGCTCGAAAGGATCAAGCAGCATCAAGTGATTTCTGGCCTTGTATAATAGAGGAACATAACCTGCCGAGATTACACTGCAGAAAATGAAGACAGCATGATTAAAACAGGTTTGCTATACACAATCGAAAATAACAGATACGGAGAGTTTAGGTCACTCAAGAAAACGTAGTTATGAAGAACTGCACCCTTTATCTCATAATAGGTAACTCCAGCCACCACAGTAATCAGCTATGTGCAATGGAGAGAGAAACTAACAAAGAAGGGATTCACGAGGGAGGACTCTTGTCTAATGATCTTCAATTGTGAATGCTTCCTCTTTTCATGAAACATACAATTCTGCTACCTGGAAAATAAAGATAATGCAGCGGCTCAGTAATCAGTACGGCTCTGCGTCCAACAGTCACGGAATTTTTGTATGTTTCGCCGCTTCTTATTGAGTTACTTTTAAGTACTTGGATTTCTGTTACTTCTACAGTATTGTTTGGTTTCCCATAAAATTGTGTCAAGGATGTTTATTAGAGACAGGTAAATTAGATTGGGAACATACCTGTAGCAGAATCTAAGGGTACAACCTTAGATGTGTGTCACGGATAGACATACTATGTTGACGCAAGTATTGGGAAACACGTAGAAGGTGATGAAATTCGATTTTAGTCATATTTTCTAGCCTCCATGACTACAGAAACCCTTCTAGGTACACTCTCCACCAAATTCCGACAGTCGTGTGGAAGGATTTGATTCATTCCTCTATGAAAGCTTCAGATAGTGACGCAGGTGACGATGGTTTTGTTGGTATGCATGGATGCAGCCTTCTAGTTCATCCCAAGATGCTCAATGGGGTTGAGATCTGAACTTTGGGCCAGCCAATGAAGTTTGCAGACATTTTGCTCCTCAAACCAAGCCTCAACACTGTGTGCTGTATGACATGGTGCTCGGTCATATTGGTAGAGACACAGAGCTGTACCAAAGTATTGCCACAGGATAGGTGATGCCACATTTTCCAGAATGCCTCCATACTCATTGGCATTGAGGGTGGACTTTGCTATAACCAATTGGCCCCAGTCCTTCTCAGCAGAAACACCCCTACACCATAACAGAACTATCTCCAAACTTTACCGTTTTGGACGATGCAGTTGTGTAGAAATCACTCTCCAGGCAACCACCACACCCAAGTGCAGCCATCCAATTGGAAGATAGTGTGCTATGATTCATTCCATTCATTTACAGTCCAAGAATGATGCTCCAAGCACTGTGGCAGGCACCTCTGTGCATTCACTGCTTTGATGTTGGGCTTGTGTGCAGCTGTTCGTCCTTCGCATGCAGTTCCCTATGGATGTTTATGTTGCTAATGGATGCTCAAATGGCCTGTGAGCTCTCCTGAATGAGTGTTCTAGCAGACAATGTATGTAACATGGCTTCGCTGTCCACATTCTGTCATTTTACGAGGTCACCTTGAAAGTGGCTGCACCGCACACACACCAGATAGTTTCCATTTCCCAATAACATTGCCAAAAGTAGACTTTGCAAGGTGAAAAAGTGCTGCAATGTCCCAAACCAATTGGTTGCACAGGTAACATCCCACCACCATACCCCATTGGAAGTCTGTCAACTCTACACCTTATGGCATTCTGATGGTTTCTGTACTGGCCTATGCCTGTGTGATATTATCCTTTATACCTAATGCTCAAAGATCTGATTTAGATATCCCCTTCACCTGACAGCACAGGATTTGTGGGTGTCCCAATACGTTTGTCAACATATTTTAACCTTATGTGTGAGAATACCTTAAGAAAATTGAAGGATATAAATAAAGGGAGAAAGGCAAGCCTACCAAAGACTTCTTAATTGGACCATGGCATGGAGAAACCGAGGACACGGGACTGAACTGGAGGCAATCAGCAAAGTCCAAGCTTTAAAATAAAAGCTTTCAGTCTTGCTATGCATATATCAATTTGCACTAATTAACAATACAAAAATACAAAATTAGGGCTCTCTATGTCTTCATGGCTCCATACTATAAAACTCTAAGCTGCTGTATGACACCATATTATGTAAATACAGTATACTTGCCCAGAAGCAATGCTTCAGTAGGACGTATCTCCATAGTACAGCCTCTGAAGGAACATGGCATGTTTTTTTTCTGTTGGATTTGATATCAAGGTAATATTTTCGCAAGCGATTGAACACATATGGAGCTACAGTAGAGTCCTTAAAACTCAAAACTTGTAGGGAGCCAGCATTGTTCATGAGCCAAAGCCATGCCATTATATAAGCCCGTTAACAACTGTATAATTTGCAACTCTCACCGAACATGTATGTTAAAGATAGAATTAAAATGCTGTTATTCAGTTTTGATGTCTCCAACATGTTAAGCGCAGACTGGTGGGAGTCCGGCAGTCACCGAGTACAATGTTAGTGGTGGTCCAGAAGGCTATCACCCCTCCTACGATTGTAAAATTGTTTGTGCATGCTCTAACCTATCACCATCTATGACTTCATTTCTTTATCCAGAAATCTATTATAAATGTGAATCTTCTTTTCGTGTAGTTCTATAGAGTTCAGAGCTCAATTTCTCGAATACTGAGCACTGATTCATATTCATGAGGGCCACATTTGAAAACTGAGTAGCTTACATTGCAACGTTACCTTGGCATTAGAGTGCCCTTATCTTTAAATATCAAAGTCATAGAACCCTTCTTAGGTGGGTACACAGGGAGGGGATTATATCAGGCAAATATAGATAATAATTTAATATATGAACAAATAGATGAGTTTATTTTCAGGGCTCATCCTTTTGCCATTTGTTGACATTAGGTGGGAGAGAAGTTGAGGGTGTGGTTGGTTGAATACTAATCAAATAAACAGGACTACTGGAATATTATCATACTTATGTCAATAATCCTAAGAACAAAGACGGCTGTCGGCAACCTTTGAAGAACTGGGTATCTTGCTCTGTACACAATGCCATGTTACCCAGTACAGTAGTAATTACTTTTACAGTGCCGTATAACAGTTCTGCTACCGAGATAAGCCACAAAACGTAATCACACTTAAAGAGTTTATTTGATATTGGATTTTTCATGAGATTATTTATTTTTAGGAGCTGGCAATACTATGTATGTCCATTATATAAGAACTGGCTACTGAAAGAAAAACTCCTAGACGTGTGCCACATTAATAAGTATGACTTATGGTACTTAAATATTGAATACTGTATTAGTAATTATGCCTGACTATCTCCATGATGAGACCTAAAGTGTACCTGCGTTTTCAGTTAGTTTTATAAAATATAACAGGTTCTCCTTACCCTCTTCATTTGCTGCTGTTTACACCCTGTTTCTTGCTTTTAAGTTCTCATTTTCAGGTGGTCTTCCCCACTTTTCTGCTGTACTGCTATTTGCAATCAACTATCAGGTATGGGGCATGTAGCAAACCTAGCATTCTGCCAATAGTTCACTATCCTGCACTTCCTTTCCCTCACTTCCCATGCTGCATTGCACTGTCTTTGGAACAATTAGCAGTGAGGTAGTATCTAAATATTCACTCTCTGCTTTCCCAGGAGGATTCAGGCATTAGGAGACATTCTGCTTAAATGGATAGTAAACTCAAAGTAATGTACACACGACACACACACACACACAAACACACATACTATAATAGCAGAAGAGACAGAGATTGTGGTTATTACAGACACTGTGTCTGCAGATCTGAGAGCTGTATGAGTGCAGAGTACTATCTGTGAAGATAGCTCGTCCCCTACATCCCTGTTACTACAGAAGCTCAATACTTAGCAGAAGACAGTGGATTGCAAAGGGGCTGAAAGGGAGACAACCCCTCCCCCCTTCCAGTGTTAGCCATTTCTTGATTTACAGTAGCAAAACAAAAACATTTTTAAGGAAAGTATATTACAAGATTGATGAGTTACACACAGGCTATTACTCGAGCATAGGTTGTCTAAAAAGTTAGTGCCCCTGTAAAAGAGGTATTTCAGTTACTTGATGCTTTTTCAAGTTTACACCCATCTACTGGATAGGTGAAAATGGATAGATCAGCGGGGTTCTTAACATTGGGACCCTCTCCAATTGCTAGAACAGGGTCCTGAAATTCCCCCAAATGAATGGACCAATTAACGTGCATTCTAGCTGGAGTTCCATTAGTTTTGATGAGACTGACGAAGATAGCAGAGGGCTTGAACCAATCTATCAGTTTTCACATATTCAGAAGATGGGTGAGAAATTGAGAAAACATCAAGTAATTGGAATACCACTCTTACAACCAGAGAAAGAGACAGAAGGACATGGGAACTGTTGAATCAGTGGTGGACCCTGAGCCAGAGTGGGCCCTCAGCTCCCCACCGCCTGATGAGCTCAACACAGAATCTGCATATATCATGAGAACAGGAGTCTACCAATTCCTGCCTGCTGCATTCTCCACATACTTAAGTGGATACAGGCCCACATGCAAACATAACCACCTTTCTATTGAAGTATATGCAAAATGCAGCGGCAAAAATTAGTGAACGGTGAACAGGTCACATTTACATATTGCTCTTCAGGGGGTCCCCAGAATAAGTTTTACTATTGGGCACCCCAGTCCGACACTGTTGCCTAGTATAGTATGCTTCCTTACAGCCTCAGGATATACTTCTATATCCAGGGAACAGGGATTAGCATAATGCATAGGAATAGGAAATAATCCACTGTATGCAAAGCAAATGGAACAGGGGACTTTTTAACATGTTCCCTATAAAAAGGATTTTCAGAGTTAAAGGACGATAAAAAATCATCAGTACGAAAGACATGTTTAAATCCAACCCTGTGAAATCTAGCTGGTAGAGCAATGATGTGAGATCTGACGAATGTATTAGTATTAACATGAACTGCCAAGAAAAAGACAAGAAATATTATCCTCGTAGACCAAAGACAGATTTGCTCCACACTCTGGGGGACTAGTGGAGCTTCCTCTACTGATCACGACACAAGGCAACCCATTCAAGCTGCAAGCTGCCCTTGTATTACAAGGATGGTGATTCATCTCAATGTCCATCATGAAATACTACATTTCCCCTGCAGCCACTGACCACAGCTTCCCCAGGCTAAATCTGTTGTTTGGCGGGGGTGCTGGCGGCAACAACTAGGCGATCGGCTGATCTTCCTGGGAAGGAAGGGGTTGGGGGGTGCCATTTCTGAAAGCTGAAATATAGCTCCATGCAGGAGCTATATATTTAGCACCAAGAAGGGATTACAAAGTTTCAGAGATGCTTAAAGGGGTTTTCTTGGCATTTACTATTGATGACCTATGCTCAGGATAGATCAATAGTTCGTCGGTAGGGGTCCATCGCTCAAGATCTCCACTGCTGATCAACTGATCCCCCGGCCACTGTCAATGCAGCTGGTCAGAGCCGGAAGTGTAATTGAAAGGCAGCAATGCCTTCCATTACACTTCTGGCTGCTCCTTGATTTCAGTGGCATCGAAGCCTGTCTATTACCTTTCTAGCTCTGATCACCAATGCAGACGTCCAGCTTAGCTGCACTGATAGTGGCTGGAGGATCAGTTGAATGGTGGGGAAGCTGAAGATAGGTCATCAATAGTAAATGCCCAGAAAACATTTTTTAAGTATATAATTTGATAGGTATATGAGTATTGCAGATTTAGACCAAGTACGTAATAATCCTATAGAAAGAGGCCAATGCTGGAGAGTACTTTGAAAGAAGGCATGTAGTCCTTGGTTGGTTAGCTGGCAAGACAAATTCATAGTTCATGTAAATATGCATTTATTGGCGTATGAAAAAGCATTATCATGAGCAAGCAGTTCTTGGAGGGAATATGATATCATTAAACATATGTATGTTGGGACAGGCCCCATTAGCAGCATCATTGTTGGATTAGATCATTCTTCTGGGTTTTGCTAAACCTTTATAAATACTTCTGCAGAGATGAGTAATGCAGGGTATATACAGTTCACAGTTGGAGATACAAGTAAGAAATATTTTTGCAGTTGCTTTCGAGAATAGATATTGAAGAAGATACGTTAATGACAATACAAGGTGTGTGGTATCATAAAGGGCCACATCAACACAACATATATTTAGAAATCAACTTAAGGTAACGGATAATATGTAGTCGCGCCATGGACCACTTTCTTCACCAGGTTGTACACAGTAGGAACAGACAAGAGTGGATGTCACCAGCAAGTAGCAACATTTATTAATGACATGGTACAGAATGTTACAAAATGTCATTTTCAAGTTTAACCATGTAAGAGCATTAAGAAAGTTCTGTGAACTCACCGCTATGGAGCCTTCCAACTTAGTTCCTTCTGGTCAAAAGTGCTTGTAGAGTTGCTCTAAACAGTAATATTGTACGCAGCACCAAAAGAAAGATTAAAGAACAATCCATCTTTAGTAGTACATATTTAACCCCTTAGTGACAGCCCCATTGCCTTTTTACAGTTAGCTGGGAGACAGGGGATGTCACTGGGGACCACAGTGACTGGTCCCCAGGCCAGTGATCGCCGTTAACCAATGGTTAACGGCAATCATGTATATGCTGAAAAAAAGTTAAATAAAGTTAAAGTTTCACCTCCCCTCATGGATTCGATTCATGAAGGGAGGTGAAAATACTCACTTGCGTCCTCCGCAATGTCCCCCGGCAATATGGTCCTTCCAGGACCTCACAACGCCTTCTCCGCATGCAGAAGTTTCAGTCAGGCGCGTGTGCAGAAGGGCTCACGTTCCGGGAAATTTAAAACCCCTCTGCTCCCGGATAGCATGTGTAACCAGGAGCAGAGAGATGTCACCGGGGACCGCTGTATGCGGTTTCCGGTCACATGATCACTGTTATCTAGAGATGAGCGAGCATACTCGCTAAGGACAAATACTAGAGCGAGTATCGTCCTTTTCGAGTACCTGCCTGCTCGTGAGAAACGATTCGGGTGCCGGCAGGGGGCGGGGAGAGGGAGAGCTCGGGGTAACGGGGGAAAGATCTCTCTCTCCTCCCCCTTCTCCCCACCCCCGCTCCCTCCTGCAACACACTGCTTACCCCTGATGGCACCCGAATCGTTTCTCACGAGTGAGCAGGTATTCAAAAAGGACAATACTCGCTCGAGTATTTGTCCTCAGCGAGTATGCTCGCTCATCTCTACTGTTATCCAATGGATAATAGTGATCAAGTAAAGTAGAAAAAAGTGTAAAAAAAAAAGTACACTTGAGGGAGGGAGGATGAAATTACGTTTCTAAGGCCCCCAGATTTATCCGTAGACCTTAGCCCAGCTTCTGCGCATGCGCTTGTCGCCAAAGTGGGTATGTTTCTGAACATGGGACAAATAGGGGGATACATTTTGGGGCACAAGTCAACCAAAAAAAGACAGCTTTTTTAAATGACATGACTGTCAAAAAAATGAAAATCGTAATTTGAATTCACATTGGTTTCTTAGTCATAGCTATGGCTAAGAACCTAGTAAGGATTCGAAATGCGTAAGCTTTTCAGATGTGCATATTATGTTTTTAAGCATGCACTGCTAAAAATTGATTGTTTTTCCTTTTTCTTTGGTGCTGAAGTACAACTATGAGGGGCTGCTGATAAGTCTTTGGCTTTACCCAGAAAGAAACGAGATAGGAAGATGAAATTTACATTTATTCCACATACTCTCCACTGATGTCAACACACTTCTTACATCCGTATTCCAAGTTCTGTAAGCCTTACAAAAAGAAGGATTTCGGTTGTGCCTCAAACCAGTCATCCATAGCAGACATGGCATCAGAAATGGTGTGAAATTTGGTACCCTTGAGGTGTTTCTTCAGGTTTGGAAATAGATGATAGTCGTAGGGAGCTAGATCTGGTGAGTAAGGTGGGTGGTCAACCAGCTGGAAGCCTAGCTCCACCAGTTTTTCCGTAGTCGCTTGTGCAGTGTGAGCGGAAGCGTTGTCTTGCAGGAACAAGATTCCTTTGGACAGCTTGCTGTGCCTTTTGGCCTTCAGAGCTGCCTTCAATTGGTCCAAAAGCTCAATATAATACCTCGCATTGATGGTGGAACCATTTTGAAGGTAGTCCATTAGCAGCACGCCCTCCTTATCCCAGAACACAGAAGCCATCACCTTAGTGGCTGATTTTTGCACCCTGAACTTCTTTTGGCAAGGAGAACCACTGAGCCTCCCATTTTTGACTGCTCCTTGGTTTCAGGGTCATACAAATAAATCCAGGTCTCACCCATAGTGACCAGTTGATCCAGGAAGTTCTTATCAGTCCGGAAACGCTGAGAAATGGACCGGGAAGTTTTCACTCGCATGCTTTTCTGATTTTTTGTCAAACATTTTCGGACCCACTTTGGAGATAGCTTCTTCATGTTCAAATGTTTATGGATAATGACACAAACACGTTCACCAGAAATCCCCATGATGTCTGCTATTCCTTTAGCTGAAATTGGTGGATTCTCCAGTATGAGGTTGTGCACAGCATGGACGATCTCCGGAACAACAACCTCTCTCGGTTGTCCAGGACGTTCCTCATCATTGGTGCTGAAGTGGCCCAATTTTAAATTTGGCAACCCAGTTCTTAACTGTAGAATATGTAGGGGATCGATCCCCCAATGTCTGCGACATATCACCATGAATATCCTTCATGGACTTTCCTTGGAGAAACAAGAATTTTATCACTCCTCTGCTCTCATTTGCTGTGACTATCGCCTTAGACTCCGCCATTTTGTTTTCCCACATGCCTAGATCACTGTTGCCATAAGCTACAAACACGGAATTTTGAAAACATACTGTATATTAGACACATAAGGCTTTCATGTGATGTAACATTCGTTACCATAGAAACAAAAAAAGAACACAAAGCCAAAGACTTATCAGCAGCCCCTCGTATTACTCATTATAGTCTTCAATCTACAACCTTTATGCTGACACAATGGGAATGTCTGTAATATCCAGCCAGGCTGATGCAAAGTATACAGAGCTTCCGGGTTCATACACAATCACAGTACCCAGCATGCAGCTGATCACTGAGGTTAGGTCATCAATAGTTTAGACATGGACAACTCCTTTAACATATTGTATTAGGTCGTTAGTCACATAATTTGCAACCAAGTAGTAGGTGGTTAGTAGTACAGCCAACTTTTAGTGCATGATGGTAATTAATGGTACATGGTTGTCTGAGTCAACCCTGTTCAAAATGCAGACATCGCAATGATCAGCTGATTGCTTGGGTTTCTGAAAGCAGAATGCCAGCCCACCATTAGGGCTGGCAGTCTCGCTGCCATTTTTCTTTTCCTTTCCTCCTTTTGTTATTGTTTGGTTACGGGATTGTTCTCTTGGTAGGAGATAATAACATAGCCCAGGGATTATTGGGTCTTCTGGGGATCCTATTAGGAAGTTTAAGGTAGTGTAGGGTCTTTTGATGACCTTTTTAGTACATTATCCATCTGAGAGTTAGTCTGTCTCCTTAATTAGACTTAACATTTTTTAGGAGGAGGAGATTGTGCCTTCTGGGATCACACTCCTTGTTTGAGGTGGGCGATTCTAAACCTTAATTGCTAGTCCAAAAGGCAGTCTTTTGATATGAACTATATGATCTCGTACCACTTGAATCCATTTTTATCAAGGCAATTAGGTTCCTGATGAGTTGTAGGGCTAACAGAAACACGTCGAACCCACTTGAACCTTATTATTAGTTCCTGAAGGTCAATCTATCTCTATATAGTGTATCAATTGTGTTAGCTATCTTTTATCATAGTAACTAACTCAGCTTGGATTGGGGTGACTCATTATTCAAGCTGAGTCAATCCATGAATCAGACATTAATAGGAAATACCTGATTTATTTCTACATAAACTCTGGATACTGGCACCATTGCTTTCAGAATTAACTGTTATACATAGTTTTTTTGCTTGGGGTTTTCCTCCTATTCCTTGGAGCTATATACTCCCATTTAGCGATCCCTCCATAGAGAAGGTTGTGGAGGACAGGTTCTCCAACCGTGATACTTATATGTTATGTTTTGTCTGTTTTACTTGTTAGTTAGTCTATAGCCCTTAGTTTTAAATTGATATCAATAAAGGTTAAATTTCAGGACACTGTCTGTGAATGGGCTGTATTTAAATTCGGGTTCCCTCTGCCTCAGTGAATTTGTGGTTTCTGAGAGCAGGACCCACATTAAACAGCTGATTTCACCAAACAGTTGCAGCCAGCTGATCGTCAATGGGTTCACTTCAAAGGGGTTTTACTCAGGATCAGTTATCAATAGTTAATCACTGGGGACCCACCCAGCAGGGTCCTCAGCAATCAGCTAACCGGTACAGTGGGGCCAGACATTGTGATCAGAGCAGGAAGTATCAGAGGGCCTCCTATTACACTTTTTACTAGTGTCAAAGGTAGAAGTACTGGAAGAGTAATAGGAGGCTTCAACTCTCATTGATTTCAATGGGAGTGAGGTCCTCTATGACACTTCTTGCTCGGACCCTGATAATGACATCTGCACTAACAGTGGGTTGGACAATCAGCTGATTGTAGGGGATCCCGAGTGGTAGGACCACCGGATGATTAACTATTAATGACCTATGCTGAGGGTAGGTCATCAATAGTATTTGATCAGAAAACCCTTCTAATATTTTAATAGAAAAAACCTTTTCCATCTAACTATTAGGAGGAGACACTTTTTCCAACTCCCTATCAGATTATCAGAAAAAAAACGTGTAATGTCGTCCTTGTGTAGGCAAAACAATTTTCTCTTGAATGCAACCAACTTGTTTAATTGATGTTATCAGATTTTCTGTTCTGTAAACCACTTAGGCCCTCATCGCTGCCATACAAAAATGTACTTCTGACAGAAAAAATGCAGGTATTGTGCACATTCCACTACTAAATAGTACCAGCAAAACAATCCTATACTGCAAAACAATTCCCATTAGTACTTCAGCAACACGTACCTGCATAGGTATGGCTGATACTCTCCAGAGCGCTACGTACATATGACTCTTTACTACAATAACTAGTTCAAACAAATGATTCTAGAGTATTGACATACCTTGTACATAAATAGGGGATCAATAGGATACAATGACGTAGTTGTCATTGAAAGTAAAGATATCTCAAATGAATATTATTATTGATGGCCATGGTAAAGTGCTGCCACATGACCCCAGACACATCTGCCACTTGTTAAGGCAACTGAAGTATAGTGTTCTACTATATAACTCCAGAATGGTATTTTTAACCTCTGGCTATTTTGGTCAGAGAATGCAACAATTTTTCAAGCGATTGTCATCTCCACTTTTCAAAAGCCATAAGTTTTCAATTTTTTTGTCAACATAGCCATATGAGGTCTTGTTTTTTGCATGTCAAACTGTAGATTTTATTGGTACCATTTTTTGGGTTCATACTATAATGTCATCTATGAGCATGATGTCATCTATTCCTCTTGTGTATTTACACACAGTGTCCATTCACATGTGCATGGATCAATGACAGTCCATTGACCTTCATTGACTCCATTCACCATGTATCGCATTGGACATTTAGTTGGGTTCTTGTTTTTAACTGAAATAAAGTGTATAAGTGTTATTTCAATTACTCTTTAAATTGCACATATGTCTGACATATAATGTGATCATATTTTGAAGCGTTTACTGAGGTTTTTGTACGTGCAGTTTTGATTTCAAATACTAATGTAGTATATATTAGCTGTATGGGTGAAGCAATGTATCACTATATAAAACCATACTTAATGGTAATTTCTACTGTAAAACAGATACTTTAATTCTCCCAAGCTTGTAAAACTATTCTAGACTGGCTGGACCAGTTTGAGCGCAGTTGAAGTGACATACTAGGATGAATCTATAATGCAAGGCGTGTAACTACAACCGAGTTATAGAAGAAGAGTAAAGATATTACTTTGAGACATTTAGAGATCATTCTTGAAATGTAACTTTCTCCAACGTTCATTTGTGAGCCAACTGAATTTTTTCTAGTCTCGTCATTTCTATATACATTTAATATATACATGAAAGATACAACACATATAGTTTTATAAATTACATATAATATATACATGTGCAATAAAAAGAGTATACATACATTCACTAAATACATACAACCAGGTAAAAAAAAGTAGGAGCAGAATATGTACCTGTTGTCAATGGACTCCTGCCACTCCCATGTAAAGGTGAGGTGAGGTCTGGTGCATTACACATAATCAACCCTAGGATTCCTGTTACTAATTGGCCCTAAGGCCTGACTAATGTAATTGATGTAATTTACTAGCCATCTGTACAAAATCTGACAGAAAAACTCTATTTGAATTTGGAAGCATATAAATGCACAGTAAGTCCTATACGTGTAATATTTTAGCTCCATACAACTTGTAGGCTGTTTGAGCCATAATACAGAAGTGTGCATGCAGTGCCAGACTTAGTTTTGATGGCACCCTGTGTAGAATTTCCCCCACCCCCACCCCCTATTGGGAAAAAACAACATATAGTGCACTTAAGGACAGTCTGGCTGTATTTTGCTTGTGCAGAAAGCAGTATGATAGCAGCATAAGCATACCGGCAGGGGGTGTCGGGGTCGCAACGGTGACCCGGCCCCTGCGCTTGGGGGGCCCAGAGGCAACCCTCCACCATACACTTTCACTTCGCACTGCACTGTCGGCAGCTGCATGCTTAGTGCGGTCCGCCGACAGCACGAGCCAGAGACGACAGTAGGAGAAGGGAGGAGGAAGCACTTGGAGAGACGACAGGGGAAGAGGACGGGGGATGGGGGAAAGAGCAGAGAGGACACAGACACAGACTCACGGCACATGGGCACAGCACAGCATCGAGTGGACCAGGGATGATGATGTAATCTCCCTGCTGCTTCCCTCCTGCTGACACAGCTGCTCTCCTCACTAGAGAAGTAGTCCGGGCACGGGGGTATGTATGTATCTACCTATCCATCTGCTTGTCTGCCTGTCTGTATGTCTTTCTATGTGTCTATCTATCTATCTTGCCTGGTCTCATATCTATCTATCTATCTATCTATCTATCTATCTATCTATCTATCTATCTATCTATCTATCTATCTATCTATCTATCTATCTATCTATCTCTCTGAATCTCTCTCATATCTATCTATCTATGAATCTCTCTAATATTTATCCATCTGTCTATCTATGAATGTCTCTCATATCAATGTATCTATCCATCTATGTATCTATCTTTCTCCTAGGTCTCATGCCCACTTGCTGAATCCCGCAGTGAAATCCGTACATGCCCGCAGACATGGAGAGGGAAAATACATTACACTCACCTCTCCGGACGCTGTGGGGCTCCCCTCTGTGCAGGCGGGATTTTATTTCTTCCGGTGGGCGGACATGCTCGGTACGCCAGCGGCGTGCACGTGCACCAATATTTTAACAAAAATCTTCTGTTCTCCCGCGTATGCGCAGCACAGCACAAAATCAGCTGCGGCTGTGTCACGGATACGAACGGCTTCCATAGGCTTCAATGGAAGCTGAGGGAGCCGTCTGTGTGGCAGATCCGCAGGAAAATGGAGCATGCTGTGATTTCTTCCTGTGCGTGTGACCAGCACGCCGGGAAGAAATCCCATCTGCATGCTTTTAGCTGCCCTACCGATGCTAATGCATCCCTATGGGCAGCAAGATGTACAGATCCCTTGCTGCCCATAGGGATGCATTTTATAAATAAAATCCGCACGTGGACATTGGCCCTCAGGCATAGGTACGGGGTGAGGGGGAAAAGGGCCCGGGGGGGGGGGGGGGGGGGGTCCGAGCTAAACTTTTGCACCCGGGCCCCTGAGCCTTTAGGTACGACCCTGGATAGCAGCATACCCACACCACAATAGCTCAGTGAATAAGTACTGTACGAGAACCAAGCTCAGTAAATAAACAGAGCATCACAACTAAACTCACAAGTACAGCAAACATACAATACCAGAACCAAGCTCATAGCAAATACTCCCCTAAGAACAAACTCATATTATAAATAAAGTGGCAGAAATAATAAATTCTGTTGTGGGGGTGCGGATAGCTGATAGCAACACCTTGGAGGTTCATAGGGGAGGAGGAGGATTCATGTAGCTCCACAAGATGTTGCTGCATGGAGGAAGAAGGTCATCTGACTAGGTGGAGCTAAGGTGAGGTTATCACCTCCAGCCTCTACATCTGCCTGGTCTCCTTCCACAAGCTGAACAGCCGCATGGGCAGCATATAGCCAAGGCTGCCCACGTGTGCATGAGTTCTTGGGTATGATTTGGCTACACTTCTTGAATATATTAGCCACAAATCTAATACTGCTCCTATATTAAATGTACCTTTACACGGGGCAATTATCACCATTCTCTATTCTCTGAACGGCTATTGCTCTTGTGTGAGAGCTGAGGAGCAGTAGACCGTGGGCCGGCTGTCAGGGGCTTATGTGCCCAACAGTCGTCCCATGCAAAAGTACTGTTACATAGGTCATATACGGTGAACATACAGAAGAGCCATAATGTAATCAAATAACACATCCTTGCCAAAGCGGTATTACCAAGCAGTGCCGAATCAACCGTTACATATAGCACACAAATAGTGCCATGCAATGCTTGACCAGTCATAGCCCAACGCTAACAGTGGAGATCAGGAAAACTTCTGCTCTCCAGTCATGTAAAGAGAAACTACATTTTCCCCCAGTAAATCGATAGTACAAACGTTGCAATAAAAGTTATTGCAGCAAAAATACCATGCCGTATATTTTTGGCAGATTGTGCCAACAGCTGATGTCACCAATAGGTCAAGGATTCTTTGAAATTAAAAATCTAATCATTATTACTTAGCAATGCTCAACGTGTTGCTAAAATATGTAGGAAGTGAACGGGCATAAAGCTTGTAAATAATGACTCAAGGTAAAAGGTTACAAAAAAGGGAAACAAATACACTTGGTAAATTCCAGATAACCACCACAGCTTATTGCATTAACCCCTTAGGGACGAGGGTGGTTCAGTCCTAAAGGACAAGGCACTTTTTGGGATTTTACCCATGTGGTGGTTTTACTGCCCTATTTGTTTCTTCAGCTACCAAAATCATTTTTGCTGCATTCCTTCCCCTCCGTGACATATAAGGTTATTTGTTATATCTCTTTTTTTACTGAATTATTTTCCCATTGTTTAGTTTTTTAGGGGTAAAAAGCTAAAAGAAAGTTTTTAAATTCATAGTTTATTTTTAAAACTAGTATATTTACACTAAACTAAAGTAAGGAATGGGTTCCTCATTGTGTTTCAGACGTTTTGATATATAATTTGTATAGTCTCGGATATTACAGGGCGTATATGGAGATGGCTTTGGTTGGCGTCAGCAGTGGGTCATTTCCATATATATATATATATATATATATATATATATATATATATATATATATATATATATATATATATATATATATATATATAATTTTATTCTGTGATATCTGTTAACCTATTTTTGTAACTATTTTTTAACATCTATGTCTCCCATGATATCATATAAGACCTCTGGGGGTCATTCACATTGGTTTTTTTTTTCTTCACACTTTTCCACTGTAGCTGGGGTATCCATAGGAGCACCACTTACAGGAAGGAGAGAACTTCGTCCTGTAGTGACAGTAATCACTAACAGAGTTAATCTGAGTCTGCTAAGACCCCGGCAGGGGGCACCCGGCAATCACATAATCCGCGGGTCGAATAGAGGAAGCGATACTTCTGCTTTTGAATTCACTACATAGCGCTCATTGTTATATCCAGCAATCACAGGTGGCATTCTCCATGACTGGAGTTGTTTAGAGGAAAAAAATGGGAAAAGCGAACAAGACCTCACTTCTTTTAGCCATAACATGTCTCTAAAACTTTTGCAACACAGACATCTTTGGCTCTTCACTTTTCCACTAGGTAATAGTGCAGCCAATAGGTATTAGTGCCCCCAGAATATCCCTAATAGGTAACAGTGCCCCTATAGGGCCTCAAATGGGCTACAGTGCCCCCATAGTGCCTCTAATGGGTAAGCCCACATAGTGCACCTAATAGTAATAGTGCTCCCATAGTGCCCCTAATAGGCAATAGTGTCTCCTCAAAGGTAAAAATCCTCCCATTGTGGCCCTGATAATGGTGCCCCTAATTGGTAACAGTGCCCCCATAATGCCCCTAATACGTAAAAGTGCCCCCCTTAAAAGTACAATTCCTCCCACTGTGCCCCTAATGGATAATAGTACCCACTTTAAGGCAACAGTGCCTCAATTAGAATAAATTCTCACCTAGCTCCATTGTCATAGGGGACCGAGATCAGCCTCTTGTTCCTGCAGCGGCGACATTCCAGAATGGGCTCTCCGTGCAGGCCAACACAATGTAATGATGTCATCTCCCCAGCCTGTGCAGGAGACTCGGAATTGCAAGCAGGAACAAGCTTGCAGTGTAGGATGGTAAATCAGGGAACTAAAAGATCTTTGCTCCCCCATAGAATTTTGACCCCTTCATCTTATACCAGGCACAGTTCTGTACATTTTATAGTGGCTTGGCCTAGTAGTTCAGCTCAACCCATTCACATAAATGGAACTAAGCTGCAGAGAGGCCATGTGACCAATGTATGTGACAACACAGGTCTGAAGAGGCGGGGGTGCCGGCCCTCAGGCCTCAATGATCTTATATTAATGACTTATCCTAAGGACAACTCATCAATATTTAATGGGGTTTTCTTGGACTAGAAAAACAACTATGATCAGAGAATTATGAAAAATAAAACAAATCTTGCAGTACCCGCTGCTTTAATGACCCCCAGTCTCTATAGCTATGGTCCAAGAAGAAGCAGTCATGGGCCATTCTTAGTATGCATGATTCAGCCTTTCTCAATCACTGGCAGTTCATTACAGCATTAAAGCAAAGCCTGTGGCTGGCTGAGTGGATATATGTCCACTAAAAGGCTCATGACAACCTGGGCGGGGTGGCAGTTCTGGATTAGGACATTGTTGGAAAAAAATCATACATCAAATATGGATAAACAGATATGTAATACCTGTATAATTTGACTGCACTGTGTATTATATGCAGACCTATTATAGGAAGCCTAATAAATAGAGATGAGCGAACCTACTTGGCCACGCCCCTTTTTCGCCCGAGCGCCGCGATTTTCGAGTACGTCCGTACTCGGGTGAAAAGACTCGGGGGGCGCCGTGGGCGAGTGGAGGGTTGCAGCGGGGAGTGGGGGGAGAGGGAGAGAGAGGGCTCCCCCCTGTTCCCTGCTGCTACCCCCCGCTCTGCCACGCCTCCCCCCGCCCCCGGCCCCCCCGAATCTTTTCACCCGAGTACGGAAGTACTCGAAAATCGCGGTGCTCGATCGAGTAATTACTCGAAACGAGTATATTCGCTCATCTCTACTAATAAACTTTAGTCACAGTTGCAATATAAGGGTATATTCACACTGAGTGGATTTGTTGGAAACATTCCTCTGACTCTCCCCTTCATCTGAACGGGTTTTACAGAAATCCATGCCTTTGCCACTGAAACAACTTAATTCTTATGAGTTCCATGAGGCTTTCCCTGCCTGTGAATATGCATGGATTAGGGGTGAGGGGTGTGGGGGGGGGCAGAATGAATGGCTGGGTCTACAGCAGTGTTTCTCAACTCCAGTCCTCAGGACCCCCCAACAGGTCATGTTTTCAGGATCTCCTATAGTAAGAACACCTGTGGCAATGTCTGAGGCGCTGACAATAATTACATCACCTGTGCAATACTGAGGAAATCCTGAAAACCTGACCTGTTGGGGGGTCCCGAGGACTGGAGTTGAGAAACACTGGTCTACAGCTAGCTAAGGTGTAATCTTTACTTCAGGTGGCTATAGGTGGGCCAACTATTGACCAAATAATTGCTCAGAGAGAGAGAGTGAATGCTAAAGACAGGGGATCCACGTAAGCATGGCCACCAACTGGGTGCTAAGTAATAATTTGCTCCCTAGTTACCAGTAGTTTCATTTACACTCACCTAAAAAAAAGTAGCTGGTTGATCGAAAGTCGTTTGGTGGAAACTCGCAATTGTTTATATTGGAACAACTTGTGAAGAATTTGCATGGAGATCCCCTCTATGAATGTTATCTTACGATTAGTGTTCTGGATAGAAGTTTCCCAACAACTGTGACTTGTAGGCTTCAGTGACTTTTCTGAGCAACTATCTGATAAATAGTTGCTGAGGGTAAAGGTACCTCAGGCAGACCAGTATGAGGAAGAGAGAGATAAGGGAAGAATGTAGCCTGCACAACAATGCACATTACCAGTTGAACCTGGTGAAAGCTGTTTGGCATCCCATATTGACACTGCAAGGGCCTTTTGTCATTTTATCCCTGAAATCCATTGTTCATTGGGTCAAATGTTTTCTAAATATCACATACAACTAAAGGACCTTAAAGTGGAAAATGTGTATGCAAAATACGTAGAGCAAAGAACTCATTAATTTCAATAGGTTTGTTCACATTTCTGTCTTTTGCGCGTGCATTTCGTGCCCCCCCAAAAAATAGAAAATGCTCTTTTTTTCTGTGTATCTACGCACCAAAGCTCTCCATAGAAGTCAATGGGGGGTGCACAACTGTGTTTGCAATACGCAAGGAGATGTGTGAAACAACGCTTATGACCAAACCGTAACTGTCCAATATTCCTCAGCTCTGCCCTTAACCTCTTAAGGTCATGGCCTATTTTGACCATAAGAATGCAAAGATATTGGGGGGATTTTCTTCTCCCCTTTTCAAAAGCCATAACTTTTTATTTTCAATTTTTTTGTGTGGTAAAAATTGTAGTTTTTATTGGTACCATTTTTGCTACAATATAGTGCATCATAAAACTTTTCTAATTTTTTTTTCGTGGGCAGGGAGAGAAAACATCAATTCTGCCATTTTTAAAAATTTTTTATACAAAAGAAAAAGTTTGCAAAAATTTTTTTTTTGTTATTTTTTTACATATTTACAGGGACATGAACCATAAAATCTCTAATCAGTATGATAATGCATGGCAATACTTGTAAACTGCAATGCCTTATCACTCATAATAGCAATCATAGGCCATGGTAAGCCGGCAACCCTTCGCAATTACATCACATAAGTCCTCTGTAAACCCTTTACATGCCATGATGCACATTGATCATGGTATGTAGGGGGTTAGCAGTGGGGATCGCTGTTCTCGTTTATCCCGCTGTTGCAGCAGGAGGCTGATTGTCAGTCCCACTGTGTGATGTAGTGGGCTCAGCATCTGAGCCCGTACCATCCATGGGACATAAGTTCACGTCCTGTTGCAAAAACTACCACCCTACCAGGACATACACTTGGATCCTTTCACATTAAGGGTTAAATGACCACTTAAAAGACCTAAGATATCCAAGTACATATGAAGTTCAGACTGTAAGACAGAACCATATTGTCATACTAGCTGATATACCCGGCTTCACCAGAGTTAACTTGGTACAGGTGTTTACCTGTTGTTGCACGGAAAATTTTATGGAGTCATGGTTACTGCAGAGGAACCGAGGAATAAAATATGTATACACATAGAGGAGCATTAGATTCTCCTCAGGCTGAATGTACTGATATCCCTCTGCAGAATGTGCCACCCCTCCCACTCTCCTCACTTTTTACCCTTAAAGGTAGCACCTCTTTTTATTCAAATTTACCCCCAGACTGGAGGTTGCAGCCTTTTTTTGGCCTTAACGGAATGCTCTATCCCTGCAGTCCATGGCTCCTTCCTTATGTACTTTACAGCCTTTCAGTATATGCACACAGAGGTCAAAATCATTGCCTGCATGTAGATGTATCAGTTTGTCATATCATGTCATGTGGTATGAGTGAAAGTATAAATAGGAGTGCTTGAGAGCGGGAAAGGAGTCCATCTTCAGGAGGAGAGAGTGCTAACACAGAGTCACATGGAAGCACCTTCAGCTTCCATGAAGGTGAAGATGGAGGAGGAGGAAAGACATCCCATAGCGAGTGAAGTCTGGATGTGAATGGAGTGAGAAAGAGCACTTCAAACTAGTTCTGTATAGAAGAACCCATCGAACAGGTACCAATTCACACTACAAGCTTTTCCTGTGTGTCTGTCCAAAGTCTGGATCACCGCACAGGCGTACTCTACTAAGTCACACCCACGCACCTGCAATGCAGGGTGTTATTGCTATGTTTTTTGCTTTAAATAATTGTCTGCCAGAGAGTCTGCAGAGTGACCCCTTCCTCCTCTGGAGTGCTCCCAGTCCAGGAGCGGTGCCGTACGGATAACGTGGACTATAGGACCGGTTTTCATCCTGTGTATCCTCCCTGACCTTTGAGCTCCAGCCTGCTAGCACTTAAAGAGAATTGTACCTGCATTGCCTTGAATGCCTGTTTGTAAAAGTTTATTCATTTATTAAAGTTATACCGGGCCCTAACTGTTCCTGGGGAGCCGAGGTACTATACACAAGTCTCTGTGTTATTATTCTGCCGTGTAGCATACTGATGTGTGGGAACGGTGGCGTCATGAGTGATAACTACTACTACTCCCATCAACCCGTTTATTGGCATTCCCTATCCTAGGGGTGTCGAAGGTGGCCTGCAATACTGCTCTGGCCTTGGCTGCGTGTCATTCCTCTGGGAACAGAGACTGGTAAGTGATGCCGTAACAAGCCAACACTTAACTCTCCTAGCTCTTCACGTTAGTCAAGTGTCCGGGGTCATCCCTCTGGGCTGTTGCAACTATGGCAGCCAATTGTGTAACACAGACAAAGGACAGGTCCTAACTTTTTGCGAACAAAAATTTTGTGCTGAAAAAAAAAACAGTCGTCTGAACAAATCTATTGAAATTGACTGCATTTTTTTGGCGCGTTATATGGGTGAAATTTGCACGTGCGGAAATGTCTTCGCAAATATGCTCGTCTAAATCTGCCCTCAGCCTGTTTAGGGCCATCACAAAACCTTTTTCATGCCTAAATACACTCCACTGCAACAGGCATATTTGTACAAAGCACATATGAAAACTACATTTCTCCTGGGAGATAGTGAGACCGCAGCAAGATACAAAAAGAAAACAAAACACAATGATTAGTGCAAAACAACAAAAAGTAACAAGAAATCAGGAAGTTCCAAATAGACACAAATATACAACTTGGAAACAATGCAGAAGGGAGAGCTTCAATGACACAATAAGATACATTTGCTGGTCCTAATGAAACATGAAAAACTCAAGCAATGAAAAGCATACACTGTAGATCCAGTAAAAGGGTTGTGTCGAGCATGTTTATTCTGCAGTAGAGTTTCATGAAGTGTATAAGTTCAGATGAAGTCTTAGGTTAAGTGCACAAGTTGTACGGATCACATTGGCTCAACAGAAGATTTGTATGAGGAACATAATATAGTTTGAGAGAAAGTGTAGTATGGAGCTTGTAGATTCAGTGGAAGAGTAAGGGCGATTTCAGATGGCCGTAATCACAACTATGCTCGCCAGTACAAAGCGTAGTTGCGCATTACCATGCTTTTTCCCCCCTCATCGGCCTTTCAAACTCCACTGCATAGCGCAGGAAGTTGAAAAAAATAGTGGGAAGATAGGACCTGCCCTATCTTTCCCCCGCACATAGTGTTAACTATGTGCAGGAAAGATAGGGCAAGTCCTATCTTTTCTCACCTGTGCAATTAACAGGTCAGAATCCTGACAGTGAAAACGAAACCAGTGAAATCAGTGTTTTGGTTTTGTCCCATTATGTGGCCGTGATTATCGTGGCCCCATAACGGGAGAAAAACACGTTCATGTGTTTAAGCCCTTATGTAAAGCACACAGATGTAGCAGAGGAGATGTACAGAGTACTTATCTTTAGCAAGAGAGTCGTAAAGACTTTGAATATTTAGTGGAGGAGTCAAGGTATCTTTACACGGCCAATAGTCACCTGAATAGTCCCTCAAATGAGCAATTATGGGTGACTGTTGGTCCGTGTACACATGGCTCCCTACAGGACACTGAGTGAAAAGTCAATCAGTAGTCACTAGTCATTTCTTTTCAGTGAGCTGAAACAGAATGACCTTGAGCAACTTCTCACTCAACTGCCTATTTGTAATCAATGCTCCTATGTGAAACAAGGAACGATAGACGCTGGCATGGCTATCAGGCACCCGACAGTCATACTGTATATAGGTACCTTCAGGCTACTATACACATAAGATAGCTTGTTTTACTCTCTCTAGCTCTCTCTCTTAATCTCCCCATACTCATGCATGCTCAGCTCGGCCAATTGTGCATGTGGTAGTTGTGGGTGCAAGACCTTCGACAAGAACAGACCTCTCCACCACATCCCATAAATGATCAATTCGGCTAATGTCAGGTGAATGTGTAGGCCACACTATTCATAGGGGCTCTCCAGAATTCTCATCCAACCAATTCTGGACAACTGGGGCCTTATGGCACATACATCATCCTTCCGGAATATCCTATCATTGTGGGTGTACATGAAATTTCTGAAGGGCCGCAAATGGTCAACAAACAGTAAAACGTAGCGGGTACTGGTCAATGATGTGTTTAGGCAGACCAGTGGACCCAACCCATGACATGAGATGACACCCCACACTAGTAAGGAACCACCACAAGCTTGCACAGTGCCTTGTTGACAATGATAACTAGTATCCATGGCTTCATGGGGTCTGCGCTACACAAGAACTCTACTACCGGCCTGAAACAATTGGTACTGTGACACATCAGACAACGCCTCATGTTAGCGGTCCTCTAGGGTGCAGTTATCAAACCTCACGAGCCCAAGTGAGGCGTTGTGTCTTGTGTTTTTAATAGGCACTCTGATGGGTCTTCTTCTTCCATATAGCATCAAAGCTAAAGAACTCTGCAATGACTTGCTGGGTATGTTTGTGGAGCTTCCAGCATTGAATTTGGATGTTATCTCTGCCAGAGTCTCTTGTCTGTTCGCACAGACAATTCTATTTAGACACTGCTGGGTGCAATCATTAAGCACCCATGAACAGCCATATCCCATCTATCTGGCACCTGCTATAATGCCTCATTCAAACTCTGATAATTCACGTTGCCTGCCCATGAGCATGCTGGCCAGTGTTCAACTTCAGAAGATTTCATAATCAATTTACATCTTCCTATCCCATGACTTTTGGCATGTCATTGTAGTTAGCAGTGCAGGCAGGAGAATGGCGCTCTAACAGTTTATAATTACTATTAGTAACAGCTGTATAATTACCTCTTCTGTCACAGATTAAAACTTTTATTGTTGGATGTCCTATTTGAATCTGGAAAGGCCCCTAGTTGGTGGAGGCCCCATGGCAAATGCCCCTTTTGCCAGGGGTGTAACTATAGAGGATTCAGGGGATGCGGTTGCACCCGGGCCCAGGAGCCTTAGGGGGCCCATAAGGCCTCTCTTCTCCATATAGGGAACCCAGTACTATGAGTAAAGCCTTATAGTTGGGGGCCCTGTTACAAGTTTTGCATCGGGGCCCGGGAGCTTCAAGTTACGTCTCTGCGTTTGGCCCTCCATATAATCTGACCCTGATTACAGTGACATGCCTTGTTCAGTAGAACTAGATAGAAATAAAGTCAATTCACAGCTTGAGTCATTATAGAAAAACAGAACAGCAGTGAAAGACTACTTCCCAAAAATACTACCAATTAACTTTATGGACCTCTAAAGTCTTTGCCTTTGATCATGTTATAAGGTGTCTAAATGAAGAAGAATGTGGAATGTCTGAAACATTCAAAATACATTTGGGTCTTTCTCCTCCAGTCCACAGGCATACGTCTTATTATCAGGATAGTAGGAACAGTAGCTGTTGTGAGGCCCAACAACCAAAGGGGCTGGTTATTTACCTTGCTTGGTTCCAGCGGTGAGTCTCTATGGGTGGCCAAGGCACCTCTTCATCCCCTGCTCCAGTGATTCGGCCACAATCCCTGTTTCTATCCATTGGTTATGTTATGTCACCATGATGACCAGCGAGCATTGCTGATGTCAAGCTTGGAGACCTATTTAAAGGAGAAGCTGCCAGGGGTCTCATTCTTGCAGATCAAGTTGCATCCTTGCCTGGCTATTGATCCTGTTTCTATATGGTCTCTGTTCTCACCCTGATTGCTATTCCAATTACAACACCCCGATACGTTCCTGACTTTGCTATAAGTTCTTTGCTACAGAACAACTGTTGCTAATATGTGACCAATCACTGCAACCTGGGACTGTAACTGGAAAAGTGCATAACTCCTTGAGGAGGTGGAAACTGGGGAGGTTGCTCACACTGAATACCCAAATGAACCAGTGCTAAGCCAAACGCAGTTTAGAAGAACCACCTCACTGAGGAGTAACATAAGAGGGGCACATTTCCACACTAAGATAAGATGCAGCCCATAATCAGTTTGGATAATGGATGGAGGTGTGGACAATTGAATGCAACCCCACTCTGATTTTTACTATGGAGTCCCTTGGTTAGCCATGATGTGTACATTATTATTTATCGGCTAAATTACGTTTCACATTATTTCTGTACTGGGATCTCATGTATGCATTATATCTGCATGATATCTGGGTTTCTTTGACCTATTCTGTGATGTCACCGTGTACATGTTGACATTTTTCTGTGATTTATTCCTGTGCTATAAAATCATTGTGTCTATTATCCCTGTACTGTGACATCACTGTTCATATAAATCCTGTGTTGTAACATTACCCTGTACAGTGACATCAGTTTGCAGATTATCTCTGTGCAAATTATGTCACCAATGTGACATCACCGTGTGCATTATCCCTGTACTGTGACATCACCCAGAGCATTATGCCTATATTGTGACAACACTGCATGCATTATCCCTGTACTGTGATATTACCGCGTGCATTATCCCTGTACTGTGACATCACTGTGGTTACTATCCCTGTACTGTGACATCACCCAGTGCATTATCCCTTACTGTGACATCACCGTGTGCATTATCCCTGTACTGTGATATCACCCAGAACACTATGCCTATATTGTGACAACACTGCATGCATTATCCCTGTACTGTGACATTACCGCGTGCATTATCCCTGTACTGTGACATCACTGTGTACATTATCCTTGTACTGTGACATCACTGTGGTTACTATCCCTGTACTCTGACATCACCCAGTGCATTATCCCTTACTGTGACATCACCGTGTGCATTATCCCTGTACTGTGATATCACCCAGAGTATTATCCCTGTACTATGACATCACTGTGTGCATTATCCCTGTGCTGTGACATCACCGCGTGCATTATCCTTATACTGTGACATCACCGCTTGCATTATCCCTGTACTGTGTTATCACTCAGTGCGTTATCCCTTTACTGTGATTTTACTATGTGCATTATGTCTATGTATTTGGGGAAACCAAAATAATTATAAGCTTTGTATGAACTTTTTGCTGAAGGAGGTAATGGTGGGATGTCCTGTTGACTACAAAAACATTGTTGAGTGAAGATGTGAAATATGACCTAAGCAGTAACAAACATAGGTACCTTTGTACAACAAATAAATACCTGAATATATTGTATCGCGTTAGATTAGATAATTAGAGCATTATCTAGTGAGGGAAGTTGACTTGGTTAAAGTACACTGATTGTAAAGAAAACAAACCAATCCCTCCCTAGAAGTTGTCAAATCTCTGTGTGATTGTAACGTTGATATATGTAAGTGATTGCAAGATCAGAGCAAAAGGGTCTTTTATTGTGAAAAACTGGACACTTGAAGGGAGGCTCTAGTGCCCTGTTGTACCGGCACTACTGACAGAACATGCCGCGATTTGTTTTCCGTGTGTGTTTTCACATGGACAAATCGCGGCTGTGTGCATAGGATTGCGTTTTACAATGCAATCCTATGCAAGCGGGCACGGGCGGAAATTCTGCGGGAAATCCCGCTGCAGAATTTCCGCCTGTGTGCAGGGGGCCATACGGACGCGCATGGAGGCTCTAGTACCCTCTTGTACCACGTCTAGCTTGGATACAAGATGTGATACAGGTGGGCATGGAGGCTCTAGTACCCTGTTGTACTGCCTCTAGCTTGGATACAAGATGTGATACGGGTGAGCATGGAGGCTCTAGTACCCTGTTGTATCGCCTCTAACTTGAATACAAGATGTGATATGGGTGGGCATGGAGGCTCTAGTACCCTGTTGCAACGCTTCTAGCTTGGATACAAGATGTGATACTGGTGGGCATGGAGGCTCTAGTACCCTGTTGTACTACCTTTAGCTTGGACATCAGATGAGATACAGGCGGGCATGGAGGCTCTAGTACCCTGTTGTACTGCCTCTTGCTTGGATACAAGATATGACACAGGCGGGCATAGAGGCTCTAGTACCCTGTTGTAATGCCTCTAGGTTGGATACAAGATGTGATATGGGCGGGGGAATGGAGGCTCTAGTACCCTGTTGTACCACCTTTAGCTTGGATACAAGATTTGATACAGTTGGGCATGGAGACTCTAGTACACTGCTGTACCACCTCTAGCTTGGATACAAGATGTGGTACAGGTGGACATGGAGGCTGTAGTACCCTGTTGTACCACCTCTACCTTGGATGCAAGATGTGATACGGGCAGACATGGAGGATCTAGAACCCTATTGTATCACCTCTAGCTTGGATACAAGATGTGATATGTGGCATTGAGGCTCTAATACTCTGTTGTACCACCTCTAGCGTGGATACGAGATGTAATATGAGCGGGCATGGAGGCATACAAGTTCTATGATATCCTGTGGCATATTATCCGTATTTGCTGTAACTGAGCCTATAGATCATGCACTATTGTAGGCTATGGAAGTTGGCATCCCAGGTAGTCCCATACATGTTCTACCGGCAATAAATCTGATGACTGGGCAGTCATGACAGTGTGACAATGTTGTTGGGACATTCCTGTGCCACGCTTTTGTATGCGGCAGAGCATTATCCTGCTGGGAAATACATCTTGGAAGTCGCCATGAGAGGAACACATGTGGCTGCAGGATGTCCTGAACATATCACTGTGCTGTCATTGTCCCTCATACTACTACTAGGGGTGACCGACTGTCATATGTAATGGCCCTGCAAACCATCGCACCAGCAGTAGGGGCAGTGTGCTGCTCCACAGCAAAGGCAAGATTGAGGTGCCCACACCAAGGTCTACAGACACGAACATGACCGTGAACGGTGCCCAAGCTAAATCTGGATTTATCGCTGAAGACAAACCGGTTCCACTTCAAAGTAGTCCAGTTTCGGGGCTTCCAACCCCACTGCAAATGGATTATTTTAACCAGTTTAAGAGATTTGGGGTGAGGGGACCCAGGGAACTGCAAGAGCCAGGAGAAGATCGGTGAGTAGAAGATGTGGTAACCAGACTGCCTGGGGAGGAATAGGTAAGTGTAATTTTAATTTTTTTTTATGCCCAAACTCCTATAAGGTCTGTGGGGTATTTTCGGTCTATAGGACTCAATGCAGCTTAGTTTTTCTAGTACAGCTGTTAGCTCAACAAGTAAAAGTTATGCGGTAGTTAATCAATGCCATTTTTGCAATGTCTTTTCATAACCAACATGGCCGCTTAGCCAATCACAGACTTCAGTGGTGACTCCACCATGATTACTGAAAGTATAACTAAACTTTCAAAAAACTTTTGACATAGTAATGGTGACATTATGTTGTTTTGATGTTTTGATTGCCAATGGGCTGTTTAAGCTGACTACATTCAAAGTAATAGCCCTGGTATGTTTTGCAACCCTGTGTCATTGTTACTATAAAATCTTATTTGCAGTCATAAACTGAAGATAAGGAAATGAGCAGCACAGCTGCTTAGTGACAAGCAGAAGTGCCAAAAATTCTTTCGTTTTCAATTCGTGATGTCAGGATTGTTTTTTTAATTCAAATGTCAAGGGAACTTTCTAATATTAAAATCCCATTGCACAAAAATCACAAAGCACAAACTTGCGATTTTTGTGCGATGCAATTTTAACATTAGAAAGTCCCATTGACATTTGCATTAAAAAAAACGCAGCGATATCGCAGCGTTAAAAAAAACACTAGTGGGTAGAAGCCTTAAAGAGGACCCGTCACCAAGTCCGTTATAGTAAGTATTCATATTCTTCATGAAACAACAATTCTGGAGCATTTTTTCTTATGAATAAATTGACAACTGGGTGTTACCAGTTGCAATGTTTCCTGACACACTCACACTGTGCAATCCTTGTTGTCACTGTCACACAGTGTAAGCCACCCCCCTTTGACAAAGAAAGTGTTAACATCTAGTTCCCAATTTAATCATACAAAATTCTGAAGAAATAACAAAGGAATGGCCCAATGCAACAGTTTTAGGCCTAATCACATGGCCAGGTCGGATTCCGTTGCGGGATGCCACATGTGGAAACCAACCCTGTGCTCGCCCAGGGACCCCTGTGTACCTGTCCGTATTCTTTTCATCTGTGCTGCGGATGTGCCGGCCGGCGTGCATGCGCAGTACAGATAATGCCGGGCCATCACTAGGTGATGATGCGAATCCTGTGGCCTTTCCACAATGATGGTTGCGGAAGGGCCACAGGTTGGAGGTCTTCTATTGACTTCAATGAAAGCCGACCACATGGAATCCGGCTCAATATAGAGCAAGCTGTGATTTTTTTCACCGAGGGCAGAAAATCGCTATTTATTTCCGCTCATGGGCATGAAAACTCACTTTTACATTGCATGCTTATTGCAGGTATTTGCTGCGAAATCTGAAGGTGGACGCCCACTTCGGATTCCGCAATGCAAATCCGGCTGTGTGCATTGGGCCTTTATGTACATTCACATTTCATCTTCACACCCATTTGGGGGTTCAGTCTTTTGTGACAATACGGTGATGCTGAGGTTTATGAGTGTCTGAGGGGAAATCCTAAGATTCTGCTTGAGGAGGCCTTTGTTGATGGTATTATAGATCAGAAATTGTCTCGCTTGTTGAATGTGTCCTCCCCCTTGGTGTCAGTATTGTATAAACTCCCTAAGATTCACAACATTTCGGAAAACCCTCCTGATCATCCTATTGTTTTGGGACATGGTTCCCTGTTTAACAATATTGCTAGATTCCTTGATAGGGTGATGTGAATATCAGACCCCTTTATGGGATACTGGAGATTTTCTCACTAAGATGAGTAATTTTAAGGTGACTGATAAGTGGAAATGATCAGGGTATTGGGTTGAAAATAGGTGGAAGAACCATCAGTAATCTAAGATACGCAGACAATACGACCCTGGTAGCAGAGACAGTGAAGCATCTAAAGACATTGATCCTGAAACTAAAAGAAGAAAGTAGGAAGATGAAACTTTGCCTGAACATCGAGAAGACAAAGCTCATGGCCACTGCCAACAAGGAAGTCTGCATAAAGGTCAACAATGAGGAAATTGAAGTGGTTAATAGTGTCGTATTCCTAGGACTCGTCATCGATCATAGTGGCAGATTGACAGGTGAGATAAAGCGTCGATTAGCACTGGGGCATATGGCCATGGTGAGCATGGACCCAATATGGAAGTGCAAGGATGTCTCAGTCACCATCAATATAGATTTATTACAGCCATCGCCTTCCTAATTGAAACATATGGCTGTAAAACGGGAGCATTGAGAATAGCAGACCGAAGAAAAATTTATGCTTTTAAACTGTAGCGTTGAAGAAAACTTCTACGAAACCCTCTGGACAGCTGGGGTCACCAACACAGCTGTCCTGGACCCAGAGGTGTCCCTGGAAGGCAAGATCACGAGAGAGAGATTGACTGACTTTGGGCACGTGATGAGGGTGAACTCACTAAACAGATAGAATTGGAATTGATAGGACCATTTGGCCTCTTTTGTTGTGGTGAAGTGCTGAGCTAGAAGCACGCAATCCAGCGACAAAAGGACCATTTACACGGGATGATTATCGTTCAGAGTTGTTCAAAGCCCCTCACTCCCGCAGGAGTTTAAGCAATAGTAATCTAATGTAAATGCATGCAGCGACTGAATGACTGAGTTGTTCAGTCGTTCAGTTTGTGCATGCAGAAAACTGAACACGTGTTGTTCAGTGTAAACAGCAGTCATTCAGTTCTGAACGAAGTGAATGGAGATGGAGGGGAACGCTTCCCAGCCACCATGCCTGCAGCACTTTCAGCAACATTCACTCCTGTGAAGCAGCACTGGAGTGAGCATTATTTGGGAGGCGCTGTTGGGCAGAGTTTACCCAACAGCTCATCCCGATTGGGGTAGAACTCCTGTGTAAATGCTCTGCACAAGTGCTAACGACCTTAGCGGTGATGTCAACAGTTATGCAGTCGTTTACCCAACTGTTATCTGAGCACGTGTGCCATAGGTTCACCACCACCGGACTAGTGTGCAGGATGAGGAGTCACTAAAGTAAACATGACTTTTTTCTTTTTTTTCACAACATTCATGGCCTTAAATTATCTTTTTTTGAGTCCTGAAAAACCCTTTTAAGCATGTGCATTGACTGCTGTATGTATACGGCAAGCGGTCATTAAGTGTAGTGGCCCCCTCCATAAATGTCATACATGTATTGTCTTATGTGGATGCACTGTGCAAAGCTGTCATGTCATTTTCTGTATATGTATTGCACAGCTGCAGCGTCTGAAGGGTTAACTGTAATAAAATCCTTGCCTGTCAGCTCTGTCTGCTGAATGTAGCTATTCTGTTGTGTCATGTGGTACAAGTGAGGTGATAAATGAAAGAGATTGAGAGCAGGAGAGGAGTCCATCTTCAGGAGCAGAGAATGCTAACACAGAGCCGCATGGAAGCACCATCAGCTTCCATGAAGGTGAAGATGGAGGAAGAAGAGCGACATCCCAGCGCTTGGAGTGTGGATGTGAGAGGAGTGAGTCCCTGCAACAGAAAGAAAGAGCACACTACCCCAGTTTCTGAAAACAGGTACCTGTTCACACTACAGGCTTTTCCTGTGCGGCTGCCCGTCATTAGGATCACCGCACAGAGGTACTTGATTGAGACACCCACGCATCTGCTGTGTGGGGTGTATATTGGCTAAGCCTTCCTTTAATAATTGTTTTGCCAGAGTGCCTGCGGAGTGACCCTTACCCCCTTCATCCTCTGGGGTGCTCCCAATCCAGGACCGATGACATACAAATAACATGGACTATAGGGCTGTATTCATCTTATGTATCCTCCTTACCTCTGAGCTTTAGCCTGTAACTCCTGAAAGTGAATTGTACCTGTATTACCTATTATACCAAGTTATTACCAAGTAAAAGTTATACTGGGTCCTAAATGTTCCTAGGGACCCGAGGTACTACACACAAGTCTCTGTGTGTATTACTCTGTCTCATAGAATAACGGTGTGTGGGAACGGTGGCGTAACGAGTGATACATACTACTACTCCCCCATCCCATTTATTGGCACTCCCTGCCAAAGGAGTGTCGAAGCTGCAATCCTGCTCTAGCCTTTGATACGTGGCATCCCCCAGGGCCAGAGCCTGGTAAGTGCCACCGTGACAAGACAGCACTTATCCCTCCCAACTTTTCACGTTAGCCAGGTGCTCAGGGTCACCCCTCTGGGGCGTTGCATAAGCAGCAGATAATAACAACCGTAAAAATGTACTACAATATGTAACCTGTGATTTGCTATTGAATTTCTAGTAAGTCTAATGAGTTTTCCTAAGTAAGTTTTTTTCATAGTGCACAGAAAAAAAACCATTAAAAAGATAAATTCAGCTTTGTTCTGTGTATAAAGGCACACCAATAAATGAGTCGGACTTTACACACTGATGAATAACACATTCCTACCTTGGACAGTGCTACAACTGTTCAGCTGACTACATGCATTCGTAGGAATAGGCCCGGGCATGTTTCACAGCTCTGTTATTGTGAGTATTAAACCTTTCATCTGCAGTCATAAGCCGGAGATAAGCCGCACAGCTGACAAACGGAAAAAGTGCCAAATATTCTTTCATTTTCATTTCATGATGTCAGAATTGTTTGAACACACTTAGCCGGCTGCACACGACCGCATGCATAAACCCCTGCATGAGTTTAACTGCTGTGAAGATGGTGGTGAGCCGGCCCCTCGCCGCGTATAGCAGCAATATTGTACTGCGCATGACAGCATATTTCACGCAATGAAATTGCATATGGGCGGGTTTGATTATACACCCATAGAGAACAATGGGCTCTCTCGTGCGGCAAAATAGAACATGTTGCGTTCTTTTTGCGTTTGCTTGTTATGCAATTCCTACACGCAAATGTGAGCGAAACTGCGAAGGGCAATCTATTTGATTGCCTGCAAAATCGTACATCACATGCGTAATACTCTGTGAACGTACGCACGTGTGAGCCCGGCCTTAAAGAGAACCACTGCCATTCCTGACAGGTCTATTACAGAAAAAATATTCATATTCTTCATGAAACAAGAATTCTGCGGCATTTTTTCTTAGAACTCTCTGTTGTTCCTCCTGGAAATTTATGGACAAATCACAACCGCAAAACGGGCCAAAAAAAATCCATTGATTTCAATGGTTTCGCTTTCAGTAGCGGGATTCTCGCTTGTTAATAGTACATGCAAAAAATGATAGGACATTTTTTTCAAACTCATGTAGAGTTTGAATAGTCGAAAAAAATAAAAATCACTGGTTCATACATTGAATTACCCCATAGTGGCGAGCACCCTTCTATTTTAGCTCTTAGGGTGGCTTCATGTGGGTGCATTGGTTTTCGTCTCGATTTCAGGAGGTTTTTGCACTTTGGCTGGACAGAATAGGTTAATTGACCACGAGTGGGTTTTGCTGAAGCTGAAAGCAGGTTGGAAGCACAGTCACGCCATTCCTCATATAAGCTTGCATCATGAATCTAATTCCTCTAAATATAAATTTACGGTACCTTCAGACAGTGCAGTTGTGTAGTTTTGAAGCTTGGACAGCAGAAAGCGTTTTAAAACTTTTGCAATTAATGGTAAACTTGTGGGGTTTTTCCTATACGGCACCGTCTGAATACACTAAGAGCTCCTGCACACTGGCGAAGGCAATATCGGGATAGGATTGCCGCCCCGATATCGCTCTCACAATCCTTCTGAAGCCCTGGATGCGAGGCGTTTCCTCAGGGAAACAGCCTCCCATCCCTGCAGGGCTGAAGGAATCTCCTGCTGTGGCTATCACAGCTACGACAGGAGATACTGTTCTTCCCCCTTTGTTTCCAAAGGACTCGGCGGCAGCAGCACCAGTGTAATTAAAACCAAAGGGACACGGTCGCGATGCTCTGCCACTGCTGCGACAGCAGTGGCAGGGGACTCTCCGCGACGAGGATTTTTAGGGGGGTGAGGGAGCTTGAAATGTAAGCCCTTCCCAAAAAATAATCCATAACTGTAAAAAAATAAATAATTAAGAATACATCATCTTAGTAGCGCTGTCATCAGCGGCACGTCTTCTTGCAGGTCCTCGCATTCTTTTTCTGCTTCTCTTCTGGCCTGCCGGGGCTTGAAAATTCCCACCTCCTGAAAGCGCTGCCTTTGATTGGCTGACCGCTGTGACCAATTAGAGGCAGCACTCAGCTGTCATTCATTGCTGAGCGCTGCCTCTGATTGGTCACAGTGCTCAGCCAATCAAAGGCAGTGCTTTCAGGAGGCGGGGATTTTCAATCCCCGGCCAGAAGAGAATGCACAATTCCAACGGCAGTGTGAAGCCACCCTGAGACTAACTTCACATTGGCGAGCGCAATATGGGGCTGTGAATCCAACCCCCATATCACGCTCCCCACCATGTGAAATCCAAGAGAATGCGAGGTGTTTTCATGGCAAAACAGCCTCGCATCACGTTGGGTATACAGCGATCCTCCGTCGGAGGATCGCAGAGTTTCTCCTATTGTTTCCAATGGAAGACTTTGCATTGCATCGCGTGCATCTAGCATTTGGTGTGATGCTGCCGCCGGCCCCATTGAAGACAATTGAGTGGTGAGATACGAGGGTATGCAGCAAAATAGAACATGCCGCTATTTGTTTCCCACATCACAACGCCATGCAGGAAAATGTTGCTCAGGTTTGTGCGAGATTTGTGCGTTCTGCAACACACAAACCTCCCGAGATTCGGTGTAAGGGGGGCCTAAGGGAATGCTGCCACACTGCAAATTTTCCACAGTAGAAAATTAGCTGAAAATTCTCAGCAAATGTACAGCAGCAAATCTGCTGTTAAGGCTCTCATTGATGGCTATGGGACCTTAGCTCCACCCACATCCTGCCCCTTGTCCACAGCTAGCAATGGAAAGAGGCGGGATGGCACTTAGCTCCGACCCATCCCGTGCCCTCCCATTGCAAAGAGCCAGCAGGGAGAAGAAGAGATGTGAGCTTGCACGGGGGGGGGGGGGGGGGGGGGGGGGGGGGAGGAGAGCATAGGGAAGGAGTTTAGCAGCCACGCTGCTAAACTCCCTTCCATCTCCTGCCGCTGTCATGGGCTCCCATAGGAGCTCATGCAGCGGCCAACATATTACGGCCCAAAAGATAGTTCCAGGACTATCTTTTGGGCCTGAGGTAAAAACGCCCAGCGCCATATTGGGGTCTGGGCGCTTTTACGTCTCAAGAATTCGGCCATGTGATCTGATGCATTGAAATCCAATGCATCAGATCACAGTGTATATCAGCTGGCCGTAAAAACGGACGACTGATATTTGCTCGTGGAAAAGAGCCCTCAGGCAGTTTCAGATGGTCATAGGCACAACTACGCTCACTGGTACATAGCGTAGTTGTGCATGAACAAGGTTTTTCTCCAGCCATTCAAACTCCACACCATAGCTTAGGAGTTGGAAAAAATAGGAAGATAGGTCCTGCTCTATCTTTCCCACATGTAGTTAATACTAAGTTCGGGAAAGATCAGGCAAGTCCTATCTTTTCTCGCCGTATAATTAATGGGCGAGAATCCAAATAGTGAAAACAAAAGCAATTAAATCAATTGAAATCAGTGGATTATTTTTGTCCCGTAATTATCACAACCGCATAACCGGGAAAAACACGTTTATGTGCTTAAACCCTCAATCCGCAGCTGATTTTGGCAAAGAAAGACTGCGGATTAGCTGCATATTTCAGTGAATCTCCATTGGTCCAACTGAAGTGACTAGAGCAGTGATGGCGAACCTTTTAGAGACCGAGTGCCCAAACTGCAACCTAAAAACCACTTATTTATCGCAAAGTGCCAACACGTCAGGGGGCGGGGCTTATCTTGACGTATAATTTTACCCCCGTCGTTCTAAAAAGGACAGGGCCGCTTCAAAATAGACAGGGAGTACATTTTGACTGCTTTTAGGATGCGGAAATACTGCAGAATGTCCTCAGCGGAAATTTCTGTGGAAAATTCTGCAGCATTTCCGCATCCAAAAAGTAGTCAAAATCTGCACCCTGTCTATTTTAAAACAGCCCGTCCATTTCTGCCACCTGTAAACATACCCCAGCGGTAATAGTGACACCCCCCAGCAGCCCCAGCGGTAATAGTGACCCCCACACCACAGCGGCCCCAGCGGTAATAGTGACCCCCCACAGCGATAATAGTGACCCCCACCACACAGCAGCCCCAGCGGTAATAGTGACACCCCCCAAGCAGCTCAAGCGATAACAGTGACCCCCACCCAGCAGTAATAGTGACCCCCCAGCGATAATAGTGACCCCCATATCACAGCGGCCCCAGCAGTTATAGTGACCCCCACAGCGGCCCCAGCGGTGATAGTGACCCCCACCCCACAGCGGCCCCAGCGGTAATAGTGACCCCCCACAGCGATAATAGTGACCCCCACCACACAGCAGCCCCAGCGGTAATAGTGACACCCCCCCAGCAGCTCAAGCGATAACAGTGACCCCCACCCAGCAGTAATAGTGACCCCCCAGCGATAATAGTGACCCCCACATCACAGCGGCCCCAGCAGTAATAGTGACCCCCACAGCGGCCCCAGCGGTGATAGTGACCCCCACCCCACAGCGGCCCCAGCGGTGATAGTGTCCCCAACCCCACAGCGGCCCCAGGGGTAAGTGACACCTCCCACAGCGGCCCCAGCGGTAATAGTGACCCCCCACAGCGATAATAGTGACCCCCACCACATAGCAGCCCCAGCGGTAATAGTGACACCCCCCCAGCAGCTCAAGCGATAACAGTGACCCCCACCCAGCAGTAATAGTGACCCCCCAGCGATAATAGTGACCCCCACATCACAGCGGCCCCAGCAGTAATAGTGACCCCCACAGCGGCCCCAGCGGTGATAGTGACCCCCACCCCACAGCGGCCCCAGCGGTGATAGTGTCCCCAACCCCACAGCGGCCCCAGGGGTAAGTGACACCTCCCACAGCGGCCCAGCGGTAATAAGGACCCCCACCCCACAGCGGCCCCAGCGGTAATAGTGACCCCCACCCCACAGCGGCCCCAGCGGTAAGTGACACCACCCACAGCGGCCCCAGCGATAATAGTGACCCCCACCCCACAGCGGCCACAGTGGTAATATTGACCCCCACCCCACAGCGGCCCCAGAGATAATAGTGACCCCCCACCCCACAGCGGCCCCCAGTGCATTAGGGACACCCCACAGCGGCCCCAGAGATAATAGTGATCCCCCACCCCACAGCGGCCCCCAGTGCATTAGGGACACCCCACAGCGGCCCCAGCAGTAATAGTGACCCCCACCCCACAGCGGCCCAGTGGTAATAGTGACCCCCACCCCATAGCGGCCCCAGCGGTAACAGTGACCCCCACAGTGGCCCCAGCGGTAATAGTGACCCCCACCCCACAGCGGCCCTAGAGGTAACAGTGACCTCCACCCCACAGCGGCCCCAAAGGTAATAGTGACCCCCACCCCACAGCGGCCCGCAGTGCATTAGGGACAACCCCCAGCGGCCCCCGGAGTGCAGATCATCTTCTGGTGTAATTATTAACCAGCGCTGAACGATATGCTCCTTCAGGTTCGGCGTTCCTTACCACGGCGGATGATCTGTCCATGTAATAGGATTCTCAGCTATTGAAAAACTACAGATATGCAGGTTCAGAATGATGGAGGGATTGACACATGAGGTAAGACATCCTGGTATACTTCACACAGAAGCGAGAAGTGTGGATGGGAACTTTTGTCATTTCTACACAGCTTTTATCATGAGCTGATAGAGAAAACAGTTTTCCCTGGTACAGAGTAATAAGAAGCCGTTGGATTGTGTTTGCTAGTAGTGCAAGTAGGAGAATTTAGAGTATTGTGATAACCTCTTGATTACATTAAGGGCTTATTCACACAAACGTATTTGCACTGCTTATTATGCGTATAAAATTTGTGTGCATTTAGGTCATGCAAAGAAAAAAAAAACAGTATGCCCTTTCTTTATGCACAAAAATAGCACATATTAAACTAATTAAAGTTACAAGGGGTGGACAAAAATATGGAAACACCATATGAAATGCATGGGATTTTAATCATTAGCACTGAGCTACCCTCTTGACCCCTGCTTGGTGGCTTAGAGCTTTCCCGCAAAATTTTTGTTTACTTCACCTCTTGCCATGCTCTGGGTGGTTTTGGGAACCAGCTGGTAACAGCAACTGAGTAGCTCAAACCCCTGAGCAATGGAATCTTGTTCCTCAGGCAGATGTTCACTTCTGCCCGGCAGTATCTGTGCCATATTACCTCCACTTAAAATCGGTCTCTATATGTCTTATTGAAATATTATTAATAATCCCATGTAACGTAAGGCTTGCATTTTGTACGGTGTTTCCATATTTTTGTTCACCCCTGTACTTTCCCATTGAAATGGCAGCATACTTGCGTGTTTTTTTGTACGTGTAAATATGTTCCGGCTCCACACAAGGTGGGTGCAGTCTGTTTCTTACAGCTGACAACCGACCGCAACAGCTGAGATCAGCACTACCACTGATCGCAGCTGTTAACCCTTTAAATGTCACCATCAATTCTGAAATCCGCACTCTCATGCCTTCATTGGAGTTTTGGCGTCGCGAACAGCCCTCCATAATTAGATCACAGGGTGAAGTTCAGCTGCTATAGCAGCTGGGGGCCTATTGAAAACCCCAGGGATGCCATAGCAGATTGCCTGTAGTGTGGCTTGCTTGTCAGATTGTGGTATAATGTAATACTATGGTATTACATTTTACGGCAGGAGAGATCAAACTAATGCAAATTCTTGTCCTCTATGGGGAATTAAAAAAACGGAAAATCAGTTTTGGCAGGCGTACCCAGGGCTGGTTCAAAGTCTGTGAAGGTCCATGGGCAAAGTTTTTGTGGAGCGTCTCCTTTTTTGGATGAATATGATGAAAGATGTATGAGCTACTCTATTTATCACCATGGGGGACCCCTTTATATACAGATTATATAACTCGGACAGCCCCTTTAATACAATGACAATCTTACATCCTACAGCTTGTCTAGCTTGACAAAGGAGAATGTATTTGATGAACTCATATAGTAGGTTTTGGAGAGGGAGGATTACCATTATTTCACAGAAGAGGAAGTGTTACAAATTTGGATCATACTCAGACTTTATGAGCAAGAATATTTAGAGTAATTGCCAAGAAAGCCTTCTCTGAAAATACAACACTTGATATGTAACAACACCCGAAAGGAAAACATAGCACAACCCATCTCCTCAAATAAAACATTAACCCCTTCAGGACGCAGTCTGAGGGCTTGTTTTTTGTGTGGCAAGTTGTATTTTTAATGGCACTATTTAATATACCATATAATATACTGAAAAACATTTAAAAACTTCTATGTGGAGTGGAACGGAAAAAAAACCCGAAATTTTTTGGTGGAAGGGTCTTGTTTCTACAGCGTACATGCTGTAGCAAGAATGACATGACGAATTTATTCTATGGGTCAGTACGATTACTACGATACTAAATTCATATCGTTTTTTTTTGCTGTACTACTTTAAAAAAATAGTAATAGGGTAACTGGAACGACTACTATGTCTTTTTTCAGCCTTGCATACAATGATACTACCGTATGTCTGTGTGTCAAATTCTGCAGAGACAAGTTGTACCGGTGTGCTGGTGCACTTGCGCAGTACAGAAAATTCTGTGCCGTCGCTAGGCAATGACGCAGAATCCGCGAAACCTTCCGCAATGGTCGTGGATCGGGCAGCTTCCATTGAATCAGTGCTAGAATAGAACACACAATTGATTTCCACTCATGGACATGGAAAATCGATTTTCCATAGCATGTCTATGGCCGGTATTTGCTGCGGAATCCGGTAGCAGATGCCCGCTCCGGATTCCGCAATGGAAATACGCCCGTGTGCATTGGGCCCTAAGCCGGGTGGTTCTTGCTGATGCTTTAACCTTGACAGTTTTTGTTGCCCCTTCAGTGTGCCAGTTCTTACTGCATCTTCATTTAGGTCAGTTCTTCCAGTCACGCAGACAGTTCTAGCAGCCCCTTTATCCTGGGCAGTTTCTGTACCCCTTTCAGCCCAGAAAGTTCTTCCTGCTGCTTCAGCAGCAAAATTTCTTATAGTTCCTTCATTCTGGACAGTTATGGCCCCTTTATCTCAAACAGTTTTTGCTGCCCCTTCATCCCCGTCTGTTCTTCCTGTCCTTTTATTCCAGAAAGTTCTTCTTGTTCCTTCATCCTTGAAAGTTCTTGCTCCTTCAGACCTCACAAACCAGACAGTTCTTGCTGTCCCGTCCCTCTGGACAAGTAGTGGCACTGACAATGGAATCACTGGAGCTCCTAGAACACTTTGTTTTACCCGTCAGTTGTGCAAGTAACACTAACAACATCAATTATTACAGTTTAACTGGAGCCAAATCCCAATGAAGCTGTAAAAGTCACTTACTCAAAACTAAATCTACCTTTCTTGACCCTGGAAAAGCTGGGTAAAATGCACAAGAAAACATCTTTATCTGGTACAGTCTCTTCACTCACAGTTCTTGCTGTCCCTTCCCTCTGGACTAGTAGCGGCACTGACAATGGAATCACTGGAGCTCCTAGAGCACTTTGCTTTATCCATACGTTGTGCAAGTAACAATAACATCAATAATTAATTTCACTAGTTGCAATGTCCAGTCAGACTTCAAAGGATAAGTCTGCCTAGCTATAGTATACAGTGTTATACCTGACGTAGTGTAACGTGACAGATTTGTTATTCAGGGTCCCGAGAAAGATGGGTAACAAACCATGCAGTGTTGTAATAGATATTACTGGATACTAATTCTATCTAAATAAATACCCTTCCTTACTTCCACAATGTGCTAATGCTAGGCAGATTTACCTTTTAGGGATCTGAGAAAGATGGGTATATTATATAAATAAACATCTTCATCCCAGTCTGTGCTTGCTACCCCTTCATCCCAGTCTCTTCATGCTGCCCCTTCATCCCAGTCTCTTAATGATACCCCTTCATCCCAGTCTCTTAATGATACCCCTTCATCCCAGTCTCTTCTTGCTACCCCTTTATCTCTGTCTCTTCTTGCTACCACTTCATCTCAGTCTCTTCTTGCTACCCCTTCATCTCAGTCTCTTCTTGCTACCCCTTTATCTCAGTCTCTTCTTGCTACCCCTTTATCTCAGTCTCTTCTTGCTACCCCTTTATCTCTGTCTCTTCTTGCTACCACTTCATCTCAGTCTCTTCTTGTCACCCCTTTATCTCTGTCTCTTCTTGCTACCACTTCATCTCAGTCTCTTCTTGCTACCCCTTCATCTCAGTCTCTTCTTGCTACCCCTTTATCTCAGTCTCTTCTTGTCACCCCTTTATCTCTGTCTCTTCTTGCTACCCCTTCATCTCAGTCTCTTCTTGTCACCCCTTTATCTCTGTCTCTTCTTGCTACCCCTTCATCTCAGTCTCTTCTTGTCACCCCTTTATCTCTGTCTCTTCTTGCTACCCCTTCATCTCAGTCTCTTCTTGCTACCCCTTCATCTCAGTCTCTTCTTGCTACCCCTTCATCTCAGTCTCTTCTTGCTACCCCTTCCTCTCAGTCTCTTCTTGTCACCCCTTTATCTCTGTCTCTTCTTGCTACCCCTTCATCTCAGTCTCTTCTTGCTACCCCTTCATCTCAGTCTCTTCTTGCTACCCCTTCATCTCAGTCTCTTCTTGCTACCCCTTCATCTCAGTCTCTTCTTGCTACCCCTTCATCTCAGTCTCTTCTTGCTACCCCTTCATCTCAGTCTCTTCTTGCTACCCCTTCATCTCAGTCTCTTCTTGCTACCCCTTCATCTCAGTCTCTTCTTGCTATCCCTTCATCTCAGTCTCTTCTTTGTATCCCTTCATCATGAACAATTTCTGCAGCCCTTTCAGCCCAGGCAGTTTTTGCTGCCCAGTCAGCGTAGAAATTTCTTATGCCCCCCTCATTCTCGTTATCTGGGTCAGTTCTTACAGTCTCTTCACTCAAACAATTCTTGCAGTCCCTTTAGTCCAGACAGTTCTTGCTGCCTCTTCATCCTGGTCTGCTCTAGTTACCCCTTCATCCTGGTCTGCTCTAGTTACCCCTTCATCCTAGACAGTTTCTGTAGCCCTTTCAGCCCAGACAATTCTTCCTGCCCCATTTCTCATGGCCCCATCATTCTGGACAGCTTTTGTTGCCACCTTATCTGGCAGACTTCTCACTGCTCATTTAGCCCAGAAAACTTTTGCTGCCCCTGTCTAATCTTCCTGCCCCTCATACCGTACAGTTGTCGCTGCTCCTTCATTCTTGACACTTCTTGCTGCCTCTACAGCCAAATCTGCCTAGCTCTGCAATAACCTTTCATAGTGTAACATGTGACAAATATTCCATTCAGGGTCCCAAGAAAGCTGGGTAACAAACCCTGTGGAGTTGTAGTAGAGAATACTGAATGCTAAATCTTCCTACACAACACCTCTTCCTCACTCCCAAACTGTGCATTGCTATGCAGATTTGCCTTTCAGGAACCTGGGAAAGTTGGGTAAGAAAACATTTAGATTGTAAGTTAGGAATATGTCTTATTCCCCTTGATATACAAGCGCTATGCGACATAAATCAAAGGTTAACCCTTTGTTTCCACAACCACCGGTAGCCACATGTGTATGTATTACATTGGTTTGTATCATAAGGTTGTGTTATATCAAGACATCCTATATAGAAGATTGTTCCAGATACCTCTATATAATACATATATGACCTAATAATTGCATGTAGCGAGTATATAGCAGCAGACAACTGCCACAAATCTGACCTTCCTCTTTAAATACAAGTTTTCCAAGAAATAAGAGCAGTTAGTAAAACTTTAGTTAACTTTTTTAAATAAACAATGTAACAAGAGGAAGTTGCCATCCCGTTGCTTGTAGACTTCTGCCCCCCATGAAGCATGACTTGCTACATATGTAACTATGATGTCTTGATAGTCACAGTGTAACGAGGTGCGGAGCTTCGGTTTTGGGTGCACCAATGCAGTGATTCCAGCCAGTTTGGTGACAGCTGCCATCACAACACAGTATGAATGTGACACAATCTTGTATGCACTTTCATAAGTCTTGTGCCTATGGCCATCGGAGCAGACGGGGAGGAGCGGACATGGTGAGAACGCTGAGACCACGCCCACTGGACGCTGAGAACACGCCCACGGGGCGCCCCGCCCTCCCCGGGATCTCCAGTTTTCTGACGTAATCCTACTCAGTTTAAATAGCCGGCTGTGGGGAGATCTACAGAGAACGTACAGTGAGTGCTGGAGAGCAGATTCCAGTGGATCCCTGACTGCTGATCGCCCGACAGGTAGGAAACGGTTGGAATCATGCAGAACGATGATATTGGAAGTATTCTAGATCTCAGACATTGCCTGCCGGTTGGATGGGTTAGAATACACCTGACATGACTGTGCTGCGACTTGTAGTGACTCTTGGAGATGACTTGGATGTGGCAGAGGGAGAGATGAGCTGCTGATGAGGATGTCTCTGCCCAGGCTTTTGCTTTGTAGAAGTACCTGTCTGTCACCTAGTAATCACCCTGCCATCAAAATCTTTCATTTCTTTCTACCTCCCCCCGCAATGTCCATTCTGCCTACCTCATCCACCAGTATCCTTTTTTCCTACCACACCTGCCAGGTGGCTCCGTCCTTTCTATCCCCAAACCAGGACTGTCCTTCTTATGCATCACCTTGTCCTTCTTGTCTCTAATCCGGGACTGTTCTCCTGCCTTCGACATGCAGCTTCATTTTTTATCTTCTGCTCATCTTGGCCAATTCTCGTAGTTCTTTCTTCCTGGCCACTTCTTGATGTCTCCTTTTCTTCCTGGCCACTTCTTGATGCCCCCTTTTCTCCCTGGCCACTTCTTGATGCCCCCTTTTCTCCCTGGCCACTTCTTGATGCCCCCTTTTCTCCCTGGCCACTTCTTGATGCCCTTTTTTTCCTGGCATCTTCTTGATGCCCTTTTTTTCCTGGCATCTTCTTGATGCCCTTTTTTTCCTGGCGTCTTCTTGATGCCCTCTTTTCTCCCTGGCCACTTCTTGCTGCCCTTTGCTTCCTGGCCACTTCTTGCTGCCCTTTGCTTCCTGGCCACTTCTTGCTGCCCCCTTTCTTCCTGGCCACTTCTTGCTGCCCCCTTTCTTCCTGGCCACTTCTTGCTGCCCCCTTTCTTCCTGGCCACTTCTTGCTGCCCCCTTTCTTCCTGGCCACTTCTTGCTGCCCCCTTTCTTCCTGGCCACTTCTTGCTGCCCTTTTCTTCCTGGCCACTTCTTGCTGCCCCCTTTCTTCCTGGCCACTTCTTGCTGCCCCCTTTCTTCCTGGCCACTTCTTGCTCTTTATGGTTCTTGCTGTCTCTTCACCCTGGACAGCTCTCTTGACCTTTCAGTCCAGACAAATAATGGCACTAGCTATGTAAGTCCTATAATATGCTGCTTTACTCACCAGTTGGGCAAGTAACACTAATAACAGCATTAAGCACTATATATACTGATGTAGATGCATGTACGGATATGGGGGTATACTGCAAATTCCAATAAAACAGTCTATGCAATTATTTTGAATTTAGAATTTCACTATTTTAGTTTACAATCCTATAATACAACAATAGTATTTACCAATGCAGAATAAACAGCTAATATTTAGTGACAGCAAATATGTGAGCTGAACTGAAGATCTACAAGTTATACTAGTTAATGTCTAACTAGATAGACAAAAGCTTATTACATCCCATGGAGTGTGGCAGGATGATCAGCACAGGCTGCTGTGTACAGGGCACACTGGTGCTTGTAGTTCCACCCTCAGAGTAGATACAGGATTTGCCTGGACTTGTTTCAGGCTATATATTGCACATGATAAGGATAAAGCATGAGCTAATCCTCCCTTCGTAGCTCCCAGACATGTTGTAAACAGACAGACGAAAACTATTACTGCAGTAGTGATATACATGAAATCCTCAGGTATCACAGTTGAGGTCAGGTAATTCCACACCTCCCAGCTTGTGTGACAAGGCATTTCAAACATTTGGTCTGTAAGATAGCAATATGCCTAGTTGGAAGCTATTATGCCTCGATTCCTCTTTTTGCCATGTGTGCTATATGATAAAAATTAAAGGTTAACAGTTTGCTTTTACAAGCGTTTGTGTTCTCGTCTTTCACTTGAGACAAAATTGTCCGCAGGATGCAGATTTTGTCAATTAGTGTGGATTTTGTTGCATTTTAACTGCGGAATGCATTCTGTGGAATCTCTTGCACTTTTTCCCGCAAACTTTAATTGTGGAATTACATCTCCTGTATGTTAGAAATCTGCAACAACAATTCCACAAGATTTTCCGCTTTGGAATTTATTCTTGTGGTTTTGAAGTAAAGGCATGCGGATTTAAACAGGTGCAGAATTCAAGCCCCATAGGGATAGCATTGTAACACAAACATGTCCACGCTGCCTAATTGTGTCCCATGTGAAATGTCCCATCTTATAAGTTTGTGCCGTAATGTTTTGTTGCTGCAAAATGTCATGTCAAGGGACCATACCCAAAACTGCAGACTTTTCTACATATAATAATACATATACTACCTAATAATAATATATATGTGTGTGTATATATATGCAGAGAGTTGTGACAAATACGACTCGTATGACCTTCCTCCTTAAATACAAGTGTCCTTAACTTGCTATTAAAAGAGTTTTGTAATACGCAGTTGCCATTTCATAGTACTGTCCACCCTTGAGGCATGTCTCGGCATGTAACTGATGTCTTAATAACAGTATAATGAGCTACAGTGCTTTGGCTTTAGGTGATGTAACCTTGAGTAGACGTTGACTAGAACTTAAGTCATGATTCCCAGCCATTCTGGGAACACCTGCCTCCACCTAAGCACACGTTGGAGGTGACACGTCTTGTATGTTTGGTGAGGCGCTATCCTAATTTGGATTTAATATATGACTTTACTTTTGGATTTGCCCTCAATAGTCCTGGTGAGATGATGTCATTAGGTATGTCCCAGAAATGTAAGGAAATACCCGGAACTATAGTATATTGATTTCTAAGGCTGGATGTAGTATCTTGTCATTGCTTATTTGAGGACTAGAACTCACATATTCTAAGTAGGCATGAGAATAACTATAAAGGACATCTAGTGCCTCACAGAGTTACCAAATGGCAGAAAATGAAACCCCTATAGTTTTGCAGACCAGAAAGAACTTTGCTTCCACAAGGCAGTAATTCCCAATCGTCTTGACAACTGAAACCCCCTGAATTTTTTTATATAATTTTTTTTATTCTGGGATACCCCAACAGCAAAGGTGAAAGATCTTGCCGTCTTTTGGGGATTAGGATTCTAAGGTTACATTCACACCTGCATCAGAAGCTCCGTTTGGAGCCGTTGGCACAGATCCAGCAGAGAATCCAGTATGAAATGGGACACTAAGCTGCACTATTTCATCCAGAAAAATGGCAGCCAACATGATGGAAGTTGGACCAAACTCATTATAGTCAATGGATCTGTCCAGTGCCTCTCAGATTTCGGATGTGCAGGATCCAGTGGCTCTAGTATTTTCACTGTTGGGCTCTAAGGATGGAGCTGCACAATGGATGTAACACAAAAGCCCAAACACAAGTGTATCCTAAAATATACACAAAATGTATCCCCTATGCATTTTACACAGAACGATTCTAGTTCAAAACAATCTTTCAAACGAGCAAAAATGAACGATAATCGTTCAGTGTAAACGCAGCCAATAATGGAACAATAAATCGCTTGCTTTTTGTTCGTCAATCATTTCATGCAGCATAAAAACAATTGTTGGCTCGTTCGTTTATCGTTCGGTTTAAACGGCGATCGTTCAGTCTCTCAAGTCACTTATACAGCGAATGTGAATGACTGAATGATTTCTCATTTGAACGAGCCAACCATGTATCTGCTGTATAAACAGCCTGCATCAGGGAACTTTGATATCGTTGACTTATGCAAAAGACAAATCCTTCGGTGGATATGGACCCTAAGGGCTCTTTCACATGAGCGTGTGTTTTTATGTAATTTTATCGTAATTTCGCATGAATGGATGATTTTCTGCGATCACAGCCAGAGATAATTAGCATTTTCTCATGCATTCACACAACCGTGAGTGACGTTTTTAGCGAAAAGATATGTTGCATCCCGGAAAACCCTTGCTCAGCATAAATCCTCTGGATGCCTTCAAATGCCTAAATAGAGGCACCTGTAAGCTGTTCCCTGCTTTGGACACTGCTGAAATGTCTCCCCCTCCCTTTTTTTCTAGCTCCCATGGGAGTCTATGGGAGCCGCCAGAGTATATCGATCAAAAGATAGAACGAGAACTATCTTTTTACCCACTGTATGTATTCGCCGCCGTATTTCGGTCGCGCATGTATCATTTTTTACAGCGCAACCTTTTTTCAAGGAGTACATTGGATTCAATGCATTCCTTCTGATGGCTGTCATATTTTTGCGGGTAAATAGCTGCGTATATACGCTTGTGTGAATAAAGCTTAAGGCTGGCTTTTCATGGGCATATGCACTTTTGCGCGTGCATGAATGCACCATTTTTGTGGAAGAAACATTGCACTTTTGTGTACACAACTGGATTTTTTTGCATGTGCAAGTCGTACAAATTTGTGTATGCAAAAAAATATGCACTGATGCTCGCAGCCATGGAAATGGCTAATTCATCTGACTTCAAGATATGTTACTTTCCTGCACAATTACGCAGCATATCACGCATCGTCTAGCGCTTTGCATGTATGTTTGTGCATCTCTATGGGGACTTTTGGTGTGCAAATGCGCCACGCTGCGTTTTTTTTTTTTGTGCCCAAAATGTGCAAGAAAAATACAGGTATCTGAATGAACCTATTGAAATCAATGGGCTCTACTAATTGCGTATTGTGCGTGTAAACTCGCTCATGTGAATCTGGCCTAAGAAACTCTGCAACTGTATAATGGTGATTGCTCTCATCCTAATCTAGGATGGCAGTAGCTGAAACAAACTGGATTCCTGTGGTGGCAGTTATGTCATTATAATGATGCATTGTGCTCCTAGTTGTTGCAACAATTCTTAAAACAGCCTTTTTACCCCCAGATCACATTATAGTAGTGTAAAAAGGCATGTGTGGCTTTCTTGCAATATTTCCTTGCACATCTACAGTACCCGATACTGTTCTGTAGTCTTCATAAACATGTTGAATAATTTTCAGTTTTATTTCTTGAAATTGTTACATTAAATGCAATTGTTATGATTTTTCTTAACATCTGAAGGCTGAATAAAGTAGCGAGTCTTTTTCAGCATATCCAAACAGACCTCATCTGAAATACTGTGTCCAGTTCTGGGCACCCCAATTTTAAAAAGACATAGGCCACCTGCAGATGGCCGGCTCGGATCCCCTGCTAGAATTCTCGCAGCGGGATCCGACCCGCATCCCTGCAGGGACCAGTGCGGGTCTCACCTGCTCCTGTGGCTCTAGCTCTGTGATGTGCCGACTGCCGGCCAGCCGGCGCATGCGCAGAACGGAGCTGGCCCGGCACTACTGACATTTCTGTTCGGGCGTCTGCGAGACCCGCACAAAAATAGAACATGTGATTTCACGCGGACAAATTGCGGCCGTCTGCCTAGGATTGCGTTTTCTAATGCAATCCTATGGCAGCTGCCACGGGCAGAAATTCTGCATGAAATCCCGCTGCGGAATTTTTAGCCGTGTGCAGGGGGCCATAGACAAACTGGAGCAAGTTCAGAGAAGAGTTACCAAGATGGTGAGCGGTCTGCAAATCATGTTCTATGAGGAATGGTTAAAGGATCTGGGAATGTTTAGCTTGCAAAAAAGAAGGCTGAGAGGAGACTTAATAACTGTCTATAAATATCTGAAGGGCCATCACAGTACAGAGGGATCAGCCCTATTATCATTTGTACAAGGAAAGACTAGAAGCAATGGGATGAAACTGAAAGGGAGGAGACAGATTAGATATTAGACAGTGCGGGTGATCAATGAGTGGAACAGGTTTCCACAGGAGGTGGTGAGTTCTCCTTCAATGGAAGTGTTCAAACAAAGGCTGGACAGACATCTGTCTGGGATGTGACATAGCGAATCCTACACTGAGCAGTGGATGGAAATTAATAGATTATAGAGTTGAAGGTTGATTTTTGACTCTTGCAGGTTATGAACATACCATTCTATAATGTCACTGAGACTTTGTATGGTCTCTGTGGTTTCTGTAAAATTCCTGGTCTTCCCTTCACATTGTAACCTCTTCTAAAACCTCAATGTTTTCCCTTGAAGTTAGCAGAGTTTTCCAAGTCTTGGTGTCCTCTTTTCTTGTATACAAAACATTAAACCTTTTACAGGTCTCTCATCCACGACTACAAAGATCTCTAATTTACGTTTTAACCTTAGACGCTTTGGTAATAATAACCCATAATTTCTTTAGAAGGGGGAAAAAATCTGCTTAGCTGTACAAAGTATTAAGTGGAACATAAGGAGTGGCTGTGGCAAGCGCAGCGTCTCCTGTGGCTTGTAGAGACCTAATGGTAACTTATGCATAAGCCCTAATTAGAGGTGACACACCAAATTATCGTGCACGCTATCATAAACATGTCATTTAAGGCTTTGCATATTGTATCTGTGAGAATTATAAGACCAGATTAACGAGACAGTCTCCTCCCTAGAGATGCCGATTTCCACATCATGGCACAATGTATTCATTATATATTCAGTAGATACCTACTAGCAGGTGGTTTTGATTCAAATGACAGCAGTTTTCATTGTACGCTTGATCTTTATTATGTTCTTGGATGATTTCTTTAGGCTAGGGTTGTACCTATAGTGTATGTACTTTTTCTACTCTACAGAGTAATCAAAACTTTCACCAGCGAATATTCAAGTATTTCCAAGCAGTTTTTTTTAAGACTCTTTGGAGGCAAAAAAGTAGTTTCTGCCTTTTAAAAGTGATTAGAAATCTCAGGATATAGCGATTTAAGAAAAAAAAAAATCACTAATGACTCGCTTGCCTGCAGCAACTCTAAGAGACTTTAAAGCTATTTATTGCATTCCTATGGACAGGGGTTTCACAGCAATTGTTCTGGTGACAGATAGTCTAGATGTAATCTTAATATATATATGTGGAAAGATGAAGAAATAAGTTTGAATTGTACAGGTTATGGCATCATTATCTGGAGACAAACCCCCTTTTAGCAAGGGCGTCTATAGATACCCATAAAGGGTTAAAAAGTGGGTATTAGGGAAAAACCCTATATAGCACCTGGAACCGAATTTGAAGTGGTTGTACACTCTGCCAACTGGAACGGATATTTGAGGAAAATAGTGGGGGAGATTTACTAAGGCTGCTTTCACATCTGCATCAGGTTTCTGTTTTCCTGCTCCGTTCTGGAAGCAGGAAAGGGGAATCCTCTGGCGGAATGGGTCCGTTTTATGATGGAGTCGTACAGCGCCGAACAGAGCTCATTGACTATAATGAGGTCCATTCGGTTTTTGCTGAGCTGCCCGGCATTTTACCAAATGGAAAAAGCGCTGCATGCCCCTCAGGGCTCCTTCACACGAACGTATGTGCATCTGCGCATGCTGCAGCACATTGTTTTTGCGCTATGAACGAGGTTGGCTTGTGTGCATCAGTGCATTGTAATGTACTTTTTGCGTACACAGGGCATAGTCATTTGCTCATGGCAGACAAACATACCACAATATATGACTATTTAGCCTAATGATGTGCAGATATGTCCTTTTTTTTCTGCAGAATTATGCAGCATATTGCGTATATGAGTGTACATTTTCCCACCTCCCATAGTCTTCTATGGGACCCTTGCTGCGCAAAGGCACAACAAAATAGAACCACTCCTCACGCGCTCATATACTTCAGTGAGAGTTTTACATTTCATCAATTGGGCTACCTTGCACTTGGATGACACTTATGCATTAAAAATGCAATAACGGAACAGAAATAGAGATGAGCGAATATACTCGTTTCGAGTAATTACTCGATTGAGCACCGCGAATTTCGAGTACTTCCGTACTCGGGTGAAAAGATTCGGGGGGCGGGGGGAGGCGTGGCGGAGCCGGGTGGTAGCAGCGGGGAACAGGGAGGAGCCCTCTCTCTCTCTCCCCCCCACTCCCCGCTGCAACCCCCCACTCATCCACGGCGCCCCCCGAAAAAGGGGTGTGGCCGAGTAGGTTCGCTCATCTCTAAACAGAAACTGATGTGAAATGCCGATACACATAGTAAATTTGGTCAGTTTTCACTGAACAAATGTGCACACACCTATGTGCATAAGGCTCTATGGTGATCTCCCAATTAGGCTACTTTCACAGGGCGAGTGTGATATTGGGCCGAGAAACCCAGCCAAATATCGCGCTTGCCAACATGCGGTTTTTACAGCGATGCAATGTGTTTTGTTTAAAAATCACATTGCTTCTGTGAAATTGCAATCTTTATGTGTGTGAAAAGATCGCAAGTGTTTCCCATAGACTTCAATGCAATATTTTTTTTGATTTTTTTCGCCCCGAGGTCCCATAGCGAACACCAGGCGATGCCTCCTGTGGGAACACCCAAAAGTAGAATCGCTGCGAGGAAAAAAAAATCACTTATGTGAATAAATTCATTCAAAAGAATGGATTTCATATTCGTGCAAATTTTAAGCGCCTCGCGCAGGTGTCTCGTTCGTGTGAAAAAGCATAACAAAAGGTTTCACAAGTCACTGTGCAGGTGGAATAGATGTTCTAGTTTTGTACTGGTATAATATTTGTGTTACATGCTGTATAATATAGAGGAATATGCTTGGGCATGCCCAAGACCGTATCTATCATCCACCCAAGTGTAACTAAAACTGGGACCCAGATGACAGTGAATGATGCTGTAGTATAGCCTGCGGCCAGCTGAATCAGCCTTCGACATCAGCATGGGAAATCTCTCTGTTGTAGGAACAAGAAAACTAAGTAGTCATATAGTGTGTTAATAAGGGATCATTTTTCTTTGCATCTTCCTTTAATTCATGTTAGATGTCTCTTACCCCATTATCGAGTCTACTCTTCCTGATGACTAGCCGACGCTGTTTGTATTTTAACATTATAGCTCATTGCACTATAGCTATGATATCTCTAGTTCTATAATGGAAGAACAAGCGTATTAGATTGGTCTACTATTGCAAATATTTCTTTCTCCTACCATTAATATATATATAATACACATATACAGTACGTACACATATATGTACTTCCGTGTACTCCCTTCCTGTCTGCTTTCGTGATACGCCTTCTGACCTATTGCTAACCTTGGTCCTTCGGTCGATGACCCTCTCGGTGAGGAACAGTGAGTCAGAACTGTTGGCTTGGAGGTATCGAGCTGCTTAGCAGTCACACCAGACCAACTGTACCAGATTCTTTGTTCCTCCCTTACTTCCCAAGTTAACGTTTCAACAGTGTCATCATGCCTAAAGGCTCTGCTGTACCCAATCGAATGGAAAGAGGACCTTGATGTACCCCATGTTAATAGGACCACAAAAACGTGGTACCTGTTCTGCTGTTTGAAAATAAAACTGTTTCAGCATAGTCTATCTCACGGGGTTTACTACATTTCTATGAACCCTCAGACGCTTAGCAAGTCACCGACTCTATTATAAAACCCAGAATTCACCTGAATCTGTGTGGTCAGAACTGGGCCACGAGTCCCTAGTGGCACAGCTGCCAAAATATGAAGACCAAGGGACTTTAATCTCCCTAACCAACCTCAGTCTAGCTCTCCCCATTCCCAATTCTGGCCAGCCTAATACCACCTGCACTGACCTCAACCTGGAAAGCACCGAACCCACTGCATACAGTCCCCTACACCAAATGCTGGTACATACTAGCTATAGAATAACTGTTAGTCATTTTAGCTAGGACCTAGTTTTAATGCATTTTGTACTTGACCTGTCACCTCGTGTAGCCATCCATTCTTTCAAGGTTTTTGGCTATGACTGATATGTTGGAAAGCCGTAACCCACAACAACAGATTGTTACATGGTTACAATATTGCCTGAAGAATAATCAGCTGTCTAGTAATATCTGAAGGGCTGTCACAGTGCAGAGGGATCAGCCCTATTCTCGTTTGCACAAGGAAAGACTAGAAGCAATGGGATCAAACTAAAAGGGAGGAGACACAATTTAGATATTAGACAGGGAGGGTGATCAGTGAGTGCAACAGGTTGTCACGGGAGGTGGTAATTTCTCCTTCAATGGAAGTCTTCAAACAGAGGCTGGATGGACATCTGTCTAGGATGATTTAGTAAATCCTGCATTGAGCAGGTGGTTGGACCCAATGACCCTGGAGGTCCCTTTCAACTCTACCATCCATTAACACTTCAGCAGTGTCGGCAGAGTAGTCAGACATGCACTCAAACTTTTAAGTTGCCCTCTGTCATAGACCTACAGTGCAATAAGATTATGATTGTTCCTTTTTCTATGAACATAGGGAAAGATAGCAACGTTTCCTTGAGTAATATCAAGTGCTTCTAAGCCCTCGCTTGTACACATGGCTCGTTTTTAATCCAGTTGTTCTCCACTCGGGATGAAATTTCAATTTCTGTACTGTAGGACAACTGTGTACGGCTTTTCCTTAGGCTGCTGTTACAGTTTTCACAATTTCTTCCGTGTATTCTCACACAGGGGGTTTCAGTATCATATAATTCGTGCTAATAAAAGTTCGATAGTGTTATCTATTCTAAAGGAGTTAACATAAAACGGAATACACCCTACTGTTTAATTTCTTGAGATAAAAAGTCAACAACGGGCGAGATGCCAATGCATAGCTGGTTACCTCATAGTTACGGTACATAGTTATTGAGATTCAAAAGGCTGATCCTACAGTTTCACCCCTTAACAATAATAATGAAGGCTATGGCGAGCAAGAGGAATGGCACAATAACTCCATAGGTGGGTAAGCCGTCTGTTGGATTCATATAACGAAAGACCAAAATTTTGTTTTCCTGATCGCTTGCCCATTGACTACTTGAATCCTCCCTAACTGTAAACGTAAAAGCTATAGACATTCCTTGCAAGGGAGGCAACCAATCCTACCATCTGTTTCATACTTATTTATTTGTAGTCTGTAACCATGAAGCTCTGCATTATCTAAGAGGTGTAGATGGAAATACGTAAGATATATTTACCCAACACTGCAAAATTTTCTTCATTTTTCACCTTCAGTGACACTGTAAATGTTTGTAGATCTGCGCAAATTATTCAAAGAGGTCAAATCTTTACAGACAACCCCTGCAATCTGATAGCCGCTGCAGTGATCAACTGGTCACCATGGATCGAGCTTCCAAGACCTCTGGCAAACAGCTAATTTTACTGTAGGAAGTGCTGTTGGCCGCCTATTCCCTGCAGTGGCAACTGCTAGAAAAATGGTTAATTTACATGTGACTATGTCCGCAGTGATGAGGAGATTAATTGGAGCAGCAGTCATGCATGTGCAATGCTGCTCAATTCATTTGAATTGGGACTGCCTGAGATAACCAAGTCCAAGCGCTCAGCTATTTCCATTTGCCTCATTGAAATGAATGGGGCAAATTTAATCTGACAAAACTGCAGGTGAGAGAAGGGATGCTGCAGTGACAAAAAAGAGAGGGACACAGGACCCCCATTCTTGGGATCGGTGGGGGTCTCAGTGGTGAGACCCCCACTGATTAGACTTTTTTTTCACCTATCGTATGGATAGGTGATAAAAGTTGATTCTATTACAGCTCCTATAAGTTTATTCCTCTGAACATTGCATGTACCGGGTGTTCACAAGCCTTGTCCATATACTTTCCACTAGCCGCAGCACATTTATTATAAACTATTAACATATTCTCTATTTATTTAAGCTAATCATTATACAAATTAGTAGGACCCCTTTAATGTTCTTTTTGGAGTGAACTTGGATCTGATCTTCATATAAGATAGTAAATGTGTCTGTCATCAGTCCTCTGTATTAACTAAAGAAAAAAAGTGTCACAAAAATATATGTGCACACCAATAATAGAAATTTACAATTTTTATTTGATTACAATTAAGGAAACTGGTTAAAAACACTTAAACAAAACAATTGCAAAGAACACCAGAAAAGTCCTTTTAATTAAAGGCCGATTCAAATTGCAGCCAGGTCCACAGCCTTAGACTTCTTTCCCACTAGGGCATATCGTCCGTCCGTTTTCACGGCCGGACGATATACGCTAGGTTAGGGGGCGAAAAAACTGGTGAACGGACGCACAAATCAAACGTTTGTGCGCCCGTTCATATGGCTTGGTGAGGCCGGCGCAAATGCACCGACCTCACCAGGCCGCATATTTTTATATTCCACAACAATTGTGCTCGACCCAACTCAAACAAGCAATCACTGTGAATCAGCCAACCCAAACAAGCAATCACTGTGAATCAGCCAACCCAAACAAGCAATCACTGTGAATCAGACAACCCAAACAACCAATCACTGTGAATCAGATAACCCAAACAACCAATCACTGTGAATCAGACAACCCAAACAACCAATCACTGTGAATCTGCCAACTTAAAGGGGTTGTCCCGCGCCAAAACATTTTTTTTTTTTATTCAATAGGCCCCCCGTTCGGCGCGAGACAAACCCAATGCATGTGTTAAAAAAAACAAAACGTTTAGTACTTACCCGAATCCCCGTGCTGCGGCGACTTCTTCCTTACCTTAGCAAGATGGCCGCCGGGATCTTCACCCACGATGCACCGCGGGTCTTCTCCCATGGTGCACCGTGGGCTCTGTGCGGTCCATTGCCGATTCCAGCCTCCTGATTGGCTGGAATCGGCACACGTGACGGGGCGGAGCTACGCGATGACGTGTAGAAGGGGGCGGGGCCAGCACTCCACTCGTGCCGAGACCCAAGAGAAGGGAGAAGACCCTTCTGCGCAAGCGCGTCTAATCGGGAGATTAGACGCTGAAATTAGACGGCACCATGGAGACGGGGACGCCAGCAACGGAGCAGGTAAGTGAATAACTTCTGTATGGCTCATATTTAATGCACGATGTATATTACAAAGTGCATTAATATGGCCATACAGAAGTGCTTACCCCCACTTGCTTTCTCGGGACAACCCCTTTAAACAACCAGTCAGATCACAAATCGAGCAGAAGTGTTGTGGAATATGATAATATGCCACCAGGCCATCTCCAATTTCCCCTCCCTCCCCATTGCAGGCTCACCTCTCTTCCTCCCCGCTCATTCTCTGCAATGGGAGGAGGTGGGATGGGGAGGAGCTAAGCACCGTCTCACCCCGCCCCTCCTCTCCTATTGATGGCTATGGACAAGGGTCGGGTAGAGGGTAGGTGCTTAGCTCTACCCATGTCCCGCCCCTTGCCCATAGCCATAAATGGGAGGACGCGGGGCGGATCGGTGCTTAGCTCTGCCCTCATCCCGCCCCCTCCCATTGCACAGAACGAGCGGGGAGGAAGAGAGGTGAGCCTGCATGGAGAAGAGGAGGAGAATAGAGGGAGGCTGCTAAATAGAGCGTGGCTGCTAAACTCCCTTCCACCTACGGCCGCTGCCATGGGCTCCCATATTGGCTTGGCTGGGCATTTTTACGTTTCACAAATACGCACATTTGATCTGATGTTATGGAAACCAATGCATCAGATCACAGCGCATATCGGCCAGCCGTAAAAACGTCCGGCCAATATGCGCTCGTGGTAAAGAAGCCCTATTTTGATATCTTTCTTGTTTGGGCTCCCTGGAAACTGCACTCATGCAAGATTGAGCTCCTATCACACCCTAGATTGCCTATCACACCCCAACACATCTCACTACCACCACTGACCGTTTCTGACAAGTAGACGTCTGCCACCTTGGTTTCCACCAACTGGCACACAATTAACACTCTTCGGACCTATGGATTGCGTTAAGTATTCAAGAAAGGCTAAATAAAGTTTAAAGCTTTATTCTAAAAATAGTTAGCAGTGCTTAGAAAAAAATATGAAAAAGAGATCTTTACATAAGTGTAAGGAGCATACACATAATACAATAATAGAAAATATCAGTCTGTTAAGCCGTTTCAAATATTCCTAGACGAGGAGCATGGGGGAATGTGGACAGGCCTGCATTTAGATGCATCTCCTGGGTCTGGGTGGGGGTGGGGGGGGGATCTCCCTTTAGTTCCTAAGACCCTTAGGGTCCCACCTCCACCATCCTCCTCATGACATCACCATCATGATCTTTTGGATGGAAACCCAGTTTAAAATTTTGGCTATATTTCCCTAGCAGGCACTCCAATAGGGAAGCTATGGCCTCCATGTTTCATATCAAGTGGATACCAAACTTGATATGCAGCAGATAATTAACTTTGCAGGTATGTGATTTTGTGGGTTCCAGGGGGTTGGACAGAGACCGGAGTGAATGCACTGCATCTCTGGTACATTCATGGTTTCGAAAATATAATTGCTGTTAGCTGGGACCTTTGAATACTCCATAATCCCTGTTATGATTTTTTTTTCTTTGTCCCATTTTTGTGGTTGGAAATTGCAGTCTGCAAGTCTAGGGGATGCGTATTGGAGGGGCAGGGAGACAGCAGAATCTTCTGCAAATGGCTAATAATATCATCACATGGTACAGGTGTGAAAGGCAGTTGAATGAATATTGATGAGCTCTGCTTGGCAGTAAATACACCTAAATATCTGCCTAAATACACAATTTTTTCCTGACCAGAAAAGTGGCAGATTGACATGCAAACATGGGTGTCAATCTACCAGTATAATTTCATCACATACTGTATATTAGATTATTTATCTCATTAATTTGGGAGATTGGCTAACACACTATAACATGCACATTACTATACTTTCTTTTTTAGGATATATTATTGGATGTTGTTTATGGACTCACTATATACCTTAGTAATTCGGATGAACTCTCGGAGGTATTATATAGATTAATTTCCTATTTATGTTGCAATCATCTATTTATAATAAGGATCCGTGTGTATACTGCTGAATTATATCTATATGATTGCTATTTAATGTTGCTGGTGGACCACCTGTGGATTATATGGCTTACTCATATGTCTTACATGGTTTGCCTGTAGTTCCAATTGTCCATTATTATAAGGACTTTCCTGCTTCTTTACAGTTATTTTGCTTTTAAGTGTTTTTAACCTGTTTCCTTAATTGTGATCAATAAACATTATTATATTCCTATCTTTGGGTGTGCACAACTTTTTGTGTCCCTTTTTGTCTTTGGTTTAAACATGGTTCATGTGGACACATTAGTAGCACCCCATTTATATAACCTCTTCAGTAGTGCCCACTGTTTTTTTTTTTAGTTCAACATATTGTCATTAGTCTTCTTTCACAGTTATCCCTGATTGATTTTCATATAGTGTCATCTCCGGTCAGTGGTCTTAAATTAAATCATAGGATGGATGGGAGTAATATAAACTGCATGGTTGAAAAAAAGGAAAGAAAACCTTCATAATGACCTGTTATCATCCGCTATTAGAGTACTTTAATGCGATATAGTGTTCCCTGCATAACCGTTAAAAAAGGTTGGAGTCCAAGGTCAAAGTGGAGATAAGAACATATGATTTGTTGTAAACAACTGCAATTCTGATTTTTTTTTTTTCTTCCTTGTCATGTGTGACAAAGTGGAGTTTATGGCAGCTCATCGGAAGGGAAATTCCTATCTTTCTCTTCCATTTTTAAGTTTCATGTTCTGAGAACTTTTTACCAGTTTGTGTGAAGGAATAGAAAGTTGAGAGAATAATAAGACCTGGTGACATCATCTGAACCAGTGTGAGTTAATAATGAGGATGATAGGAAATATATTAATAATAACGATGTAATATGACATAATGTCATCATTCATGTCCATAAGTCAACACAATCTTCAAGTCCATCTCTTTACAGCATATGGGTCACTTGTATACTGAAGGTTTCCAGGAACTTGCATGCACATAGGTGAAAGTACCATGTGCAGTATCTTGTAGGATTAATCGTGTCCATGTTTGATCAACATATTGAAGAAGGGAGGTGAATTTCTGATTAATAAAAATGTTATCGCTGTGTATTCTGCTACAATGTATTGCCATCTTGTGGGCAAAGTACAATACTGACATCAACAATATACGTTAATCAACACGCAGTGAAATCTGGGACCTGGCGTGTGCTTGCCCTTAGTTTTCTTTAATTCTTCAGTAATAGCATTGTCTAACACTGTCTTATATTCATCTGTTTTAGATGCTTTCTTTATAGTGAGATGAGAAGTAGTAACGAAAAGCTAGAATGTTATTGTGTGCTATCACCATGGCTTACCTGCGTCTGGAGTCATGGTCAGTCGCTGCTGTTTCTCTCCTCTCACAAGTTAGGCTTTGTCCTTCCCATGCTGTGCTTAGTCCCAAGACTCTAACCGTAGGGCACGCAAATGCTCATGCCCCTTCTCTTAAAGAGCTCTCTCTAAATCTGTACCCATTCAATCCTGTCCTTGCATCTCCCATGTTAGGCATCCATACCCTAGGGAGGGTGCCTAAGCAATTGGTTGACATCAGCTATTGTGACAAAGCCCCTGTTCATGTTTCTTCTGGTTTTGACTCCTTGAGTACTAATTATTCTGGCTTCTTGCTCCCTGACCTCAGCTCTGATTGGACTTTGCAATTGCTCATTGCCTGCTCTGACATTCTGCTTGGACTTCATTATTTCACTCGTACTGCCAGCCTTGAACATTGCTACACCTCTGGATAAGCTTCTGTTCACACAATCATGTGCCGTGCCTCGGCCCAGTGCAGCATCAGCCACCACACCACCGGGACTATCTGTTGGAGTAATGGCTTGGGGACCTCATATCTCATTTGATGTTGTAACCTGTCTGATATGGGATAAGTTGGGGCCAGTAGAAAGTAGTGGCTAACAGATACTCTATTTTTTACCACTGTGCCATTTGAGCATCTTGGCAAGATATCATACTGTCTAGTCAATTGTCTTGTTAAAGAATGGAGAAGGTTTTCATCTGACCTAGTTCTCATTAGGATGGGCTGTTTTTGTTTTCCAACTTTGCACATACAGGGTCCATAGTGTTGTATATAACAATTTAATATTTCTAAGTTAAGTTAGTAATTTATTCCTCCTGGTCCCTGGCCTTTTTATTTCTTAGTAGCCATCAATAAGCACTTGAAGGGATATATATATATAAGGCGGTTTTACATCTGCATTGCAACCTTTGATGGGAGGTTCCGTCGCAGATCCGGCTCAAAGTACCGAATGAAAAAGGGCTGCATGCAACACTTTTTCTGCCATCTAAAAGCCGGGCAGCTGAGAGGAAACCAAACAGACCCCATTATTGTCAATGGGGTCCTATTGATGCTGTTTGGTTCCATCTTGAGACTGAGCTGTTCGTTTGTGGGGATTTCTATTTCTTGCCCCCTGAACAGAGCTGGAAAGCAGAACCCCAGGTGCAAGTGTGAAACTCGCCTTAACATGAGTCCTGGTGGTCCAGTGGGGTAGTCGGAGGCCAGCTGTTTGGCTATTCTTTAGTTCAGTTTTGATTGGAAACAGAGACAGAGCTGCTGGAACATGAGTTTCTGTGAGCTTCACACTTGGGTCGTCTGGAAAGAGGGGGGTCGGAGAAAGGTGATCCACAGCTAAATATTACCAGACTTTTTATATGCTGATCCCTATTTTGGTGTTAAGAGTAGTAATCCCAGTACCTCCTTTGATACAGAAAAAAAATCTGTTATTATCCAGAACATTGTTTTTTGTATTCTTGCCAATAAAAAATGTTTATATGAAAATGTAATATAGTATTTTTTAAATCAGTTTTCTATTTTTTAATTAAAATTGTTTTCATATATGGGATTTCTACATATATAGAAAGGAGGACAGTAAAAGACTAGGAACCTGTAGGCAATGAGAAGATGCTAATGGAGGCATCAGCTAAATAATACTCTATAGATAACCAAGTTTTCAAGAAGTAGTATTATTCAACTGATGCTTCTATTAGCACATTTGCATTCCTATAGGCCTTTTACTGTCTGTCGTTCTCTCTATATTCACCAAGGCTAAGACGACGTCTGGTTGATCAGCATACCTAGGCCGGCAGCAGTTATACCCACATCCATATAAACCTTAACTGCTGCACGTCCATCCTTTTCTTCCCATCCAAGACGCTCCAAGCATGCTCTGCCCCTTTCCTTGGTCTTTCTACTACACCATCTACATATATAGAAAGACTTAAAGGGAATCTATCGCCTAGTTTTAGCCCTTTAAGCTAAGCCTATGAATTTATGGTCTGAAAGCAGGTGACCCACTGAATATGGGTATGTAAGCCAATACATTGAGTGGTGTGCTAATGTTATACTGGGTGGACAACTCAGCAGAGTCACTCAATACATTGAGCAGCAGCTTTCAGTGCCGACCTCTTGGGATCAACAGAGGAGATAAGCATAAAGCCTGTTGCATAAAGCCGGTTATGTGTTGGGCCTATTTTGCACGGGCTACAAAATTACACGATTTTGTAGCGATGCAACATTGCTACAAAAGGCATGTATGTGAAGCTCATGGTTTCCAATGGGGTTCTTTCAGTCTACAAAACCTCTCTCATGTGAAAGAACCCATTGGAAACCATGGGCCTCACATACATGTGTTTTGTAGCGATGTTACTTTGCTACAAAATTGTGTGATTTTTGTAGCCCATGTGAAACCGGCCTAACACATCACCGGACTCGGCAGATCACCTACTTTTAGCCCATAAACTTAGTTTATAGGGCTAAAAGTAGGTAACCGAGTCTCCTTAAGGAATGAAAATGGTCAAATTGCTATTTACTATTGAGGACTTAGTCATTTATAATTCTGACAGTCTGAAATTCCTGAAAAACTAGCTGCAGCAGAGTTTGATTGCGGGCCAATGGCACGTAGCCAATGTTGTTCATCCAGCAACTCCCGTAAGAATCTCAAAGACCTTTTTCCATAATGTATTAAAGAAATAATGCATTATCTTCCAGCAAGTATTAAAGGGGTGATCCCATCTGAGATAATCATGACATATCCACAGGATACACCTTGAAAGTCTTACAGATGTGGGTCCCACACCTATCTCTAGTTTTTGGCTGGATGCAAATACCAAGTTACGTACATGGCGTAGCATGCTGTACTACACCATTTCTCTAACGGCTCCCTTGCACAGCCATATTTCCCATTTGTGTGTTTTCACATGGACCTATTATAGCCAATTAGGCTATTCACAAAGGTGTTTTTTCACAAGGCCAATAGTCCATGTGCAAATAATTGCAGCATGTCCTATTCTGGTCCGTATCATAGACAATAATCAGACATGCAGTGTCTACTGTCCGCGGAGAGCAGACAGCACACCAACGGAGTGGCCATGTACTGCCCAATGTGAGCATCTTGGGCACAACTCAAATACCCTGTGTGAATGGGATCTTACTCCTATTGACTTCTATGGGAGTTACGGAAATATTGCAGTGAATATTGCATAAAAGTATCAGATAGAAATTCTCATTTAATCCATAACTATATTGTCATATGCATGAAACTTCATGGAAGGGGTGAAAATGAAAATAATCATCAATCCAGTAGGTTGCAATATATAAACTGGAACAGACATAATCTCCACAAAAAATAATCCTTCCTTTTGTCATTGAAATCCTATATTCTGCATTTCCTTCAGCTGTAGACCTTTCAAAACAAGCGTCTCAATGTTGTCGAGATGACCTCACTTATCCTACAGAGAGTCCCGGTTTATCATAGACGTCAGTGTGAGTTTTCCATAGCTTCCAGCTGTTTTGGTTACTATAGATATAAATAAGCCAGGACACACAGAGCTCCCGATGGAGACGGAATTCTATATGGCATCCGATAGACTAGTGTGTGTTGCACGGGTTTTATATGATTTCTGATGTGGAGCTATAAGCATCAGCATTAACACTACAAACAGAGATTGAATAATGATTCCTAGATTTACCCTGATAATACTTTTATCTGCATCATAAAACTTTTAATGCTCTGTTTATCGCATGTTCTACTTGGCTTATTGCCCTGTGCATGGAAGGTATATACCCTTAGGCTTTGTTCACATCTGCATTGGAGGCTTCATTTACGGCTCCCGGAACAAAAATTCTGCGCAAAATCGCACATCATGCTGCTCTATTTTGTATGAAAAATTGGCAGGTGGCATAACAGAAACCCAACATGCAGCGCTATTTCTTCTGGTATTTTGTGCCGGATCTCCGATAGAATAATAATAATAATAATAATCTTTATTTGTATAGCGCCAACTTATTCCGCAGCGCTTGATAGAGCCTCCGAACTGAGATTCCAGCGTGGATCTGAACTCGGCCATACAGTTATCTATTTGTGTAGTACACCTCTCATTCACTTAATATTGTGCTGCCGCTTCTTTGCACCTAGCGTCCCAACATGCAGTATGTAAGGGCTCCTTCACATGAGCGTTGGCATAGATGTGCGGGAGATTCTCCAATGCACAAAATTTGCACAATTTTCTCGCACGTACAAATGCATTCTTACACTATTAGCACAGCATGCTGAATGTTGGTTCGGCGCTTGCTGCAGCTGTAAGTTAAGGTTACTATTACTTATTCCAACCACCACCCCAGGTTTGTGCATTAGACTGGGGAACCGGAGGAAAAATCAAAAGACCACAACCTGCCATTCCAGTACAGAAGGAAGTGGAGTTTGTTAATCTTGTTAATCTCTTGTGTTCTGCAGAGAAATTCACTTCTGTTTTTTTCTGCAGTGTTTAGGGGGGTTTAGAGAAGGGAAGCCAAGAAAGGGTTAAACAACTCGTAGGAAAGAAGGCTTGGTCAACCTATAAATGCCCCCCACCCCACCTTTTCATTGACTGCATTAACCCCTGGGACTGCCTCTTTGACTGCCTAATATAATATATTAGTGTTCCTGTACTGCCCATCCTAGTAGCTAGCAAAGCTTGCTGGGAGCTGTAGTTTTCTGCTGACCCTGCATCTCTAACCTCAGAGTCTATGAGAGTTTCGAAGCATTTACAGACACGTTCCTTCATGTAGAAGGACAAGGTGCATGTTTGAGCAAGCTGGAACATGCCTGACTCACTGCAATGATGTCAGCACAAGACTGGGTGGGAACAGTAGTAATATGATATGGACAAACAGGACTATTTTTATCGCCTCTGTTTTCCTTTCTTCAGACCACAGGGTTAATGGCAAACAGTTTTTTTGTTTTTCTATACAAAGGGGGTAGCCTGTACCAATATTATGTGAATGAGGATGCAAGGACAATCCAGCCCCTGGGCTCTGTGGAGTTAGGATTCTCAGGCTATGCCTCTGCAAAACTATGAAAGTTTACGAGAATAACCAGAAGAAAAGTTCAGACTTATTTGCTGGCACTCATTTGCAAAAGTGTATTTACCTGCGGTATAAAGCTACATGTCCACGGGCAGGATTCCGCCGGCGTTAACTTACCGGTGAATCACACTGTCTGAAGCTTTCCATAGTGTTGCTATGGAAAGCGCAGCCGCGGCGCCCACAAGCGGAGAAATATAGCGATTCTCCGCTCGCAGGATTCAATGCTGTGATTCTCCGCGGTGAGTCTATCTGTCAGATAGGCTCAGTGCGGAGAACCATCAGCTGTCTCCTGCTCCCTGGCGGAGATCTGCCGCAGGATATCGCTACGCCCGTGGACAGGCAGTCTAAAGTGTAGTTCTCAACTCTTATAGCAGATTTCACATATGTATTTTCAATACCAAATATGCCTTGCTTAAAAAGACTCTGACGCCATCATTCTGCACCCCTCTCTGAGAGCAGCGTAAGGGAGTGGCTATCAAACCGATTACAGTGATATGTCTGCTGTGTGGATGTGTTTGGGAGAAAATTACATTTTATTAGTAGCAGTACATGCATAGAGGGCTATTAAAAGTAGTCCTGGATATTCATGAGCTGTAGGCTCGCCACAGCTAGCCACACCCACCCTGCCCTCCAGCCAATGATTGACTGTTGTCTATTACTATGCATAGCAGAGAGCTGCCAATCATTGGCTGGAGGGCAGGATGGGTGTGGCTAGCCTATAGCTCATGAATATATCCTGGACTACTTAAAGGGTCATTTACATGAATATGCAGGACAAATTGAATCGGGTAAGTCTGATACGATTTTTGCCAAGAATCGTGGGAAGATCAAATCTGCAGCTATGATACTGGACATAGTGCAATTTTAATTTGTGCTTCAGTCCTTGTAATTCCTCTTGTCATAATTTTTTTGTTATTATTGTCAGTTTACTCAAGTATTACTATTTTATGTGGTATTTGTAATTCATATTTTATCATTTTGTTTTCCTCTGCAGAGAATATGCATTCAGCTAGTGCCATCTTCCAGACCAATGGTGGTAGTGAAAAGGTTTGTCGAAACCTTTTTGGAGAAGTCGATCATGAACAACTTAAAAGGGACTTTGAAGCAAATATGAATGAAATGTTGGAAGAAGCCAAATGCACATGGAACTTTGACTTTGTGAATGAGACCCCATTGGAGGGGGATTATGTGTGGGAGAGAGTGGAAGACTCACACAAGGAGACTACAACAGAGGATGGTGACATATCGGCCAGCCTTGAAACAGTCTTGGAACTCGAAAGTAGAGGATCAAACTCTTGCAAGCGAAAGCAAAAGCTTATCACCGGTAATTAAAACATGCTGTAGGGGTTATTGCCAATATATGATCTGCAAGCTGTAATGTTATTAACGGAACACTCTGGGCAAACTGTGTACACTGTATTATATCTAATGAGGGCCTGAAGTGACATGGTTTCAAAGAACACCTAAAATGGAATTCCTTAGTCAAGCACCACCGTTATAGACTATGAACTAGGCATGACACATCGTATGAGTTGTGCTTGAAGAGTTCCATTAAAGTCCCCCATTCCAAAAACTAATTGACCCCATAGCAAACAATGGCTGTAAAATGTACGAACGGTGGTCGTGGATGCCAGCTATTTCTGACAAATGACATCTTCCAATACCCAATCAACACCCATTGTGACACAATTGAGGGGGTGCTGATTAGTTCACAGGGCAGTCTAGAGCTTAGTGAAAGCTCTCAGGGCTGCCATGTATTGCAGTCTATATAGCTCTGCCTGCTGCAGGGCTTAATTGACTATGGTTAAAATTACAATATACTACAATACTGAAGTATTGCAGTATATTGTAGAAGTGATCAAAGTGCTACAAGTTCAAGACCCCTCTGCAGATTAAAAAAAAAACTTTGTAAATATAAGTTATATAACATTTTAAAAGTTCAACTCAGCATTCCCATTTTTCACATTAAAAAAATAAGCATAATTGGTATCACTTCTTCTGTAAAAGTCTGAACTATTAAATCATATAAGTGTTTATCCTAAATTGTAAATGTCGTGAGAAAAATGTCATAATGCCAGAATTACCTTTTTTTCTGGGGTGGGGCGCACACTTTTTTAAAATAGAAACTGAATAGAAAGGGAACAAAATATTGTATGTAACCTAAAGTAGTATTAATAAAAATTACACACCACCCAACAAAAAACCCCTCACACAGTTACAATAATAGAAAATTAAAAAAAAAACTATGGGTCTCAGATTATGGTGACAATTGTTTTTTTAAAGGTTCTTTCATTTCCTAAAAGCAATAATACATTAAAAAAACTGTATGAAGGTACATGCATATGAGCGTTTTAAACGTTGCACCCAAAATTCTCAGGTGATGCAACTCTGCATGGAAAAGCCACAGCATTTATGTCTCATGTTGCTTTACTCTTAAAGAGGTTTGCCTACCATGGCATATCCAAAAGCTATGGTAACTTTGGTGAGACCAGGACAATTTGAAGGGGTTTTCCCATTTAAATTGGGTTTTCCCATTACTTAAAATTGCTCCACAGTCACTCTTTACTTCCTGGTTGCTGCTGACCAGGACATATGACTGTTGCAGCCAATCACTGGCCACAGAATTAACCTTCTATAGCCAGTGATTGGCTGCAGCTGTCACATGTTCTGGTCAGCAGCAACCGGGAAGTACATAGTGGCTTTCGAGCAATTTCAATTAATGGGAAAATCAATTAACATAAATTATACATATACAGGATATCTTAGTACTGCTGTCCTATAATAAAATAACAATAGTTTACTTAAGTATGAAGGCATGGGTGCCCTACTTGATGGTATTGAGCAAGGGCCCCTAGGGGCTCCAGAACATGGATTTAAATTTTGGGTTGTGGCCGCTGTAAGAGAAAAAGTAAAACCCAACTGTAAAGTTGAAGAGTAGCAAGTGAGAAGCAGAAACCCACTTTCCACATCTCTCTAAGTCTCATGGAACTGTGGCTATCACTGAAATGTAATCAAAGTGGCCTCCTTCTGCTACGATACATACATGGAGCCGTTCGACAGAGCAGTCCAGGGCCGACACTCTCATTGCAGGACCATATTAACAAAAGACAAAGTGCCAATTTAGTGTAGATACATTGCAAATTACTAGTAAGGGTATGACCAAATCAGAAGACAATGCAAATTTCAGCGTGAACGTGTGGATTGGAATTTGGCACAATTACCTTGTCGGACCTGTGTTCATTCCAGGGACTTAACGCAGATCGGTGCATGATCCTCCTAAAGATTACGGGTGACTTCCTGGATGATCTGCCCCTATCGTAGCAGGAGCAGGCCATTTCCAGTACGCTTTCCTTACTTCAGTCCCATGGGGCCTAGAGAGACAGGGAAAGAGGACTCCTGCTTCTCACTTGCTACTCTTCAACTTTTGCAATTGGGTTTTACTCTCTCTTACAGGTGCTTCAACACAACATTGAAATCCATGTTCTGGGACCCGTGTGCCATACCATCATGTAGCGCATCCATGCCTTCCCATTCAAGTATACTAGATATTACAAAGTATAGAAATTAACCTGGGTGAAAAACGTTTTTTGTGCAATAAAACTTTATAGGAGACAGATGATATATTTTATATTGCAATGAGATGTAGAGATAAAACCCAACAGTTAATAATTTCTTCTTTCTTTGCTCTTTCCTCAGACTACTATCAAGTGAAACGCCGCTATTCTCCGCTTCCTTCACCAAGTCAGTGTAGCCCATGATTGGATTTGTTCCACATTATACACACGCTCTTTTCCAAGTGTCCTTCCTCAAGACAAGTCAAAACTTTCCATACAAGTATCTCCGTTTCAGGAAGTAAATCTTTGCTTTGAAGACCCATAGACGTGACCTGGAAAATAAGAAAGGTGGAAATGTTGATGCACTTCGTAAAGGCCCTGGAGAGCAATTAACCACTTTAGTTGCCATCGCAACAAAATTTAGCTCATAAGGAGTCTTTTTATTTTGTTTGTACAGTATGAAGAGTATTCTCCATGAGGGAATATGAGTCCTATCAAAGTATGTATTGTATGTATGGGAGGAAACACTGAGGGCTGTGACCTTTGTCATTTTTGTATTGGTTCATACACCACTGATGGATGTACGTGCCATATGCTATGTCATCAAGTGTCAGCCCCTTTACCACTGTTCTTATTAAGTTGCACTCCCTGGAGAGGATAGAGTTAAAAATTCTAAATCCTGAAAACTGGGATAGTAGTTATTAAGGGTGGAGCTGCTATCGAAAATCACATCATGATTGTGGCTTTTGCTTTCGAGTTTTCCCTAGTATGTTTTTCTTCATTGAAGTCATTGGAGCTAAAAGTCACAAAAATGTCAGGGTTAGGTGTGCTCTGGTATAAACTCCTGCTTGCCCTGAAACACTGAGGCAGTGCCCCACATAGAGCATTTCTAAATGCCTCCTCCCTGTTATCTCACATATGGCAATTAAAGGAGGAGACGTGCAGCCAGATCTTATCACACTGGTTTGGTAGCTAAAATCAAAGGGTCTGGAAGGGTATCGCTTCTCCTCAGGGAGAGCACCTGAAAGGTGTGAGGAGACTTATAAGGCCATCCATGCTCCTCTGGGAAATATGCAAATAAGGGAGATCAAACAATACCTCTACAGCGCCACCTATTGGAAGGCAGCCTTCCTGCAAGTCAATGTTAGTCTTTTTAACAAGCCTTGTAACAATGACTGGGAATTATGAGCCAAAGCCAGAATAACCTACTACTCTAGTCAAGCCAGAAACCTACTGCACATTGAGGGGCAAGCACCCCAAAACGGCTGTCTGTGCATGATTGGCTTTGACTCATAATTCACAGTCAATGTTACAAGGTTTGTTAAAAGGTCTTACATTGACTTGCAGGAATGCTGCCTTCTATGTAATTCCATGATAAAAATTAACTCCATCATGTGTGCTTAGTCGTAGCAATAAATTCAATCCCAAATTGAAATTGGCTGCAAATTCACTTTGATTCTGCAGATAAACTATCTTTGCATCCTAAAAGGGTGCTGCTTACTTTTATTGAGATTTTTATCAACTTTTTTCAATGTATACTGTACAGATTTTTCATTTTGACTTAAAGGGGTTGTCCCATGATGACAAGCCTTGTACATATTAGGAGATGTGGATAGACCTGTACATAGACAAGGATGCTCAGGACCTCTGTATTAGGCAAAGCAGAGAGCTAACAAAAATTCTAATTATAAAAAATTATAATTATCTGTCACTTTGGCAAACTCGTCCCGTCCAAGTATTGCCTGCTCGGCCATTCATTTGGGTGCCTGGCACGTAATACTACATTGACCCTGGAGGGGTAATATATATGGCTTGCTGCAGCTTTCTCCGGGAATAACAGCTGATCAACAAGTCTTGATGAGAAAATCTATTTTAATATTTCTTTTCCAGCTTTTAGTTCTGTAAATTGATGTAAAACTACTATGTAACTTGTATATTGTATCTTGAAGACCTGACAAGAGAATTGTTTTATTTATAAATGGGAGATTGCTATCTAAGGTAATATTTAGAGATGAGTGAGCCTACTCGGTAAGGCAGTTACTGGATCGAGCATCGCTCTTCTCGAGTAACTGCTTAGTGATCCGAGCAGGCTCGGGTGGGCTGCGGGGGGAGTGGGGGAGAGCGGAGCGGGAGGAAAAGTGAGAGAGATTTCTTCTTTCCCTCTCTCTTCCTCCCGCTCTGCTCTGCTCCCCCCCACCCCCCCGCTCATCCGAGCCTGCTCGGATCACTAAGCAGTTACTCGAGAAGAGCGATGCTCGATCCAGTAACTGCCTTACCGAGTAGGCTCACTCATCTCTAGTAATATTAATGCTAATATAAGGTAAGGGGGGTATATTTTTTATTAAAACATATATTAATTTAATTAAATTTCTTTCCATGACTGTGGCAGCCCTCAAGAAATTGAATTATTTTCTATATATATAAGGGCTCTCAAATTTGAGCTACCGATCTCTACATTGCTTGTTAGTGTGTACTACTAATGGCTTGCAGAAACCTATTTAGTCCATCTTCATTCCAATATTCAGATACTGTAGGCTTCTATACTCTAAAATATAGCAGTATAATTGAAGATCAAAGGGAACGTTGGACAGGCTTTCTATACGGGTTATTTAATATTCCAATGTCCTCTACAATCTTTTATAGTTTTGGTCTTCTTTCATTAGATAATGGTCAAAATCGGCTTGTTAATGTATACACTGAATATGTGCAGGTATAACTACATAGTCACAACAATCTTTCTTCTGAATGAAAGGGGTTATTCGGGGACCAATCAGTTTTTTTTATCAAAGCTGTAAAAAATGTTACACAGCTGTGAAATCATTAGTACGGTCAAATAAAAATAATTGGTGTATCCCATAGAAACTAATGTACTGCTACAGGCTACATCACTTTTTTTCTCCTGCTGGCCCATTTCTTAAATACACTGAGCAGGGGGTTGGACCCAATGACCCTGGAGGTCCCTTCGCACTTTACCATTCTATGACTCCCTCTCACGTAATAGTGTCTACAAGTCTAAGGCCAGATTCATATGGACTTTTTTGCTCATGCTAAATTTACGCACGCAATACGCATAGACTAGAATGTATTGATTTCAATGGCTTCATTCACATTTCCATATTTTGTGTGCGCATTTCAGTTGCAGGAAAAAAATGGAGCATGTTCTATTTTTCTGTGCATTTGTGCACCAAATGTCCCCATAGAAGTAAGTGGGGGTCACGCAAATACACGTGCAATACGCAAGCAAATGTGTAATACACTGTGTAATTTTGCTGGACAAAGAACACATCTGGAGCTCATTAGACAAACTGGCCATTTTAATTGGTGCGTCTTTTTTTACCGTGTGCAAATGAACATGCCTTGTGGGTGCAAAAAGTATAGTAAAATACGCAGATGTGCGCCCAAAAAAGCATAGTTTGATCAGCAAAAACTCTACACTCATGCGCGTGCAAATATGCATACACTCGTGTGAATCTGGCCTAAGGGTCCATTTAGACCTGCCAATTTCTTGTTTGAACGAGTGAATGATGTCAGAGTTCGCTCAGGCAGCCTGTATATACAGCAGATCCATTGTTGGCTCTTTCAAACAAGAAGTCGTTCACATACGCTATATAAATCAGAAGGACTGAACGGTCGGTATGTAAACTCTACAATTTGTGAATGAGCCAGCGATGATTCTTAGTCCTGCATAAAATGAACTATGAAAAAAAGTAAACAATTATCGTTTGTTCGACCGTTGGCATGTGTTTAGCCTGAATGATTCTCGGCCACTTTCACTCATTTGAATGATAATTGTTCCATATAAAATGGCCTTAATTCTGAATTTCAGTTCTGTTGTAGGTTAAATAGCTTATTTTATAAATTCTATTTACTTTTTAAAGAAGCTCAGAGATGAGATTGGAGCAAGCAATGTAGATGTGACGTTCTCAGAATTGGGTTTGGGTCTCTGGAAACTGCAGGAGTATGGCTACTATACATCTCTATTGAAGTCTCAACCATTCTGCGCTCTTCTGTCTCGTCTTGCCATTAAAAAATGGAACGATTGAGAAGTGAAGGATAAAGTATTTTATCTGTATAAAGAGAATATGTAAATCTGTAATAAATATCCCTTCATGACGCTGATATGTTCCTACAATTTCATATACTCATGATTGGAGAGTTTGGAGTAATCTGAAGCATTGGTAATTCTAGGATATTTTCACATTGTGAGACTTGTTGAGTGGAGGGAATGGTATGTTTGGTTCCGTCTCCTGCAGTTTTTTGATGTCTTGTTTACTATGAAGCACTTTGTTTGCCACGTTATTAGCACTAATTGTTTTGTAAATAAGGTTTTAAGAGTTTGTTGGATAACAGATATGTGTAACTATTTATTATGAATAAACGACTACAAAGAGTTATTGTGTCATTTGTTTTTTTCTTTACTTTTTATACCAAATTGCTCAAAGCCACTAAGGCTGGGTTCACATCTGCGCTGGAACCTTCGGTCGGAGCTGAACTTCTTCTTCTTCGTTCAGTTTCTGGATACAGAAAGCTGAATGACAGATCAGCCCTTGTAAACAGGCGGTATAATTTATGAACAACTGCCTGTTTACTGTGAATGGAGGCGGGTGGGCTGGAACGATCACTAGCCCTTCTTCCTATCCATTCACTAGCGATGATCGTTCCTGTGCTTTATTGCTGGGACGACCTGTTAGGAATCTGTTGCCCAAGAAATCATCTCATGTAAAAGGGCCCTAACTCATTGCTCCTCGCTCGCTGCCGATCCTCCTCTGGTGCTCCACTTGTTCCCAATGGAATCCAGGTTCAGAATGTAGTGTGACGCAGAGCACATAATGCTTGCCGGTCCTGTGTGCCAGGATGCCTGGAAAGGAAGAGGAACAGTTTGGTCTGGAATTTGAATCTTTTTTTTTTTCTTTGCCCTAGTCTGAGGGCTGAATATAAGATTTTGAACCGATTAATTAAATGATCTAACCCGAGGTCTTAATTTAATTAAGGAGCCTGGTCTGGAATTTGGGTTTAGTTAATGGAGTTTGATTAAATTAGATTAATTTTGGGGCCCGTTGAATTAATTCAGGGTTCTAAAAATTTGCTATGGGGTCCCACCCTTTTTTAGATACACCACTGATTATTTATTTAGCAGCATTGGGCAGTACTCTGCATACAGTAATGTGGGCAAGTATAATGGCCAGGCATGATATGGAAAGTAGCACTAAGTGTTACAGGATGGGGTTCTTATGCTGTTATAGAGGGTGGGGATGCGCTGCAGAAGTGTATAAGGGTTCTATTAGATGGGGCAATTATCATTTGAACAAGTGGCTGACATCATCGTTGGCTCGTTCGCCTGCTAAGGCCTCATGTCCACGGGGACAGATCCACAGCAGGTGTCCTGCACACGGGATCCGTGCCTCATAGGGATGCATTGGACACCCACAGGTAGTTAAATACCTGCGGATGTCATTTTTCCTTGAGGCGCGGATTGCGTGTGCGGGAAATCACCTGCAGCATGCTCCATTTTAGTGCAGGGCTCCCGCAGGCTTCTATTGAAGCCTATGGAAGCCGCCTGGATCCGTAAAACACCTGCAGCTGAATTCCTGCTCTCCGACATGGGAGCGCAGGAGAGCAGGAGTTCGAAATAAGGAAAAAGAGTGCACAGCGCATGCGCATGGCAAGCTGCCGGCGTGCCGAACACATCCGCCGGGCTTAAGAAAGAAGATCTGGCCACGACGGAGGGAAGATCTGCAGCATCTGGACAGGTAAGTAAATCTTCTTTTTAGGCCTCATGCCCGCGGGAAAGGAGGGACCCGCTGCGGGATTCTGCATGAAGAACCCGCGGCGGGCCTGATTTTCCCCGTGGACAGGAGGCCTAAGTCCGGCAGATACATCATTGGCTTGTTTAAATGAAAATCGTTCAGAATCGTTTAGTCTTTCACTTTCGCTATATAAGTGACAGAGAGGGACTGAATGAGCACTGCTTAAATCGAATGATAAATAAATGAGCCAACGATGATTTTTTTTATGGCTGCAGAAAATGAGCGACGAACGAAAAGTGAACGATTCTCTTTCATCGATCAGTCGTTGGCTGGTGTTTAGACCAAACCATTATCGATCACTTTCACTTATTTGAACGATTTTGTGAACCAGAGTTGTCCCGTCTAAAAGTAACTTAACTGAAGACGTTTTGGCAACAAACTGCAATTGTTGGAAGAAGTTCAGTTGGCCTTAAAAGTCATATGACATTGTGTGTATGGACAACACTTTAATTTACAGTAAGCAGAGGACTAACGAGAGATTTAAAAGGATTTTCAAAAGTTAATTATTTTTTAGATGGCCAAACAAAAGCGTTATAAAGAGTTCTTGAGTATTTTCATGCACGGATCTTTCCAGCAGTTCATAAGTCTACTAGTCTGAAGCAGAGGCAGTTAACAGAAGGGTGTGTCTACAATTCTAGATTGTCTGGTTTTGCATATATATTGTTTACAGAAACAATGATAAAATACGGCTCGCCTACAGCGTTGCAGAAAAGCCTTACATGTCTTCGCTTGTATGAGTACATACAACCATATAATCACATGTGCATATATTAGATTTCTTCTAGCCGCATATGTTTATAAATGAGTTCATTATATTACGGTGATATTTTACATTTGAAGTTAAAGGAATGTTTCAAGGTCATCAATATCAGATCTGTGGAGTATCTCAACTCAGGACTCCCACAATAGGCGGAAACACTCAGGGAAATGGCGTATTTCGGTCCATGAATACACTAGTATTCACGGACTGAAATAGACATTCGCCTATGTGAAAAAGAGCTTGTTCACACAGGCTGCGTTAATATGCCGTATGGTTCGCCCGCTCTGGCGTATATTTGTGAGCGCCATTGCACCACGTGTTTGTGCACTCAAAAAAATACACACAAAATCACAGTTATATTGTGTGTATATGTGCAGCAAGTATGCAGGTTTTCTGTGTATGACATGTGCATGTACGCACGCCCATTGATTTCAGTGGACCCTTGTGGTGTGCAAATTCTCATGGGCATGCCGCATATTTTTTCATGTGACCGCACACATTGTGCAAGTACACTCATGTGAACGAGCCTTAAGAGTATAAAAGGTTATGGAAAGAAAATAATTGCAGGATGGATCATAGACCTGAATTGTTGGCTATGATTCTACCATTGCCATGCTTGTTTGGCTCGAAAATGGGCTTTTTATATTGGACATCGCGTTAACAACACGCAGACAAGTGAATATTTGGTCTACCGAATGAATGCATCCTATAACAATAGTCACAACGTCGGGATCACGGAACGTGCAGCACAAGGGAGTGGTGAACGGGAGTCTAGACATCTAAGAACTATACTCAAAAATACAATGCGAGGTCAATGGAAGATCACTGGAAATTCTCTCAGCTGTGTCTTAGGAGGGGTAGAGTTTTTTTCCCGTTTAGCCAGTTTTGTGGATGGTTTCTGTCTGGGCAATTCAGATTTTTTTAATGAAAATAAAATTTGAATAAGCATTTACTTTACGATTAAATATGATCTCTATAAATTACTGTTATTATCCGCAATAGGGCTAATAAGCAGGTACAGAGCGCATTACTATGAGAAAAAACTTTTTTCCCATGCAAAAATTACCACCTTCCAAAAGTAAATGCACATCACTCAGTTGTTCTCATTACTACATTTTATACATCTGTGTGTTTCTGGGAAAAGCTAAAGGACCACTTATGTAGCTGTAATTGCAGCTCCCAAACGAGTTATCGCCAATGGTGGTGGAGGACGCAGGACCCCTCCACGGGAGCAGTATTTACCCTTCTGGTCTCCAGTAGTTGATTTGATGAGAACGAAGTTGTGGTCATAGAATACCTCATAGCTGTGGTGAAAATACCTCACTGGTGTTCTAGTCCATCGGTTATTGTGATTCTTGGTATTCAGTGGTGCATTCAATAGACTTTAGGAAGAGCTGCTATCTCTTTCGACGGTGGCATTGGTCCTCATTTCTACCAAACTGTTGTACAGGTTACACATATGGCATTCACCCTCTGACTGTTGCTCAGATTTAAGAGGACCTACCATGGGATAAAGTCTGCATAACTCTGTAGAAGCGGCCTTGCCAAGTCTATCCCCGATTTTTTTCATACTCGCATCTGTTCGCTTAGACGGGTTCCTCTTGAGGATATTTTACATGGCATGAGTTGTTGGAAGGAGATGCCCAACCGGTTGTCCTAGCGATGATCGTTCCTGTGTTGTTGCACAGGAGTAATCATCACTGAGTGAATGGAGGCGGAGCGGGCAAGGGATCGTCCCAGCCACCCACCTGCAATCACAAGTAACAGGCAGTCATTCATAGCTGAATGACTGCCTGTTTACATAGGCCGATTCCATGTTCAGTCCTCTGCATGCAGAAATTAAATTACAAATGAAAAGCGAATTAATTTTCTTTTGTCGTTCAGTTGGGCATGCATTTACATTAAACAATAATCTTTCCCACTGGTTGCAAAAATCTGAACGATTCATCTGCCCATTTAAAAAGGCCTAAGGGCTCCTTTACACGGACGTATTTGTGCACACTGTATGCAGACAGTAGAAACATTGATTTCAGTGGGTTTGTTTTCATTTCTTTTTTTGGTGTGCACATATTTTGCATATCCCCAAAAATAGAACATGCTCTATTTTGCGCACATTTCCACATCAAAGGGTCCCATTGGAGTCTATAGGGGGGTGCGCAAATGCACGGAATACACAACGGGATGTGCGAAATACAGCCCAAAACCGCAGGGAAAAGAAAACATGGGATGTATTAAGAGAATCACAGAGTCTAGATCACGTGAGGTAATTAATCCCCTCTACTCTTCCTTAGTCAGACCTCATCCAGAATACTGTGTCCAGTTCTGGGCACCCCACATTAAAAAAGACAAACAAACTGGAGCAAATTCAGAGAAGAGTTACCAAGATGGTGAGCGGTCTGCAAATCATGTCCTATGAAGAACGGTTAAAGGATTTGGGATTTAATAGTTGCCTACAAATATCTGAAGGGCTGTCACAGTGCAGAAGGATCAGTCCTATTCTCATTTGTACAAGGAAAGACTAGAAGCAATAGGATGAAACTGAAAGGGAGGAGACACAGATTAGATATCAGACAGTGAGAGTGATCAATGAGTGGAACAGGTTTCCACGGGAGGTGGTGAGTTCTCCTTGAATTGAAGTCTTCAAACAGAGGATGGATGGACATCTGGGATGATTTAGTAATCCTGCACTGAGCAGGGGGTTGGATGACCCCAGAGGTACTTCCAACTCTCCCATTCCAGGATTCTGTGGTAATATGCCAGATAGCTACCTTTGGGCCCAGAAAACGAAATGTGCAGTACAAACAGCTTTTGAAGTCTCTACCAATAGGTACCAGTGGAAGGGGTCAATTTATTCAATGTACAACAGGTTTAGAGTTCCTTCAAAAAATAATACATGTTATGAAATACAGTGTAAGGCTGCCTGTCCACTGACGGGTTTGAATTGCATTCCCCGCGGGGATAATCCGGCCGCGGGGAATGCAGTGAACGCTCTCCATAGCACCCCCCCCCCCCCGTCCACGAGCGGCAATTTGCAGCATGCTGTGATTTGCCATGATTCTCTCTCAGATAGGCTGACAGCAGAGATCCGTCTGCTGGCTCCTGCTCCCGGGCAGCGGTATCGCTTCGCCCGTGGACAGGCAGCCTTCGACATCGCTTTCTATGAGTATTTGATCAAAGCATGTTTCTGATATGTTTGTAACTTTTGATCTGCGGTTTTTTTTACACAAACAAATAATAAAATAACATATTGAGAGAACTTGTATTAATGTTTCATTAATGTAGGTTACATTTTCTGAAACAAAATAATAACAACATTGCTACATGTATTTTTCTCTGGAGTGGCCATTTATTAAACCCCACAATCAGTGTAGAATTAAGTTTGTGTTTGTGATCCATTAGTGCAGCATTGTATTTTGCAATTTTAATATCGACAGTGCAATCACGAAGCAGAAATGAACCGAGCTGGCTTAAACATACAAAGCCAACACCTTAAATAACACACCTATCAACACGCTTCACTGGCAGAGATCTGTTGTTCAACAACAATTTTGGAGTATTGACATCACTGGGTGTTACAGACTTTTGACGGATAATGGCATGATTCATACAAGGTGGGCCCCCTAGTTATTCAGATAAGACCATTTTTTTGCAGATTAGTTGAACTACGATAATTAGTTGCACTACTATAATTTAAACTGCATGGCTGCTTTATTAGAGATGCCTACCCTTTCACAATTGGCTCTTCGCTATATGGAAATAAGACATGTGACCTCAGAGTACTGCATAAAATAAAGGGAGCAAGTTTTCTATGCATCAGTTTCAGTGTGAATCCACATTTCTCCCTTAGGCCGGATTTACATGAAAACCACTTCACAGAGGCAGTAAGGTCCCAATTACTTAATCAAGTCCACTAGGGCTGTCATGCCACTGCTTGTTCTATTTATTTTATGATTTCATTCTGCTTTATCTGATCCTGATAGGGAGGGGAGGGGGGGGGGGGGAATCTTACAACCCTTCACTAGGCTGAGAATTTGCCTGACTGCAGAAAAACCCTATTTAGTGGGAGCTATACTATTGATAGCTTTTGAGTATATCAAAACTCACCTACTAAAAGGATCTAATAGACAGCGATGCATTACCTGGGGAACTTTTTTTAGTGCGCAGACTATCTGGGTATTGACCAAGACATCACTCTAAGTGATAACTGGGCACTGTTCCTCTAGGAAATATTATTAGGCTATCAAGTACCGCATATTAGCTTAGGAGGAATTACTGCAGCGATCACTCCTCATAGTGGGGTGCTAATTCAATACAGTACCTTACCTATACTTACTCATTGCCTCTAATGGATTATAGTCCTAATCTATAAACAATTTTCTATACTCGGTTGATGACTGATAACCTTTCTTCAGGGAATCATCCCAGGAGATACTTGAGCCCCTGAGGAGCCCACGCAGTGGGCGAAACGCGTAGGGAAATTACAAGGTCTATTCTGTACATAAAAACATCTCGTGTCTATTATACATTGGACTATATGAGTTGCATGTAGATTCCGGCTGATTACGATATCATGTTCAGGTTCGGAAAAAATGCATAGGTTTTTTGGAACATTAAAACCAAGAAACCCCCCCAAAAAAGAGCTATCTTTTGGACGTAAAAGACATAATAAAGAAAACGTCCAAGATCGATACTGATCTTGAAGTGTTACTGTATGATACAATTTCACATTCCCTACCGGATAGTGGATTTTTTTGTTTGTTTGTGTGTCCATAAGGTTTTTAAGCAATATTTATTAAAAGTTAATTTTTATGAATTTATATTTTTGGGTCCTAAAAGTGAGCCGGATTCACATGACCATATTAGTGAATGTAATATACATAGAATTCATTGATTTCAATTAGCTCCTTCACATGCGTGTATTTTACATACAAAAATTCAAAAAAAATACAAAATTCTGTCATGCCAAAAAAAGCATCATGTTCTATTTTCGTGCACATTTGCACAGGAAAAGGGCACATTTTGAAGTCATGAACTAATTAGCCATGCCGATGGCTCAGTGGATCGTTGCATTTTTTTTGCACGGGCAAATATGCATGATTTGCGCACTCAAAAAGTACAGTAAAAAACGCAGCTGCATGTGCAAATATGTAACGCTGATGCTCTGTTATAGTTATCACTTATATCAATATTACCATCACACATAAAGAGTTTCATTCGATTCTGAACACTCCCCGGCTGGTAATTACTCAGTGGTACTGCCATCAGGTTGTGCACTCGGGATCCTCCTCCCCTGACCTCTTATCCTTGGTTCCGTAGGAGGAGATGAGAAGGTAGGAGGAGTCCAGAGGCACACACTTCTGCCCGCAGCAATGCCGAACAGAGAATCAATGGTGCTTTGAAGTCCAGGAAGAGGTAAGTTTATGGGTTTCATGGAGGCAATATTACTACTGGGGCCACTGTCACTATTACCACTGGGGATAATTCAGAGAACACTATTACTACTGGGGCTACTGTGGGGGTCACTATTACTACTAGGGTCGATATAAGAGACACTATTGCTACTTAGGCCACTATTGCTACTGTGGCTAATATATGGGACACTATTATTACTGGGGCCGATATAGGGGACACTGTTACTACTGAGGCCACTGTAGGGGTCACTATTACTACTGGGGCCAATATAGGGGTCACTATTACTAGTAAGGCCACTATTGTGGTCACTATTACTGCTGAGGCCACTGAGGGTCACTGTTACTAATGGGGCTGATATAGAGGTCACTACTACTACTGAGGCCACTGTGGGGGTCACTATTACTACTGGGGCCAATATAGGGGTCACTATTACTAATGAGGCCACTGTTAGGGTCACTTATTACTGCTGAGGCCACTGTGGGGGTCAATATTATTAATGGGGCTAATATAGGGGTCACTATTACTACGAAGGCTATTGTGGAGGTCACTACTACTACTACTAAGGTCACTGTTGGGGTCAATGTTACTAATGGGGCTGATATAAGAGTTCACTATTACTACTGAAGCCACTGTGGGCAGTCACTACTACTACTGAGGCCACTATTGGGGTCACTACTAGTACTGAGGCCACTGTGGGGGTTAGTATTACTATTAGGGCCAAAATAGGGGGCACTATTACTACTGAGGGCACTGTGGGGTTCACTACTACTGGGGTCAATATAGGGGTCACTATTACTGTTAAGGCCACTGTTGGGGTCACTAATACTGCTGAGGCCACTGTGGAGGTCACTGTTACTAATGGGGCTGGTATAGGGGTTACTATTACTACTGGGGCTGATATAGGGATGACTATCACTGCTGAGGCGACTGTGGGGGTCACTACTACTACTGAGTCCATGGTAGGGGTCACCATTACTACTGGTGCCAATATAGGGGTCACTTTTACTACTGAGGCCACTGTGGGAGTCACTATTACTGCTGAGGCCACTGTGGTGGTCACTGTTACTAATAGGTCTGATATAGAGTTCACTATTACTACTGAGGCCACTGTGGGGGTCACTATTATTAATGGGGCTAATATAGGTGTCACTATTACTATGAAGGCTACTGTGGAGGTCACTACTACTACTACTAAGGTCACTGTTGGGGTCAATGTTACTAATGGGGCTGATATAAGAGTTCACTATTACTACTGAGACCACTGTGGGCAGTCACTACTACTACTGAGGCCACTGTGGGGGTTAGTATTACTATTAGGGCCAATATAGGGGGCACTATTACTACTGAGGGCACTGTGGGGTTCACTATTACTACTGGGGTCAATATAGGGGTCACTATTACTACTGAGGCCACTGTTGTGGTCACTAATACTGCTGAGGCCACTGTGGAGGTCACTGTTACTAATGGGGCTGGTATAGGGGTTACTATTACTACTGGGGCAGATATAGGGATGACTATCACTACTAAGGCTACTATAGGGGTCACTACTACTGCTGAGGCTACTGTGGGGATCACTAGTACTACTGAGCCCACGATGGGGGGCAACATTACTACTGGTGCCAATATAGGGGTAACTTTTACTATTGAGGCAACTGTGGTGGTCACTATTACTGCTGAGGCCACTCTGGTGGTCACTGTTACTAATGGGGCTGACATAGGGTTCACTATTACTACTGAGGCCACTGTGGGGGTCACTATTACTACTGGGGCTGGTAAATGGTTACTATTACTACTGGGGCTGATATAGGGATGACTATCACTACTGAGGCTACTATGGGGGGTCAATACTACTACTGAAGCAACTGTGGGGGTCGCTACTACTACTGAGGCCACTGTGGGGGTCACTATAACTACTAGGGTCAATATAAGAGACATTATTGCTACTTAGGCCACTATTACTACTGGGGCTAATATATGGGACAGTGTTACTACTGAGGCCACTGTAGAAGTCACTATTACTACTGGGGCCAATACAGGGGTCACTATTACTGCTAAGGCCACTATTGTGGTCACTATTACTGCCCGAGGCCACTGAGGGTCACTGTTACTAATGGGACTGATATAGGGGTCACTACTACTAATGAGGCTACTGTGGGGGTCACTATTGCTACTGGGGCCAATATACGGGTCACTATTACTACTGAGGCCACTGTTAGGGTCACTTATTACTGCTGAGGCCACTGTGGGGTTCACCATTATTAATGGGGCTAATATAGGGGTCACTATTACTACTAAGGCTACTGTGGAGGCCACTACTACTACTAAGGTCACTGTTGGGGTCAATGTTACTAATGGGGTTGATATAAGAGTTCACTATTACTACTGAGGCCACTGTGGGCAGTCACTACTACTACTGAGGCCACTGTGGGGGTTAGTATTACTATTAGGTCCAATATAGTGGGCACTATTACTACTGAGGGCACTGTGGGGTTCACTATTACTACTGGGGTCAATATAGGAGTCACTATTACTACTGAGGCCACTGTTGTGCTCACTAATACTGCTGAGGCCACCGAGGGTCACTGTTACTAATGGGGCTGATATAGAGCTCACTACTACTACTGAGGCCACTGTGGGGGTCACTATTACTACTGGGGCCAATATATGGGTCACTATTACTACTGAGGCCACTGTTAGGGTCACTTATTACTGCTGAGGCCACTGTGGGGGTCAGTATTATTAATGGGGCTAATATAGGGGTCACTATTACTACTGGGGCCAATATAGGGGTCACTATTACTACTAAGGCCACTATTGTGGTCACTATTACTGCTGAGGCCACTGAGGGTCACTGTTACTAATGGGGCTGATATAGGGGTCACTACTACTACTGAGGCGACTGTGGGGGTCACTACTACTACTGAGTCCATGGTAGGGGTCACCATTACTACTGGTGCCAATATAGGGGTCACTTTTACTACTGAGGCCACTGTGGGAGTCACTATTACTGCTGAGGCCACTGTGGTGGTCACTGTTACTAATAGGTCTGATATAGAGTTCACTATTACTACTGAGGCCACTGTGGGGGTCACTATTATTAATGGGGCTAATATAGGTGTCACTATTACTATGAAGGCTACTGTGGAGGTCACTACTACTACTACTAAGGTCACTGTTGGGGTCAATGTTACTAATGGGGCTGATATAAGAGTTCACTATTACTACTGAGACCACTGTGGGCAGTCACTACTACTACTGAGGCCACTGTGGGGGTTAGTATTACTATTAGGGCCAATATAGGGGGCACTATTACTACTGAGGGCACTGTGGGGTTCACTATTACTACTGGGGTCAATATAGGGGTCACTATTACTACTGAGGCCACTGTTGTGGTCACTAATACTGCTGAGGCCACTGTGGAGGTCACTGTTACTAATGGGGCTGGTATAGGGGTTACTATTACTACTGGGGCAGATATAGGGATGACTATCACTACTAAGGCTACTATAGGGGTCACTACTACTGCTGAGGCTACTGTGGGGATCACTAGTACTACTGAGCCCACGATGGGGGGCAACATTACTACTGGTGCCAATATAGGGGTAACTTTTACTATTGAGGCAACTGTGGTGGTCACTATTACTGCTGAGGCCACTCTGGTGGTCACTGTTACTAATGGGGCTGACATAGGGTTCACTATTACTACTGAGGCCACTGTGGGGGTCACTATTACTACTGGGGCTGGTAAATGGTTACTATTACTACTGGGGCTGATATAGGGATGACTATCACTACTGAGGCTACTATGGGGGGTCAATACTACTACTGAAGCAACTGTGGGGGTCGCTACTACTACTGAGGCCACTGTGGGGGTCACTATAACTACTAGGGTCAATATAAGAGACATTATTGCTACTTAGGCCACTATTACTACTGGGGCTAATATATGGGACAGTGTTACTACTGAGGCCACTGTAGAAGTCACTATTACTACTGGGGCCAATACAGGGGTCACTATTACTGCTAAGGCCACTATTGTGGTCACTATTACTGCCCGAGGCCACTGAGGGTCACTGTTACTAATGGGACTGATATAGGGGTCACTACTACTAATGAGGCTACTGTGGGGGTCACTATTGCTACTGGGGCCAATATACGGGTCACTATTACTACTGAGGCCACTGTTAGGGTCACTTATTACTGCTGAGGCCAATGTGGGGTTCACCATTATTAATGGGGCTAATATAGGGGTCACTATTACTACTAAGGCTACTGTGGAGGCCACTACTACTACTAAGGTCACTGTTGGGGTCAATGTTACTAATGGGGTCGATATAAGAGTTCACTATTACTACTGAGGCCACTGTGGGCAGTCACTACTACTACTGAGGCCACTGTGGGGGTTAGTATTACTATTAGGTCCAATATAGTGGGCACTATTACTACTGAGGGCACTGTGGGGTTCACTATTACTACTGGGGTCAATATAGGAGTCACTATTACTACTGAGGCCACTGTTGTGCTCACTAATACTGCTGAGGCCACCGAGGGTCACTGTTACTAATGGGGCTGATATAGAGCTCACTACTACTACTGAGGCCACTGTGGGGGTCACTATTACTACTGGGGCCAATATATGGGTCACTATTACTACTGAGGCCACTGTTAGGGTCACTTATTACTGCTGAGGCCACTGTGGGGGTCAATATTATTAATGGGGCTAATATAGGGGTCACTATTACTACTGGGGCCAATATAGGGGTCACTATTACTACTAAGGCCACTATTGTGGTCACTATTACTGCTGAGGCCACTGAGGGTCACTGTTACTAATGGGGCTGATATAGGGGTCACTACTACTACTGAGGCCACTGTGGGGATCACTATTACTAATGGGGCCAATATAGGGGTCACTATTACTACTGAGGCCACTGTTAGGGTCACGTATTACTGCTGAGGCCACTGTGGGGTTCACTATTATTAATGGGGCTAATGTAGGCGTCACTATTACTACTAAGGCTACTGTGGAGGTCACTACTACTACTACTAAGGTCACTGTTGGGGTCAATGTTACTAATGGGGCTGATATAAGAGTTCACTATTACTACTGAGGCCACTGTGGGCAGTCACTACTACTACTGAGGCCACTATTGGGGTCACTACTACTACTGAGGCCACTGTGGGGGTTAGTATTACTATTACGGCCAATATAGGGGGCACTATTACTACTGAGGGCACTGTGGGGTTCACTATTACTACTGGGGTCAATATAGGGGTCACTATTACTACTGAGGCCACTGTTGTGGTCACTAATACTGCTGAGGCCACTGTGGAGGTCACTGTTACTAATGGGGCTGCTATAGAGGTTACTATTACTACTGGGGCAGATATAGGGATGACTATCACTACTGAGGCTACGATAGGGGGTCACTACTACTGCTGAGGCTACTGTGGGGGTCACTACTACTACTGAGCCCACGATTGGGGGTCACCATTACTACTAGTGCCAATATAGGGGTAACTTTTACTATTGAGGCAACTGTTGTGGTCACTATTACTGCTGAGGCCACTGTGGTGGTCACTGTTACTAATGGGTCTGACATAGGGTTCACTATTACTACTGAGGCCACTGTGGGGGTCACTATTACTACTGGTGCTGGTATAGTGGTTACTGTTACTACTGGGGCTGATATAGGGATGACTATCACTACTGAGGCTACTATGGGGGGTAACTACTACTACCGAAGCAACTGTGGGGGTCACTAATACTACTGAGGCCACTGTTGTGGTCACTAATACTGCTGAGGCCACTGAGGGTCACTGTTACTAATGGGGCTGATATAGAGGTCACTACTACTACTAAGGCCACTGTGGGTGTCACTATTACCACTGGGGTCAATATAGGGGTCACTATTACTACTGAGGCCACTGTTGTGCTCACTAATACTGCTGAGGCCACTGCGGGTCACTGTTACTAATGGGGCTGATATAGAGGTCACTACTACTACTAAGGCCACTGCGGGGGTCACTATTACTACTGGGGCCAATATAGGGGTCACTATTACTACTGAGGCCACTGTTAGGGTCACTTATTACTGCTGAGGCAACTGTGGGGGTCAATATTATTAATGGGGCTAATATAGGGGTCACTATTACTTCTGGGGCCAATATAGGGGTCACTATTACTACTAAGGCCACTTTTGTGGTCACTATTACTGCTCAGGCCACTGAGGGTCACTGTTAGTAATGGGGCTGATATAGGGGTCACTACTACTACTGAGGCCACTGTGCGGGTCACTATTACTACTGGGGCCACTATTGGGGTCACTACTACTACTGAGGCCACTGTGGGGGTTAGTATTACTATGAGGGCCAATATAGGGGGCACTATTACTACTAAGGGCACTGTGGGGTTCACTATTACTATCGGGGTCAATATAGGGGTCACTATTACTACTGAGGCCACTCTTGTGGTCACTAATACTGCTGAGGCCACTGTGGAGGTCACTGTTACTAATGGGGCTGGTATAGGGGTTACTATTACTACTGGAGCTGATATAAGGATGACTATCACTACTGAGGCTACTATAGGGGTCACTACTACTACTGAGCCCACGTTGAGGGTCACCATTACTACTGGTGCCAATATAGGGGTCACTTTTACTACTGAGGCCACTGTGGTGGTCACTATTACTGCTGAGGCCACTGTTGTGGTCACTGTTACTAATGGGGCTGATATAGGGATGACTATCACTACTGAGGCCACTATGGGGGTCACTACTACTACTGAAGCAACTGTGGGGGTCACTACTACTACTGAGGCCACTGTGGGGGTCACTATTACTACTAGGGTCGATATAAGAGACACAATTGCTACTTAGGCCACTATTACTACTGGGGCTAATATATGGGACACTATTACTACTGGTGCTAATATACGGGACACTGTAACTACTGAGGCCACTGTAGGGGTCACTATTACTACTGGGGCCAATATAGGGGTCACTATTACTACTAAGGCCACTATTGTGGTCACTATTACTGCTGAGGCCACTGAGGGTCACTGTTACTTATGGGGCTGATATAGGGGTCACTACTACTACTGAGGCCACTGTGGGGGTCACTATTGCTACTGGGGCCAATAAAGGGGTCACTATTACTACTGAGGCTACTTTTAGGGTCACTTATTACTGCTGAGGCCACTGTGGGGGTCACTATTATTAATGGGGCTAATATAGGCATCACTATTACTACTAAGGCTACTGTGGAGGTCACTACTACTACTAAGGTCACTGTTGGGGTCATTGTTACTAATGGGGCTGATATAAGAGTTCACTATTACTACTGAGGCCACTGTGGGCAGTCACTACTACTACTGAGGCCACTGTGGGGGTCAGTATTATTATTATGGCCAATATAGAGGGCACTATTACTACTGAGGGCACTGTGGGGTTCATTATTACTACTCGGGTCAATATAGGGGTCACTATTACTACTGAGGCCACTGTTGTGGTCACTAATACTGCTGAGGCCACTGTGGAGGTCACTGTTACTAATGGGGCTAATATAGGGATGACTATCACTACTGAGGCTACTATAGGGGTCACGACTACTACTAAGGCTACTGTGGGGGTCACTACTACTACTGAGCCCACGGTGGGGGTCTCTATTACTACTGGGCCTGGTATAGTGGTTACTATTACTATTGGGGCTGATATAGGGATGACTATCACTACTGAGGCTACTATGGGTGTCACTACTACTACTGAAGCAACTGTGGGGGTCACTACTACTACTGAGGCCACTGTGGGGGTCACTACTACTACTGAGGCTGATATAGGGTTCACTATTACTACTGAGACCACTCTATACATGCCAGCATACCTCAAGCCGACTTACGGTATGTTTACACATGGCGGTAATGTCTGCGGCAGAAATTTTCTGGAGCAAATTATGCAGCATTTCTGCATCAAAAAAACAGTCAAATTCCGCACTGCTAAGCCCCGCCCCCTGATGTGTTTGTTCTTTGCAATAAATAAGTGGGTTTTGGGTTAGAGTTTGGGCACTCGGTCTCTAAAAGATTTGTCATCACTGGTTTAGGCCCCTTTCCAATCTATGCAGCAAAGTTTGCAGCACTTCCCCAATATAGAAGCCAGACAGGCTGAGGCAATGATCTACGTATGCACAAGCCAACAAGAGAACAGAACCAACCTCTATAGTAGTCATCCAATGTAATAATCAGAGGGTGGCAGCATATATAGTGCAAAAAAATTTAAAATCTCTTTGTTCCTCCATAAAATTGTTTTGGCCGACGTTTGGCAAGAGCTTGGCAAAGACCGAAGCGGTCGAAACGTCGCAATTTTAGGGAGGAACAAAGAGATTTTTATTTTGTATGCTGCCACTCTCTGTTCATTACATTGGTTTAGGCCCCCTGTCCATGGGCAAGGCGGAATATCGCTAGCGATATTCTGCCACTGGGGAGCAGGGGAGAGAACTGTCAGTTCTCTGCGGTGAGCCTATCTAATAGATTTGAGTCCTGCGAGAGGAGAATCGCCTCGCTCGTTACATATACATTATACATGCTTGCGCCATTCTATCAGTATGAGGCCATTTTCCCATGGCAGGATTCTAGTCAGTTTATTGTATGAATATTTGTCAGTCAAACCCAGAGATTAAAAAAAAACTGAGGAAACAATAGGCCTGCTTCATATGAGCTTACATCGAGCACATGTATGTCTCGGCTGAACCCCGGGTCTACTGCCTCTAACTCAGAGCATCATAAAGATTTATGTTGCTCTTATTTTGGGCCATTTATACTCTTAAGTACTATGAGCGCAGAAATGCGCTTATAATATACTCACATAAGGGCACATTCACACATTATATTCTTGCGCAAGTTTTGTATGATGCAATGCTCACAAAACTCGCACGAACATCTTTTGAATGGATTCAGTCACACGAGCGATTTTTTTCACGCAGCACTGCTTCAAGGAAATGAAATCTTAGTTTGTTCCCTCTTTGGGTGATCCCTCAGAATGCTTTTGCGCATTGTTTTCAATGGGACCCTGAAAGACATTGCATAGCACAGTGTGATGCGATGCTTTCCATTTAAGTCAATGTGATCTTTTCGCGTGTGAGGATTGCAATTTCACAGAAGTAATGTGATTTTTAACCAAAAATGCTTTGCATCGCAGTGAAAATCATATAGTGTATTCATGGACCAAAATATGCTTACACTCATGTGAATAAGCCCCTAATGGAGACAGGAGAAGGAATACAACAAAAGTTGAAGTTAGGAGAAATAGAAGGTGGAGCGGGGTTAGGGCAGGTTGTCCCCTGCAGCGAGTAGCAGGAGAGCAGAGAGGGACAGAAGATGGTTCAGCGATTTGTATTTCATAGTGGAATCAGGTGGTTTGAGGCGGTCGAAGAAATGTACAAATTCAGGTTCGACTACTGAACACATAAGGGTGTTGACAAATGAGTAACAATAGGTAAAGTCATATCAGCTCAGGTTATTCTGCTTGGAGGGCCGGCTGTAATAGAACATTCAGCCTCACATTACAGGAACTGCTGAGGAGACAAATGGAAACAATTTTTGCATCAGAACTAAAGCTGATTAGAGACGTTTTACATGGGAAGGAATATTCCGCAACAGCCTTGGGAAATATGTCGTCCCTGAATTCTGCACCAAAATCAGCATGGCTGACTGAGGGTTTTGATGTTGCATTGCTGGCAGGATTCTGTTAGTTTCAATTCCGCACAACAATCCACACGTTGGTAGTACAGATTTTGGGGCTGAATATTCCGCGGGAGTCAATTTTCCATAATGCTGTTGCAGAATATTCCGTCCTGTGTGAAAGGTCCCACAGGAGTCTGCTGATTTCTTCACATCAGGTGGTTTGTTTTATAGGTGTGGTCCAAGAGGCTTATGTGCAGGATCTCCATCATGTGTTTCTGCAAAACAAAATATCTAGTTTCCGTGATGTCTGCTGTAGATGTGCACTAAGTATATACATGTGAGAAAACACTAAATAATTGTGTATACAAGGGCAACTTCACACAATCATATGCACAAATGCATCTATCTCATATCTATCTATCTTAGGGCTTATTCAGATGGGCATATATCGGTTGGGTTTTCACACTTGGCCGATATACGCTGCCCCTCTCTGCAAGGGGAGAAGGTGGGACGGGACGGGAGCAGTGCACTGAGCTCTCGCCTCCTCTCCGCCCCTCGCCACTGTTTGCAACAGGAGCGTTTAATTGGGCGGAGCTAAGTTCAGACCCACCTCTCCCATTGCAAACAGTAGCGTGGGGCGGAGAGGGGGTGGAAGCTCAGTGCACTAGCTCACGTCCCGCCTCCTGAAGACACCCGTCTGAATAAGCCCTCCTATCTATCTATCTATCTATCTATCTATCTATCTATCTATCTATCTATCTATCTATCTATCTATCTATCTATCTATCTATCTATCTATCTATCTATCTATCTCCTATCTATCTATCTATCTATCTATCCAGCTCTCATATCTCATAGGTTGATTTTCATGTGTATCAGTGCATTGTAATGTATTTTTTGCGCACACAGAGCATGTTCATTTGTGCACAGCAGACAAACTCACCCTGATTTAATTGGCTATTTAGCCTAATGAATTCCAGAGCTGTTCATTTTTTCACAGATTTGTGCGGCATATTGTGCATTTGCGTACCTGCTATAGACTTCTATGGGGACCCTTGGTGTGCAAACGTACACAAGAATAAAGCAGATCGTATATTTTGCACACAAGAGAAATGCACGCACGAAAAAAGGAAAATGTGTACAAACCAATTACTATCAGTGGATTCTATTCTCTGTGTATTGCATGCACAAATTTTTCATGTGCAATTTGTGCAAATATGCCCGTGTGAAGCTGCCCTATGGCTGGTTTCAGACTAACATATTGTAGAACATCTGTAATATAGACGCAAAAACTGAAAAAATAGGTCATGCTGTGTGTTAAAAAAATGCACACCATGCACGCCATGCACACCCACGGGTAAATACAACATTTAGGGCTCATGTCCACGGGCAAAATGTGATTTAAGATCCGCAGCGGATCTCCCGCATGCGGATCCGCATCCCATAGGGATGCATTGACCACCCGCGGGTAGATAAATACCCGCGGATCGTCAATAAAAGGGATTTAAAAAAAAATGGAGCATGGAAAAATCCGGACCATGCTCCATTTTCGTGCGGGTCTCCCGCGGGGACGGCTCCCGCGGGCTTCTATTGAAGCCTATGGAAGCCGTCCGGATCCGCGGGAGACCTAAAATAGGAATTTAAAGTATTTACCATCCGTAGCGGACCGGGAAGGTCTCCTCTTCCTCACGGCCGCATCTTCCTTGCTTCGGCTCGGCGGATGTGCCCGGCGCATGCGCGCGGCACGTCGACGACGTGCCGGCGACGTGCCGCCGGCGTCAGAAATTCATCCGCCGGCCGAAAATGAAGATCCGGCCGTGAGGAACAGCTGACCTTCCCGGTCCGCTACGGATGGTAAATACTTTTAAATTGCTATTTTCGGCGCTCATGTCCGCGGGGCAGGAGGGACCCGCTGCAGATTCTCCATTGAGAATCTGCAGCGGATCTGATTTTCCCCGTGGACATGAGGCCTAAGGGTGCAGAGGAGACAGAGAGGGGGCGGGAGCTCACAGCACTGCTCTTGGCTCTTCCAGCCTCCTCCCCCTGCAGAGAGAGACTCCGTATATCCGCTGGGTGTGAAAACCCAGCCGATATACGGTCGTGTGAATGCACCCTTAAGGTGTTATGCATATACCAGAGTCAGCAGTAGAATATCTGCAGTTCAGTATGCAGGAGTCATATGCATTCTATGTGACATGATATGCTGCCTTAATATGACATTGTAAGTTTAATGGAACATGCTTTGATATTTTTTTCACAGACTCTGTATAAATCGATAAGGAAAAGCCTACTTGCACTTATATTTTTCTACAGCTGTCATGGTTGAAACAGTTTAAAACATATATAACGTCTAGAGATGAGCGAGCACACTCGTCCGAGCTTGATGCTCGTTGGAGTATTAGGGTGCTCGAGATGCTTGTTACTCGAGACGAGCACCACGCGGTACTCGAGTCAATCGCATTTCCTTCCCCGCATGTTTAGCTCCATTTTCTAGCCAATAAACATGCGGGGAAGGCATTACCACTTCCTGCTGTGACGTGCCAGCCCTATCCCCCCCCCCCCCCCCCAGTAGTGAGTGGCTGGGCCGATCAGGTGACTGCCGAGTACTTAAACTGGTCCCGCCCGCCGCTCGCCTCAGAGGCATGCTGGCAGAGGTTAGGGATAGTGCTGCTGCTGATATAGGGACAGTGTTAGAGTAGGATCCTGTTGTCAAGAACCCCAACGGTCCTTCTTAGGGCTACTCCTCATAGTGTGCATTACAGCTGTGGCTGGCTGGGAGCAGTAGTGCACCAATTTTGTTTTTTTAAAACATCTATCCCTCAGCAGAGTATTACAGCTATAGCATTCTCAGTCTCATCGCTAAATAGTATGCAAATATTTCCTGGGCTACTGCAGAACAGCATTTCACTGATACCATTCTATGTGTTGGGTGAAGTTGCCGCAGTTATCCTCACAATCCACTGGGTGTATAGCTTTGTGCCCCTGTACAGATTGTCGCACAATACCCTTTCCTTGGGTGCGGTGAAGTTGCTGCAGTTATTAGCACTGTTCACCTCCTGTATAGCTTTCTGCCCCTGGGCAGAGCATCACACAATACCCTTTCCTTGGGTGCGGTGAAGTTGCCGTAGTTATTAGCACTGTTCATTGGCTGTCTAGCTTTCTGCCCCTGGGCAGAGCGTCGCACAATACCCTTTCCTTGGGTGCAGTGAAGTTGCCTCTGTTATTAGCACTATCCACTAGCTGTATAGCTTTCTGCCCCTGGGCAGACCGCCGCACAATTCCCTTTCCTTGGGTGTGGTGAAGTTGCCGCAGTTATTAGCACTGTTCACTGGCTGTCTAGCTTTCTGCCCCTGTGCAGAGTGTCTCACAATACCCTTTACTTGGGTGCGGTGAAGTTGCCGCAGGTATTAGCACTGTTCACTGGCTGTATAGCTTTCTGCCCCTTGCAGACAGTCACACAATTCCTTTTCCTTGGGTGTGGTGAAGTTTTTTTTTTTTTTTTCTTTAAAAAAATATTTTTCTCTGCAGAGCATTACAGCTCTCAGTCCACAGTGCATTAGGCAGAGTTGAGGGAAAGTGTTTGAGTAGGATCCTGTCTTCAAGAACCCCAACAGTCCTTCTTAGGGCTACTCCTCATTCTGCATTACAGTTGTGGCTGGCTGGGAGCAGTAGTGCACCATTATTTTTTTTTAACATCTATCCCTCTGCAGAGCATTACAGCTGTAGCAGCTCACTGGCATCGCAAAATAGTATGCAAATATTTCCTGGGCCACTGCAGATCATTGCAGCTATACCGTTATATGTGTGCAGTGCCTTAGGCAGAGGGCTCACTCTCATTGCTAAATAGTATGCAAATATTTCCTGGGCCACTGCAGAACAGCATTTCACAGATACCATTCTATGTGTTGGGTGAAGTGGCCACAGTTATCAGCACTATCCACTGGCTGTTTAGCTTTGTGCCTCTGTGCAGACCGTCGCACAATACCCTTTCCTTGGGTGCAGTGAAGTTGCTGCAGTTATTAGCACTGTTCACTGGCTGTATAGCTTTCTGCCCCTGGGCAGAGCTTCGCACAATACCCTTTTCCTTGGGTGCGGTGAAGTTGCCGCAGTTATTAGCACTGTTCACAGGCTGTCTAGCTTTCTGCCCCTGTGCAGAGCATCGCACAATACCCTTTCCTTGGGTGCAGTGAAGTTGCCGCAGTTATTAGCACTGTTCACTGGCTGTATAGCTTTCTGCCCCTGGGCAGAGCTTCGCACAATACCCTTTCCTTGGGTGCAGTGAAGTTGCCCCAGTTATTAGCACTGTTCACTGCCTGTATAGCTTTCTGCCCCTGGGCAGACAGTTGCACAATATCCTTTCCTTGGGTACGGTGAAGTTGCCGCAGTTACCAGCACTATCCACTGCCTTTCTATTTTTCTCCCACTGCATACAGCCTCTCTATTATATACAAGTCTCTTTGAGCCGTAAATGACCCCTCTGTATCAGCGCTAGACAGCGGTTTAATTTTTTACGGTCACAGCATAGAGCCTCCGGTATCTACATGTCTCTGTGTGCGGTAAATTAGGCACAGTTCTCAGTGCGATACGGTGGAGTAATTTATTTTGGCCCTGCTCTATCCCTAATCCGACATGATAAGAAGTAGGGGTAAGAATCGAGGAAGTGGACGCGGCCGAGGGCATCCAAGTGAGGGTGTGGGCGCAGACCGAGGTCCTGGGCGGGGTGCATCACAGCCGGCTGTTGAGGGATTAGGAGAGCGCCAAGTCCCTATGCTCCCCAGCTTCCTATCACAATTTGCGGGTCCGCGTGGTAGACCTTTATTACAAAAAGAGCAGTGCAAGCAGGTCCTGTCGTGGATGGCAGATAATGCGTCCAGCAATGTATCAAGCCCCCAGTCTTCTACACAGTCCACTACTCCCGGACTAGGGACTGCACCTCTGAATCCTCTGGCTGCTCCTCCTTCCTCCCAGCTTCGTCACTCCAGGAAAATGACATATTATGAGCAGGCAGACTCCCAGGAACTGTTCTCAGTTCCCTGCCCAGAGTGGGAAAAAACGGTTCCTCTCTCACCTGAGGAGTTGGTCGTGACCGATGCCCAACCTTTGGAAAGTTCCTGGAGTCCGGGTTATGAGGCTGGGAACTTCCGGTAACTGTCTCAAGAGCTTTTTGTGGATGAGGATGATGAGACACAGATGTCTGTCAGTGAGGTAGTAGTAAGGGCAGTAAGTCCGAGGGAGGAGCGAACAGAGGATTCGGAGGAAGAGCTGCTGGACTATGAGGAGACTGACCCCACCTGGCTTGCTAAGCCTACTGAAGACAGGGCTTCAGAAGGGGAGGCAAGTGCAGCAGCAGGACAGGTTGGAAGAGCCAGTGGGGTGGCCAGGGGGAGAGGCAGGGCCAGAGCCAAGAATCCCCCAACTGTTTCGCACAGCACCCTCTCGCAGCAAGCCTCCGTGCAGAGGGCTAGATGTTCAAAGGTATGGATGTTTTTTAGTGAGAGCGCAGATGACCGATGAACAGTGGGGTGCAACCTGATAAGCCGGGGAGCCACCACTACCAGCCTCACCACCACCAGCATGCGCAGGCATAGGATGGCCAAGCACCCCACAAGGTGGGACGAAGGCCATTCACCGCCTTCGGGCCACACCACTGCCTCTTTCCCTGTGCCACAACCTGTGCCACAGATCCAATCCCCCTCCCAGGACGCAGGCACGAGCGTCTCCCAGTCTGCACCCACACACTCACATCCACGGTCCTCCACGGCCTCTAGCAATGTCTCCCAGCGCAGCGTTCAGCTGTCGCTAACACTAGCGTTGGACCGAAAGTGCAAATATGCCGCCACCCATCCGCATGCACAAGCTTTAAACGGGCACATTGCCAAATTAATCAGCCTGGAGATGCTGCCGTACAGGCCTGTGGAAACTGAGGCTTTTTAAAAAAAACATGATGGCGGCAGCGGTCTCACGCTACTCGGTCTCTAGTCACCACTATTTTTCCCGGTGTGCCGTCCCTACTCTACACCAGAACATCTCCCGCAACATTACCCGTGCCATCAACAATGCAGTTACTGGGAAGGTCCACTTAACGACGGACACGTGGACGAGTACTGGCGAGCAGGGCCACTATATCTCCCTGATGGCACATTGAGTGAACTTGGTGGAGGCTGGGACCGAGTCAGAGCCTGGGACCGCTCATGTGCTACCCACACCAAGAATAGCAGGTCCTACCTCGGTGCTGGTATCTGCGGCGGATTATGCCACCTCCTCCAAACACTCCTCTTCTGCCACCTCCACCTCTCAATTACGAAGTGCGAGCACGTCGCCAGCAGTCAGTAGCGCGTGGCGTGGCAACACAGTGGTGGGCGAGCATCAGCAAGCCATGTTGAAACTAATCAGCTTAGGAGACACAAGGCACATGGCCACAAGCTGTTACAGGGTCTGACAGAGCAGACCTACCTCTGGCTTTCGCCTCGGAGCCTCCAACCGGGCATGGTCATGTGTGACAACGGCCGTAACCTGATGGTGGCTCTGAAGCTTGGCAGCCTCACACACGTGCCATGCCTGGCACACATCTTTAATCTGGTGATTCAGCAGTTTCTGAAAATTTACCCCCACTTGTCTAACCTGCTCGGCAAGGTGCGCTGCGTGTGCGCACATTTCCGCAAGTCCACCACGGATGCTGCCACCCTCTGGACCCTTCAACATTGGTTTCAGCTGCCAGAGCACCGACTGCTGTGCGACATGCCCACGCGCTGGAATTCTATGCTGCACATGTTGGCCAGGCTATATAAGCAGCGCAGAGCAATTGTGGAATACTAGCTGCAACATGGGTGGCGAAGTGGTAGTCAGCCTCCGCAGTTCTTTACAGAGGAGTGAGCATGGATGGCCAACATCTGCCAGGTCCTTGGAAACTTTGAGGAGTCTACCCAAATGGTGAGTGGCGATGCGACAATCATTAGTATTATCATCCCGCTGCTTTGCCTGCTGAGAAGTTCACTGCTTGGCATAAAGGCCGACGCTTTGCAGGTAGAAAAGGAAACAGGGGATGACAGTATGTCGCTTGATAGCCAGACCAGCCTCACGTCTATATCTCAGCGGGTTTTGGAGGAGGATGAGGAAGAGGAAGGGTAGGGCGAGATGGAGGAGGGGGAAGAGACAGCTGGCCACACTGCAGAGGGTACCCATGCTGCTTACCTGTCATCTGTTCAGCGTGTATGGGTTGAAGAGGAAGAGGAGGACGAGGAGGAGCATCCTCCTAGTTAGGACAGTGATGTATTGCGTACTGGGACTCTGGCACACATGGTTGACTGCATTTTAGGCTGCCTTTCCTGTGACCCACACGTTAGACGCATTCTTGCCAATGCTGATTACTGGGTGTACACCCTTCTCAACATACGGTATAAGGAGAACCTTTCCACTCTCATTCCCGAAGAGGAAAGGGGTACGAGAGTGATGCAATACCACAGGGCCCTGGTGGAAAAAGTGATGCTAAAGTTCCCATCTGACAGCGCTAGCGGTAGAAGACGCAGTTCAGAGGGCCAACTAGCAGGGGAGGCGCAGGGATCAGGCAGCATGTCCAGCGCAGGCAGGGGAACACTCTCCAAGGCCTTTGCCAGTTTTATGGCTCCCCAGTAAGACTGTGTTGCCACTCCCCAGTCAAGACTGAGTCGGAGGGAGCACTGTAAAAAGATGGTGAGGAAGGAAATTGGAGAAACAACACGTTTCTAATGAAATTACCAAATTTCCAAAAGAAAATAAAAGGTGTATTGGAAGAATATTTCAAAATCAACGACTCCCCAGGAACATGTCGGTTCATTCTGTGGAATGCACATAAATGTGTGATCAGAGGAGCAATGATTCAACAAGGGTCTATTTACAAAAAAGAGAAAGAAAAATTACTCAAAAACACTCTATCAGAACTAGCCACAATAGAAAAAGAACTACAAGACTCACCATCCATCAACATACACAATAAGCTAATAGAACTAAGACTCAAAGTTAGGAATATGCTGATAGATAGCCACGAAAAAAACCTGAGACTCTTGAGGTCTACATACTATCTGAGCAACAACAAATTTACAAGGATAATGGCCAATAGGGTTAAACAAAAAAGGGTTAAAACAAAAATCCCATACATAGTAGACCCGTCCTCTGGTAACAAAATATCCAACCCGCTTGAAATAGCGGAAATTTTTAGGAAATATTATGAGTCATTGTACAATATAAATAAGGAGCCCCACACTACGCATCCCTCGGAAGAAGAGATAAACCATTTTCTGTCCTCCATCCAACTACCAACACTGAACAAAACCCAATTGGATAAATTAAATGCACCTGTTTCCCCCCAGGAGGTGTCACAAGTTATCAACAAATCCAAAAAAGATAAGGCACCAGGTCCGGAAGGTTTCACCTCCGAGTACTACAAAATATTTCAGAAGCAGCTAGCACCCCATATGCGTAATCTATTCAACCAAGCTATGTTAAAAGGACACCTCCCCCAAGAAATGTTACAAGCGAACATAGTGACATTACCAAAACCCGGAAAGGACACCTCTTCCCCTATCAACTATAGGCCAATATCATTGCTCAATAATGATACTAAATATTACGCAAAAATATTAGCCCTACATCTACTCGAGGTAATCCCTAATTTAATGCATAGCGACCAGTCAGGATTCGTAAAGGGAAGGCAGACGTCGGACGCCACTAGGAGACTAATGGATGTGCTGGGAGAGGTGGAGGCCTGTCGGACGCCTTGTCTATTCCTAACTTTGGATGCCGAGAAGGCGTTCGACAGGATCCACTGGGGTTATGCCTTCTCGGTACTGAAAAAACTGGGCTTCGAAGGAACGATCCTAGGAGCGATTCAAGCTCTATATGGAACCCCCACAGCAAAAATCCTCATTAATGGAGTCATATCGAATACGTTCACAATTACAAATGGAACCCGGCAGGGGTGCCCCCTTTCCCCGGCCCTATTTATATTAACCCCTTAACGACCAATGACGTACCTGGTACGTCATGGAGCGTCGGGGTATGTATGAAGAGAGGTTGCGATGCAACCTCTCTTCATACAGTGCGGGCATCAGCTGTTTATAACAGCTGACATCCGCGGGCAATAGCCGCGAGCGGCCGCGCGGCCGATCGCGGCTATTAACCATTTAAATGCCGCTGTCAATTCTGACAGCGGCATTTAAATCCCCCAAACGATGTTCGGGGGTCCCGCACGGCCCCCCCGCGGTGAGATCGGGAGAGCCGTGCATGTGTCATGGCAGCCGGGGGCCTAATGAAAGGCCCCAGGGCTGCCTTAGCAGACTGCCTATCAAGCCGTCCCCGTGGGGTGGCTTCATAGGCTGCCTGTCAAAAAGCAATATGACGTAATGCTATAGCATTACGTCATACTGCAGGAGCGATCAAAGCATCGCATCTTAAAGTCCCCCAGGGGGACTTCAAAGTAAAGTAAAAAAAAAAATCAATAAAGTTTTTTTTTAATTGAAAAAAAAAAAAAGTTGTAAAAGTTTAAATCACCCCCCTTTTGCCATATCTATTATTAAAAAATCTAAATAATAAATTAAAAATATGTATTTGGTATCACCGCGTCCGTAAAAGTCCGAACTATCAAAGTACCACATAATTTTTCCCGCACGGTGAACGTCGTTCGAAAAAAGAAATGAAGAACGCCAGAAATGCATTTTTTTAGTTACCCTGTCTCCCAGAAAAAACGCAATAAAAAGCGATCAAAAAGTCGTATGTATTCCAAAACGGTACTATCAGAAACTACAGGACATCCCGCAAAAAATGAAACCTTGCTCAACTACGTCGACGGAAAAATAAAAAAGTTATTGCGCGCACAAAATGACCGCAGAAAATAATTGAAAAACATTTTATGTCTTTAAAAAAAAAAAGAGGAGTATAGTAAAAAAAAACCTATACAAGTTTGGCATCGTAGTAATCGGACCGACCCATAGAATAAAGTTATCATGTCGTTTTTGTTGCCATTTGTGCGCCGTAGAAGCAAGACGCACTAAAAGATGGCAAAATGTCGTTTTTTTTTCATTTTACTCCACTTAGAATTTTTTAAAAGTTTTTCAGTACATTATATGGTACTTTAAATAGCACCATTGAAAAATACAACTCGTCCCGCAAAAAACAAGCCCTCATACAGCGACGTGGATGGATAAATAAAGGAGTTATGATTTTTTTAAAGGGGGGAGGAAAAAACGAAAATTGAAAAAGAAAAATGCCCGCGTCATTAAGGGGTTAACCATGGAACCCTTAGCGGAAGCAATCCGTATGGAGGCCAATATTAGAGGAGTCTCATTGTCTGCTAGGCAACATAAAGTAGGTTTATTTGCCGACGACGTCGTCCTGATGCTGACTTCCCCCATGGAATCCCTCAGAACAGCCTACGAGCTCCTGCAAAAATTTGGGAAAATCTCATACTATAAAATCAACCCCTCAAAATCTAAAATATTAACAGTCAATATACATACGGAGTTGCAATCACAACTTAAAAGAGAATTTCCATTCGCGTTAGAATCTCAAGAAATGCACTATTTGGGCATAACAATTACAACACCAATGGGGGATTCTATGGAATCCAACATTACAACCTTGATGGAAGATATTCAGAACAACCTACACAATTACAGCAGAGTAGAGTTTTCTTGGGTCGGGAGAATTGTACTGTACAAGATGTTGGTTCTCCCTAGGATCCTGTATAAATTCCGCACAATAGCTACCAACTACCCCACCAAACTTCTTAAGAATTTACAAAAACAAATGATGACGTTTATCTGGGGTGGGAAAAGGCCAAGAGTAGCGGCATCAATTATGTACAGCCCAAGAAGACAAGGTGGCATGGGTGTCCCTAATCTAACTGCATACTATAAAGCGAACATAATCTCCCAGCTGAGAGCTTGGTGCAATCCACAATCAGGGATAAGCTGGCCAAATATCGAACAAGACATAATGGGGAAAAGATCCCTCAAAAACTTACTACTAGCAACGAGCCTAAACCCCACCATAAAACCTATGAAAACCATATGATTAATACAGCAATAACCATATGGAAGCACCTAATACAATTATCTAGGAATCACAGCCCTAAGAAGCTAGTTCCCCTTCCAATTGGAATCCTGGAATATTGGTCGGACAACCTATGTGTACAAACCTGGTCAAACAAAGGTATTAAATTTATCTCAGATGTTTTAAGTGAGAGCGGAGTAGCTATGAAAACATTTAAATCTCTTCAGAAAGAATTTGACTTTGCAGACAAGGAATTCCTAACATACTCCCAAATTTGTGGTATACTAGCATCTTCCACATCTTGGAAGTTACATTTACCATCTTACCTATATAGCTTTATATTCGATCCCCCGCCATACAAATTAAAACTAAAAACTATCTACGAAATTTTTTGTGGAAATGGAGACCAAGAACCAAACCCTCAGAAAAAAATAAATCTTTTGAACTGGGAGAAAGAGTTGAGCCAATCCTTCCCAATAGAACAATGGAACATGGCACATCAATGGGCAATCAAGGCATCTTCTAGCGCATCTCTCCTAGAGGTACATAATAAAGTTGCCACAAGATAGTATAGAACCCCAATCTGGCTAGCTGACTTCTTTGCGGAGGTATCTGACAAATGCTGGAGAGATTGTGGAGACCGGGGCTCACTCATTCATATTTTTTGGGGATGCCCTAACATACAGACTATGTGGAGGGAATTTCTTCTACTCAATAATATAACAGGAGTAAACATACCACCCAAACCCGAATTAGCAATTCTACTGCTAGGCATAAACGACATCCCGAGGGAAGTCAGAAAGTTAGTAGCACATGGTCTTCTTTCTATCAAACTATTAATTGCTAGGAATTGGAAAACAAACCGTGTCCCCTCATTAACCAATCTGACCCAGCTTCTCTCAGAACACTGTATCTATGAAAAAATCTTTGCATATAGAAATGACAGGGTCAGCCAATTTATGAAAATGTGGGAACCATGGATAGAATACTCCCAAATAGATAACTTCACACCCCAACAAATAAACACAAATAACACAGAGGCACAAGATTAACAGTTCGAGTGGTCGCCACAAGAAAATTCTTGGTTTAAATATATACTTGCTTGGTTAGAGTTCTGGATTCACACTCTGTCATCCTACCCCCCCTTCCCCCTCCCCTCCCCTCCCACATTCCTAGTTGTACCTCCTTTTTTTTTTTTCTCCTCATATGCTTTAGTTTACATGTTGAATTAAAGAAAACCGTAAAAATGCAATTATATCTATGCATAATTAAAGTTAATAGTTCATTATAATCCAATTGTTGAATGCAAGAAATAACATGTAAAGAAGAGAATTTACCTGCTTGTTATGTAATGATATGCAAATGTTAATAAAATTTATTGAACATTAAAAGATGGTGAGGGAGTACATAGCCGACCGTAACATCATCCTCCATGATGCCTCTGGTCCATACAACTATTGGGTGTCAAAGCTGGACACGCAGCACGAACTTGCGCTGTATGCCCTGGAGGTGCTGGCCTGCCCTGCCGCTAGCGTCTTGGCAAAGAGGGTGTTTAGTGCTGCTGGGGGGATCATCACAGATAAGTGTACCAGCCTGTCAACTGACAGCGCCGACATGCTTACCCTCATAAAGATGAACAAAGGCTGGATTTTCCCAGACTTCTCTTCACCACTAGACAGCAGCGGATCCTAAAGAATCTTTTCGCTGCAACAGGAGAAAAATGCATCCTCTATCACCCCAAAAAAGGCGAGAATTAGCTTTGTGTATCCCTCTCAGATATTATTACTCCTCCGCCTCCTCCTAAAACAGCATGTCATCACGCTGAACTGCCAATTTCTATGCGGCCCAAAATGCTGTTTAAAAGTTTTATCATCAGTTTTAAAAGTTAAACTTAAACCAATTTTTGCGGAGGGCTGCCTCCAGGCTCTATTACAAATTAACCAATAATAAGCTGTATCTTCAAAAAATGCTTGTTGGTTTCACCTGCCCTCGGCGTTCAGCAATTTTTCATGGCTACACTTATACTCTTGGTACACCAATTTTTCAGGCCATTGCCAATACTGTTAGCAAATAAATTTTTCCAGGCTTCGCCTATACTCTTGGTAAACAAATTTTACAGGTGTTCATCTATACCAGTGACGGCGAACCTTTTAGAGACCGAGTGCCCAAACTGCAACCTAAAACCCACTTATTTATCGCAAAGTGCCAACATGTCAGGGGGCGGGGCTTATCACCACGTATGATTTTACCCCCGTCAATCCAAAAAAGAGAGGGCTGCTTCAAAATAGACAGGGTGCACATTTTGACTGCTTTTTGGATGCAGAAATACTGCAGAATGTCCTCAGCAGAAATTTCTGTGGAAAATTCTACAGCATTTCCACATCTAAAAAGCAGTCAAAATCTGCACCCTGTCTATTTTGAAACAGCCCCGCCCATTTCCGCCACATGTAAACATACCCCAGCGGTAATAGTGACCCCCCACAGCAATAATAGTGACCCCCCACAGCAATAATAGTGACCCCCACCACACAGCAGCCCCAGCGGTAATAGTGACCCCCACCCCCCAGCGGTAATAGTGACACACACCCCAGCACCCCCAGCGACAATAGTGACCCCCACCCCCCAGCGATAATAGTGGCCCCCACATCACAGCGGCCCCAGCGATAATAGTGACCCCCACAGCGGCCCCAGCGGTGATAGTGACCCCCACAGCGGCCCCAGCAGTGATAGTGACCCCCCACCCCACAGCGGCTCCAGGGGTGATAGTGTCCCCCACCCCACAGCGGCCCCAGCGGTGATAGTGACCCCCACAGCGGCCCCAGCGGTGATAGTGACCCCCCACCCCACAATGGCTCCAGCGGTGATAGTGTCCCCCACCCCACAGTGGCTCCAGCGGTGATAGTGTCCCCCACCCCACAGTGGCTCCAGCGGTGATAGTGTCCCCCACAGCGGCCCCAGCGGTGATAGTGACCCCCACAGCGGCCCCAGCAGTGATAGTGACCCCCCACCCCACAGCGGCTCCAGGGGTGATAGTGTCCCCCACCCCACAGCGGCCCTAGCGGTGATAGTGACCCCCACAGCGGCCCCAGCGGTGATAGTGACCCCCCACCCCACAATGGCTCCAGCGGTGATAGTGTCCCCCACCCCACAGCGGCTCCAGGGGTGATAGTGTCCCCCACCCCACAGCGGCCCCAGCGGTGATAGTGACCCCCACAGCGGCCCCAGCGGTGATAGTGACCCCCACAGCGGCCCCAGCGGTGATAGTGACCCCCCACCCCACAATGGCTCCAGCGGTGATAGTGTCCCCCACCCCACAGTGGCTCCAGCGGTGATAGTGTCCCCCACCCCACAGCGGCTCCAGCGGTGATAGTGTCCCCCACCCCACAGCGGCTCCAGCGGTGATAGTGTCCCCCACCCCACAGCGGCTCCAGCGGTGATAGTGTCCCCCACCCCACAGCGGCTCCAGCGGTGATAGTGTCCCCCACCCCACAGCAATAATAGTGACCCCTCAGCAGCCCCCAGTGCATTAGGGACACCCCCCAGCAGCCCCAAATGCATTAGGGACACCCCCAGCGGCCCCCCAGTGCATTAGGGACACCCCCAGCGGCCCCCCAGTGCAATAGTGACACCCCCCCAGCGGCCCCCCAGTGCAATAGTGACACCCCCCAGCAGCCCCCCAGTGCAGTAGTGCCCCCCCCAGCGGCCTCCCAGTGCAGTAGTGCCCCCCCCAGCGGCCTCCCAGTGCAGTAGTGACACCCCCCAGTGCAGTATGACACCCCCCAGTGGCCTCCCAGTGCAGTAGTGACATGCCACAGTGGCCCCCCAGTGCAGTAGTGACACCCCACAGTGCCCCTCCCGAGACCCACATACTTTCCTCCTCCTCCTCCTCCTTCTCCTGGAAGCTGATGCTCCTCTTCTGGTCAGTGATGGTCCCGGCATGCATATTAACTTTTTCTTCCCCACTTCTGCCTCCATAGGTAATTCCCAGCAACCTGATTGGTTGTTTGGTGAATCAGCCAACCCAAACAACCAATCAGGTTGCTGGGAATTGCTGATTGCTGCAGAAGTGGGGAAGAAAGTGTTAATATGCTCCCGGCACACACTCTGACACACACGCTGCTGGAAGCCTCCCCCCTCCCGGCGGAACCAAGTAGTAGGAGACGTCGGGGCAGGGGGGAGAGGGATTCCAGCTGCACACTGAAGTCACTGTGTGCCGGGATCAGCGCGGCTAGCAGTGCCGTTTGTGAATGCCGGTAGGGGAGCGGCCGGTGGGGCGCGTGCCAGTAGGGAGGGCACTGCGTGCCGCCTCTGGCACGCGTGCCATAGGTTCGCCACCACTGATCTATACTATTGGTACACCATTGTTTACTGGGGTCCGCCTATACAATTGCTACTGAAAGGTTTGAGGGGTTCGCCTATACTCTTGCTACTAAAATGTTACAGGGGTCCGCCTATACTCTTGCTACAGAAATGTTACTGGGGTCTGCCTTTACAGTTGCTACAGAAATGTTACAGGGGTTCGCCTATAGTTTTGCTACAGAAATGTTACAGGGGTTCACCTATACTCTTGCTACAGAAATGTTACAGGGGTCTGCCTATACTCTTGCTACAGAAATGTTACAGGGGTTCGCCTGTACTCTTACTACAGAAATGTTACTGGGGTCTGCCTATACTCTTGCTACTGAAATGTTACTGGGGTCCGCCTATACAGTTACTACTGAATGGTTTGAGGGGTTCGCCTATACTCTTGCTACTAAAATGTTACAGGGGTTCGCCTATACTTTTGCTACTGAAAGGTTTGAGGGGTTCGCCTATACTCTTGCTACTAAAATGTTACAGGGGTCCGCCTATACTCTTGCTACAGAAATGTTACTGGGGTCCGCCTTTACAGTTGCTACAGAAATGTTACAGGGGTTCGCCTATAGTTTTGCTACAGAAATGTTACAGGGGTTCACCTATACTCTTGCTACAGAAATGTTACTGGGGTCTGCCTTTACAGTTGCTACAGAAATGTTACAGGGGTTCGCCTATAGTTTTGCTACAGAAATGTTACAGGGGTTCACCTATACTCTTGCTACAGAAATGTTACAGGGGTCTGCCTATACTCTTGCTACAGAAATGTTACAGGGGTTCGCCTGTACTCTTACTACAGAAATGTTACTGGGGTCCGCCTATACTCTTGCTACAGAAATGTTACTGGGGTCCGCCTATACAGTTACTACTGAATGGTTTGAGGGGTTCGCCTATACTCTTGCTACTAAAATGTTACAGGGGTTCGCCTATACTTTTGCTACAGGAATGTTATTGGGGTCCGCCTATACTCTTGCAATAGAAATGTTACTGGGGTCCGCCTATACTCTTGCTACAGAAATGTTGCTGTGTTTTACCTGTCTGGCACAAATACACTGACTGACTAGGGTAAAAATGTGGGCTGAGGTACTTGGCGGGGTGAAACTCTGCCATGTTTAGGCACTCTGTTTTCCTCATGTGTAATACCATCTTTAAGTTCCTTGGGCTCACCTCTGCTGTGGGTGCGCAAAGACTTCCCATTGCGGTGTTTTACCTGTCTGGCACAAATACACTGACTGACTAGGGTAGAAATGTGGGCCGAGGCCTAGGTCCTTGGCGGGGTGAAACTCTGCCATGTTTGGGCACTCTGATTTCTTCTTGTGTAATACCATCTTTGTGCACCCACAGCATAGGCGAGCCCAAGGAACTCAAAGACTTCCCATTGCAGTGTTGAGCTATCTGACACCTACACAGAATGAATTGTGTGGGGATACTTGGATTTCCCATTGCTATGTAACTCACGGCACCTTGGGTCACACAAGGTGGAGGCTGGGACTGAGCCTGACCCTGGGCCCGCTCACGTGCTTCCCACACAGAGTATTGCTGCATTGTGGAGATGTGTAGAAGTGCTGGCACCTGAGTCCCCTTTATACCCACGTTTGCTGCTCCTGACAATTTTGTGACTGAGGTGGCACGGGATTGGAATGATGATCGTACGTCAATTTATCATCAATTATCAACAGCATTGTGGGCTATCGCGCACACTTTCGAAGTGGGTCGCTGCCTTGCCCTGCCAACCCTCTGCAGTGTGTGTCTCTGGTTCCTCCTCATCGCAGACACACTTATAAATCGACATGAGGGTGGTGTGGCTATAAAGCGAGCATGTGGCATGAGGGCAGCTGAACGCAGTGCAGTGAAAATTTTGTGTGCTCTGTGGTTGCAGGGTCGTGCGGGGGGTTGGACAGCAATGCCAGCATGTAACCCAGGAGAAGAGGCAGCCATGTCACCTGCAGGCAGTGATTGCCCTTGGCTGCAGGTAATGTGGTGCTTAGCTAAGATGTGCCAACGCTTGTGCCTTGCTAATGAGGGTTTGTCCCAAGTAAATTGTTAGGAGGGTGACTGCCAGGCTCTTTCCCTTATTTTGGCTTCATAGTGGGACCTGGGGGCCTCAGATGCAGCCATGCATGCTGCCCCTGCCCTTCCCTATCCGTTTCTGTGGTGTTTCCATGACTTTCTGATGTTTTCTGGTGTTTGACAAGTCACCAGCTATGCGGAGCATCGGTCCCATACAAAAATGCTCGAGTTCCCCATTGACTTCAATGGGGTTCATTGGTCTAAATGAGCTCTCAAGCATTACGAAAAGTTCGACTCGAGCAATGAGCACCCGAGCATTTTGGTGCTCGCTCATCTCTAATAACGTCATAATATGGTTATATATTAATATGTTGCAAATCTTTTCTAATGTCTCCTCTCAATGTAGTGGCCCAGAGTTAGTGGGGCCCCTACATAATGTCATGTGTTTGTCTTGTGCAATTGTATTGTCAGTGTCTAACATCTAGTGTGCATTTGAGATGTGTATTGCACCTCTGCAGCACTGAATGGGTTAATATATGGGCTATGTCTGGAAAATGTATCATGTTGTGTGTCATGTGACTATGTTTTATATATGTATTTGCAAGTCAGTGTTAGTGTTAGAGTTAGTTGGGGTCAGTCTACAAGTCTGCCAGTGAGTAACCCCACAGACACAGGTTGGTCTGTGCATGAAGAATGGAAGAAGCTGAGTGATACCCGTCAGCTTGGCCTGGTCCTACGCTACCCAGGATGTGCAGGTGCTCCAACTAAAGCACTGAGGGAGAGAGAGAGAAGCACCTGAAGCGTGAGTGTTGACTGGTAGAGAGTAGGAGCGAAAGAGAGTCACTGGGAGTGGGTTCACACAGATAACTAGGACTGTGGATTGTCTGGATTACTCCGAGAGATTCTACCTGTCGCACCACCTTCTAGGAGCATAATTTGTGCTGAAATACTGTTATTTGTTGGAACTTTGTTGAACTTAAAGTAAACGGACATTACCGACCGTTCACGGTTTGTCCAGAAAGTTCTCCCTGTGTGTGGACTATTTATTACAGCTTCAGGATTCACCACAGGGGACACAACAGTGGCGTCACGAGTGACAAATTGCTTTACGGTAACTGCCAGTTACTTTTTTCCTGTGACCTCCACCAGCAGTAACTCGGTTAGGTCCCGAGTTACCCTCAGAGGAGGAGATGGTAGAGTCCCATGACAAGGTTTAATCTACACCGCCATCTCCTCGGCCTCGGCCTGCTTCTCAGACGCTGCACTAATATCCACTCTCCAATATGAAAACAGTACAATACCTTTACGACTTTCCTGTTGAATGATGGATATCTTTCCAGCAGAAATACTAGTTACAGGAAGATGACAGCGATCACTTTGGTACATTTTCTAAGAAGATAATTTGAAGGTGAGACAACAAATATGTCTGACTTTAATAAAAAAAAGTGTAAAAAAAAACTAAAATTCTAATATCTCTATAAGGACTTTAACTCTTCTGTTGCATTAATATATGGTCGTTTTTTTAATTTATTTTGGGTGGAAATGCACTTTAGATAGATACATAAATAAGAATGGTATTGGAAGGGCCTGAAAGCTGGGTCTTTAGCAGAGTATTAACTGAGCATCCAAGAAGTACCTTCACACTTAAAATTGTCCAGACTGAATTCCCCACAATCTACCTCTGTACAGATATACAGGAGCCACCAAACTTATTTCATATAGAATCTAGTTTTCATGGAGCCTTAGTTTCGGGATCTTCTATGAGATCAGGAAGAGACACATATGTGGCACGCTAAGGACACTACAGTTTTTTTTCGGCCTTTTTTGCAGATTTCCAATGGTTCTACAACATCCAGAGATAGGGAGCTCTAAGACGCTATTATATGTGCTATATATGCTACAAGGCTCAGTGGAATGATTACATTGAATAACCCTTAAAGTCTTAATTGTTCTACCTGTTTCATTGCACCAGGAGGGTTCTTTTAGACTGGATGATTTTCGTTTGCACCAGCGAAGACTTCGTCACCAGCTCGTTCGCTCTTGTGCAAACCTGTTTAGCCAGACAGGTTCATGGTTGACTTCTTTAACAAGAACCGTTCAGTATCGTTCAGTATTTTACATTCGTTATGTGAAACACTGAATGATTAGTGTTTAAATTGAAGGAGAAGTGAACTTGCCAACGAGAAGCACACAATTCTTGTCCGTCGTTCGGTCGTTGGCTCACTATCATTATCACTCACTTTTGCTTGCTTAAATGATTTTTTGAACTACCATTCCAACTATTAAGTTCCCTCAGTGAAAGAGTTACAGCTTGTGTGGCACCCACAAGTCAGCAGGTTCCATAAAGGGGTGTCAGTTTCAGCAGTGGTGGTGGCTACACTATTGCCCCTCTCACGTACCGCGACTGCGGGAAAATGTTGCAGTGTGAATGGTGTTCTAGTTTGGCATTGGGTGCTACCTGCGAAGTCAGGCAGGAAAAGATGGTGGTTTGTCAAGTTCGTGACACCAGTCCATATATGGGCTGAGACTAGAGATGAGCGAACGTACTCGGATAAGCACTACTCGTCCGAGTAATGTGCCTTATCCGAGTACCGCTGTACTCGTCTTGAAAGATTCGGGAGCTGCCGCTGCTGACAGGTGAGTCGCAGCGGGGAGCAGGGGAGAGCGGACGGGAGAGAAGGAGAGAAAGATCTCCCCTCCGTTCCTTCCCGCTCTCCCCTGCAGCTCCCTGCTCCGCAGCGCGTCCCGAATCTTTCAGTACGAGTACAGCGGTACTCGGATAAGGCACATTACTCGGACGAGTAGTGCTTATCCGAGTACGTTCGCTCATCTCTAGCTGAGACCCATGCTAGACAAAATAATAATAAAAATTGGAAACACAAAATAAAAAGGAAATTGTCCTTTCTCTCTGGAGTGTAGTGTGGTACTTCAGTGCAGATGTTAGTGGTGATGGGAAGGGATTCCAAGGAGGCAAGTTGAGCAGAAAAATAATGGAAGGTTTCATTTGGAGAGAGAGATCTTCACTTAGGGACTGTAACACAAGTTGCATTATGGTTACTTAGAGTAGATGATTACAATTGAACGATAAAAATACTCCTTGATCCACACCGATTTCTATTCCAGCTTTTCTCTCCCTGGGGTTGTCTATGGAGTTTCTCTTTACTCTCTCTCTATCACTCACTTTATACTCTTGACCTTTAAATTCCTCTCTCTATCTTTTTCTTAAATCAACCACTCTCTCTTGTAGTCTTTCTATACTTCCAACATGAACAAGCTTTTGGTACTCACACTTTCCTTTCCTCTTTCCCACCACACTAATTTTCTTTTCATGCTGTTTTTTCTTCTCCTCTCTCCTAGACTTTCCTACACACCCCTAAGCTCTACCCACTCTCACCTTTTATCTCCATCCTCTCACCCAACCCATGTGAAGGGCTTATCCTCCAATCATGAGGCCTCTTTCTTCCTACCACCTGACTGGAGTAGTTAGTCTGTTACTAGGTGATTGAAAACCTGAAGAGAATAGGGTGCTTTCAATCAATACGACATTGGTGAGGTAGAATATAAATGACCTTTAACACTTATAGCAATAAACACATTTAACCATGAAGTGAACATATAAGTGCTCTAGTGACCCTAATCCAGGTCACTACATCTGTAACTTACAGGAGCCCGATCCAGCTCTCAGAGTGGTGCCAACTCCCATCATTCAACTGGCCTGTTCTAAATGTTCTCATAAGATATGCTGTTTTGTATATAAAATATATGTATGTATATATTTCTTGTGTGGATCATGGCCAATAACCACGCTGAGTTGCTGTGCAGGGAGGGGGGGACAAGCTTTAGTCTAAAGTGGATGTGTTCAGACAGTCTCCGCATGGGGTATACTGACAGACTAATAGTTCTTTATCTTGATAGGAAAAACTTCAAATATAGTCCACAGAGGAAAGCAAATATCACTCACTGGCATCAGCAGGAGATATATCACACTTCCTATTCTTTGATCACAAACAAAGTTTTTCACCAAGATTTTCCTTGTTTTGCAATGATAAACAAAGTTTGTGAAGTTTCCCATGCACTATGTAAAAACGTTTTTTTTTCTGCATCTCTACATCATTCCATAATTTTGAATTGGATGCAATGGAAGAAAAAAAAATAAGAAATTAGAAAATCTAAACACAAACTGAATAAAGTCTCCCTGGGAAAAGAATCATACAAGGGCTCATACCCACTTTAGGTTGGGTATGTTTTCTATGCGATGCAAGACTGAGTGAAAACGCATGATTACGAAACCAATGATTTCCAATGGATTCATACTCATTTGCGAAGTGTTCACTCAAGGCTTGCAGCGCTAAGAAAAATCTGAGTTAGAGCCCCTTGTTTCCAACGGGCCGGTGGCAGCAGCGCTGGCCCCATTGAAAACATAGGGAGTACATTGTGCTTCCCTGTGACAGCTGTGACAGCTGTGAAAGCTATGCCCGGGGATTCCGTCATCCCCAGCTGTGGCAGAGGTCCACGATGCTATCCTATTGCTTTCAATGGGGCCAGCGCTGCTGCCGCCCCACTGAAAGCAACGGGATGAAGGCATGCCCTGGAGCAACAATTTTTTTTTTTTGGGGGGGGGGGGGGGGGGACCCTACCTTGAAAATCATCCCTAGCTGTAAAATAGGTTAAAAAAATTAACTAACCTAAAAGAGCTGTCCGGCTCTTTACTTCATCCCCGGCAGTATTCTTTTGTCTTCTGGTGGCCGGGGATTGAAAAATCTGTGCCTCCAGAAAGCGCTGCCTCTGATTGGCTGAGCGCTGTGACCAATCAGAGGCAGTGCTCAGCCATCTTAAATTGTTTAGGACCCCTCATGGCGCCAAAACAGATATTTGTTCGTTTTAATGAATTTTATGTGACAATCGTTCCCTCAAAATGGCCCTTAAATTGATGTTGATTCACAGGACTAGTCCTGTAATTGAATTGAACATCAGAATTGGCAGGTCCACCACAGGTAAGATCAGGTTTATACTAAGCACATGTGACAGTGAGTCAAAGAGTCAAGAGACTTTGAAGATCAATGAAATTCGATGTGTAAAGTCTTTGCATTTTTTTTTAAATTGTTCCCTTCATTTACGAGCAGTGTATTTGTGTATGAAACTAATTATGTTTTTTTTATGCCTGCATAAAATGAACAACGAACGGAAAGCAAACGATTATAATTATCGTTTATCGTTCTGTCATTGGCTCACGTTTAGAATGAACAATTATCGTTCAGTTTCACTCATACTATTTTTTTTAACAATAATTATTCCTAAGATGTTAAAGGGGTTGTCCCGCGCCGAAACGGGGTTTTTTTTTTTCAACCCCCCCCCCGTTCGGCGCGAGACAACCCCGATGCAGGGAAGTAAAGAAAGTTTACCGGAGCGCTTACCTTAATCCCCGCGCTCCGGTGACTTCAATACTTACCGCTGAAGATGGCCGCCGGGATCCTCTGTCTCCGTGGACCGCAGCTCTTCTGTGCGGTCCATTGCCGATTCCAGCCTCCTGATTGGCTGGAATCGGCACGTGACGGGGCGGAGCTACACGGAGCCGCTCTCTGGCACGAGCGGCTCCATAGAAGACTGCAGAAGACCCGGACTGCGCAAGCGCGGCTAATTTGGCCATCGGAGGGCGAAAATTAGTCGGCAACCATGGAGACGAGGACGCTAGCAACGGAACAGGTAAGTGAAAAACTTTTTATAACTTCTGTATGGCTCATAATTAATGCACAATGTATATTACAAAGTGCATTATTATGGCCATACAGAAGTGTATAGACCCACTTGCTGCCGCGGGACAACCCCTTTAAGGTGCATTTAGACACAAAGATGATCGCTCAAAAGATAGCTTTTGAGCGATCATTTTGCATAATCTACTAATCGGTACTAATGCCTATTAGTACCAATTAGTAGCATGTGAGCTGCCGGGAGCTGAATAAATTCTCTTTGTTCTGCTGGCGGAGCTGACAGCTGAAAACAGCTGAGACAATGCGATCAGCTGTTACCAGCGCTCCTGGGGGAGAGCACAGCATGCGGTTCTGCTTAACAGCTGTTCTGCTGAACGGCGGATTGCAAGCCAAACTGAAATCCAATTTTTGGCAGAAAACTGAAAGATGGGCACATTTACACGCAACGATTATTGCTCAAAACATGGCTTTTGAGCGAATTTTGAGCAAGAATCGTTGTGTCTAAATGGGCCTTTATACATTAGGAGAGTTTCCACAAATAAAGACCAAGCATGGTGTGAAAAGAGTTTAATTGTATGCAGAAAGCTCCTAAGCTTTGCCTAAGAGCAGCTTTAGCCAGACAGACATTTGTCATAAGTGAGTGGCTCAAAGCAATCAGATCGTCTTAATAAAATCTTTGAAAATTATTAGCTGTGATTTGCTTGATAAGGCTGGTTTAGATGGGATGAGTGTCAGGCAAATGATGCCCGACACTCATCCATGCACATACTAGCTCTCGTGCACCTGCATGGGAGCTAGTATCGTTAGCTCTCAATGGGGCGGCCACTATTTAAACTGAATGATGAGCGATGAACTGATCGTCCATTGTTTATGCTGCATAAACGAGGGACGATCAGCTGATCACTCCTCGTTCAGTGTAAGTAGCGGCTGTTCAGTATTGAACAGCCACTGTGTTATGTCAATGGAGAGGGGCGGGGAAGCAAGAGGAGGGAAATCTTCTACGGACTTAGGAGTCTACTAGTGATCCCTTTGGGTTCCGGAGCGCAGGGATTTTTTCATTGTTTGTACTACTATACTTCCATTGTACGGCCTGGTTTGGGCTGCATCCTGAGGACAGCTCTCTAGACATCTGGATCAAGAACCCAGGGTGGTTGAAAAGTTATCGCGTATATCGGGTGCCGGTAGATTCTTATTCCTGAGAATTCCACTGGGCACCAGGTAAGTACTTACCATTACTCACTGTTTTCACCTGCATTTACTAGATGATGAGGCACTGATAAGAAAATGGTTACGCAAGTTTTAGAAAACAGTTGTAAATTTACACAACTTTACAGATCCTTTTCACAAAGATGACTATGACTAACTAGAAGTAACAATGACAATAATACAGTAATGCACTCCGGTGAGAGAATAAACAGTACTTCAACAACTAGTAATAACCCAATAAATGTGGCCTGTCACACACAGTCTGCAAATTACATTAACAAGCTTCACAATGGGCAAATTCCAAACGACATTATGCCAATAGTTTCTTGACAAAATGTCCCATGATTCCAGCTAGATGCTATTAAACTCAGTCTTGTATTTCAGCAGGTCATGATTTTCTGCAGTCAAAGCAGAAGTCCTGAAACACTTTGGGCCAAAGTGTAAGTCTATATTACATTGCTTTCAGTTTGTGCACTGTTTGGTGTTTTATGAGGCCTTCCTCACTTACTGTACTGATAAAGGAGTGCTCCAGATTGTGCTCCAGCTGTCTCATTGACACTCTTCTGTGCTCTCAATCTCCACAGGGGAAATTTCTGAAGAATCTGGATGTTTCTTTCCACACGGTGACAGAGGGAGTAACTCTTTTTCAGCTGCAGCTGATGCTTCTCATTTGGATGATCCTTGAAGCTTGCATAATATTGCACCTCTTACACATGTATTGCTTTTGTGATCCTTGCTTTGTACACACAGCAGTATCAATAGCTCCTCTGTGCTGCTGTCTTGATTCTGCTTGTGACCTCAAAGCTGCTCCTGTAGTACACAGCTCCTCATTTGCTGCAAATTATCCTGCTATAATGCACAAATTCCAGATTTTTTTACCCCTCTGTTCAGGCACATTCTGGAAGGAGGTGGGGCCAATCCCTATTCATCGCTATTGATGGGGTTGTCCCAAGGTGCTGACACGCTAGCCTTGTCACTGCTGACCTCAGTATACACTGTCTGCTCTCTGCTGTTGCTCAGGCTGTGGATCAACTCAAAATAATGGCTAAGGCTAACTTCACACAGGCATGTGCGATATCGGGCCGTGAATCCCGCCCCGATATTGCGCTGGCCAACATGTGATTTTTATATCAAAACCACCTCTCATCACCTTGGAGTGTCTCCCATTGTTTTCAATGGTAAGACCTCATATTATAGTGCACTCGTGTGCATCTAACACGTGATGCGATGCTGCTGCCGGCCCTATTGAAAGCAATGGGTGATGCACGGCCACACCGAAAGATAAGGCATGCAGACATTTTTTCCTGCATTGCATCGTGGTGTGATATGGGGGAAAAAAATCACTCATGTGTATGACCCCATTCAAAAGAATGGAATTTATATTCGTGCATCTCGCAGCGCGAGAATCTCATCCATGTGAAGCTGGTCTCACAACACCCTGCATCTGCCCCATTGTCACCTCTCTCCCTTGCTGTTTCCTGGACTGAGTGGTGCAGGCAGGCCAAGTTCCGCCCATCACTTGAGACACTGTACCAGCGACTAAGCCACGGAACACAAAGAGGAGTGCAGCGGCGTTGTCCCCTTACATAAAAAGTCATGTTTTTCTGATTTTGAAAAACCGCTTTCAAAAATGCCGGAGCTAAAAATTATATTGTGATGAAAGGTGAACAAGTGACTTTAGTGTGCATTTATGTAGTATTGTAGGACCCTTTGAGTTCCATTCTTCATCTTCAATAATAATGTATCTGAATGTATTGTATGGCTGGAACCTCAGCAGAAAATTGACCAAGTATATAAATATTTACCCTGTCTGACTGCTTAGTGTGGGTGATGTAAGCCCATTTGTTTGTCTGCTATCAAGAGTCAGAGTATTAATCCTAGCGATCGATACAAAGCTCAGTATTTCCTAACACTACAGTGTCGATGAGCTCTTCAATATGCCATAAAGGGAGTATTTTTGCTACTGAAGTACTTATGTTCCGTGATATGGGGCATGAGTTCCCCTTTGTGTGTTAAGCCTGAAATGTACTAATAGATCATGTGCTAGATCCTATATGAGTGTTCAGTATGTCACTTGAATCATACGTTGTACAACAAAGGTCATAACGTGTAACTTATCTTAATGGGGAAGTAAGTTCAGGGCTCAGAGCCAGACTGTGGCAGCAGTTCAATTAGCTGGGTCACTTGCCTGGAACAATGTTATATCTGAGTACCTAATATTTGTAAATTTGGCAATGGTGTTATTTGCATGCAGTGATCATGAGGTCACAGTGGGCTCTGGTGACCCACAATGTGTTTTTAATGTACATACAACCTAGACAAACAGTTGTAACTTAACCCTTCAATCATCTTGGTACATCAACAGATCTTGTGCAGAGACACATTTGAAATAAAAAGTAAGTGAACCCTTTGGAATTGCCTGCATTTCTGTATTGATTACTAGAAAAATGTGCACAATTAGAGACAAACACAATCTAGCTAAACTAATAACACAGAAACTGTTGTGCCAGTCATGTCTTTTATTGAGCCATTAGGTAAACATCCACAGTGTAGAGAGAAAAAGTAAATGAACCATTGAATTTGAGTATAAACCCTTTAGAAGCAATCACCTCTGTCAATATTTAATGCCACTGCAGATTTACACAGCGTTCAGGAAATATTTTGGACTATTTTCCCCTGCAAATGTTTTTTAGTGCATCAGTATTTCTGGGATGCCTTGCCTGCACACCCTTCTTGAGGTCCAGCCACAGCATCTCTGTAGGGTTAAGATCATGTGTCAGACTTGACCATTCCAAAACAAAAATCTTATTTTTCAACCATTCTTTAGTTGACTTATTGTGTGCTTTGGGACATTGTCTTGTTGCATCATCCCATATCTCTTCACCTTGAGGTCATGGACTGTTGGTCTAACATTCTCCCACCATAAGATGTTTTGATACACCTTAAAATTCATTATTCCCTCAATGATCTCTATGCATCCAGGCTCTAAGGCAACAAAATAGCCCTGAACCATGATACTTTCTCCACTATGCTTCTGTGATGAGGTTTTGTTATTTGTATTCAGTGTTTCTTTCCTCCTAGTATTGTGAATTTGTGTTAAAAAGATCCACTTTTCACCTAACACTTCATCAAAATTTTCCCCCAAAGCATTGTGGAACATCCAGGTGATCAAGCAAACCTATTTTTCTAAATGCAGGGGCTTCCTTTATGGTGTCTTTTGATGAACAACATTCTTGTTCAGTGTTGTTCTAATATTGGACACAAGAATAGTTCCTAGTATGTAAAGTCTTCTGTGATGTTTTGCTGCTACCCTTGGTTTTTTTTTTTACCTCTTTAAGGATTGTCCATTGTGCTTTTGGAGTGATTTTAACAGGTTGCCCACTGCTAGGGAGAGTACAAACTGTCCTGAAATTTCTCCATTTGTACATTTATTTGTCTAATTGTAGAATGATGTATACCCAGATCTCTAGCAACGCGTTTTTACTCTTTCCCACTGAGATCTTCTGAAAATTGTTGTTCCGAAAGAGCTGTCTGTGTATGGAGTCTGGCTTGGTTTTCATTTACCAGTCATTGTTATGTGTAAAGTGACTTGCAGGAATGCTGCCTTCCAATAGAAGGCGCTGCAGAGGAATTCTTCCATCTTCCTTATTTGACAGCAATACATACAATAAAGATGCTAGATGAGAGGGAGAGTTTTGCTAGAAGCATAGCGATTCAAATTGTGTAGGGTCCCTTTATAGAATGGAGACATGTCCCAATTTCATAAGCAGCTGGATAGTTCGGTATACTGCAACCATGCCTTTCCCAAAGACTCCATAGATCACAGACCCAAAATCCCACTCGTTCCAAAGTGTCTTATCTGAGCATCTGAATAGTGTAAAATACCTTTCATGTGAGACACCTTCATACCCACAGGAATGGCTGGATTGTTGAACTTAGGGATTAGTGGGGCAGGTTATGAAGACAGACCCAAAACACTAGTATGGCTATCCCAGAAACTGAGAATTTGAGAGGTAATAAAGGGAGAGAGTAACAATGTAGTAATAAGTGATTCTGAGAGGAGCCCAAAAACTCAAACGTCATTTGTACCCACTGTTTCTCCTTACTATGCTGAAACTAATGTGAGATATAACAGAGTCTCACTGCCTTATGGTACCTGGATTTGTCACAAAGGCCTCTCCTCAGTTTCGACTTAATGAGGTGATTGCAACCCAACCTGGAAATGCTGCCTGCCCATACAAAATCCATGAATTTAAGCGATTTAAAAAAGTGGTTAGGGATATGGATAGAAAATGTCTGAAATACATGCGTAATACATGGGAGGACATTCATCTTGAACAATTGTAATCTTCCTAGCCAAGAGAGCGGAAGCTTCTGCCATTTATAGAGATCTGACATAATGATTTCCAACATTGGGGTGAAAATTGAGGTGTAATAGATTCTCCAAATGGACAATTTCTGTCATTTCGATTGTGCCAATTGTGTGTGCTGGAGCCCAGAGGCGTAACTTGAAGCTCCCGGGCCCCGATGCAAAACTTGTAACAGGGCCCCCAACTATAATGCTTTACTCATAGTACTGGGTTGACTATATAGAGAAGAGAGGCCTTATGGGCCCCCTAAGGCTCCTGGGCCCAGGTGCAACCGCATCCCCTGCATCCTCTATAGTTACGTCCCTGCTGGAGCCCACTTAAAAGAGAAGGATGTCTGGAGTCTTTCTGTTTCCTCTCTACTCATTGATACATTCAATACCTTTATGTGAGTAATCCTTTAAGTTACAGGTTACATTATGATTCTTGGCATTCTTTATTGACAAGACGTTTCCGTCCACTGGATTCACTGTCACTGGATGTCTTTTCTTGATCACACCACTTTTGGTATACACAAGAAAATCCCATAGGGTTGGCAGTGAAATCCCGGCTAGTCTAGCACCGATGACCCGGCCTCGGATGAAGTTGCTCAGGTTGCTCGATTTTCCCATCTTATGTAAATTCACAATTAAACTGATCCGTGAAAAACTTGTCACTTTATTTTATGATGGACTCTCGTGTCTAATTTCCATACAGGGAAGCTCCAATTAGGGGTTCTGCAGATGGACGTATTTGCGGGTATTTTTGCACATGCCAAATATACACATACATTAAGCAGAGAATAGAACCCATTGATATCAATGGGCTCTTTCACATGAACGATTTTTTTTCACGCATATTTTGGTTGTGCGCAAAAAAATAGGACCGGATCTATCTTTCTGCGTATTTGTGCAGGAAAGAACCCCATATAAATCTATGGGAAGTGCGCAAATGAGCAATACGCTGCACAATTCTGTGAAAAAGAGAACACATCTGGACCTCATTAAGGTAAATAGCCTTTTAAATCAGGACAGGGGGGGGTGTTGTGTGCGCATATGAACAGGTACTACGTGCACATAAAAGAACAGTACAATGCGCCGATACTCGGACAAATCAACCTCGTTCACTGCGCAAATGCATTGTGCCAAGTCAAGCGTATTTGCGCAGAAGCTAGTCTGAAGAAGCCCCTATGAATGGTCTGAGGTCTAATAATGTAGCCACTCAGTGTACATGTATCACACACATCTCCTCTCCATAGCGGTTTTATGTTGTGCTCTGCAGTGCGAATTCACATCACTTCTATCACAATGAAAAACAATAGCTACGAATTTCAACATTATTCATTTATTTTCACTTCTCCATTTTAAAACTTGTGATGTACAGACACGTTGTACTCAATAGCGATATTTCCTCTGATCATATGTTTGTATGCCATCTATTCGATACTTTTCTGCTCATATATTATGTGAGAAACACTTGAAACATGTAAATTAGAGATGAGCGAGCGTACTCGTCCGAGCTTGATACTCGTTCGAGTATTAGCGTGTTTGAGATGCTCGTTACTCGTGACGAGTACCACGCGATGTTCGAGTTACTTTCACTTTCATCTCTGAGATGTTAGCCAGCTTTTCTGGCCAATAGAAAGACAGGGAAGGCATTACAACTTCCCCCTGCGACGTTCAAGCCCTATACCACCCCCCTGCAGTGAGTGGCTGGCGAGATCAGGTGTCACCCGAGTATATAAATCGGCCCCTCCCGCAGCTCACCACAGATGCATTCTGACAGAGATCAGGGAAAGTGCTGCTGATGCCGGAGCTGCTATAGGGAGAGCGTTAGGAGTTATTTTAGGCTTCAAGAACCCCAACGGTCCTTCTTAGGGCCACATCTAACCATGTGCAGTAGTGTGGAGGCTGCTTTTTGCAGTGTTGCACTTTTTTTTTTTTTGTATATCGGCCGTGCAGAGCATTGTGTCCTGCAGTAATTTTACATTGTCCAGGGCCAGTAGTGGTGTGGCAGGGACAGAAGACATATTTAGTTTATATAGGCAGTGGGCCTTTCCAAAAACATTTGGGAAAAAAAATCTATTTGGGCTGCCTGTGACCGTCCTCTGTGTACTGGGTCTCTGCTGGGGGTAGTTGCCCTAATTCATACGCAGCCAGCTAAGTGTTACAGCAGGCTTGCGCTAAATTCTTTCCTGCCTCTGTGTTGCCTCTTACATCACCGCTGTATTCCTGTCCACAGTGAAACAGTCTGCAGTAATTTTACATTGTCCAGGGCCAGTAGTGGTGGGGCAGGGACAGAAGACATATTTAGTGTATATAGGCAGTGGGCCTTTCCAAAAACATTTGGGGAAAAAAATCTATTTGGGCTGCCTGTGACCGTCCTCTGTGTACTGGGTCTCTGCTGGGGGTAGTTGTCCTAATTCATACGCAGCCAGCTAAGTGTTACAGCAGGCTTGCGCAAAATTCTTTCCTGCCTCTGTGTTGCCTCTTACATCACCGCTGTATTCCTGTCCACAGTGAAACAGTCTGCAGTAATTTTACATTGTCCAGGGCCAGTAGTGGTGAGGCAGGGACAGAAGACATATTTAGTGTATATAGGCAGTGGGCCTTTCCAAAAACATTTGGGGAAAAAAATCTATTTGGGCTGCCTGTGACCATCCTCTGTGTACTGGGTCTCTGCTGGGGGTAGTTGTCCTAATTCATGCGCAGCCAGCTAAGTGTTACAGCAGGCTTGCGCAAAATTCTTTCCTGCCTCTGCTGTGCGTTCCGTAAGCGAAGTCAGCCTCCAACCACAGGCCAATAAGCGGCACATTTAATTACAGCGTCCTGTTTCTGCACTACTGGTAATACACCATGCTGAGGGGTAGGGGTAGGCCTAGAGGACGTGGACGCGGCCGAGGACGCGGAGGCCCAAGTCAGGGTGTGGGCACAGGCCGAGCTCCTGATCCAGGTGTATCGCAGCCGACTGCTGCGGGATTAGGAGAGAGGCACGTTTCTGGCGTCCCCACATTCATCTCACAATTAATGGGTCCACGCGGTAGACCTTTATTAGAAGGTCTAATGAGCAGTGTGAGCAGGTCCTGTCGTGGATGCCAGAAAGTGCATCCAGCAATCTATCGACCACCCAGAGTTCTGCACCGTCCACTGCTGCAACTCTGAATCCTCTGGCTGCTGCTCCTCCTTCCTCCCAGCCTCCTCACTCCATTACAATGACACATTCTGAGGAGCAGGCAGACTCCCAGGAACTGTTCCCGGGCCCCTGCCCAGAATGGCCAGCAATGGTTCCTCTCCCACCGGAGGAGTTTGTCGTGACCGATGCCCAAGGACCTTGTCCTAACCTTTGGAAAGTTCCCGGGGTCCGGGGGATGAGGCTGGGGACTTCCGGCAACTGTCTCAAGAGCTTTCAGTGGGTGAGGAGGACGATGACGATGAGACACAGTTGTCTATCACTCAGGTAGTAGTAATTGGAGTAAGTCCGAGGGAGGAGCGCACAGAGGATTCGGAGGAAGAGCAGCAGGACGATGAGGTGACTGACCCCACCTGGTTTGCTACGCCTACTGAGGACAGGTCTTCAGAGGGGGAGGCAAGTGCAGCAGCAGGGCAGGTTGGAAGAGGCAGTGCGGTGGCCAGGGGTAGAGGCAGGGCCAGACCGAATAATCCACCAACTGTTTCCCAAAGCGCCCCCTCGTGCCATGCCACCCTGCAGAGGCCGAGGTGCTCAAAGGTCTGGCAGTTTTTCATTGAGAGTGCAGATGACCGACGAACAGTGGTGTGCAACCTTTCTCGCGCCAAGATCAGCCGGGGAGCCACCACCACCAGCCTCACCACCACCAGCATGCGCAGACATATGATGGCCAAGTACCCCACAAGGTGGGACGAAGGCTGTTCACCGCCTCCGGTTTGCACCGCTGCCTCTCCCCCTGTGCCCCAACCTGCCACTGAGATCCAACCCCCCTCTCAGGACACAGGCACTACCGTCTCCTGGCCTGCACCCACACCCTCACCTCCGCTGTGCTCGGCCCCATCCACCAATGTCTCTCAGCGCACCGTCCAGCCGTCGCTAGCGCAAGTGTTGGAGCGCAAGCGCAAGTACGCCGCCGCGCACCCGCACGCTCAAGTGTTAAACGTCCACATAGCCAATCAGCCTGGAGATGCTGCCGTATAGGGTTGTGGAAACGGAGGCTTTCAAAGGTATGATGGCGGCGGCGGCCCCGTGCTACTCAGTTCCCAGTCGCCACTACTTTTCCCGATGTGCCGTCCCAGCCCTGCATGACCACGTCTCCCGCAACATTGTACGCGCCCTCACCAACGCGGTTACTGCCAAGGTCCACTTAACAACGGACACGTGGACAAGCACAGGCGGGCAGGGCCACTATATCTCCCTGACGGCACATTGGGTGAATTTAGTGGAGGCTGGGACAGAGTCAGAGCCTGGGACCGCTCACGTCCTACCCACCCCCAGAATTGCGGGCCCCAGCTCGGTGGTGGTATCTGCGGCGGTGTATGCTTCCTCCACTAAACCACCCTCCTCCTCCTCCTCCTACGCAACCTCTGTCACGCAATCAAGATGTGTCAGCAGCAGCACGTCGCCAGCAGTCGGTGTCGCGCGGCGTGGCAGCACAGCGGTGGGCAAGCGTCAGCAGGCCGTGCTGAAACTACTCAGTTTAGGAGAGAAGAGGCACACGGCCCACGAACTGCTGCAGAGTCTGACAGAGCAGACCGACCGCTGGCTTGCGCCGCTGAGCCTCCAACCGGGCATGGTCGTGTGTGACAACGGCCGTAACCTGGTGGCGGCTCTGCAGCTCGGCAGCCTCACGCACGTGCCATGCCTGGCCCACGTCTTTAATTTGGTGGTTCAGCGCTTTCTGAAAATCTACCCACGCTTATCAGACCTGCTCGGAAAGGTGTGCCGGCTCTGCGCACATTTCCGCAAGTCCTACACGGACGCTGCCACCCTGCGCACCCTGCAACATCGGTTTCATCTGCCAGTGCACCGACTGCTGTGCGACGTGCCCACACGGTGGAACTCTACGCTCCACATGTTGGCCAGGCTCTATGAGCAGCGTAGAGCTATAGTGGAATACCAACTCCAACATGGGCCGCGCAGTGGGAGTCAGCCTCCTCAATTCTTTACAGAAGAGTGGGCCTGGTTGGCAGACATCTGCCAGGTCCTTCGAAACTTTGAGGAGTCTACCCAGATGGTGAGCGGCGATGCTGAAATCATTAGCGTCACCATTCCTCTGCTATGCCTCTTGAGAAGTTCCCTGCAAAGCATAAAGGCAGACACTTTGCGCTCGGAAACAGAGGCGGGGGAAGACAGTATGTCGCTGGATAGTCAGAGCACCCTCCTGTCTATATCTCAGCGCGTTGAGGAGGAGGAGGAGGAGCATGAGGAGGAGGGGGAAGAGACAGCTTGGCCCACTGCTGAGGGTACCCATGCTGCTTGCCTGTCATCCTTTCAGCGTGTATGGCCGGAGGAAGAGGAGGAGGATCCTGAAAGTGATCTTCCTAGTGAGGACAGCCATATGTAGCGTCCAGGTACCCTGGCACACATGGCTGACTTCATGTTAGGATGCCTTTCTCGTGATGCTCGCGTTACACGCATTCTGGCCACTACGGATTACTGGGTGTACACACTGCTCGACCCACGGTATAAGGAGAACCTTTCCACTCTCATACCCGAAGAGGAAAGGGGTTCGAGAGTGATGCTATACCACAGGACTCTGGCGGACAAACTGATGGTAAAATTCCCATCCGACAGCGCTAGTGGCCCAAGGCGCAGTTCTGAGGGCCAGGTAGCAGGGGAGGCGCAGAGATCAGGCAGCATGTACAGCACAGGCAGGGGAACACTCTCTAAGGCCTTTGACAGCTTTCTGGCTCCCCAGCAAGACTGTGTCACCGCTCCCCAGTCAAGGCTGAGTCGGCGGGAGCACTGTAAAAGGATGGTGAGGGAGTACGTAGCCGATCGCACGACTGTCCTCCGTGACGCCTCTACCCCGTACAACTACTGGGTGTCGAAGCTGGACACGTGGCCTGAACTCGCGCTGTATGCCCTGGAGGTGCTTGCTTGTCTTGCGGCTAGCGTCTTGTCAGAGAGGGTGTTTAGTGCGGCTGGGGGAATCATCACGGATAAGCGTACCCGCCTGTCAACCGACAGTGCCAACAGGCTTACACTCATCAAGATGAACAAAGCCTGGATTTCCCCAGGCTTCTCTTGTCCACCAGCGGACAGCAGCGATACCTAAACAATACGTAGGCTGCACCCGCGGATGGAAACATTGTTCTCTATCACCATCAAAAGCGGGGACCTTTTAGCTTCTTCAATCTGTGTATAATATTCATCCTCCTCCTCCTGCTCCTCCTCCTGAAACCTGACGTAATCACGCCGAACGGGCAATTTTTCTTAGGCCCACAAGGCTCAGTCATATAATTTTTGTAAACAATTTTTATACGTTTCAATGCTCATTAAAGCGTTGAAACTTTCACCTGAACCAATTTTTATTTTAACTGGGCTGCCTCCAAGCCTAGTTACAAATTAAGTCACATTAACCAAAGCGATTAATGGGTTTCACCTGCCCTCTTGGTTGGGCATGGGCAATTTTTCTGACGTACATTAGTACTGTTGGTACACCAATTTTTTGGGGCCCTCGCCTACAGTGTAATCCAATTAATTTTTTGCCCACCTGCATTAAAGCTGACGTTACATCAGCTGTGTTGGGCACTGCAATGGGATATATTTATGTACCGCCGGTGGGTTCCAGGGAGCCACCCATGCTGTGGGTCCACAGGGAGTTGTAACTGGATGTGTCTACTTCTAAAGAACCCCAGTCTGACTGTGGCATGCAGTGTGGGCCGAAGCCCACCTGCATTAAACAGGATATTACCTCAGCTGTAATGGGCAATGCAATGGGATATATTTATGTACCGCCGGTGGCTTCCTGGCACCCACCCATGCTGTGGGTCCACAGGGAGTTGTAACTGCATGTGTCCACTTCTAAAGAACCCCAGTGTGACTGGGGCATGCAATGTGGGCCGAAGCCCACCTGCATTTAATCGGACGTTACCTCAGCTGTGATGGGCACTGCAATGGGATACATTTATGTACAGCCGGTGGGTTCCAGGGAGCCACCCATGCTGTGGGTGCACACGGAATTCCCATTGCGGAGTTGTACCTGCCTGTGACTATTTATAAAAAAACGCGGTCTGACTGGGGCATGCAGACTCCTTGACAGAATGAATAGTGTGTGGCACATAGGTTCCCCATTGCTATGCCCACGTGTGCAGCTCCTGATGGCGGTGGCACAGGATTATATTTCTCATTGCTTCTGTACAGCATTGTGGGCTATCGCCCCGCCCCTTTTAAAGAGGGTCGCTGCCTAGCCGTGCCAACCCTCTGCAGTGTGTGCCTGCTGTTCCTCGTCATGGCAGACGCACTTATAAATAGACATGAGGGTGGTGTGGCATGAGTGCAGCTGAAGGCTGCTGTCAGGACTCGGGGTCCGGGAAACTGGAGATCCCTGAAAATACCCGCAACCCCTGTCCCTACCTACTTGCCCCCCTGGGCTAAGCCCCAGGGCGACAACTGGGCGACGGTCCCTACACTCACTAAGGAAGGGGGAGACGGGGACTAACGAACAGACAGGCACTGGAACAAACAACAGCAAGGAGAGTCAGACAATCCGGGTCAGCAACAAGATGGTACGCGGTACAAGAGGGTCAGGCAAAGGCAACGTCAGGTCCAAAGGCAGAGGGTCAGTAACAGGAGTCAGGAGTCAGAACAATGCAGTACGCTGGTGTAGCAGGAAATCCAAAACTAACACTGGCACTGGTCAGGAGACACCAGCAGGTTTAAATGCTGTTAGAGCTCCCGCCCTAGCAGCTGATTGGGGCGGGGAGCCTGACAGCAGCTGAGTGCACCCAGCAGCACTGGGGAACCCGCCCCCAGCCCTGCAGGAGGCAGGACAGGAGACACACGTTAGGTTGCCAGGATACCTAGGACGCGACGCGGGGCAACACCCACCGCGTCCCTAGCAACCCGGCGGCGAGGCGGAGCCCGGCGGCCAGGGGAGGTGACGAGGACCGGGGCTCCCCTGCGTCGCACAGCGGCCGCACGTGTGATCAGACCGGCGGTGCGGGTACGACGGACCCGCGAACCGCCAGTCCTTACAGTACCCCCCCTTCTACGGGGGGACACAGGACCCCCACGGCCCGGAGCAAGCTTGAGGGGAAAGGCTCTGTGGAACCGTCGGACCAATAGGGGTGCATGTACGTCCCGGGCAGGAATCCATGTACGGTCCTCAGGGCCGAAACCCTTCCAATGTACAAGGTATTGCAAACTACCTCTCACACGCCGAGCATCAATCAAACGCTCTACCTCATACTCCAGTTCCCCCTGTACAAGAGTAGGAGCGGGCGGGCTCTGGGCGGGCAGAACTGGTGTTACATATTTTTTCAGCAGCCCCTTATGGAAGACGTCATGAATCTTCCACGACTGCGGAAGAGATAATCTGTACGCCACAGGATTGACCACCTGGGAGATGGTGAACGGACCAACAAAGCGGGGAGCCAGCTTTAGGGATGGAACCTTGAGTCTCAAATTTTTTGAGGCCAGCAATACCTGCTCCCCAACCACGAACGGTGCGGAGATCGTGCGTCTTTTATTAGTTTGACCAAGCAGTTTATCCTGGGAACCCTGAAGGTTCTTACGAACCTGGGCCCAAACTGTGCACAGTTCATTAATGGCAGAGTCCACAGACGGTGTGTCAGAGACTGAGGGCGCAGAAAAAGAAAATAGAGGATGGAAACCATAATTACAAAAGAACGGCGACACATGAGAAGACAAATTTACATGGTTGTTAATGGCAAACTCAGCGAGAGGTAGGAAGGTAACCCACAGATGTTGATTGTCCGAAACGAACAGTCGCAGGTATTGGATTAATTCTTGATTCATCCTCTCAGTTTGCCCATTCGACTCGGGATGGAAGGCAGACGAAAAGGACAGACCAATATTCAATTTCCTGCAGAAAGCTCGCCAGAAGCGAGCGACAAACTGTACACCTCTATCTGAGACAACATCTTCAGGAACCCCATGCAACCGCACCACCTCCTTAATAAACATGTCAGATAACAGTTTGGCGTTAGGTAGCTTGCTCAGAGGAACAAAATGTGCCATTTTGGAGAACCGATCTACAATGACCCAAATGACCGTATTCCCCTGTGACGGCGGCAAATCTGTGATGAAGTCCATGGACAGATGTGTCCAGGGCCTGGACGGAATGGGCAAGGGAAGAAGAGGCCCCTCAGGACGTCTCCTGACACTCTTCCCCCTGGTGCACACCGGACAAGCAGTGACAAAAGCCCGAACATCCCTACTCATATGAGGCCACCAATAAGTTCTGGAAAGTAATTCCTGAGTTCCCCGGATACCGGGGTGACCAGCAAGGACTGAGGCATGCGTCTCTTCTAACACCTTCAACCTTAATGGTAAAGGAACAAAGAGTTTGCCTTCTGGAAGTGCTTCAGGGGCTGATTGCTGTGCATCCTGAATTAGCGGTGAGAGGTCAGAGGAGACAGCTGCGAGAACCACCCCAGGGGAAAGGATAGTCTCAGGTTCCGACTCAGGAGGTCCCGGAATACCAAAACTCCTAGATAGGGCATCTGCCTTCACATTCTTGGAACCGGGTCGGTAAGTAACCAGGAAATTAAAACGGGAAAAGAAAAGAGCCCAACGAGCTTGTCGAGCATTCAACCTTTTAGCAGAATCTAAATATACAATGTTCTTATGGTCTGTGAGTACCATGATCTGATGGGGTGCTCCCTCAAAAAAATGCCTCCACTCCTCGAACGCCCATTTTATAGCAAGTAACTCACGATTGCCTATATCATAATTCTGTTCGGTTGGGGAAAATTTTCTAGAAAAGTAAGCGCATGGTCTAAGATTTGTGAGTGTAGACGGCCCCTGAGAAAGTACCGCCCCTACTCCAAGCTCAGAGGCATCCACCTCCACCACAAACGGGCACGACAGGTCTGGTTGGACAAAAACGGGTGCGGAGGAAAAGGCAGCTTTCAAGGTAGCGAAGGCCGCCAGCGCATCTGGAGACCAGGTACTCACATCTGCCCCTTTCCGGGTGAGATCCGTTAAGGGTTTAGCCACTACAGAAAAGTTCTTGATGAACTTCCGATAATAATTAGCGAAGCCCAAGAAGCGCTGGAGGGCCTTTAGAGTGATGGGTTGGGCCCACTCAGTGATGGCTTTCACCTTCCCCGGATCCATCTGGATATCCCATGGAGTAATGATATACCCTAAAAAGGATATCTTCTGCACCCCAAAAACACATTTTTCAATCTTAGCAAACAGCTGGTTAGCCCTGAGTCGAGTCAGGACCATTTGAACATGTACCTGGTGTGTCTTCCAGTCGGGGGAAAAAATCAGAATATCATCTAGATACACTACGACGAACACCCCCATGATGTCCTGAAAAACTGAGTTCATGAAACCTTGAAATACAGCAGGGGCGTTACACAACCCAAAAGGCATGACCAGGTACTCAAAGTGACCGAGGGGCGTATTGAATGCCGTCTTCCACTCATCCCCCTCCTGAATACGAATGAGGTTGTAAGCTCCCCTTAGGTCGAGTTTAGAGAACCACTGGGCACCGGTGACCTGGTTGAGGAGGTCTGGGATGAGCGGAAGGGCGTACTGGTTCCTGACAGTGATTTTGTTTAGCTCCCTGTAATCAATACAGGGTCTGAGACCCCCATCCTTTTTCTCCACAAAGAAGAAACCAGCCCCTACTGGAGACTCGGAGGGTCGGATGTGCCCCCGGGACAAACTATCCTGGATATAGTCCTTCATCGATTCCCTCTCCGGAACCGTAACATTATAGATGCGACCTTTAGGAAGTTTGGCCCCCGGAATCAACTCTATCTTAGAATCCCATTCTCTATGGGGAGGCAAGGCTTCTGATAGCTGTTTGGAAAAGACGTCCGAAAACTCGGAGAGGTAGTCAGGTAGTTCAACTCCTTCACAGGTGGAGACATCCACCCCCACTGGGCGCACGTGGCTGTCACAGCGAGAACCCCACTTGACCAGTTCCAACGTATCCCAGTTAATTACTGGGTTGTGTTCCCTTAGCCAGGGTAGCCCCAGCACAACATCCACAGACAGGTTCTTCATAACAAAAAATGTACAGGACTCCGTATGTAAGGCCCCAATAGTGAACTGTAACTCCGGGGTAACCAGATTCACAAGACCAGCCTGCAAGGGAGTAGCGTCGACACCAGAGACCAGAATAGGGGGGTCTACACGGAAAAAATACTCAGACAGTTTAGCAACAAATTCAAAATTAACAAAATTAGCAGCAGCTCCAGAATCCAGAAACGCCTGCCCAGCACGGTAGAAAGACCGGAATTCTAAGGTGCAGGGCAACAACATTTTAGACTTTACAGGGAGTACCTTAGCTCCTAGACAGTCCTCCCGACAACTGCCTAGGAGCGGAAGTTTTCCTGCCGCGGCTTTTTCTCACAGGTCACAATGCGATGACCCGGCTCCCCACAGTAGAGACAGAGGTTCATTCGGAGACGATATTCCCGACGTTGCTTCGGGGTCATGGTTCCCAGCTCCATGGGTTCTGTGGAGGGAGGGGTTAAGGTCGGAACCACCGAAGGAGTAGACGTACGGACAGGGCTGGTCCGAGTCGAGCGTCTGGCCCTCAAGCGTCGGTCAGCCCGGATGGCCAGAGACATGGCTTGCTCCAAAGTTCTGGGCTCCGGGTGTGCCACCAAGAGGTCCTTGAGGCCCTCCGACAGACCGGTCAAAAACAGATCCTTTAAGGCCGCGTCATTCCACCCAGACTCCGTGCAGTGTTGGCGAAATTGTGAACAATAGTCCTCAGCCACCTTCCGCCCCTGTCGCAAGGCCAGGAGTTTAGAGACTGCGAAGGCCGCACGGTCAGGCTCGTTATACAATTGGCCCAAAGCAGTAAAAAAGGCGTCTAGTGACTGTCGGGTGGGGGAGTCAGCTGGTAAGGAGAAGGCCCAATTTTGGGGTTCTCCCCTCAGGCGAGTTATCACGAAACCCACTTTCTGGTATTCTGTGCCAGAGGTGTGGGGTCTGAGGTCAAAATAAAGCTTGCAGCCTTCTCTGAACACAAAAAACTGACTTCTCTCTCCGGAAAAGAAGTCAGGAGGTGTAGCTCGGGGTTCAGAAACCGTACCAGGAGTGGCAGGGAGCTGCATCATATTAGAAGCCCCTCACTGCTCCTGATGCTGCAGGCGAGCAGTCAGGTCCTGGACCAGGTCCGTCAGAATCTGTACCTGGTTGGCTACAGCCGCCACAGCCTCCATAGTGGGTTTCAAGGTTGCTGGTCGGATGTAGGGATCCGACTTCCGTTCGGCCAGTGTTACTGTCAGGACTCGGGGTCCGGGAAACTGGAGATCCCTGAAAATACCCGCAACCCCTGTCCCTACCTACTTGCCCCCCTGGGCTAAGCCCCAGGGCGACAACTGGGCGACGGTCCCTACACTCACTAAGGAAGGGGGAGACGGGGACTAACGAACAGACAGGCACTGGAACAAACAACAGCAAGGAGAGTCAGACAATCCGGGTCAGCAACAAGAGGGTACGCGGTACAAGAGGGTCAGGCAAAGGCAACGTCAGGTCCAAAGGCAGAGGGTCAGTAACAGGAGTCAGGAGTCAGAACAATGCAGTATGCTGGTGTAGCAGGAAATCCAAAACTAACACTGGCACTGGTCAGGAGACACCAGCAGGTTTAAATGCTGTCAGAGCTCCCGCCCTAGCAGCTGATTGGGGCGGGGAGCCTGACAGCAGCTGAGTGCACCCAGCAGCACTGGGGAACCCGCCCCCAGCCCTGCAGGAGGCAGGACAGGAGACACACGTTAGGTTGCCAGGATACCTAGGACGCGACGCGGGGCAACACCCACCGCGTCCCTAGCAACCCGGCGGCGAGGCGGAGCCCGGCGGCCAGGGGAGGTGACGAGGACCGGGGCTCCCTGCGCCGCACAGCGGCCGCACGTGTGATCAGACCGGCGGTGCGGGTACGACGGACCCGCGAACCGCCAGTCCTTACAGCTGCGCAGGGACACTTTGGTGTGCGCTGTGGACACTGGGTTGTGCGGGGGGGGGGGGGGGGGGGGGTTGGGCAGCATGTAACCCAGGAGAAGTGGCAGCGGAGTGTCATGCAGGCAGTGATTGTGCTTTGTTGGAGGTAGTGTGGTGCTTAGCTAAGGTATGCATTGCTAATGAGGGCTTTTCAGAAAAAAAAGTTGTTGGGAGGGGGGGGGCACTCTTGCCGCTATTGTGGCTTAATAGTGGGACCTGGAAACTTGAGATGCAGCCCAACATGTAGCCCCTCGCTGCCCTATCCGTTGCTGTGTCATTCCCATCACTTTCTTGAATTGCCCAGATTTTCACAAATGAAAACCTTAGCGAGCATCTTCGATATACAAAAATGCTCGGGTTGCCCATTGACTTCAATGGGGTTCGTTACTCCAAACGAACCCTTGAGCATCGCGATAATTTCGTCCCGAGTAACGAGCACCCGAGCATTTTGGTGCTCGCTCATCTCTAATGTAAATACAAGAATCGCGAGTACAACGCAGCAGACGTTACTGTCCCTACTATAGCTCCAAACCACACGCTACACTGCAATACAGTAAATGGTGCAAGATGATGCCAGGAAGTAGAATATTGTATATTTGAATCCTATGTTGGCAAGGTGGGTTATATGCCAACTCTATCAGAATGTCTGAAGAATTCTGGAAAGTGTGGGCTCCCCCAGAATAGCAGGCATCGTTTGCCCGACATTCGTCCCATCTAAATGGGCCTTAAGTGAGGTGTACATAGTGTCTAGGGCACATAATACATTTGGTACACACCATTTACCCAACAACTTGGATCACAATTCTAGTACATTTGGTTCAGCAAATCTCCTCCATTGTGTTCAGTGGCACCAAGGAGTAAAAAAGATGGGAAGTGACAAGACTGGATGAGTAACTTCTAGAGGTCTAGTCCAGTTTGGGATCTGTATTTGTTTAGGAGATCTGGATTGTAGTCAGTAATAGTTTAGGGCAGGGGTGTCAAACTCATTTTCACCGAGGGCCACATCAGCTTTATGGTTGCCTTCAAGGGCCGATTCTAATTGTTAGACTGTATAGTAATAGTGAACCCCATAGTGACCCCAATGGTAATAGGGTCACCCATAGTAGCCTCAGTAGTAAGGAACCCCCATAGTGATCCAATAATAATAGCAATTCCCATAATGGCCCCAGTAGTCATAGTGCTCCTATAGTGGTTCCAGTAGTAATAGTGACCCCCATAATAGCCTCTGTAGTCATAGTACTACTATAATGGCCCCAGTAGTAATAGTGCCGCCATGGTGGGTCCAGTAGTAATTGTGTCTCCTATATTGGCCACAGTATTAAAAAGTAACCCCCACACCCACACACTATTGTACATACATATATACAAAGACGCACACTGTTATACATATATATGAACAGACGCACGAGATATATATATATACTAGCGTACCCGTCGCGCGTTGCTGCGAAGACAGACATACATACATACATTCGTTTTTATATATCTAGATGACGGCAGCAGCGACCACTGAGGTTTTGTAGGCCGCTGCTTCCCCCTTGCAGGCTGAATAAAATAGCCGTTGTGTGGAACATCCAATTTATCCGGCTGCTGTGGCTTCTTGGGAAGATAGCCTAGTACATGTTTGCCCACTTCCAACTCCAATGGAGACTGACTGTAAATGGCTGGCGTGCTCTAGTATTTATGGTTTCAAGCTGTACGTGTCATTGCATACAGTCTATCTATCTATCTATCTATCTATCTATCTATCTATCTATCAGGGTTATTGCATACAGTCTATCTATCTATCTATGACATCAGGAAATGAGAGAATTAGATTCCGTACGTAAAATTTGAATGCTAATCCTTTGGCGCTTTGAATTGAATAATCGAGTTGGGACCCATTAACTTTTCCTATTTATGACATAATCAATGCTCGTGCCAAATTTTAAGTTTCTATGACATTGGGAAGTGAGAGAATTAAGTTGGGATGAGACATAAGGCCTTGCCCATAAGCATTCCCCAACCTCCAAGAACTGAACCTACCTACCTGAATGAGATTTTGTAGGCCGCTGCTTCCCCCTTGCGGGCTGAATAAAATAGCCGTTGGGTGGAACATACAATTTATCCGGCTGCTGTGGCTTCTTAGGAAGATATCCTAGTACTTGTTTACCCACTTCCAACTCCAATGGTAATTGGCTGGCGTGCTCTAGTGGTTCCAAGCTGTACGTGTCATAATACAGCCTTAATGACATCACAATGCAGCTTTATAGAACATGTTGGGGCATGTTCAAGGGCGTCCGATGTTGATGACATCAGTGATGACATCACAATAGCAGGTGGCTTACTTATTCGATCTACGTGGGGGGGGGGCGTAACTTTCGACGACGCTCGCGCGCCATTTATCGTAGGATATTTGTACTATGCCTATAATCTTCCCAGGAGTGTACTCAACAACTTCCCAAAGTTTCATGGCGATCGGATGAATGGTGTAGTAGCGCATAAAGGACAAACACACACGCAGACACGCACGCACGCACGCAGACAGACATACATTCAATTTTATATATATAGATATATATATATATATATATATCACACATATACATACACATGGACGCTATTATACATACACACACACACACACACATATATATATACACACACACACACACACGGACACTTTTGCATTTTTATACACAATGCAAACAGATACAGATAGTCCCCGACTTGCGAACATTCGACTTGCGAATTTCGCTAGTTGCGAACAATCTGTTCTGCACAGTATGATGTAATGCTATGGCATTACATCATGCTGTGCAGGGACCGGAGAGGCTTCTATCAAGCCTGATAGAAGCCTGTCCGGTCACATCGCGGTTGCTGGGCAGCCGGGGGCCTTCTGAAAGGCCCTAGGGCTGTCTATGCAGAGCGCCTAGCAAGCCGTGCGCTTGATAGGCACTCTGCATAGGCAGCCCTGGGGCCTTTCAGGAGGTCCCCGGCTGCCTAGCAACCACACAGCGTCCCGTGATCTCATCGTGGGACGCTGTACGGGCCCCCTGAACGTCGGTTGCCGGCTGTTCTTACAGCGGGCACCCGGCGGCAGCAGTTCCGACGAGCCGCGCCGCTCGTCAGAACTGTTAACACTTTAAATACCGCTGTCAGAGCGGTATTTAAAGTGTTAACAGTTCCGACAAGCGGCGTGGCTCGTCGGAACTGCTGCCGCCGGGTGCCTGCTGTAAGAACAGCCGGCAACCGACGTTGTATGGAGCGGGATCCACCCGCGATCCCGCTCCATACTACTACTTGTTTGACTTGCGAACAAAACGGACTTGCGAACGGGCTCCCGGAACGGAACCTGTTCGCAAGTCGGGGAGTAACTGTATGTTTATATACCAGTCAAAGCAATCTGTATACCTACCTGCATCCATTGTGGTCCCAATGCAGGTATACTGGCTGCTCTCAGCACCTTCAGTAATAGCAGTCCTTTTTGGGGCCCTCCTGCATACTTGGGCCCCTGATGTCTCCCCAGATCTGCTGCCATGAACAGAGGGAGGGCCGGTGTAAGGAGTTCAGCGCTGACTGGCTCTCATCCTGCAGCTGCTCCTCCTCAGCCCTGCTCTCCTCGCACCACAGATCATGTTATCTGCAGGCTTCTTCCCTCCTCCGCGTGCTGTTGTTGACAAGACAAGCCGATAGACGGTCTCATACTGGCAGCCGCAGGGAAGGAACTGCACAGTTGGCGGGCCACATAAAATGAGGTGGTGGGCCGGATTCGGCCCGCGGGCCTGGTGTTTGACGTGTGGTTTAGGGGGTCTGATCCTGTGTCTATATTTGTTTAGTGGGTCTGGTCTGAAGCCTGTAGCTTTTTCATTATAATTATTTTTAATCATGTAGGATGTGTAACACAACAAATAAAGCATTTTATTGACACTGGTGGTAATATCGTGATGCAGATTAAGGATATGATGCAGCAGAAGGAGTTACAAATATATGCAATATTTATTTGCAAACAGACAGATAGTATATTAACAAGCAAACAAATACCTTTTAGGCTGGCTTCACACTGGGCGGATTTGCCATGGAATTTCCATGCGGAAATTCGCTGCAGCAAATCCCCCTGTGGCTGTTAATCCCTGGATTATCTAGCCATGTCGATGAGCAAAAATTTAGTCCACACGGGGCAGCCAATCCGTCGCAGAAAAGCCGGGCGTTACAGCACCGATATCAAATATGCAGCATGTCAATTTTTTTCCCACTGCGGGAGACATGGGGAGACAAAGCCACAGCGGAATGCCAGCCGCCGAACCGCTACAAAACCCGGGGCGAAATGCAGCGGGTTCCTGTGGTTTTCCGGCATGGCCAAACCGCGGAAATTCTGCTAGAAATCCACCTGTGGATTTACGTGTCACAAGCTACAGCTAACTAAATCCTAGGATTATTAATACATTATGCACAATGCGAAATAGTACTGTCAGAATATTGTCAGCAATGCTGTACAAAGATTAGTCCTGTAGAACAGATATGTAAATCACACAACATAATACACAGTCTGTCTTAAAAAGGGGTAAACCCTTCACTTCCTGCATTGCGGTAAATCAGGAATGCAGGTTGAATAAACTATAATAACTATGTTTATAAAGTCTCAAAGGCTCAACATTACTTAACCCCTTCATGACCACAATACGCCTGGGTTCCCATGGCCGCCTGACGAAAGGCTTCCACATCTGCCATCTAGGCTGCCTGTCCACAGCGATGATTTGCTGGCGATAAATCGCCCACGGATTATGCTCTGTGAATCAAACCAAAAGTCACATGTACCCCATAACGGAACTAATAAAAACTACTACTTATCCTCCCCGCAAAAAACAAGAGGATAATTGCTGATCGGTGGCAGTCTCACCACTGAGACCTCTGACGATCTCAAGAATGGGACTCCCAGGTCAGTAGTCCTCCCCACTGTGGGGTTAATGCACCCCTCTCAGTGAGGAGAAGACTGGATGTAGCACTGGTCACAAAAGCGTACTTGTGCCCAATTCACTTTTAATGGGACTGTGGAGATACTACCCAGCAACGAGAACCCTCCAATCAGAGAGTTATCACTTATACTGTGGATAGGGAATAACTTGAATTTTGGTACAAGCCCTTTAATGCAATTATCACAGTGCAATATCGAATGTTTCAGCACAGAATCTGTATTGACTGTACAATTACCAATGAATTTGTTTGCAGCAGGCCTGCTGGCTCAGTATATGGTCTCTAATAGTTTGTACACCTACCGTAGTAGCTGAGTCAAGGCCAGCCTCATTTACAATTCTGTTGTACGGGAGTCACTGCTACTATAGACCCAGGCTATTCCAAGGTCAGGAATGTGTTTCTACCATGGTCCCCTTGGATCTTTATCACAGTACTAGCATGTCCACTGGGATGGGGCTGTAACAGAGGCTGCACAAATATCTGTTACGATCGTGTGGGTAAACTAAGCACAGGGCCCACATGATCGCAACTCAAAGAAGGACAGGGTACGCACATGGGTTGCACACGGGTTTCAAGCAAACTGACCCTGTTCTACCGGAGGATGACATGGCCCTACCTGAGCGGGGACATTGCCCCAATAAGGGCAGCCCAGCGCTCTTCGGATCTCGGCCCTAGTTGATCCTAGGAGCCACGCACCAGAACAGGACGCATTCACATGCCACATCACAGGGAGAGAACAACAGGATACACAGAGCCAGAATACACAGCATACAGCGGCCACAATGCAAACACTAATAGCAGATGATAATCTGAACATAAATGCGAGGTGTTAGTTTGTACATTGGCCAATGAACTTAAGCTGCAAGCCCCGGCAAGGCCCCTCGTATCTTGCAGTCCCTACACTAGCAAGACACATCTACTAGAGGGCCCTAGTGGCCAACCTAGTGCAGAAATAGCAAACAAACTCAGCAGACCAAACTGACACAAAATAAACATATAAATGGACATGAACCGCAAGGCACAGATCACACAGCAAGCTGCAACAGCACACAGATAGCAGGTCACACAGGAAACTTCAGCAGACAAGGATTCATGACTGCTCACCCTAACACCATACAGAGACTGACCAGGAGCTGGGTTTATATGTGAGCACAGACCCAGGAGATTGGCTAGCAGGAAGTACCACACCCAGCCAGCTCAATCAATTAACCCTGTAAGGGCTGTGCTGCTAGGAAGCTTAGAACTACAGATCCCAGCAGCACACGTAACAATATCTGTATGGGATGATTTAGTGAATCCAGCACTGAGCATGGAGATGGGCCAGATGACCCTGGACGTCCCTTCCAACTCTACCATTCTATGATTTTATGTAGCACAGGATTGCTCTTCTCTTGCAGCTCCAGAAAGTTTCTAGTATTCAACTCGGCAGACCCAGTGTCCTTCTCTCTCCTCTCTGGAGTCTATTACACCTCAACTCCACAGCGCTTCAGTAGCACCTCAAGTTACTTGTACAGTATCTGTGATCACTTCTGATGGCACAGCAGAAATTGTCCATTTTATTTGGGGAGCCTCAGCCAATCAATAATCATCCCTTGGGCATGCTTTGTTCGGCACAAACTTTGGCATACTTAATATTTTGGCCCATTTTTTGGTGCAACTCATAGTCCAGTTTCATGGGAACAATTTAACCCTTTAGGGTAGCTCATTACATTATTAAAATTTTATTCTTCAACTACTCACCCCACCAAAAAAGAAAGAAAAAAGAAGGAATCAGCAGTTAATTACAGGGTCTTGTTTATGATCTGTGGTTATTTAAGGGTTCTGCTCTGCTGTCTGTATTCACTTTGAGGTGTGATAAAGGGTTCATAATTAGAGTTCAATTACTGAACTCTAATTATGGATGCACATCCTGGTATAGATCACAACAAATGTTTTTTTATTTTTATCATGAAGCATTGCATAGACATACCACCATTAAATAGAAAAGTTGTGTAATGGCACAAGACATTGAGACTTAGTAATGAGGGAGGTAACAATTTGGCTGTATGGGTGTACGAATTGCAAATAATGACCTTGTTTTCTTTCCATTAAATTTCCAATATCAAAATGAACATGTGATATAAGGTGCAGCTATATAAACATTACTATGCATTAATCCTTTTATTACTATTACAAAAGAAATACTTGTACCATACTGTCATTGCTATTGCTAATAGAAGTGATGAAGGAAAAACAACGCTAAATAAACAGTCCAGTCTTGCTTATAGTCTCGCATTATAAAGTCCTGTGATAAGTTTGCTGTAGCTATCCATTTTGTCCAGCTCAGTCTTCACCTGCCGCTTACACTAAAACCTTCAGCGCTACTTGTTTTACACTGTTTTATCAGTTATGACCAACTTCCTTTTACAAAGGAAGGACTTAAAAAGTCAGCGCAATGTTCCAAGTCAAGAACGGAAAGACTCTGTTGAGTAAGTAAACGACACGATACAATGTAACATCACAGCTAACAAGAAACTCTAGCACATAACTAAAAAGCTGTGGACTAAAACCATCAAGTATCACGCCCATCATCTACTGCAAGGTACGTTACCCGTAAAATTCAGCATTAACTGCTTTATTAAGCCTAATTGAAGTAAATGCAGGAGCACTTTATGGTAGACCAGGTCACACAGTGTTAGAGAGTATTAATGTGACTTCTATAAGTATTCATCTATCTGTGTGTCTCATATTCTTGTCTCTATCTATATGTACAATAAACAAGAACAGCAAACCATTTCATAAGCCTAGGTGTAAGACTTAAGGGAACCGACTCCAAAGAACCTCTCAATACAACAAGGCAGAACAGTAAAGGCAGTGCCTGGATGTATAAAATGAAATGGGAAGTTTATCCAGCCATGTTTACAGCAGCCTTATAAACATGAGTGAAGAAACTTCCTATTTCACGTTATACATCAAAGTACCTCATCTATCTATTCTTTTATCTCATATCTATCTATCTATCTCATATCTATCTATCTATCCATTCATCTCATATCTATCCTATCTATCTATCTATCTATCTATCTATCTATCTCATATCTATCATATATCTATCTATTCATTCATCTCATATCTATCTCCTATCTATCTTCTATCTATCTATCTCATATCTATCTATCTCATATCTATCATCTATCTCTCTATCTCTCTATCTATCTATCTATCTATCTATCTATCTATCTAACTCTATCCTATCTCATATCTCTCTCTCTCTCTATCTATCTATCTATCTATCTATCTATCTATCTAACTCTATCCTATCTCATATCTCTCTCTCTATATCTATCTATCTATCTATCTATCTATCTATCTATCTATCTATCTATCTATCTATCTATCTATCTATCTATCTCATTTCAGTCTGTCTGTCTCTCTCTCTTGCTATCTATCATCTTACGTTTGTCTGTCTGTCTATCTATGAGTCACATGGGAATATTTTGGGTGACAGAGAGTACTAATCATGCATTCCCCTCCATTACGATTTAAGGGCGGCTTCACATGGGCATATGCGCAAATGCGCATGCTTCAGTGCAACATGTTTGCACTATGAACAAGGTTGATTTGCTTGCTTGTCTGCATAGTTTACTGTACTTTTTTTCTTGCAGGGCAAGTTCATATGTACGCAGAAATCACCCATGTCATGATTTAAATGGCTTTTTTGCCTAATAAGGTCCATAAATGTTTTTTTTCACAGAATTGCGCAGCGTATTCCGCATCTGTGTGTACATTTCGCCTGCTCTCGCACATCTCCCATAGGCTTCTATGGTGCGCAAATGTGCACAAAAATAAAGCAGGTACTATTTTTTTTTGCACACAAAGAAATGCAATGGTGTTGTCCGTGTTGATTAGACAGAAAAATTCATCCCGATTTTCACTAAATTGAATCAGGTAAGTTTTTGGTTAAAATCGAATGTTCCAAAATGCCTGCTACAGAAGTCACAGTGCAGCCAAACAGCAGCCAGGGCGCCTTGATGATGTCACGAAAAGTGTCCTCCATCTTGCATACGGGCAGCAGTTTCAATGGACGCCTGCATCACATGACCTAGCCATATTCATGTCATCCCTTCCCTGGGATGGCGGGATATACAGGAGAATCATCGATCTTTTCTGTGGCCTGACCTTCCCCCTCCTCCCTCTCTCCTCTGAAAAGTTTCAACAGTAAATTCAGGATTCCTGAGCCCATTTTGAACGGCAGTAGCTCCGGTTCTGTAGGCGCTGCCGACATGCTTTTACTGTTTTAAAGCCAAGAATATTAGCTTTAAAGGTACCCCAAAAGTCATTAAAAGTAGAACGAGCTGTGTTCATCCAAAATTATAATAAAGCTATTTTAAAATACCCTATTAGGACATTTATAGAAGAGAGACCCTCATTCAGGACTACCTTATAGTAATCCGAGAGCAACCAGAAAGAACAAGACTTTCTCGAGAAGACTCGGCCTGTGTCTGCCTTACATCAACTCCAGTGGGTACTATGCAGTCTCTCTTTTCCCCTATGGTAGCACAGCAGAGGAATTAAAAAGTTGCTGCCAGGTTCTCCTGTAAGTTACAGCTTATCACTGATGATCCCAGCAGAGAGTCACCCTGTGATTAACCTATTTTTAAGGGGCCCTCACAACATAAAGGGATTGTCCAAAGCCAAAATCCCATATAAGCACAGTGGTCCCTCAACATATAATATTAATTAATTCTGGGGTGACCATTGTATATTGCATATTGAAACCAAAGCTCTATAAATAACTGGTAATAATTTTTGAACCCCCCAAAATTTCAACCAAAAGTAATACAACATAAGGATTTAAAAAAATTAAGCAGATAACTAATACAGATAAAACAAGTCCTTATACTGATGTAGCCTAGCAGCACTAAAGGTGGGCTGGGATTTATGGGATCATCCAAACGGGCTACACTATGGTGTTTATGGAGCTCCCAGGTTCCAGAAACAGCGTGCAGTAGTTTGCTGTGCTATGCTGCTTCCCCATCCCCGTTGACTTCTAGGGGAGTTTAAGTAAACAGCGTAATGAAGTCTACTCAGATGTTTCTGTAAATTCTCACTGCATTCAGCTGCCCCAGGGCTGGTTGATGCCCATACTTGAGTTAGATCCAGGTTCCAGACATGGGAACTAAATGTATAAGACTTTTTTTAGGCATATCCCAGGGACATACCTTAAAAGTCCACCCCTTAAAGTGGAAACGTGATGATTGGTACAGTTAAAGTGTTTCAAAACTGGCTACTCGGAAGGGGTTAAAGTCACACACACAGTCATTCTGTACTGTAAAAGTTTTCCTCCCTCTTGCCAAGGCATATAGAGTAGGATAAAATAGAGATCTTTGAGAAAGCTGAAGTGTTTGGTTAATAAAAATGACTAATTTTGAATCTTCTCACACAACAATATATGTTTACACTCTATTAAAACGCAAGCTACAATAACTCATTTTCATTTCGCATTATCCCTCAGCCAAGAGTCTTGTAAATGGCGCCATTGTCTGAATGTTATTTTATTACAGAACAACACTTTTTAATTAGGACCTTGGGCAAGTCTTTATGTTTTATACTATGTTCTGGCTTCATGTCATATTTTACAATAATTTATTGCAATGTTTTAGTGTGTACTATGAAACTCTGAGCCAAAGATATTGGTTTCATGCAAACTATCATTAATCTGGGATTTTAAACAGGAACAAGTGCTAACTTGGCAAAAAATACAACATTTTTAATTCCAGAAATGCATTACTTTCCCCCAAAGATGGAGAATAAGATGCTCTGCATTAATATAGTAACACAGTAGAGTTTTAGGCTGGGTTCACACAGGGCAGATTTGCCGCGGTTTTGCTGTGGTTTTTCCGTTGCGGTTTTGCCGCAGAAGAACTGCTTCTGTGGCAAAACTGCTTCAAAGGTTAATTTGGGCTTGCGGATTTTGCTGTGGATTTTTGTGCGGAAAAATCCGCAAGCGTTTTTTTCCGCAGCGCTTTTTTACTTTTTGCCGCGCATTTGGTGCGGTTTTGGCTGCGTCCATAGAGGTCTATGGACAAAAAAGCGCTGCGGAAAAGACTGTAGAATGAACATGCTGCATCTTTTAAAACCGCGCCGCAGTTGCATTTCCGCACTGCGGCTGTGCGGAAAAAATCCGTCCTGTGAGAACAGCTTTTTGGCAAATCTCATTTGTGCTGCATTGCACTGCAAACGCAGCGGTTTTGCCGCAGTGCGGATATGCAACGGCAATCCGCGGCAAAACCGCAGCAAATCTGCCCTGTGTGAACCCAGCCTTAGGGCGAGCACCCACTGGCGTTTTTTTACCTGCGTTTTGCGTTTTTCCTGCACAGGCATAGAGATAACGTGTTCCTGTCCACTGGCGTTTTTTTTGCGTTGCGTTTGCGTTTTTAACATAGGAACTGTCAGTTGCATATGTGTCCTTATTTTTCTCCTAATGCACCCATGAATGTCAATAGAAATTAAAGGAAAAGCCGCGAAAACGCCGCAAAAAACGCCGCGAAAACGCAATCGCCAGTGGGTGCTCGCCCTTAGAGTTGTAATTTCACTCCCCACAAAAATCATTTATCACCTATCTACAGGTAAGCTGATAATTGATTGATTTTCGGGGTCTGAGCACTGGGACTCCGAAGAATCAGGATAGTGGCATACCTCAAATCTACCCCTGAACCCAAAACTATTTTAAAACTACAAATCTACACTAATGTTGATTTTTAAAGCAAAATTTTCAAACTTCTTTGTGCTCACATTAGAAATATAGCCACCCCTTCATAATACTCATATTAACAACTTTCTACACATACTATGTCAGAAATGTTAGCACTGGTTCGTTTTGGTATTAGGGGCCATTCACATGTTGTTTTTCTATACATCCCTGGGTTCCACCCCAGGGTTTAGTCCTGAGACAGAACCATAGACTTCCATTGCTCTAATGGAAACCAATAGGATCCCCATTTAGGTAGCTTTCATTTATTTTCGACATTTGTGCTAGAGAGAATAACATGTCAAGAAGCAGTTGGAAATGCAAAAAAATCTTAGATGAAAAATCTGATTAGTGTTGTGGGAGGGGGTTTCGGTATTAGTGTATCTTGACACCACCAGGAAGCTAGGGGTTTGACAGCAGGAACGCCCCTCTCACACCCCCAGCTCCCCATAGGCTGACGTCGCAAAAGTCCTAGCAGCACAGTGTGCATTTATTGTCACCTGCTGTGGAGGGTTAGGGTTAGGGAAGATGTTCCTTTTAGCCTTGAATTAGTACTTGTAAATAATTGTATGTTAGAACATGGAAATATTAGCAACTACGAATGTAAGCCTAAAAGGAACATCATCCCTAACCCTAACCGTCCCCGGCAGGCGACAATGAATACACTAGAATGGAGCTACACATCTACCAATACTGTGGATAGGCAGCCAGCGCCGTGCAGAACACCAGCCAGTTTCGGGGATCCGCGGAGAGGAGCCGGGAAGGCAGCTGTGACATCTGCTGTCAGTGGAGAGGAGAAGGAAGCGGTGCCTCGAACAGCTGCTAACAGCAAGTGCTGCATAGGGAAGCAGAGGCTAAGGCACTACAGAGCTGCATCATGGAGCATAGCGACGGAGACGCAAGTGCTGTAGTGGGAATTACGGGGGCGTCTAGCAAAGTTAATCTGCGGGTAGTTATTTTCAGAGCCGGGAGGGTAGATGCATCGGTGGGAAGGACGATGAACAGGCGGCCAACTGGGAGCACGCAGCACTATGAAGCGCAGGGGAGCCGCGTGCGGAGGAGCTGCGGACCCGGAAACGGGAAACCAGCTGAGTTGGAACGTCATGCCAACATTCTTAAAAGCCGGGCAGGCGGGAGGGGAGATGTGAAGCACTGATTTCACTGCCGCCGATTAGAAAGGACGAGCAAACAGCAGTCTTGACAAGGGACAGGATCAAGTCACTTACCTTCCAGGACCTGATGCCGAGCCTTCTCTGCAGCCAATCAGCTTCTGGGGGCATTACTAGACACTCTGTCTTGTCTCCACCAGGGCTTCCTGGTGGCGTCAAGATACACTAATACCGGGGGTTCCTCCCCCATAAGACAAAATTGCAGTAATTACCCTGGTGGTGTTTCTGCCTTTATCTTAGCTATAGATTCTTTTACACAGCCCCATGATTGGGCAAATGAACATTGTACAAACATTTCCTACTCATCAGCAAAGTTCAAATTACAAAAAGGGTCAAATCAACCTACAAAATCAGGAGTAGCGGAGTCTAGTCAATCTGGGAAGTGAAGAAGTGAGTATAGTCTAGAACAGTTCCATGAAAAATCCCCAAAAGAAAAATGCCCATGAGAAAAATGCCAACAGAAAAAATTCCACAGCCATGAATGCCCACAGGAAAATTGCTCAAATAGAAATTTGCCCAATGGGAAAGTTGCCTGCATGGAAAGTTTCCCAAATTGAAAGTTGCCCATACAGAAAATTGCCCATTTATAAAAATTTGGCCACAAAGAAATTTGTCAACAAAGAAAATTGCCCATATAGAAATTTTCCCATGGTTTAGCATCATTGCAGAACCATGAAGTTATAGATCTGTGATATTTGAAGTGCAAGGTGAGGATGTTCACCTGATTTTTATTTTGGGTTGACCTAGCACAAAATCTATGAGGACCTGTGCTTTGCATCAATAACTATGATATATAGTCCGGTCTCATCACTCACTGTTCCTGTTTTGGCCTGACTAATCCCACCAGCCCAGCACACGCTAAGCTCAGGGTAAAGCATTAAGCAGTATGATCCAGAGGATATCAATGCTATCTTTACTCACAGATTTATCACTGTGTTATTTGTGGAGTTACATAGGGTACAAATGTAATACAGGAGTCAGAATACATATTCTGGTTTCAGAATACAGGCCAAGTCCAGGGGCTCAGGATGCTGAACATGGGGTAGAGAGTCCACAGGGTACTATTGTACCTTGTCACCACCCAGGAGCTATGACAAGGTACAGTAGTACCAATCCACAGTAAGTAACAGGTTCCCAGTAGGCTCATTCTTAAGATACACAGACACAGTCTGAGGTCCAGCGGTTTTCGATTCTGGGTATAGGAACAGGATGCAGATTCAGGGTTGAGGATACATACTTTTCAGAGTTCACAACATACAGGCAGGGTTTTTAGAGTTCTTAGGAAACTGGCATAGGATTCCGTGTTCACAGAATACAAAGTGAGGCTTTGGAGTCCAGACAGAGAACAAGCCACCAGTTGCTGCAGACATCAAAAATTCACTATCCTCAATGACTGGTCTTGAGGCCAGTATGCAGGTGATTGAAACACCTCTCTTCTACCACTCTAATAGGAGACTGAGGTAAACTCCTTGCCATAATGCTATACTCATACAGACATGTCACTTCTACACATAAGCAACTCAGATAAAGAAGAGATTGGACAGATATCTGTGTCCATTGGTGTACAGATTTAACCTTCATACGCTAAGATGTTTCCAAGATGAATGTTACTTGGGATGGGACAAACTTATACAGTATATCCCACAACATGAACTTTTGACATGGTAAAACACTGACATTGTACAGAACGTTGTGCATTTGCCTTCCTTCATGTATTTTTATTGTATTATAGTATACTGTAGTGTTTGCTACCAGTGACTGTTTAGAATCTTCAAGCACGGAAAATGTTCTGATTGATGGAGATTTTGAGAGTTCATAACAATTATCATTAATGATTGTTAAAGGTGTTTTAATTTGATCTTGGCAACGGAGCCAATCAGTCCAGCATCATCCTCAATGTTTATCAGGCAAAGCACCGTATGTTTCATTGTGGCTAACTCTGGCACTGCAGCTCAGTCCTGCTCAAATAAGGCTGCTTTCATATCTGCATTGGGGGTTCCATTTTCCTGCTCCATCGGGGAAGCAGGAAAGGGGATTCCCCTAGCCGAATAGTGCCGAACGGACCCCATTGACTATAATGGGGTCCATTCGGTTTCCACTCAGCTGCCCAGTATTCTACCATAAGAAAAAGGGATGCATTCAATGCTATTTTTTCCGGTATTTTGTGCCAGAACTGCGGCACAATGGAGGTTCCAGCACAGATGTGAACCCTGCCTATATGGGACTGAGCTGTAGTACCGGGCACAGCCGCAACAAAATGCACTGTTCTACACCTGGTTAACAATAAAAGTGAATCAGCGCTCAATGGAAGATCATGTCATCTTTATTCAGCTGATGGGCAGAGGATTTGGTGCCCACCAATCAGATATTGATGGGCTACACTATGGATAGGCTATCTGTATTATAGCCACTGTGAACTCTACAGTCTGAGATGTAATGACATCACATAGCCATTTTTCGGACTGCTCCCTATAAGTGCCTCTAAGCTCTGATTACAGCTTTCTTATTTCCTTTTATTAGTTGTATAAACATCATTATACAATGGATCGAAGAAGACCAAAGGGAAGAAAGATGGGTTCATCAAGGAGGCTCATGTTGAAACAAGAAGAAGCAGCCGGGTTAGAGGCTGAGGCCAGTCCAGAGAATGAGGAAGATTCTGTTTTTAATGAAATGACAGAAAAAATCCAACAACTTTTGTCAAATGATGGCACAAACATCAATTTATTTATCAGAAGAGAAGACATGGAGGTAACTTAACCCTTTAGTGACCAGCCTATTTTGTGTCCATGCGATTTTCATTGCATTGCAAGTGCCATAACTCATTTACATAGCCTTATGAGAGCTTGGTTTTTGTGGGATGAATTGTATTTTTTAATGGCACCACTGTGGGGTCATATAATTTGTGATGGAGAACTATTATTAATGTTTTTTTGGGGGGGAGGGTGATGGAAAAAACCTTCAGAAAGTCCATTGTTTATGGGTTTTGTTTTTACAGTATCCAGCATTCATCAAAAATAACATAATAACTTTTCTTTCAGGATCAGCATGATTACTGTGATACCAAATTAAATTTTTTTTTAAATTAGACTTTATTGAACTTTTTTGACACTATTTTTTTAATCCCTGAAGGAAACTTGAAGATATGATCATCCAAACTCTAGGATAATATACTGCATTACTTATGTAGTTCATTCTACCAAGCCTGTGATAGCAGCCTACTAGAGATGAGGTCTAATAGGCTGAGTTACATGGTAGACATACAAGTCTTTGTCAGGCTTCCGGCTGCCATGGGAACCCAATGGTACCTTGTGATTGCATTGCAGGAAGCCCACATTCCCTGTCATTTGCTTACATGCTGCAGTTGCTATTGATTGTAGCATGTAAGGGGTTAAACTGCGAGGATCCAAGGTTTTTCCTCTCCTGGCGATTAGAGCAGGGTCCTAGCTGTCAGTAGTCAGCCAAGTCACTGCCTTAAAAAGACATTTGTGCAGGTTTAAAGCCTATTAGTGAAGATTAGAGATGAGCGAACGCGTTCGTCCGAGCTTGATATTCGTGCGAATATTAGGGTGTTCGGGATGTTCGTTATTCGTGACGAACACCATGCGGTGTTCTGGTTACTTTCACTTCCTTCCCTGAGACGTTAGCGCGCTTTTCTGGCCAATTGAAAGACAGGGAAGGCATTACAACTTCCCCCTGCAACGTTTAAGCCCTATACCACCCCCCTGCTGTGAGTGGCTGGCGAGATCAGGTGTTCGCCTAATATAAAAGTCGGCCCCTCCCGCGGCTCGCCTCAGATGCGGTGTGAGTTAGATGAGGGACAGTGCTGTTTATACCGGAGCTGCTGTAGGGAAAGAATTGGTAGTTAGTGTAGGCTTCAAGACCCCCCAAAGGTCCTTATTAGGGCCACTGATAGCTGTGTGTTGGCTGCTGTTAGCAGTGGGATTTTTTTTTTTCTCAAAGTCGCCTCTGCAGACCGTTGCACCTGGCATTAGGGACAGAAGTGCTGCATAGGCAGGGAGAGTGTTAGGAGTGAGTGTAGCCTTCAAGAACCTCAACGGTCCTTTCTAGGGCCATATTTATCCGTGTGCAGTACTGTCCAGGCTGCTGTTGGCTGTGCTGCATTTTTTTTGGGCTTCTCAAAATCGCCTCTGCAGAGCATTCCACCCTCCATTGATACTGCAGGGAAAGAATTGTATAGGCAGGGCCACAACACAGTTATTATTCATAGAATATACGCAGTGCTGCCTGTTGGTGGGAAAAACCTGAAAACAAATCTATTTGTCCAGCCTCTGTCCGTCCTAACGCCTGTGGACACGTGTGAGCTGCGTGAAAAACATTGCTAAATCATACGCACCCAGCTACGCTTTACTGCTGGCTTCGCCATTTGCTTTCCTTAATTGGGAAAAAAAATACCTGCTCTGCCACAGTTAATAACTCTGCTACCCTCACGTTCTGTGACACATAAGCAGGGACACAGCGCAGTTATTAAACTTCTCAGGTTCATTGAATATACGCAGTGCTGCCTGTTGGTGGGAAAAAACTGAAAAGAAATCTATTTGTCCAGCCTGTGTCCGTCCTTACGCCTGTGGAGACGTGTGAGCTGCGTGAACAACATTGCTAAATCATACGCAGCCAGCTACGGTTTACTGCTGGGTTCGCCATTTGCTTTCCTTAATTGGGAAAAAAAATACCTGCTCTCCAAGAGTTATAATAACTCTGCTACCCTCACGTTCTGTGACACATAAGCAGGGACACAGCGCAGTTATTAAACTTCGCAGGTTCATTGAATATACGCAGTGCTGCCTGTTGGTGGGAAAAAACTGAAAAGAAATCTATTTGTCCAGCCTGTGTCCGTCCTTACGCCTGTGGAGACGTGTGAGCTGCGTGAAAAACATTGCTAAATCATACGCAGCCAGCTACGCTTTACTGCTGGCTTCGCCATTTGCTTTCCTTAATTGGGAAAAAAAATACCTGCTCTGCCACAGTTAATAACTCTGCTACCCTCACGTTCTGTGACACATAAGCAGGGACACAGCGCAGTTATTAAACTTCGCAGGTTCATTGAATATACGCAGTGCTGCCTGTTGGTGGGAAAAAACTGAAAACAAATCTATTTGTCCAGCCTGTGTCCGTCCTTACGCCTGTGGAGACGTGTGAGCTGCGTGAAAAACATTGCTAAATCATACGCAGCCAGCTACGCTTTACTGCTGGCTTCGCCATTTGCTTTCCTTAATTGGGAAAAAAAATACCTGCTCTGCCACAGTTAATAACTCTGCTACCCTCACGTTCTGTGACACATAAGCAGGGACACAGCGCAGTTATTAAACTTCGCAGGTTCATTGAATATACGCAGTGCTGCCTGTTGGTGGGAAAAAACTGAAAAGAAATCTATTTGTCCAGCCTGTGTCCGTCCTTACGCCTGTGGAGACGTGTGAGCTGCGTGAAAAACATTGCTAAATCATACGCAGCCAGCTACGCTTTACTGCTGGCTTCGCCATTTGCTTTCCTTAATTGGGAAAAAAAATACCTGCTCTGCCACAGTTAATAACTCTGCTACCCTCACGTTCTGTGACACATAAGCAGGGACACAGCGCAGTTATTAAACTTAGATAATTCATTCACTAGAGGCAGTGGGGCCTTTCGTTTTCCAAAAAGGGCAAAAATTATATTTGGCCTGCAGTCTTGCGCCAATTTATTTCCTGCCTGGGAAATCTAATCACTGGTAATACAGCATGCTGAGGGGTAGGGGTAAGCCTAGAGGACGTGGACGTGGACGTGGCCGAGGACGCGGAGGGCCAAGTGAGGGTGTGGGCACAGGCCAAGCTCCTGATCCAGGTGTGTCGCAGCTGTCTGCTGCGCGATTAGGAGAGAGGCACGTTTCTGGCGTCCCCACATTCATCGCCCAATTAATGGGTCCACGCGGGAGACGGTTATTAGAAAATGAGCAGTGTGAGCAGGTCCTGTCCTGGATGGCAGAAAGTGCTTCGAGCAACCTATCGTCTACCCGCAGTTCTGCGCCGTCCACTGCTGCCAATCCGAATCCTCTGTCTGCTGCTCCTCCTTCCTCCCAGCCTCCTCACTCCACTACAATGACACCTGCTCAGGAGCGGGAACACTCCCAGGAACTGTTCTCGGGCCCCTGCTTAGATTGGGCAGCAGCGGTTCCTCTCCCACCAGAGGAGTTTATCGTCACTGATGCCCAACCATTCGAAAGTTCCCGGGGTCCGGGGGAAGAGGCTGGGGACTTCCGCCAACTGTCTCAACAACTTTCTGTGGGTGAGGAGGACGATGACGATCAGACACAGTTGTCTTGCAGTGAGGTAGTAGTAAGGGCAGTAAGTCCCAGGGAGCAGCGCACAGAGGATTCGGAGGAAGAGCAGCAGGACGATGAGGTGACTGACCCCACCTGGTGTGCAACGCTTACTCAGGAGGACAGGTCTTCAGAGGGGGAGTCAAGGGCATCAGCAGGGCAGGTTGCAAGAGGCAGTGCGGTGGCCAGGGCCAGGGGTAGAGGCAGGGCCAGACCGAATAATCCACCAAGTGTTTCCCAAAGCGCCCCCCCGCGCCATGCCACCCTGCAGAGGCCGAGGTGCTCTAAGGTCTGGCAGTTTTTCACAGAGACGCCTGACGACCGACGAACAGTGGTGTGCAACCTTTGTTGCGCAAAGCTCAGCCGGGGAGCCAACACCAACAGCCTCACCACCACCACCATGCGCAGACATATGATGGCCAAGCACCCCACAAGGTGGGACGAAGGCCGTTCACCGCCTCCGGTTTGCACCCCTGCCTCTCCCCCTGTGCCCCAACCTGCCACTGAGATGCAACCCCCCTCTCAGGACACAGGCACTACCGCCTCATGGCCTGCACCCACACCCTCATCTCCGCTGTCCTCGGCCCCATCCAGCAGTGTAGTTCAGCGCACCGTTCAGCCGTCGCTTGCGCAAGTGTTCGAGCGCAAGCGCAAGTACGCCGCCACGCACCCGCACGCTCAAACGTTAACCGTCCGCATCGCAAAATTCATCAGCCTTGAGATGCTGCCGTATAGGGTTGTGGAAACGGAGTCCTTCAAAAGTATCATGGAGGCGGCGGCCCCGCGCTACTCAGTTCCCAGTCGCCACTACTTTTCCCGATGTGCCGTCCCAGCCCTGCACGACCACGTCTCCCGCAACATTGTGCGCGCCCTCACCAACGCGGTTACTGCCACGGTCCACTTAACTACGGACACGTGGACAAGCACAGGCGGGCAGGGCCACTACATCTCCCTGACGGCACATTGGGTGAATTTAGTGGAGGCTGGGACAGAGTCAGAGCCTGGGACCGCTCACGTCCTACCCACCCCCAGAATTGCGGGCCCCAGCTCGGTGGTGGTATCTGCGGAGGTGTATGCTTCCTCCACTAAAGCACCCTCCTCCTCCTCCTCCTCCTCCTCTGTCTCACAATCAAGATGTGTTAGCAGCAGCATGTCGCCAGCAGTCGGTGTCGCGCGGTGTGGCAGCACAGCGGTGGGCAAGCGTCAGCAGGCCGTGCTGAAACTACTCAGCTTAGGCGATAAGAGGCACACGGCCCACGAACTGCTGCAGGGTCTGACACAGCAGACCGACCGCTGGCTTGCGCCGCTGAGCCTCCAACCGGGCATGGTCGTGTGTGACAACGGCCGTAACCTGGTGGCGGCTCTGCAGCTCGGCAGCCTCACGCACGTGCCATGCCTGGCCCACGTCTTTAATTTGGTGGTTCAGCGGTTTCTGAAAAGCTACCCACGCTTGTCAGACCTGCTCGTAAAGGCGCGCCGGCTCTGCGCACATTTCCGCAAGTCCCACACGGACGCTGCCACCCTGCGCACCCTGCAACATCACTTTAAGCTGCCAGTGCACCGACTGCTGTGCGACGTGCCCACACGGTGGAACTCTACGCTCCACATGTTGGCCAGGCTCTATGAACAGCGTAGAGCTATAGTCGAATACCAACTCCAACATGGGCGGCGCAGTGGGAGTCAGCCTCCTCAATTCCTTTCAGAAGAGTGGGCCTGGTTGGCAGACATCTGCCATGTCCTTGGTAATTTTGAGGAGTCTACCCAGGTGGTGAGCGGCGATGCTACAATCATTAGCGTCACCATTCCTCTGCTATGCATCTTGAGAAATTCCCTGCAAACCATAAAGGCAGCTGCTTTGCGCTCGGAAACGGGGGCGGGGGAAGACAGTATGCCGCTGGATAGTCAGGGCACCCTCCTGTCTATTTCACAGCGCGTACAGGAGGAGGAGGAGGATGAGGAGGAGGGGGAAGAGACAGCTTGGCCCGCTGCTGACGGTACACCGGCTGATTGCCTGTCATCCTTTCAGCGTGTATGGCCTGAGGAGGAGGAGGAGGAGGAGGATCCTGAAAGTGATCTTCCTAGTGAAGACAGCCATGTGTTGCGTACAGGTACCCTGGCACACATGGCTGACTTCATGTTAGGATGCCTTTCTCGTGACCCTCGCGTTGCACGCATTCTGGCCACTACGGATTACTGGGTGTACACACTGCTCGATCCACGGTATAAGGAGAACCTGCCCACTCTGATTCCCGAAGAGGAAAGGGGTTCGAGAGTGTTGCTATACCACAGGACCCTTGCGGACAAGCTGATGGTAAAATTCCCAGCCGACAGCGCTAGTGGCAGAAGGCGCAGTTCCGAGGGCCATGTTGCAGGGGATGTGCGTAGATCGAGCAGCATGTACATCCCAGGCAGTGCAACAGTCTTTAAGGGCCTGGCCAGCTTTATGGCTCCCCACCAAGACTGTGTCACCGCTCCCCAGTCACGGCTGAGTCGGCGGGAGCACTGCAAAAGGATGGTGAGGGAGTACGTAGCGGATCGCACGACCATCCTTGGTGACGCCTCTGCCCCCTACAACTACTGGGTGTCGAAGCTGGACACGTGGCCTGAACTAGCCCTGTATGCCCTTGAGGTGCTTGCTTGTCCTGCGGCTAGCGTGTTGTCGGAGAGGGTGTTTAGTGCGGCTGGGGGAATCATCACCGATAAGCGTAGCCGCTTGTCAACCGACAGTGCCGACAGGCTAACACTCATCAAGATGAACAAAGGCTGGATTTCGCCAGACTTCTGTTCTCCACCAGCGGACAGCAGCGATACGTAAGCAATACGTAGGCTGCACCCGCGGATGGAAGCTACGTTCTCTCTCACCATCCAAAACGGGGACATTTGTGCTTCATCAATCTGTGTCTAATATTCCTCCTCCTCCTCCTGCTGCTCCTCCTCCTGAAACCTCACGTAATCACGCTGAACGGGCAATTTTTCTTAGGGCCACAAGGCTCACTCAAATAATGTTTTCAGAACAATTTTTATAAGTTTCAATTAGCTTAAAAGCGTTGGAACTTTAACTTGAACCAATTTTTCGTTACACTGGGCTGCCTCCAGGCCTAGTTACCACTTAAGCCACATTAACCAAAGCGATTAATGGGTTTCACCTGCCCTCTTGGCTGGCCATGGCCAATTTTTGGGATGTACATTAGTACTGTTGATACAGCAATTTTTGTGGGCCCTCGCCTACAGTGTAATCAAATTAATTTTTAGGCCACCTGCATTACAGCTGACGTTACCTCAGCTGTGTTGGGCAATGCAATGGGATATTTCTATGTACCGCCGGTGGCTTCCTGGCACCCACCCAGGCAGTGGGTCCACAGGGAGTTAAACCTACATGTGTCCACTTGTAAAGAACCCCAGTCTGACTGGGGCATGCAGTGTGGGCCGAAGCCCACCTGTATTACGCACGACATTACTACCTCAGCTGTGTTGGGCAATGCAATGGGATATTTTTGTGTACCGCCGGTGGGTTCCAGGGAGCCACCCATGCTGTAGGTGCACACTGAGTTTTTAATACATCTGTACACTTCTAAAGAACCCGTCTGACTGGGGCATGCAGTGTGGGCCGAAGCCCACCTGTATTACGCACGACATTACTACCTCAGCTGTGTTGGGCAATGCAATGGGATATTTCTATGTACCGCCGGTGGCTTCCTGGCACCCACCCAGGCAGTGGGTCCACAGGGAGTTAAACCTACATGTGTCCACTTGTAAAGAACCCCAGTCTGACTGGGGCATGCAGTGTGGGCCGAAGCCCACCTGTATTACGCACGACATTACTACCTCAGCTGTGTTGGGCAATGCAATGGGATATTTTTGTGTACCGCCGGTGGGTTCCAGGGAGCCACCCATGCTGTAGGTGCACACTGAGTTTTTAATACATCTGTACACTTCTAAAGAACCCGTCTGACTGGGGCATGCAGTGTGGGCCGAAGCCCACCTGTATTACGCACGACATTACTACCTCAGCTGTGTTGGGCAATGCAATGGGATATTTCTATGTACCGCCGGTGGCTTCCTGGCACCCACCCAGGCAGTGGGTCCACAGGGAGTTAAACCTACATGTGTCCACTTGTAAAGAACCCCAGTCTGACTGGGGCATGCAGTGTGGGCCGAAGCCCACCTGCATTAAGCACGACATTACTACCTCAGCTGTGTTGGGCAATGCAATGGGATATTTCTGTGTACCGCCGGTGGGTTCCAGGGAGCCACCCATGCTGTGGGTCGACAGGGACTTCACAATAGGGAGTTGTACCTGCCTGTGTCTATGAATTAAAAAGCCCGGTCTGACTGGGGCATGCAGACACCTTGACAGAATGAATAGTGTGTGGCACATAGGTTCCCCATTGCTATGCCCACGTGTGCAGCTCCTGATGGCGGTGGCACAGGATTCTATTTCTCATTGCTTCTGTACAGCATTGTGGGCTATCGCTCCGCCACTTTTAAAGAGGGTCGCTGCCTAGCCGTGCCAACCTCTGCAGTGTATGCCTGAGGTCCCTCGTCATGGCAGACGCAATTCTAAATAGACATGAGCGTGGTGTGGCATGAGGGCAGCTGAAGGCTGCGCAGGGACACTTTGGTGTGCGCTGTGGGGGGGAGGGGGTGCGGTTGGGCAGCATGTAACTCAGGAGAAGTGTCAGTGGAGTGTCATGCAGGCAGTGATTGTGCTTTGTTGGAGGTAGTGTGGTGCTTAGCAAAGGTATGCCATGCTAATGAGGGCTTTTCAGAAGTAAAAGTTGTTGGGAGGGGGGGGGGCCCACTCTTGCCGCTATTGTGGCTTAATAGTGGGACCTGTGAACTTAGGATGCAGCCCAACATGTAGCCCCTCGCCTGCCCTATCCGTCACTGTGTCATTCCCATCACTTTCCTGAATTGCCCAGATTTTCACACATGAAAACCTTAGCGAGCATCGGCGAAATACAAAAATGTTCTGGTCGCCCATTGACTTCAATGGGGTTCGTTGTTCGAAACGAACCCTCGAGCATCACGGGAAGTTCGTTACGAATAACGAACACCCGAACATTTTGGTGTTCGCTCATCTCTAGTGAAGATGTTAAAAAGGCATATTGGCCGTTACTAAGGGGTTAAGTCATATTTTCCACCATATATAAGAGATATTTGTATTGCGTGTGTGTAAAAATGGTAACTGTCAGCTTTCACTATGAATAAGCATATATACATTGCTCATACAGTGGAATATTTTGTACATAGAGGAGTATTCGTATGACACCTGGACATCTACCATATGAAGGGCTCTGTGGAAAGACTAATGAAAGTCCACCGTTAGTGAAAACTGATCCTTTAAATGTAAAAGTTTCACATCCCGTCCACTATAATGTATACAATGAAATATAAATTTGAAGATTGTAATATATGCTAATACTAAGCACACATGAGTCATGGTACGGGGCGCTGACATGTTTAATAAGGAAACTGCACTGTCATCGTCTTCTGCAGTCATGTGACTGGATCTTGAACCTTCCTGCTGAAAGTGCAATGAACTTTGGTCTTTCTTCTGGCAGCTGTGTTTACGGTGCACATCTTCATTAATTTACCTTCACCAACACACTCTACAGCATTAGAACTGTGTCACACGAAAGAATTTGCATGAGCAATACACAGTGAATAGAACTCATTGATTTCAATGGGTTCATTCACATAAGTGTATCGTTCATGCAAAAAATGTGCAGAATGCTCTATTTTCCTGTGCATTTACACCTGAAAATAGTACATATTGAACATAATTGCCCATTTCAATGAATGGGAGCATGGTTGCGTATTTTTTGGCATGCAAATGTGCACAATAGGCGCACGCAAAAAGTACAGTAAGGGCTCATGCCCACAGGCATATGTGTAAAGCGCCACGGGTTGCCTGCGGCATTTTACACATACACAGCCAATACGCTTTGCCAGCAGAGATCGTGTAAGGACTGAGGATGGCATGCCTAGAAATCTGGCGTCACGCACATGCGCAGTGCGATTGTTTTTAAAATTACGTTTCAAAACGCTGTACATTGTGATGAGCAAGTGTATCATATGCAGCCCAAGCAGAGGAATAGAGCATGCTGCGATTTATTTCTCTTGCGTATGGATATACAGTGTCCGCATGCCAGTGTGCATGAAAGAATGAAAGTCCATGGCAGTGATGTTACCAAAGCACTAACGTTGGTTTCATTGACATCATCATGTCTGTGGCATCATTAATCGCTATGGGGCTGTAGAGGGGACTACACCTCTGTCATGGGCCACACCTGTTCCTCTCTGCCAGCTGTAGGTTACAGTCCTCAATTTATAGGATCCACACTCTTGATGATATCACTGCTCATCGTGGCCTACCTGTGACCTAATCACCTGAAATGTTATCTCATTTGCTCTCTCCAGCAGTACTAATCCACAAATGCAGTCCTTGGGATAGGCCATCAATAGTACACCATTGTCTGCCACCTGGGACCCCTCCCGATCAACTGTAAGCTGGGCTTTTCTATGTATGCACTTAACTGATTATTGCAGAAAGCAGACACATCCATTCACACAGAAGTGGCCAGACTTGTTATTACAGACATTAAAGTGAATGGGAACTTGGTCTGCAATACCAAGTCTGGCCACTGCAGTGCTAATGGAGCTGTCTACTTACTGCAGAAATCAGCTTAGTGCATGAGTACAAAGGCCAAGTTACAGCTGATAGGCAGGTGTCCCAGGCACTGGGCCCTCTCTGATCTACTTTTGATGGCTTATCCTAAGGATAGGCCATCAAAAGTTTACAACTGGACAATACTTAATACCTTGATGTGTGAAACTATATGCCCTACAGTTGCCTAAGTCAGCAAAGAATCTGTAAAAAGACTTAAACAACGTGGTATAGGTTTTTATATGTGATGCCTTCTAAATTTTACTCAACTTTTCTTTTCTCTACAGTGAAAAAAGTTATTCAAACTCAAACTGCCCAAACTGATGCCATAGGAAAGCATATGCTTTTGGCACAGGTTAGGCGCATTACAGTCTATGAACTCTTATCATGGGAACAGTTACTTGTGAATATAGCAAACATCTATTACCACCCCAGTCTAAATATAGTTGTACCCCCCCCCCCCTCCCCCCCAACACATTATCTCCTCATTGGACATTCTTCCCAAATCCCTCTCCCTCAGCAGCACATTACCCCCTAAACCTAAGCCCTGTCAACAGAATATTCACCGACCATCCCTGCTGCATTATTTTTTCCCCTCATCTTAACAGCAGGTCATTCTTTCACTGTACTATCAGATCCAAAGTCCCATTTTCCACAAGCACAGACTCTCCAGCGGGGCCTGGAGATATGGTCCGGGATTAACATAGCATGGAGTAGTGGGTTAAGCCTCATTTACATGCAACAATTATGGCTTTTGAGCGATAATTGTTGCATGTAAATGCTGCCATAGTTCACTCTTTGGCTGAACGATCATTTTTAGGTGAGCATAAAATCCATCGCTCAGCTGGAGAGTGATAGCAGGGACCGCACGCTGTGTTCTCCATGGGAGCAGCTGATTACATTGCATTCAGCTGACTGCCCGTGGCAGCTTGTGCGAAGACAATACAGCTGAGTGCAAAGTCCAGACCATATGCTGAGATTTGCAAACAGCTACTGGCGGCTCTTTTACATGCAAATGAAGCTGATAAAGTGCTAATGGGCATTAGAGCCCATTAGTACTTTATGCAAAATGATCGCTAAAACTGTCAATCTTTCAATTGTTTAAAAGATTATCTTTGTGTGTAAATGAGCATGAAATTAGTTAGTACCATATAGTTGCAGCTCAATGGGTAGGAGGTACGAAGCCAAAAGTCAGAAAGGGAGAGAAAGCAGCACAAAGACCTTTTAGTGACAACATCAGATCACATGGGATGTCGGAGATCTGCTGTTGTTATCCAATGTAAGCATGTATGGTTTTTATTCAACTGTAAATTCGGTTGAATATCTCTAAGAATAATCTTTTTTTTTTCTTCAGAAGATCAGCGGTGCCATTTTCTGCACTGTGGAAGACTTAGAAGAACTCTTTGATGAACTCAGTAAAGGAGGGAAGGCACAGCTTACTTTTGAAGAGTTCACTTCAGGACTGAGTACGTTAGTTTGATACTGTATGTAATGTAAGGCTTTGTCTGCACATGTAGCCTATCATCTGTAAGTGCTGCGCTATATAAAGATTATTAGTAGTAGTATATGAATGATTGTTCAGATGTCACTCAACTCCCCTAGAATTCTGAATGGCTGATGTCTATGGTCAGCTTCAGCTATGTACTATTTATTTGTTTTTCCAATACGTTTTTACTGGATTTTGCAAGAAAAATGCAACTTAAAATGGCAAATTACAAAGCAAAAACTATTCCAGAACTTTGCCATATGTGTAACACTAGTTGATATACCTGGCCTCACCCGAGTTAATTTAATACAGGTGTTTACATGTTGTTTGCACAGAAAATTTTATGAAGTCAAGTTTACTTAAGAGTAAGGGCGCCCACCCACTGGCGATTTTTTTTCCTTTGCGTTTTGCGTTTTTTCTCAAGAGCAATTAGTATTGAATGTGCTCCTGTCCACTGGCGTTTTTTTTTTCGGTCCGTTGCAATTTTTAACATAGGAACTGTCAGTTGCATATGTGTCCTTATTTTTCTCTTAATGCACCCATGAATGTCAATGGAAATTAACGGAAAAGGCGCGAAAATGCCACGAAAAACGCTGCGTTTTTCACGCACGAAAATCGCAAACGCCAGTGGGTGGGCGCCCTAACAGAGGAATAAAATATATATACACATAGAGGAATGTTAGATTTTACTCAGCCTGCATGTACCGATGTCCCTCTGCAGAATGTGCCACCCCTCCCACTCTCCTTAATTAGGACTAGAGATGAGCGAACGTGTTCGTCCGAACTTGATATCCGTGCGGATATTAGGGTGTTCGGGATGTTCGTTATTCGTAACGAACACCATGCGGTGTTCGGGTTACTTTCACTTCCTTCCCTGAGACGTTAGCGCGCTTTTCTGGCCAATTGAAAGACAGGGAAGGCATTACAACTTCCCCCTGCGTCGTTCAAGCCCTATACCACCCCCCTGCAGTGAGTGGCTGGGGAGATCAGGTGTCCGCCTAATATAAAAGTCGGCCCCTCCCGCGGCTCGCCTCAGATGCCGTGTGAGTTAGATGAGGGACAGTGCTGTTTGTACCGGAGCTGCTGTAGGGAAAGAATTGGTAGTTAGTGTAGGCTTCAAGACCCCCAAAGGTCCTTATTAGGGCCACTGATAGCTGTGTGTTGGCTGCTGTTAGCAGTGGCAATTTTTTTTTCCCTCAAAATCGGCTCTGCAGAGCGTTGCACCCGGCATTAGGGACAGAAGTGTTGCATAGGCAGGGAGAGTGTTAGGAGTGAGTGTAGCCTTCAAGAACCTCAACGGTCCGTTCTAGGGCCATATTTAACCGTGTGCAGTACTGTGCTGGCTGCTGTTAGCTGTGCTGCATATTTTTTTTCTTCTCAAAATCGCCTCTGCAGAGCATTGCACCCTCCATTGATACTGCAGGGAAAGAATTGTGTAGGCAGGGCCACAACACAGTTATTATTCATTGAATATACGCAGTGCGGCCTTTTGCTTGTAAAACAAGTGAAAAAAATTCTATTTGACCTGCCTCTGTCCGTCCTAAGGGCTGTGGACACGTGTCGGCTGCGTGTGCAACGTTTAAAAATCAGACGCACCCAGCGACGTTTTACTGCTGGCTTCGCCATTTGCTTTCCTTAATTGGGAAAAAAAATACCTGCTCTGCCAGAGTTATAATAACTCTGCTACCCTCAAGTTCTGTGCCACATTAGCAGGGCCACAGCACAGTTATTAAACTTCTCATGTTCATTGAATATACGCAGTGCTGCCTTTTGGTGGAAAAAAACTGAAAAAAATTCTATTTGTCCTGCCTCTGTCCGTCCTAAGGGCGGTGGACACGTGTCGGCTGCGTGTGCAACGTTTAAAAATCAGACGCACCCAGCTACGTTTTACTCCTGGCTTCGCCATTTGCTTTCCTTAATTGGGAAAAAAATACCTGCTCTGCCAGAGTTATAATAACTCTGCTACCCTCACGTTCTGTGACACATTAGCAGGGCCACAGCACAGTTATTAAACTTAGATTATTCATTCACTAGAGGCAGTGGGGCCTTTCGTTTTCAAAAAAGGGAAAAAATTATATTTGGCCTGCAGTCTTGCGCCAATTTATTTCCTGCCTGTGAAATCAAATCACTGGTAATACAGCATGCTGAGGGGTAGGGGTAGGCCTAGAGGACGTGGACGCGGCCGAGGACGCGGAGGGCCAAGTCAGGGTGTGGGCACAGGCCGAGCTCCTGATCCAGGTGTGTCGCAGCCGACTGCTGCGCGATTAGGAGAGAGGCACGTTTCTGGCGTCCCCACATTCATCGCCCAATTAATGGGTCCACGCGGGAGACGGTTATTAGAAAATGAGCAGTGTGAGCAGGTCCTCTCCTGGATGGCAGAAAGTGCTTCGAGCAACCTATCGTCAACCCGCAGTTCTGCGCCGTCCACTGCTGCAAATCCGAATCCTCTGTCTGCTGCTCCTCCTTCCTCCCAGCCTCCTCACTCCACTACAATGACACCTGCTCAGGAGCGGGAACACTCCCAGGAACTGTTCTCGGGCCCCTGCTTAGATTGGGCAGCAGCGGTTCCTCTCCCACCAGAGGAGTTTATCGTCACTGATGCCCAACCATTCGAAAGTTCCCGGGGTCCGGGGGAAGAGGCTGGGGACTTCCGCCAACTGTCTCAACAACTTTCTGTGGGTGAGGAGGACGATGACGATCAGACACAGTTGTCTTGCAGTGAGGTAGTAGTAAGGGCAGTAAGTCCAAGGGAGCAGCGCACAGAGGATTCGGAGGAAGAGCAGCAGGACGATGAGGTGACTGACCCCACCTGGTGTGCAACGCTTACTCAGGAGGACAGGTCTTCAGAGGGGGAGTCAAGGGCATCAGCAGGGCAGGTTGCAAGAGGCAGTGCGGTGGCCAGGGGTAGAGGCAGGGCCAGACCGAATAATCCACCAACTGTTTCCCAAAACGCCCCCTCGCGCCATGCCACCCTGCAGAGGCCGAGGTGCTCTAAGGTCTGGCAGTTTTTCACAGAGACGCCTGACGACCGACGAACAGTGGTGTGCAACCTTTGTCGCGCAAAGCTCAGCCGGGGAGCCAACACCAACAGCCTCACCACCACCACCATGCACAGACATATGATGGCCAAGCACCCCACAAGGTGGGACGAAGGCCGTTCAGCGCCTCCGTTTTGCACCCCTGCCTCTCCCCCTGTGCCCCAACCTGCCACTGAGATGCAACCCCCCTCTCAGGACACAGGCACTACCGCCTCATGGCCTGCACCCACACCCTCATCTCCGCTGTCCTCGGCCCCATCCAGCAGTGTAGTTCAGCGCACCGTCCAGCCGTCGCTTGCGCAACTGTTGGAGCGCAAGCGCAAGTACGCCGCCACGCACCCGCACGCTCAAACGTTAACCGTCCGCATAGCAAAATTCATCAGCCTTGAGATGCTGCCATATAGGGTTGTGGAAACGGAGTCCTTCAAAAGTATCATGGAGGCGGCGGCCCCGCGCTACTCAGTTCCCAGTCGCCACTACTTTTCCCGATGTGCCGTCCCAGCCCTGCACGACCACGTCTCCCGCAACATTGTACGCGACCTCACCAACGCGGTTACTGCCACGGTCCACTTAACAACGGACACGTGGACAAGCACAGGCGGGCAGGGCCACTACATCTCCCTGACGGCACATTGGGTGAATTTAGTGGAGGCTGGGACAGAGTCAGAGCCTGGGACCGCTCACGTCCTACCCACCCCCAGAATTGCGGGTCCCAGCTCGGTGGTGGTATCTGCGGAGGTGTATGCTTCCTCCACTAAAGCACCCTCCTCCTCCTCCTCCTCTGTCTCGCAATCAAGATGTGTTAGCAGCAGCATGTCGCCAGCAGTCGGTGTCGCGCGGTGTGGCAGCACAGCAGTGGGCAAGCGTCAGCAGGCCGTGCTGAAACTACTCAGCTTAGGCGATAAGAGGCACACGGCCCACGAACTGCTGCAGGGTCTGACACAGCAGACCGACCGCTGGCTTGCGCCGCTGAGCCTCCAACCGGGCATGGTCGTGTGTGACAACGGCCGTAACCTGGTGGCGGCTCTGCAGCTCGGCAGCCTCACGCACGTGCCATGCCTGGCCCACGTCTTTAATTTGGTGGTTCAGCGCTTTCTGAAAAGCTACCCACGCTTGTCAGACCTGCTCGTAAAGGCGCGCCGGCTCTGCGCACATTTCCGCAAGTCCCACACGGACGCTGCCACCCTGCGCACCCTGCAACATCACTTTAAGCTGCCAGTGCACCGACTGCTGTGCGACGTGCCCACACGGTGGAACTCTACGCTCCACATGTTGGCCAGGCTCTATGAACAGCGTAGAGCTATAGTCGAATACCAACTCCAACATGGGCGGCGCAGTGGGAGTCAGCCTCCTCAATTCCTTTCAGAAGAGTGGGCCTGGTTGGCAGACATCTGCCATGTCCTTGGTAATTTTGAGGAGTCTACCCAGGTGGTGAGCGGCGATGCTACAATCATTAGCGTCACCATTCCTCTGCTATGCATCTTGAGAAATTCCCTGCAAACCATAAAGGCAGCTGCTTTGCGCTCGGAAACGGGGGCGGTGGAAGACAGTATGCCGCTGGATAGTCAGGGCACCCTCCTGTCTATTTCTCAGCGCGTACAGGAGGAGGAGGAGGAGCATGAGGAGGATGAGGAGGAGGGGGAAGAGACAGCTTGGCCCGCTGCTGACGGTACACCGGCTGATTGCCTGTCATCCTTTCAGCGTGTATGGCCTGAGGAGGAGGAGGAGGAGGAGGAGGAGGATCCTGGCAGTGATCTTCCTAGTGAAGACAGCCATGTGTTGCGTACAGGTACCCTGGCACACATGGCTGACTTCATGTTAGGATGCCTTTCTCGTGACCCTCGCGTTGCACGCATTCTGGCCACGACGGATTACTGGGTGTACACACTGCTCGACCCACGCTATAAGGAGAACCTGCCCACTCTCATTCCCGAAGAGGAAAGGGGTTCGAGAGTGTTGCTATACCACAGGACCCTTGCGGACAAGCTGATGGTAAAATTCCCAGCCGACAGCGCTAGTCGCAGAAGGCGCAGTACCGAGGGCAAGGTAGCAGGGGAGGTGCGGAGATCGAGCAGCATGTACATCCCAGGCAGTGCAACAGTCTTTAAGGGCCTGGCCAGCTTTCTGGCTCCCCAGCAAGACTGTGTCACCGCTCCCCAGTCAAGGCTGAGTCGGCGGGAGCACTGTAAAAGGATGGTGAGGGAGTACGTAGCCGATCGCACGACCATCCTCGGTGACGCCTCTGCCCCCTACAACTACTGGGTGTCGAAGCTGGACATGTGGCCTGAACTAGCGCTGTATGCCCTGGAGGTGCTTGCTTGTCCTGCGGCTAGCGTCTTGTCGGAGAGGGTGTTTAGTGCGGCTGGGGGAATCATCACAGATAAGCGTAGCCGCTTGTCAACCGACAGTGCCGACAGGCTAACACTCATCAAGATGAACAAAGGCTGGATTTCCCCAGACTTCTGTTCTCCACCAGCGGACAGCAGCGATACGTAAGCAATACGTAGGCTGCACCCGCGGATGGAAGCTACGTTCTCTCTCACCATCCAAAACGGGGACATTTCTGCTTCATCAATCTGTGTCTAATATTCCTCCTCCTCCTCCTGCTCCTCCTCCTGAAACCTCACGTAATCACGCTAAACGGGCAATTTTTCTTAGGGCCACAAGGCTCGCTCAAATAATTTTTCTGAACAATTTTTATACGTTTCAATGCGCTTAAAAGCGTTGGAACTTTAACTTGAACCAATTTTTCGTTACACTGGGCTGCCTCCAGGCCTAGTTACCACTTAAGCCACATTAACCAAAGCGATTCACCTGCCATCTTGGTTGGGCATGGCCAATTTTTACTGAGGTACATTAGTACTGTTGGTACACCAATTTTTTGGGGCCCTCACCTACAGTGTAATCATAGCAATTTGTATGTTCTTCGCCTGCACTCATGGTACAGAAAGGTGTGTGGGGTTGGCCTACACTTTAGCTACATAAATGTAACTTGGGCCTTGGCTATACTAAGGCTACTGAAATGGAACTAAGACTGCGCTCCCACTATACTGCTGCTTCAGAATTGTTACTGGGGCCTGTCTTGAGTGCTACTATTGCTGACATGGAACGAAGACTGCGCTCCCGCTATACTGCTGCTTCGGAATTGTTACTGGGGCCTGTCTTGAGTGCTACTATTGCTGACATGGAACGAAGACTGCGCTCCCGCTATACTGCTGCTTCGGAATTGTTACTGGGGCCTGTCTTGAGTGCTACTATTGCTGACATGGAACGAAGACTGCGCTCCCGCTATACTGCTGCTTCGGAATTGTTACTGGGGCCTGTCTTGAGTGCTACTATTGCTGACATGGAACGAAGACTGCGCTCCTCCTATAATGCTGCTAGTGATATGTTAGTGGGGCCTGTCCTAATGCTACGGCTGAAATGTTACGAATTCTGGGCTCTGCCTATACCGCTGCTAATGGTATGTCTCTGGGGTGTGGAAACAGAGGCTTCCCAAAGACATGATGGCGGCGAGGCCATTTCCCACCAACGCGGTTACTGTTAAGGTGCATATAACCACGGACACGTGGAGAGGACACGTAGTGCCTCAAAAACATCCCCCTCCTCCTCCAACAGGGAAAACATTCTTGGCAAATGCCTTTGCATTGGTTCGTCTCGTGGCAGTCCAAGAATTTCACCTTTACCGACACAACAAGAGAGCCCCCACACCATCCCCCCGCCACGGCCCACTTAATCCTGGCCGCATTCCGAAAACCAACAAAATACAACCGTGCTACTAGGTCCGCAGTCACCACCACATTACCACCAACGCGGTTACTGTTAAGGTACATATTACCAGTCTGACTGGGGCATGCAGACACCTTGACAGAATGAATAGTGTGTGGCACATAGGTTCCCCATTGCTATGCCCACGTGTGCAGCTCCTGATGGCGGTGGCACAGGATTATATTTCTCATTGCTTCTGTACAGCATTGTGGGCTATCGCCCCGCTCCTTTTAAAGAGGGTCGCTGCCTAGCCGTGCCAACCCTCTGCAGTGTGTGCCTGCGGTTCCTCCTCATGGCAGACGCACTTCTAAATAGACATGAGGGTGGTGTGGCATGAGGGCAGCTGAAGGCTGCGCAGGGACACTTTGGTATGCGCTGTGGGGGGGAGGGGGGGCGGTTGGTCAGCATGTAACCCAGGAGAAGTGGCAGCGGAGTGTCATCCAGGCAGTGATTGTGCTTTGTTGTAGCTAGTGTGGTGCTTAGCAAAGGTATGCCATGCTAATGAGGGCTTTTCAGAAGTAAAAGTTGTTGGGAGGGGGGGGGGGCCACTCTTGCTGGTATTGTGGCTTAATAGTGGGACCTGTGAACTTGAGATGCAGCCCAACATGTAGCCCCTCGCCTGCCCTATCCGTTGCTGTGTCGTTCCCATCACTTTCTTGAATTGCCCAGATTTTCACACATGAAAACCTTAGCGAGCATCGGCGAAATACAAAAATGCTCTGGTCGCCCATTGACTTCAATGGGGTTCGTTATTCGAAACGAACCCTCGAACATCGCGGGAAGTTCGTTTCGAATAACGAACACCCGAACATTTTGGTGTTCGCTCATCTCTAATTAGGACCTAAAGAATGCCCGCGCCAAATTTTACGCTTGTACGACAACGAGAAGTTGCATTACATAGGGGTGCACTTACTTTTGCAATTAGCATTGAATAATCAAGTTGTGATTAAAGATGAGCGAGTATACTCGCTAAGGCACATTACTCCAGGGAGTAGTGCCTTAGCCGAGTATCTCCCCGCTAGTCTCTAAAGATTCGGGCGCCGGCGCCGGTGACAGGTGAGTTGCGGCGGGGAGCAGGGGGGGAGTGGAGGGGGGGAAAGGGAGAGAGATCTCCCCTCCATTCCTCCCCGCTCTTCCCCGTCGCTCCCCGCCCCCCCACCGCCCTCCGAATCTTTAGAGACGAGTGGGGAGATATTCGGCTAAGGCACTACTCGCTTGAGTAATGTGCCTTAGCAAGTATACTCGCTCATCTCTAGTTGTGACCCCTTTGCTTTTCCTATTTAGGACCTAAAGAATGGTTGTGCAAAATTTCATGTTTGTACGACACTGGGAAGTTAGAGAATTAGATCAGGTACATTACAGAGGGGTGCTAATACTTTTGCACTTAGCATTGAATTTTCGAGTTGTGACCCCTTTACTCCCTTGAAGTTGGAGAATTACCGTATTTTTCGCCTTATAAGACGCATCGGTATATAGGACGCACCCCCGTTTTAGAGCGGGAAAATAGGGGAAAAAAAATTTGAACTCACCCAGGGACAGCGCAGGGATAGTGCCGGGTGACGGAGCAGAGGGAGCAGCAGAGGTCTGAAAAACCGGCGCTCCATATCACAGTGGCACGCCTATGAAGCAGGAGGAAGGAAGCCGTTTGGTGGAGGCGGGGAGCAGCAGTAGTACCCTAGCGCTCACGACCAATCACAGGTATGTATGGGTGGCAGTGGGGAGGAGACTGGTCGCACATTTGTTCGTGCCATCGCGAGTTTAACACGCAATCGCACGAACTAAATCGCGTTTGCACTAAAAATGGCGATCGGAACAAATTTTTGGGCACATTCGCTTTATAAGACGCAGCAACTCCCCCCCCCCCCCCCCCCGCTTTGGAGGGGGAAAAAGTGCATCTTATAAAGCGAAGAATACGGTAATGGCGAGTCAGTCAGTCAGGGCTTTCAGCTTTATATATATTAATTATAGGTATTAAAGAAGATAGATATCAGTTTCTTGGCAATCAGGAAAAGGAAAGAGAGAAGCAGAAACAATAAGAACACCCAGCAAAAAGGGAACCTGTAGACATAAACAAATTGACAACAAAAGGGGTCAGAAAAGGATGTCTAGAATCGATCTGACAAATATGCACAGGAAAATAGAGCATGCTGCATATTTCTTTGCATCCATGGGTTCCATTTACTGCATATTGCGCACACAAATATGTTCTTGTGAATTTAGCTTTAGGGTGGCTTCACACGGATGTATGCGTTTTTGTGCACAACTCAGTGCAAAGTATTTGCGCTATGAACGAGTCTTTTTTTGCACATGTAGTGGCATATTTTACTGCACTTTTTGCGCTCTGAGGGCATGTTCATTTGTGTGCAGCCGATGAACTTGCCCTGATTTAAATGGCTATTTAACCTAATAAGTTCTAGATGTGTTCCTTTTTCTCACGGTATTGTGCAGCGTATTGCACATCCTCTTGCGCATTGCGTTTGCGCACCCCTATACACTTCTATGGGGACCTTTGGTGCCCAAATGTGCAGAAAAATAGAGTGTGCACTACTTTTTTGCATGTACAAACCCATTGGCATCAATGGGCTCTATTCTCTGTGTATTGCACGTGTAAATTTGACACACACAAAAACGTGTGCAATTAGGCACCTGTGAATGAGTCCTATGTGTATATTTTAGTAGACCTCTAATTGAAATGAGAGTTTATTTTTAGATGGACATTAAATTCTTTAACCCCTTCCCGCCACAGGGCGTAACTGTACATCCTGGCAGGGCGTACAGTTACGCCCTGAGGATAACGCAAGATCATAAGAAATCTCACGCTATCTGGCAGCGGGAGCCGACTGTCACTAATAGCTGGCCTCCATCTGCAACAGCGGTAGTGCATTGGAGCAGCGCTGTTAACCCCTTTCTGATCTATGTAGATTGTGGCATGTGAAGGGTTCACAGAGGGAGTGCAGGTTACCATTGCAACAGGCTGCCAGATACCAGCATCCTGCATTGCCAGTGCCTGTGATCGCTAATACAAGCGATAAGGCATTGCAGGACAGAAGTCCTGCAATGCCTTATCATAGCAATCATAGGTGCTATGGTACAAGTCCCCTACAGGGACACAAAATGTCTAAAAAAGATAAAAAAAATAATTTAAAAAGAAAAAATGTAAAAAAAAAGAACAAAAAAACCTTTTTTTGTGCTTTTTCTCATATTAGCATGATTTTTTTTTTTTCAAATTAAAATCCCATATATTTGGTATCGTCGTACCTGCAACGACTCGTATAGTAAGTTGAAATTATCCTGCACGGCAAAAAGCGTTAAAAAAAAAACTAAAAACTGAGATAAAATACTAATTATTAGCATTTTGCCTCTCAAAAACTGCAATAAAAGTGATCCAAAAAGCAGTATGTACCCCAAAATAGTACCAATAAAAAACAGTTTTTCTGGCAAAAAATAAGCCCTTACAGAGCTCCGTCCATGTAAAAATAAAAACGTTATGGGACTTTGAATGCAACGATTTAGAAAAAAATGATTTCCAAAAAATAGGTTTTTATTGTGGGCAAACCTTAAAAAAAAATCTAAGAATTTTGGTATTGCTGTAATTGTATCGTCGCGCAGAAAAAATGTATTGTGTCAATTATGCTGCATGATTAACACTGTAAAAAAAATCTACGGCAGAATTGATGCGTTTTCTCTTCCTGTTATAAAAAAATAATAAAAGTTTTACAATATAGTCTATGTACCCAAAAATGGCACCAAGAAAAACAACAGTTCGCAACGCAAAAAACAAGCCCTTATACGGCTGCGTCAACGGAAAAATAAAAAAGTTATGGCTTTTGAAAAATGGAGATGAAATCCAACAAAAATTGTTGCGTTCTTAAGCCCAAAATAGGCCATGTCATTAAGGGGTTAAAGCTGAAGCACAAAAGGCCCTTTCATCTGCAAGGTCACAAGCTAAATGTTTGTTTTCTCCTGCATACATTTAGATGCTAAGTAATACATAAAAAAGGAAGTGGTCAAAGAGATTCCAAGAGAGGTTACCATTGTCTCATAGTTTACTCTTCTATGTATTGGTGTTCTGCACACTGTATACATAACTTTCACATTCATTTTTCTGTCTCATTACTTCCACATTACAGAACATCTCATTTCCTTGCATATTTACAGCTGTCTGTTCTATAGTAGCGAGCAAACACAGAAAGGATGGTGGAAATGACATTTTGGGGTCCCCCTATCCATTGTTGCTTCATGTGAAGACACACAACCCCATGGACAATGTTTAGAGTGAATATCCACCAATAAAAATGAATAGAGAGTGGGATAAATGTTTTCTTCAGTTATTGCTGTCATATAGCAGCCTTTTTGTTTCCCCTTTCTCCTGCATTTCATACTAACACCAATTGGTGCATGGAATTAGAGGTGAATATGATATGCCTGGCACTATGGTCTGAGTACAATATATAACACTCTGCAAGTAATTATATGTTTTAGCCATCTTGGGTATGATAGTATTCAGCTTTTGCCCAGTGTAGTCTGAAAAGCCATATTACCCTTGATATCTTGCATTGGTGATAGGACAACTATTCCATACTAACATAGTATGTAAGGCCGAAAAAAGACATGTGTCCATCCAGTTCAGCCTATTACCCCCCAACGTTGATCCAGAGGAAGGCAAAAAAAACCCCAATGAGGTAGAAGCCAATTTTCCCCATTTAAGAGAAAAAGTTCATTTCTCTCCCAAATCTGGCAATCAGAATAATCCCCAGATCACCCACCCTTTTGAAGTTACTGTATTAATGATTATAACTAGAGATGAGCGAGCACCAAAATGCTCGGGTGCTCGTTACTCGGGACGTACTTTTCGCGATGCACGAGGGTTCGTTTCGAGTAACGAACCCCATTGAAGTCAATGGGCGACCCGAGCATTTTTGTATATCGCCAATGCTCGCTAAGGTTTTCATTTGTGAAAATCTGGGCAATTCAAGAAAGTGATGGGAACGACACAGCGACGGATAGGGCAGGCGAGGGGCTACATGTTGAGCTGCATCTCAAGTTCCCAGGTCCCACTATTAAGCCACAATAGCGGCAAGAGTGCCCCCCCCCCCCAACAACTTTTACTTCTGAAAAGCCCTCATTAGCAAAGCACACCTTAGCTAAGCACCACACTACCTCCAACAAAGCACAATCACTGCCTGCATGACACTCCGCTGCCACTTCTCCTGGGTTACATGCTGCCCGACCCCCCCGCCCCCCCGCACGACCCAGTGTCCACAGCGCACACCAAACTGGCCCTGCGCAGCCTTCAGCTGCACTCATGCCACACCACCCTCATGTCTATTTATAAGTGCGTCTGCCATGAGGAGGAACCGCAGGCACACACTGCAGAGGGTTGGCACGGCTAGGCAGCGACCCTCTTTAAAAGGGGCGGGGCGATAGCCCACAATGCTGTACAGAAGCAATGAGAAATCCAATCCTGTGCCACCTCCATCAGGAGCTGCACACGTGGGCATAGCAATCGGGAACCTATGTGCCACACACTATTCATTCTGTCAAGGTGTCTGCATGCCCCAGTCAGACCGCGGTTTTTTATAAATAGTCACAGGCAGGTACAACTCCGCAATGGGAATTCCGTGTGCACCCACAGCATGGGTGGCTCCCTGGAACCCAGCGGCTGTACATAAATATATCCCATTGCATTGCCCATCACAGCTGAGGTAATGTCGTGCTTAATGCAGGTGGGCTTCGGCCCACACTGCATGCCCCAGTCAGACTGGGGTTCTTTAGAAATGGACACATGCAGTTACAACACCGTGTGGACCGACAGCATGGGTGGCTCCCTGGAACCCACCGGCGGTACATAAATATATCCCATTGCAGTGCCCATCACAGCTGAGGTAATGTCGTGCTTAATGCAGGTGGGCTTCGGCCCACACTGCATGCCCCAGTCAGACTGGGGTTCTTTAGAAGTGGACACATGCAGTTACAACACCGTGTGGACCGACAGCATGGGTGGGTGCCAGGAACCCACCGGCAGTACATAAATATATCCCATTGCAGTGCCCATCACAGCTGAGGTAATGTCGTGCTTAATGCAGGTGGGCTTCGGCCCACACTGCATGCCCCAGTCAGACTGGGGTTCTTTAGAAGTGGACACATGCAGTTACAACTCCGTGTGGACCGACAGCATGGGTGGGTGCCAGGAAGCCACCGGCGGTACATAAATATATCCCATTGCAGTGCCCATCACAGCTGATGTTACGTCAGCTTCAATGCAGGTGGGCTAAAAATTAATTTGATTACACTGTAGGCGAGGGCCCCCAAAAATTGTTGTACCAACAGTACTAATGTACCTCAGAAAAATTGCCCATGCCCAACCAAGAGGGCAGGTGAAACCCATTAATCGCTTTGGTTAATGTGGCTTAATTGGTAACTTGGCCTGGAGGCAGCCCAGTTAAAATAAAAATTGGTTGAGGTGAAAGTTTCAACGCTTTAATAAGCCTTGAAACGTATAAAAATTGTTTAGAAAAATTATATGACTGAGCCTTGTGGGCCTAAGAAAAATTGCCCGTTCGGCGTGATTATGTGAGGTTTCAGGAGGAGGAGCAGGAGGAGGAGGAGGAGGAATATTATACGCAGATTGATGAAGCAAAAATGTCCCCGTTTTTGATGGTGATAGAGAACGATGCTTCCATCCGCAGGTGCAGCCTACGTATTGCTTAGGTATCGCTGCTGTCCGCTGGTGAAGAAGAGAAGTCTGGGGAAATCCAGGCTTTGTTCATCTTGATGAGGGTAAGCCTGTCGGCACTGTCGGTTGACAGGTGGGTACGCTTATCCGTGATGATTCCCCCAGCCGCACTAAACACACTCTCTGACAAGACGCTAGCCGCAGGACAAGCAAGCACCTCCAGGGCATACAGCGCGAGTTCAGGCCACGTGTCCAGCTTCGACACCCAGTAGTTGTAGGGGGCAGAGGCGTCACGGAGGAAGGTCGTGCGATCGGCTACGTACTCCCTCACCATCCTTTTACAGTGCTCCCGCCAACTCAGCCTTGACTGGGGACCGGTGACACAGTCTTGCTGGGGAGCCAGAAAGCTGGCAAAGGCCTTGGATAATGTTCCCCTGCCTGCGCTGTACATGCTGCCTGATCTCTGCGCCTCCCCTGCTACCTGGCCCTCGGAACTGCGCCTTCTACCACTAGCGCTGTCGGATGGGAAGTTTACCATCAGTTTGTCCACCAGCGCCCTGTGGTATAGCATCATTCTGGAACCCCTTTCCTCTTCGGGAATGAGAGTGGAAAGGTTCTCCTTATACCGTGGGTCGAGCAGTGTGTACACCCAGTAATCCGTAGTGGCCAGAATGCGTGTAACGCGAGGGTCACGAGAAAGGCATCCTAACATGAAGTCAGCCATGTGTGCCAGGGTACCTGTACGCAACACATGGCTCTCCTCACTAGGAAGATCACTTTCAGGATCCTCCTCCTCCTCCTCCTCCTCTGGCCATACACACTGAAAGGATGACAGGCAAGCAGCATGTGTACCCTCAGCAGTGGGCCAAGCTGTCTCTTCCCCCTCCTCCTCATCCTCCTCATGCTCCTCCTCCTCAACGCGATGAGATATAGACATGAGGGTGCTCTGACTATCCAGCGACATACTGTCTTCCCCCGCCTCCGTTTCCGAGTGCAAAGCGTCTGCCTTTATGCTTTGCAGGGAACTTCTCAAGAGGCATAGCAGAGGAATGGTGACGCTAATGATTGCAGCATCCCCGCTCAGCATCTGGGTAGACTCCTCAAAGTTTCCAAGGACCTGGCAGATGTCTGCCAACCAGGCCCACTCTTCTGTAAATAATTGAGGAGGCTGACTCCCACTACGCCGCCCATGTTGGAGTTGGTATTCCGCAATAGCTCTACGCTGCTCATAGAGCCTGGCCAACATGTGGAGCGTAGAGTTCCACTGTGTGGGCACGTCGCACAGCAATCGGTGCACTGGCAGATGAAACCGATGTTGCAGGGTCCGCAGGGTGGCAGCGTACGTGTTGGAGTTGCGGAAATGTGCGCTGACCCGGCGCACCTTTCCGAGCAGGTATGACAAGCGTGGGTAGCTTTTCAGAAAGCGCTGAACCACCAAATTAAAGACATGGGCCAGGCATGGCACGTGCGTGAGGCTGCCGAGCTGCAGAGCCTCCACCAGGTTACGGCCATTGTCACACACGACCATGCCCGGTTGGAGGCTCAGCGGCGCAAGCCAGCGGTCGGTCTGCTCTATCAGACCCTGCAGCAGTTCGTGGGCCGTGTGCCTCTTCTCTCCTAAGCTGAGTAGTTTCAGCACGGCCTGCTGACGCTTGCCCACCGCTGTGCTGCCACGCCGCGCCACACCGACTGCTGGCGACGTGCTGCTGCTGCTGACACATCTTGATTGCGAGACAGAGGTTGCGTAGGAGGAGGAGGAGGAGGGTGGTTTAGTGGAGGAAGCATACACCGCCGCAGATACCACCACCGAGCTGGGGCACGCAATTCTGGGGGTGGGTAGGACGTGAGCGGTCCCAGGCTCTGACTCTGTCTCAGCCTCCACTAAATTCACCCAATGTGCCGTCAGGGAGATGTAGTGGCCCTGCCCGCCTGTGCTTGTCCACGTGTCTGTTGTTAAATGGACCTTGGCAGTAACCGCGTTGGTGAGGGCGCGTACAATGTTGCGGCAGACGTGGTCGTGCAGAGCTGGGACGGCACATCGGGAAAAGTAGTGGCGACTGGGAACCGAGTAGCGCGGGGCCGCCGCTGCCATCATGCTTTTGAAAGCCTCCGTTTCCACAAGCCTATACGGCAGCATCTCCAGGCTGATCAATTTGGCAATGTGCACGTTTAACGCTTGAGCGTGCGGGTGCGTGGCGGCGTACTTGCGCTTGCGCTCAAACACTGGCGCTAGCGACGTCTGGACGCTGCGCTGAGAGGCATTGCTGGATGGGGCCGAGGACAGCGGAGGTGAGGGTGTGGGTGCAGGCCAGGAGACGGTAGTGCCTGTGTCCTCAGAGGGGGGTTGGATCTCAGTGGCAGGTTGGGGCACAGGGGGAGAGGCAGTGGTGCAAACCGGAGGTGGTGAACGGCCTTTGTCCCACCTTGTGGGGTGCTTGGCCATCATATGCCTGCGCATGCTGGGGGTGGTGCCTCCTCAGCTGATCTTGGCGCGACAAAGGTTGCACACCACTGTTCGTCGGTCGTCAGGCGTCTCTGTGAAAAACTACCACACCGTAGAGCACCTTGACCTCTGCAGGGTGGCATGGCGCATGGGGGCGCTTTGGGAAACAGTTGGTGGATTATTCGGTCTGGCCCTGCCTCTATCCTTGGCCACCGCACTGGCTTGGCCTGTGCCCACACCCTAACTTGGGCCTCCGCGTCCTTGCCCGCGTCCACGTCCTATAGGCCTACCCCTCAGCATGGTGTATTACCAGTAGTGCAGAAACAGAACGCTGTAATTAAATGTGCCGCTTATTGGCCTGTGGTTGGAGGCTGACTTCGCTTACGGAACGCCAGGAAATAATTTTGCGCAAGCCTGCTGTAACACTTAGCTGGCTGCGTATGAATTTGGAGAACTACTACACCCAGCAGAGACCCAGAACACTGAGGACAGTCACAGGCAGCCCACATAGATTTTTTTCCCCAAATGTTTTTTGCAAAGGCCCACTGCCTATATTCAATCAATATGTCTTCTGTCCCTGCCTAAGCGCTTCTGGCCCTGGAGTATGTCAAAGAACTGCAGAGTGTTGCACTGTGAACTGCAATACAGCGGTGATTTCACAGCCCAGACAGAGCCAGGAAATAATTTTGCGCCAGCCTGCTGTAACACTTAGCTGGCTGCGTATGAATTTGGAGAACTACTACACCCAGCAGAGACCCAGAACACTGAGGACAGTCACAGGCAGCCCAAATAGATTTTTTTCCCCAAATGTTTTTGCAAAGGCCCACTGCCTATATTCAATCAATATGTCTTCTGTCCCTGCCTAAGCGCTTCTGGCCCTGGAGTATTACTGCAGGGCGCAATGCTCTGCACGGCCGATATACCCAAAAAAAAAAAAGTGCAACACTGCAAAAAGCAGCCTCCACAGTACTGCACACGGTTAGATGTGGCCCTAAGAAGGACCGTTGGGGTTCTTGAAGCCTAAAATACTCCTAACACTCTCCCTATAGCAGCTCCAACAAGACAGCACTTTCCCTCCTCTATGTCAGAATAAATCTGTGACGAGCTGCGGGAGGGGCCGATTTTTATACGTGGGTGACACCTGATCTCGCCAGCCACTCACTGCAGGGGGGTGGTATAGGGCTTGAACGTCGCAGGGGGAAGTTGTAATGCCTTCCCTGTCTTTCTATTGGCCAGAAAAGCACGCTAACGTCTCAGAGATGAAAGTGAAAGTAACTCGAACATCGCTTGGTACTCGTTACGAATAACGAGCATCTCGAACATGCTAATACTCGAACGAGTATCAAGCTCGGACGAGTACGTTCGCTCATCTCTAATTATAACATATAATTTTGTGTTGAACAAGAAAGGCGTCCAGGCCCCTCTTGTACTCTTTTATCGAATTTTTCATCTCCACATTCTCAGGCAGAGAGCTCCATAGTCTCACTGCTCTTACAGTACAGAACCCCCTTCTATGTCGATGTAGAAACCTACTTTCCTCTAGACGTAGAGGTCTCCCCCTTGTTACGGTCACAGTCCTGAGTATAAACAGATCATGGGAGAGATCTCTGTATTGTCCCCTGATATAGTTATTAGGTCACCCTTCAGCCGTCAATTTTCCCAAGTAAATAACCCCAAGTTTGATAACCTCTCCGAGTATTGTAGTCCACCCATTCCATTTATTACTTTAGTTGCCCACCGCTCAAGCACTGATATGCCCTTCTTGAGTACCGGTGCCTAAAATGATACATAATATTCCATGTGTGGTCTGACCAGTGACTAGTAAAGAGCAGAGAGTTGTCATGGACAAGACTATTGGATGAAGACTCAGTTTTGCAACTGTAGTATCAAAGCCATGGGTATACCTAATAACTAATCAGAGGCACAAATTGAAGCTTCTTGCTTCTAATGCAAAATCTGTAACAGTGCCCCCTAACTTTGTATCATTTATTCTACTGGTCTCATCCTGTGGGTTAGAAGGAACTTTTAAGTCTCTTTCGACTCCAGAATCCTGTGTCAACCACAAACTGTACACACCCCCTATAGTCCCACCAGTGTTGGTAACTGGGGCAAACAACTGGAAGCTACAGTTTAACTATCAGTGTATTACTATCTTATTTGTGCAGGTCTTGTGAAATCTTGTATTTGGCCAGCTGCAGTTTTTCATGATTATTTTAGCTTCATAAAAGGAGAAGTACAAATTGCAGCTTTATATTTCACCTCTGTTTTGGATCCATTCCCAGATGTCTCAGGAAAGAGTAGTGGCGTAACTTATTGACGAGGCTCAGGATCTGACTCATTTGCCCTGAACATAAAACCAGAAATCACAAGTAGATGGGAATTTAAAATAAAGAAGTATGAAGACTTAACATTGCCATATACACTAGATTAGTGCTGGCCATACCAGTCAATCTCAGCAGGACCAGCTGGCCATCTAATGCTTATGGTGAGGTCCAAACACTCCCTTGATGGCAAATGTTGTGGGAAAGAAGGATTTAAGATATTGGATTTCAACAAGGTTTATCCTTTGTTCTCAAGGGAGATAAGCCACAACCAGAGGTGGTTGGCTGAAGCTTATTTTCCCCTCTCCCTATTAAGAACTTATTAACAATCAGCCAAGCCAAATGTGTATGGGTATAGGGAGGGATGTCGGAAGGAATATTTGCTGACGGACAGCCAGTTGTATGGCTACCTTTATGCTAGAGCTAGTTTTTCTGGCTGAACTGGTCCCTTCATGTGATAACATTGTATTCAGAAAGATGTAATCATACTTCTCTTAAGTAATGAATCACCCTGCTCTATGTATTTTAGAAAAGCTCATCAATTCAAGCGGCAATCAATGGAATCAAACACGGAAAAGAAAATCAACAAAAAGAATCACAGAGTTTCCTCGATTTCTGTCATTAGAGGAAGCGGACACGGAGGAAAGGCAACAATTTAAGTCCTTTATGGAACAGCTTGGAGCACACAATGTGTTGGAAGAGTGAGTGTTTTTGGTATTCTTCTATTAAGGGCAGATCTATGGCTCCGATTCTTGTTAAGAATTACTTAATGTCGTCTTATGATCTCACCACTAAATACTGAATATGTTGCTGATATTGTATACATTATATAAAAACCTACCAAAGCAAATTGCCCTAAATAGTGTTAAAAAAAATCCTTCCCGTGACTGTCTGGTCTTGTGACATCATTTTCTTTATTTTTTTATGCACAAAAGATTGTGGTTTTTTTTTAATATAGTTTATTGAGCTTGGCAAATCCTCTGCCAGATATAAATAAGTGCTTATATTTTGTCACCATACCGGGAGATTATGAGCCTACGGCATACTGTTTAAACATTGAATGCAAAACTTTGTGCAGTGTGTAAAACTTTGTGCAGTGAGGTATGAAACCCTCTTGTAGCAGGTGCAGGCAAACAGAATTTCATGCAGGAGTTTTGGAACTCCACATCAGAAAAAGTTATACGTTGGGTAAGATATACACTGCCCCAAAAACATTGAGTGAACACTTTACAAGAAATTTAGGGAACAATTGAGTTGCAGCCAGCATAACGTTCACCACGGCATCTGCAGACTCTTTCATGTCTGTCGCATATGTCCAGTGTGATGAAAAGATTGGTGCGCCAATGGCAGACCTGCCAATAATGGCGTTCTCTAGTAAGTGGCAATCAAGCTGTATGGTGCTGGGCTGTGAGCACATGTCTCATTACAGAACCTTAGACCCTCATGGAGTCTATTTCTGACCATTTGCTTAGAAACATGCAGACCTGTTGCCCACTAGAGGTCATTTTATAGGGCTCTGGCAGTGCTGTTCCTGTTCCTCTTCACACAAAGGAGCAGATACTGGTCCTGATCCAGGGTTGATACCTTTCTATGGCCCTGTCCAGCTATCCTAGCTATCCTAATGTATCGGCCTATGTCATGATATCTGCTCTATACTTTTGAAACTGTGCTGGGAGACACAATAAACCTTCTCACGTGGGCAGAAGTCCGTGTGCAATCTGGTTGGGTTGCAGGTACCGTCCATGTGCAATCTGATTGGGTTGTAGGTACCGTTCATGTGCAATCTGGTTGGGTTGCAGGTACCGTCCATGTGCAATCTGGTTGGGTTGCAGGTACCGTCCATGTGCAATCTGGCTGGGTTGCAGGTGCTACCTCATGTTACCAGCAGTGACAAGCACACTAGCAAAAAATAAAATGGGAGAAGAATCAATCAGGAAGCATCGGGAGAGAGTAACTGTCTGAGGCCACCACCTGCAAAACCATTCCCTTTTTGGGGGTTGTCTTGCTGTTGTCCCTCCAGTGTAGCTGGACAGATTGATATTTAAATGTCTTGAGGTTATACTGTGATACTTAAATATTCCCTTAATTTTTAGTAAGCCGCACAGAATGATGGCCCTAAAATGATATGTTGTGAAATGGCAAAGATTCCAAATTATTACTGTATTTTTCTGACTATAAGACATTGTTTTTAGCAAGTATAAATCTTGCTGAAAAGCGCCTGTATTTTATACTCCCAGGTCAGGGGGTCTGACAGTGCCAGAGCTTCCTGACCGCTGCCTCACTGATCCAGCTGCCAGCTGATAAAGCAATTTGCCCAATCAGTGGGAGAGCTGTGCAGCAATATATTCTGCAGCTTCACAGTTCTCCCTGCCTGATTAGTGAGTAGCAGGAGACACTCCAGCTGAAGATAACGGCTGAAATAAATTAGTCATTGACATATCTCCACTGGTGCAGGTCCTTCTGTATGAACCCTCAGGCAACAGGAAACATGAAAGGTCATGTAGTAACAGAATAACCTTTCATAATATTATGACCACATGATCAGTGGTGCCTGGGGGAAGATGGCCTCAGAATTTACACTAGGTAATACACCACAATTGTATTAATGTTATTAATTAAATAATAAGTAAGTAATTCAGCGTGTAAATAAATCACCAAAAATTGCATGCACAAAACACATAGAAGCCATTGATTTCAATGAGTTTGTTCTCATTTCCTTTTTTTTTGCAAGGCTTGCATTATCTTTCTGCGTATTTGCGTAGCAAAGGGACCCACAGAAGTAATAAAATGTGAACAGGCCCGCGTGTGTAAAAAGTACTGGACTATGTGCAGACATCAAATCAACCTAGTTCACTGCGCAAATACGTTACGCTGAGTTGAGAGTATTTGGGCATATACACCGAGCCTGGATTGCCATCTGGCGGGGCAAGACAGATTAGCTCTGCTAAACTGCCTCCCCCTTTCCGCCGCCTCGCCAACTCTTGGGGGGAAGGGGACGGGGCAGTATCTAGTGTGCTAAGCTCCCGCCACCTCTCTGCCCTTTGTCGGCTGCCAGGATTGGGAAGGGGCGGGGACAGGGCAGGAACTTAGCAACTAGCTACCGCCCCATCCCACCCCCTCCCATTGCAAACAGTCGGCAAGGGGCGGAGAGAAGGGGGAAGAGGGTGGGAGTTTAGCAGACATGCTGCTAAACTCCCTCCCACCTCCCTTCTCTGGCAGCTACCATAGGAGTCTATGGGAGCTGCCACCGTATTCTGGCCAGAAAGATAATTCCTGAACTATCTTTTCTAGCTGACATAAAAGCGCTCAACCGAAATGCGCTCATATGCGTTGTCTTGGCCGGCTGGGCGCTTTTCTGCCACAGGAATACGCCCATCTGAACTGATGCATTGTAAACCAATGCATCAGATGGGCAAAGTATATCTGACGGGCGTGAAAGCGCGACCGATATACTCTTGCGTAAATAAAGCCTAAGCTGACTTTTGATGGATGTAGATTGGATTTTCTGGCTGATTTTTAATAGGGTAAGGCTGGATCAACCTTGGGCCGGCTACCTGACCCAAGTGGGGATTGAACCTGCAATAAGAGAGCTCAGAACTACATTTCTGCTGCCTTAACACTCTGCACCAAACAGGGCTCATATTTTAATAAATACGCAGCAAATCACTCCAAGCACCTCCTTTATGCCAGTCTCAAAAATGGGGGTCACGGTATCTGGACTACATTTTCAACAATTACTGTGTTTTTCATCTGGATTATTAGAATGTACCTAATTTGTTAGCCATAGGGGCGTAACTAGAGGAGATGCAGAGGATTCGGTTGCACCCGGGCCCAGGAGCCTTAGGGGGCCCATAAGGCCTTTCTTCTCCATATAGGGAGCACAGTACTATGAATAAAGCATTATAGTTGGGGGCCCTGTTACAGGTTTTGCATTGGGGCCCAGGAGCTTCAAGTTACGCTTCTGGTTAGCCAACATATTATACAGAATTGGGCAATTATTTGATCTAAACTGTAGTGAACATAACTTCCAGATCAGCTACTCTCAGTAACTGTTTGCAGTCAGTTACCATGGAGGCACATAGGTCTGCATAGGAACTCTATACATAAAATGTTTGGATAATTTTATTCAAAGCTGTTCTCCATTTTTTTTTTTTTTTTTTTAGATGCATAAACAAATTAGTTATTAATTACATTAAAGGAGATGTCCCGCGCCGAAACGGGTTTTTTTTTTTTAAACCCCCCCCCCCCGTTCGGCGCGAGACAACCCCGATGCAGGGGTTAAAAAACCCACCCGCACAGCGCTTACCTGAATCCCGGCGGTCCGGCGTCTTCATACTCACCTGCTGAAGATGGCCGCCGGGATCCTCTGCCTTCGTGGACCGCAGCTCTTCTGTGCGGTCCACTGCCGATTCCAGCCTCCTGATTGGCTGGAATCGGCACGTGACGGGGCGGAGCTACACGGAGCCGCTCTCTGGCACGAGCGGCTCCATAGAAGACTACAGAAGACCCGGACTGCGCAAGCGCGGCTAATTTGGCCATCGGAGGCCGAAAATTAGTCGGCACCATGGAGACGAGGACGCTAGCAACGGAGCAGGTAAGTATAAAACTTTTTATAACTTCTGTATGGCTCATAATTAATGCACAATGTATATTACAAAGTGCATTATTATGGCCATACAGAAGTGTATAACCCCACTTGCTGCCTCGGGACATCTCCTTTAAGTGCATTACTATTAATTACCTTAAGTTAGAGAAAAAGTAACTAAAACTGTTTATTTCATTCAAGTGAAACAGAGATCTGGAAATTGTGGACTAGACTGGGTCAGGAGGAACCTCATTTGCTAGAAAACCTTGAGGAATTTTTGGCAAAAATTGTAAATCAAATCAAAGATGCCAAGAAAGAGAAAGAAACACTGGAAATGATGTTAAAAAAGTAAGTTCAATATAACAATGGATTTAATTAAGCATCGTTTCCTAAAGCATTATCCGCAAGCAACAATTATAGAATACATCTTCTATGAAGGCTAGACTGCTACATTGTGCTAGTAAAATGAGAAGACTTGTAAATGGGAAGATGAAACAATACCTCTTCAGCACCACCTATTGGAAGGCAGCATTCCTCCAAGTCAATGTCAGACTTTTTAAATAAGCCTTATGACAATAACTTGGAATTGTAAGCTGAAGCCAGAATAACCATACACAGACAGATGTTTTGAAGTTATTGCCCCTCATCAATGTGCAGCAGGTTTCTGGCTTGGCTAGTGAGAGACCTATAGGAATTAGAGTAATATAGATGAAGATGAGCATTAGAGTTTTCATTTGGTTTGGAAACAAAAGCATATTGGAGGAAATTGAAAAATTTTAACTTTTGCACCTAAATAGCATTATTTGTGAACATAAATTGTTGTATTCCAATGTTTGTGTTAAAAATGTGTTGCATTATTATATTTATTGCATTCAACACACAAAGTCTATCCTGCTTTTGTTACCTCTAAATGTCAAGAATATCCACTAATATAGTCTAGGATGCAGAGAGGTTGGGATAAAGGCATAGCTAAGGGCTATGGTTGTGCATACAGCCTGAGTGTAAGAATTTTCTAACCAGTCATTTTTAAATCATACTAGTAATTATTAGGAAATTATAGCACCAGTGTTTCTGGTGGCGCTATGCGCCACACAGCTCTGCTACATGCACATCACACATACACAGCTCTGGTACATGGGCATGTGACAGACACACAGCTGTGCTACATGCCATATGCCTGACAGACACAGCTCTACTACATGACATGCACATCACAGACACAGTTCTGCTACATGACATGCTCATCACAGACATAGTTCTGCTTCATGACATGTGCGGCACAGACACAGCTCTGCTTCATGACATGTGCGGCACAGACACAGCTTTGCTACATTACATGTGCGGCACAGACACAGATCTGCTACATTACATGCACCTGTTACAAACACAGCTCTACTACATGACATGCATGGTACAGGCACAGCTTTGCTACATTACATGTGCATGTCACAAACACAGCTCTGCTACATGGCATGTGCATGTCACAGGCACAGCTCTGCTACTTGACATGTGCAGCACAGACACAGCTCATTACATGTATGTCACAGACACACCTCTGCTACATTATATGCCTGTCACAGACACAGCTCTGCTACATTACATGTGCATGTTACAAACACAGCTCTGCTCCATTACATGCGCATGTTACAAACATAGCTCTACTACATGACATGCACTGCACAGACACAGCTCTGCTACATTACATACATCCATTCTGGCTATACACATTACACACACAGCTCTACTACATCCATCCTGATTCCTACACATGACACACACAGCTCCTGGATACAGTGATCAGCCCCTGGTCATGTGATCCCTGACTCCATCCACACAGGTGATCACATGACAGTGACACAATCACAGGTCTTGGTAGCTGCTGTCGGCTTATTCAGTATACAGTATTTTCTACTAAACTCCAGAATGGCTCCTCCCACAGTAGTGACATCACCGCAGGTCCTTCAGCCTGCTGGATCTTTGTGGTGTAGGTAGGTCAGTGTCTCCTGTCAGGACTGCTGAGTTGTGTCTGACATAATAACGGTTTAGTTGTATTCTCATTGTGTTATTTTTGTCCTCCCCTTCCAAGAGCCCTAACTTTGTTCTTTCTTCTGTCAGTCAGCCTCTGTGTTTTATATATACTGTAGGTCCTGCAATGACATTACGAGGGGTAGAGTGATGACGTCACCAGGGGTGAAGCATGAGAAGCACACACACACAAACACATATACAAACACACATACATTCTTACAAACAAACGGACAAGTGGTCGTTAGTAGTTTGATTTAGATACACAAGCCATATTTATAGGGTATATATGCTATAGCAGTGAACCAGATTTTTGCACCAGGCGAAAGAAAGCCTAGCTACATTTTGGGTTGGCACCCAATACACAAGAGGCAGTCATTTTCCTAATCATAGCTAAGGAGGAGTGAACAGGCAAAGTCAAGATCAAGGTTAGCTTGGACTTTGACAGGCAACAGAGGTGGGAAGTTACAGCAGGCTCGCAGGGCGTTACTGGAACCAGACTGCAGGATGCCGCTATTGCATACATATAGGCCAACTAGGGGTGGGATTTAATATTTATAATGAATCTCCTATCATGGAGGTATGGACTCTGATGCAGGGAATTTCCAAGTGAAAGTCCAAAGGATAACCTCAATAGATGATCAAGAGCAGCAGGTAAAAGAATTCTTACATTTCAGTAGGTATGAAATAGTCAAGCAATCCAGAAATCTTCATACAGGATCAAATCAGAATTCAATGATGTAATTAATGGTATCAAGTGCTGAAAAAAAAATGAACCAAGCATGAGTTAGAGTGCAGAGTTGTCATGATGCAAAGCCAAGGATTAGACCCAACTAAACTGATATTGAGCACGAGAGGTACTTTTACACTGGGCAATTATCACCCGATTTATTGCTGTAAGCAGTGAATACGGGTGATCGTCGTCCCGTGTACAAGAGGCCACTGACAGGGCACTGAGTGATAAATCGCTCACTTGTCGGAGTCGCTTGCTTCTTAGTAAAATTAAAAAACAAGCGACTGTTGGGCCATGTAACCAGGAGGCACTTAATCTTTGAGCGACTGCCTGTTTGCAGTGAATGGAGGTGGGCAGGTTGGGACAATCTCTGACCCTCTCCACCCCCATTCACAAAACGATTATCGCTCCTGTGTAAAGCACAAAAACAGTAGTCGCTGCGACGACTGTCCCAACAGTTATCCCGTATAAAGAGACCTTAAGACCGGAATGAGTGATGCAAAATACTGGACAGCACATTGACAAGGCATCAGAACATAGTAACATAGTATGTAAGGCCTCATGTCCACAGGTGGATTTGATTTGCGGAATACGCGTGGGTAACCCGCAAATCAAGCCACCCATAGGGATACATGGGTGTCCGTAAATGCATTAAAATGTGTGGATTTGTTTTGTGGAAAACAAATCGCAGCATGCTCCATTTTGCTACGGATCACGCACGGACGGTTTCTCTTGACTTTAATTGTGGGAATTGCGGACAGGCCGTGGATAGATCGGGAAAGCAGGAGTTAAAAAAAAAAGTACTGCACATGCATGCGGCGCGCTGGCTCGCACTTCCGCACACTTCCACAGTGAAAAAGAAAGTAGATCCGGACAGGAAGCAGGAGACCCTCACATATGTGTCCTTGGCCGTGGGCAGAGTGGGATTCCACTGTGGGCTCCCGAATGTGAAATCCAACCCGCCAGTGGGCATGATGCCTAAGGCTGAAAGAAGACAATGTCCGTCCAGTTCAGCCAGTTTCCATCATCTCCCTTGCTGATCCAGAGGAAGATGGGAGTAGGATCACAGGATTGACCACAAATCTGTTATGACCACGGGATCAGTATGTTAGCAGATATTCGTAGAGTTCAGCAACGTCCCATTAGAAATAAAATGTTCCAGTAGATAGGGCAGCGGGTGCTATTGGAAGACGTAGTAGGCAGTATGTTACTCCAAATCACACTTCACAAATCTGTGTCTACAAGTGTCTCAATATATCCTGTGCAGAGTTCACGTAAAGAGCTATTGGTAAACCAGTAACTGAAATGCGAAGGCTCGCACAATTTTCTTTTACAGACTCACTTTGACTGCTATCTATATTCTCACCATTAAAAATGTATATTCCTTGTATAGGAGGATTACTGAACATAATGTAGAGGTGCAACGTCTGTATGAAGAAATGGAACAACAAATGCGTGAGGAAATTAAGCGATTAACCAAGGAGGTAGGTATTATATTGCAGCTTCAGTAAAATTATGAAAAATATAACTATTTTGACATGACCACCCAAAATTTCATTGTCTTCTGGGGAAAAAGTGCCTTATCAGAGAAGACAACCAAAAATTCATAATATGTCCCCTTAGTGACCAAGCCTGTTTGCGCCTTAATGACCAGGCCACATTTTGGAAATCTGACGTGTCACTTTAACATAGAATAGCTCCGTAAAGGTATTGCATACCCAAGTGATTCTGACATTGTTTTTTTGCCACATATGGTACTTCATTTAGGTGGTGAAAATAGTCTAATGTAATTTGTGTATATTTATTAAAAGCACCAATATTGGGAAAATTTTGAAAAAATTATTGTTTTTTCACATTTTCAATTGTAATATATCAAATATGTGTAAATATACTGTACAAACTTTTCCTAAGATATATATTTCCATCTATTTACTTTATTCTGAATGCACATTTGAAAAACTTTTATGTTTTTTTACCCATGTAGGAGACATACAAATTTAACATTACTTTTCAGCATTTTGAAGAACACTTTGTTTTCCTACACCGAGCCAAGATTGCAAAGACTCATAGGTGTCAGAATGATAGATACCCCCACAAATTGCCCTATTTTAAAAACTACACCCCTTAATGTATTCACTGAGGGGGGTCATGAGTATTTTGACCCCACAGTTTTGTTCAGGAATTAATTCAATTTAGAGGAGAAAAAGTAAAATTTCATATTTTTGCAAATATATAATTTTAAAGACATATTTTTTTCCTATAGTTTACATGAAAATGAGGATTTACACCCCAAAATGGATCCCCCTGTTTGTTCTGTGTTCAGAAATATACCCATTGTGGCCCTAATCTTATATCTGGATGCACAACGGGGCCCAAAATGAAAGGAGTAATCAGTGGCTTTCAGAACATAGATTTTGCTTGAAGTCCTTTTATGCCCCATTGCCCACTTGTAGAGTTCTTGAGCGGCCCAAACCATAAAGAACCCCAATAAATGACCCCATTTTGAAAACTAGACTCCTTAACGAATTTATCTAATGGTGTACTAACTATTTGGATGCCACCATTTTTGAATGAATTCAAGCAAAGCAAAAGGAAAAAATTGTGATTTTCATTTTTTTGGCAATTCTGTCATTTTAAAAACAGCTTTTTTTGTACAGCACACATATGAATGAAGACTTGCACCCCAAAACGGATACCCCTGTTTGTGCCATTTTCAGAAATATACCCATTGTGGCCCTAATCTTATGTCTGCATGCACAACGGGGCCCAAAATATAAGGAGCAGTCGGTGGCTTTTAGAACATAAATTTTCCTCGAAGGCCTTTTATGCCCCATACCACACTTGTAGCGTTCTTGAGCGGCCAAAACAATAGAGAACCCCCACAAATGACCCCAGTTTGAAAACTAGACCCCTTAACGCGTTCATCTAGGGGTGTACTGTGTATTTTAACCCTACAATTTTTGAATAGATCTAAGCAAAGCAGTAGGAAAAAATTACAATTTTCATTTTTGGGCAATTGTGTCAATTAAAAACAGTTTTTTTGTACAGCACACATATAAATGAAGACTTTCACCCCAAAATGGATACCCCTGTTTGTCCCGTATTCAGAAACATACCCATTGTGGCCCTAATCTACTTACAGGACACATAGCAAGAATAATAGAAGGAACACCCATTGGATTTCAGGGTACAACTGAATAAATTCCAGGCCCCATTGCCCACTTATAGAGCAATTGAGCGGCCAAAACGATAAGGAACCCCCTCAAATGACCCCATTTTGAAAACTAGACCCCTTAACAATTCCTCTAGTGGTGTACTGCACATTTTGATCCCACAGTATTTGAATGAATCTAAGCAAAGCAGAAGGAAAAAATTATGATTTTCATTTTTTTGTCAATTTTGTCAATTTAAAAACAGTTTTTTTGTACAGTGTACATAGGAATGAAGACGTTCACCCCAAAATGGATACCCCTGTTTGTCCCGTGTTCAATAACATACCCATTGTGGCCCTAATCTACTTACAGGATCCATGGCAAGGCCTATAATGGAAGGAACACCCGTTAGATTGCAGGGCATAACTGAATAAATTCCAGGCCCCATTGCTCACTTGTACGGAATAAAAATTGACTCCCTAAAAATATCCCCTCCCCACACACTCCGCGCCCTTTTCGGCGTTCCCCAAATCTTCGATAAAAGTAATAATGTAAACTGTGGTATTTCTGAAGACAGTTGTAATTACAGAGGATGGTTGGGATGCGTACATGGGGCATTAAAACAGGGTAACCTCCCTCCTCTCATGCTTTTTGGGGGTCATTTTTTGACCTCAGTGGCGGGTATGGGGTGTAAAAAGTGGCGTTCCGTGAGTCTCCGTAAGCTTGATGAGGTGCGGTGGTCTCACACAGAAGGTGCTCAACAAGCTGCTCCTGGAACTGCAAGAAGGCGAGCGTTCCCGGGGCTTCTTGTAAATTACGTATTACAGGTAGTGGTCTGAATAATGCCGGGCTCACACGGCCGGATGTGGAATCTGCTTGTGGAGGCCTGCAGCAGATCCCAGCTGTGAGCCCCGCTGTGACCCTGCGTACGGCCGCGTAATGTACTGCGCATAACTGCCTACTCACACAGGCGGTCATGCGCAGTACACCTTTTTTTGTTTGCATTTCCCGCACCGTCGCTTAGCGATGACACAGGTACCGGCAGCCCGTACACAACATAGTTGCTTATGGGCTGCGGGTATATCCTTGACCACGGACCACAATGGGCTCTATGTTGCGGATATCCGCAGTAAAATAGAACCTGCTGCGTTCTCTTTTCTGCCAGTGGATTACGCAATTCCAACCCACTAATGTGAGCGGAATTGTGTAATCCAATGCGATTGATCTGCGTATTAGACACATGCAGAATCTGTAATTCCTATCCGGTCATGTGAGACCAACCTATGTTAGATTGCTACTTTTTTCTCACATGACTGGGGACCGCTCAACGAGGCCACCGCTCACTGCTCCAGGCTCTTGGTGACCTTTGGTCGCTGGGAGCAAGGAGATTTTAAATTTCCTTGGCTCCCTGACTCCTGCGCATGTGTCCAGCATTTTGCCGGCAGTCGCATTTGTAGAATGCAGGAAGGTTCACGGAGGAGGATCGCGTCGGGGTTCAAATATGGAGAAATAGGAAAGTCCCGCAGCACACCTAACACATACACTTCAGTGCAGAGGTTCCAGTCTGTATATGCCAAGCCACCTGTGGGGTCATGAACCAAACCCCAAATAAATGCAATGGTATCCAAGGAGGCGGCAGCATCAACGGTGTAGAGATTATAAAAAAAGGGTTTTATTGCTCCATAAAATGGCGACGTTTCGACTTAATCTAAGTCTTTTTCAAGCCGCATTTGTAGAATGCAGGAAGGTTCACGGAGGAGGATCGCGTCAGGGTTCAAATATGGAGGCCTCCGGTGAAAAGTTTCATCTCCTCTCACCAATCGCATCGGTGAAGGGAGATGAAACTTCAATTTTTTTTTAAACTTTTACATGACCGCCATTATCCATTGGATAACGGCGAACACGTGACCAGGAACAGCTCACCGCGGCCCCCCGTGAAATCTCCAGGCTCTTGGCTCAGTTTTGTAGCCAGGAGCAGGGAGAATTTAAATTATCCTGGCAATCCACAGCTTTTGCGCATGCGTCCGCCACTTTGGCGACGGGCTTGTGCACAGAAGCTGGGGTAAGGTCTGCGGATAAATCCGGGGGCCTTATGTATGTACTTCTATCCTCCCTCACGGATATGATCCGTGAGGGCAGATGAAACGTACGCTATTTAAACTTTTTTTTAACATTTTAAAACTTTTTTTTAACTTTTTTACACTTTTTTTTACTTTAAATGATCTCTGTTATCCTTTGGATAACAGTGATCATGTCCCCGGTGAAATTTCTCTGCTCCTGGCTACACATGGTAGCCAGGAGCAGAGGGATTTTGAATTTCCCGGGGCCTGAGCCCCTCTGTGCACGCGCCCGATGATTGACGTTGGCGCGCACGTGCAGAAGGGGACTTCAGGTCCCGGAACACCGGGGATATCGCAAAGGACCCGAGGTGAGTATTTTCACCTCCCGATCCATAAGGGGAGGTGAAACTTGTACTTTTTAAAAACTTTTTCGTGATCACCGCTGGATATCCATTGGATAGCGGCGATCACGGGCCTGGGGACCGCTCACCGCGGTCCTGGGTAATATCTCCTGGTTCCCAGCTACCTGGAGAAGGCGGGTGAGTAATTTCATCTGCCCTGATGCATCCGATCCATCAGGGCAGCTGAATCTTTAACTTTTTTAAACTTTTTTTTCACTTTATTGCGATCGGCGCTATCCATTGGATCGCCGATCGCATTGCTGGGGGGGGGGGGGGGGGGACTGCCCGCAGCCCAGGATGACAGCTCCATGCTGTCGGCTACCTGCAGGCACCGACAGCATGGAGCTGTCACGTCCATAGCCCATGTGGCTTTATTCCCTGCAGGACACATGTTATTACGTCCTCAGGGAATAAATCCCACTTGGGCAGGATGTAAAAACACTATGGGCTGGTCACTAAGTGGATATGCTGGAACTGAAAATCTGCCACAGGAATTCTGGTTTGGATAAGGGCATTGTCTTCTCAAAGAGGTGGTGTTTTGGAGAGGGTTCACTGCATTTGCATTCAGTAATTCTTCAGACTGTTCAAAACTGGAATGTGATGAAGATCATTATCTTTACAAAAGAGAACATTTAGTGAAAAAAAAAAGAATACCATTATTTACTTAAAACAATTTTGTCAGCTTCCTATTTTGTCTGGTATGTGAAGGTCCCACCACTGGGAACTTTGTCTATCAGTGCAATTGGGCTCTCTATACTCCAAGGGCATATCTAGAGGAGACCTAGTGGGACATGTGACCGAGGTTCAAGGTGCCAGGGGCAATGCTTATTAGCCACTATTCCAGGCTATTTAGGTAAAGGTTTAGAGCAGAGGCCCACAACCTTTTGTACCTTGTGACCAACATTAAACTTTGAGTGACTGTCATGAGCCACGTTCAAACAGAAGAAAGAAATATTTAGGCTAGGCCTGGTGGCATGGCAACTTTGGGCTCAACACACGTTGTATAGCTAAAAATTGCACTATAGCCCTGCCTATTAGGATGTGACATAGCAGGGCCCTAGTGCCATCTTTGGCTGTGTAATGCATGTTCTGCCTATAGTTTCCTTATAACCATAGCCCAAATGTGGACAGAGAAGAAACTGAAATTGCAAACATTTATTGATAAATATTACATTATGAGATTTCGCACAGGTATTAGAATATTGGAATTGGCACTGTTTGGTGCTTAAGATATGTGTGTAGTAAGTATGTCAACTGTTAGTACATATGGTCATAACTTAGGGCTTCCATGGAGAGCCACACTGCAAGGTGTTCGCAAGCCACTTGACCCTGGAGCCATTGGTTGGGGACCACTTGGTTAGAGCATTAAGCTCAATCTTTTCTCTTACACAAAGGAAAACTGTAGCTACTACAGTACCTACCATGCTTGACCACCATTCTGCCTTGTGCAGAGGGAGTGAATGGAGAAGTGCTTGCTTAAGTATTTCTATGTCATTGACTTGAATGGAGGGAGTCAAGCACATGCATATTTACTTACCCATTCACTCTCTGCCTCGACATGGAAATATATTGAGACCATGGAAAAACATAATTAGAAGACTTGTCCAGTAATACTTCTACACAGTTTATAGCTATGTATATCCACACACACAATATCTACACTACTTTTGGAGCATGTTAGCCATGGCTGTCCATTATCTGGGGTCATCAATGAGCATCCTGGATCAAGTCAGGAGTCATCCCTTCTTTTTTAAATCAATTTTTATTGGCTTTTATTATTAGTTACATACATTGAAAGATTGCATATATATAGGCAAAAAACAAACAAACAAACAAAAAGACAATGTTGTCTTAACTAACATAACTTCTAAAGCAAGACAGATTGCGTGGTTGCAATTTCCGGGGATGTGTTTCTGGATAAAACTATGGCTGTCTGGACATCCCAGCAAATAATCTTGCAATTAACTAACTACTTAGTACTAAGTGATTCTGTACCTCCATTATTATTCGCGTTCCTATTTAACTCAAGGTACTGCGTGTTGGGTACAGAAATCGATTAACATTTGTAACACCTGGTACAAAGACAAGGGGAAAGGGGAGGAGGGGAAGTTGGGGGGGGGGGTCACGAGTAGGTGCCCATACAAGGGGTGGGGGGGTAAGGAGGTTTGAGGTTGGAAAAGGGAGTCAGATTTAAGACAATATATCTTATTATGGTACTTGTTCTGCTTTTCCCATCACATTCACCTGTTCGCCGCCCGGGGTCACACCACGCTCGTGCCTGTACGTGGATACGTTGGCATCCGCCCTCCACTCCCACAGGAGACTCAGACCAAGGCTTTCCAGGGGATCCACATTTCCACAAACTTGTCATGTCTATTGTTTGCCCAGCTTTCTAGTTCTTCTAGATTGCAAATTAAATCTACTTTTTCTTTCCATTGATTTAGAGTAGGAGGGGTTTTCTGGAGCCAAAGGAGGGGAATCAAGGCTTTTGCAGCATCTATCAGAAGTGCTGTTAGTTTATTTTTAAATGTACACTACTAAGAAGAAATGTCTATCAGAAGTCAATCTATATTGCGTCTTTTTGGAAGCGAATGCCTTTGTGTCAGTTAAGGTGTAAATATGAACAAACATAATAGCTGACAACGACAAAAGGACAGAATTCACCAGTACAGTAAAGAAAATGCCAATATTTAAAATAACCTAGAAACCAAGATCTAGAATTTTCTGTTTGTTAATACTACTTTTCTAGAGCAATACTCGCAGCAGTATCCACGATCACGAAATGAAGAATGCCATAGAGCTGAAAAATACAGAGGTTCAGCAACTGATATCTGTTCAAAATGAGGTAAGGCAGCGAAATAGAAGTATAACTGAAATCGAAATACAAGATTCATATATAAAATATCAAATTCTAGGACAATAAGATGAAAATTAGTACCGAAAAAGCATGGAATATTAACAGTTCACCAGTTTTAATTGTGAATTGTTAAAAATTATTATTAGTATATTTTAAAAAGCAGTTCAACAGAAGCACAAGATCACAGCTTGGCAGTTCCTCCTCATAACACATCGGGATCTACCCGGCATGTTGTTATGTATTGGCATAAGATGTGTGCAGAGCCCATCAGTGCCACCTTTTGTATCTAACAGATATTAATTTTGCTGATACTGAGTTGTTTCAAGTGCCAGCCAAAATCTTCTGGCACGGCACCCGATGTGCCGATTTCCACTGGTACCACACCTGCCAGCCTGTACCAGAGATGCTGTATTTCGACCTTCTCATTGACCCTGCCATCACCACGTATAGCAATGTTGATAAGCCACACCTTTTTCTATTCAATGATGATCAAATCTGGTGTGTTATCGGCCAAGACTTTATTATTAGTAAAACTTATTATTTATTAATATTGTTATGCAAGTCAGTACCTATGGCTGCTTTTTAACTTAGGTACTAACTTACATGCAGTGCATACCCATTTTCAGATGCTGACTGGAGGGTCAATTTAATGAGTGAGTTATGTCGTTGTACAAATCCCTACTTTATTCTTACTTATCCTATACAGTGAAGCCAATAAGGGCTCTGGTGGTAAGCCGGTGGGCTCAGATAGAGCCCAGATTTATAATATGCAAGAACATCTCTCCAATACGATAATTATAATCATTTGGTATTGGAAGCTAATAAAACCATAGTAAGATCTATACAAAATGAACCGCATTGAAAACCCACACCAATAATTCTATCTGCTGACCTCACACTGAAGCTTTCCAGAATTCTGTGCATGAGCAGCTCCCTGAAGAAGGCATCACTTTTTCAGGACCTTTTCGCCAATTTTTCTTGTCCAATCCAAATCTCATCCAATCCATAGATTTGGGCCATTGCTTTCCTTGTCCACTAGGACATTTCATCCAATTTCTTTCGTCCAATCGCTTTCCTCGTCCAGTAAGATATATGACATCTCGCCATTGATACTTTATGTCATACTGAAGAAAAGAGACGTGTGTTCTCCTGTCGAACATATAGTATATATAAAATCACTATCCAAAGGAGGACATATCAATACTTGGCAAGGTTTCTATGCAGAAACCAGATTGGGCAGCCACATATGGATTTGTCTTATTGACTAGGGTAAATCTGTAATAAATATCTGTGTCAGAACTCAGAGGTAGTGATGAACGATTAGTGGAATAATCAGTTTGTGTCGGTATTGGAACAATTTCACGGAATCCTCATGAATCGGGATAGTCAAATCTGACTCCCATTAAAATCAATGAGAGTAAAATGCAGGTTCACTAATTTGCCTGCCACATCTTGGAAACACTGTGCTCCTCCAAAGAATTGGTTAATATAGTATCCTGTGGTGTAGGGGTCAGTCATAGCACAGGGGTGTCACTTAAATAAAAGAAGGCCCACATAGGGTCTCCAAGACAGAAAAGGAAGATACCGGGTATGCTGCTTGTTTTAAAAGCAATGCCTTCATTTTACAAGGAGAAATTCAGCCGGATGAAAACAACACTCAAGCACGGACTTGCTCCAAGGGAAAGCTGTAGAGCTTCAGCTGTTTCTTGTGCTTTAGAATGTTTTTGTTTTTAGAAATGGAGAAGGAAACATGCTGAAAGCAGGAGAAGGAGAGCAGCAGCAGTTCTATCACCACCAGCAGCAGCACCTTGAGGGCAGAGTGTGGTCCTCATGGAAACATGAGAGCAGTAGCTCTGTATTTCCATATTGACATATTTTTCATTTGGAGGAGAGTAGTAGAAGGAGGAAACATGGTGGAAGTAGGAGGAGAGCAGCAGCACCACCACTACCACCAGCAACAGCACCTCGGGGACAGAATGTGATAATCTAAGCTCAGTCATATGTGAGTAAAAATTACCAGCGTGCTAACAAATCAGTGGAATCTGGCATGAGGGTCAGGTGAAATCAACACCTTGTTTTGGCAACTTCCAAAGTGATGTATCGAAAAAAGGTCTGTTTATTCCATTAAAGCTGGTGCGACATTTCGGTTGAGCATAGCCTTTTTCAAGCATAGCCAAACACTGTGCATATGTACTCATTACTACATCTACTGACAGCATCAACATGTGTCTGACCTAGGGTGCTTAATGATGTGAATGGGTTTTTAATGTGTTTTTTTTTTGTATAGATCATTTTATGGTTCTGGTAGCATTTGATTGCAGCTGTTCTTGTATATTATACTATATTTGGGATATAGTGTTATTTTGGTATCTGAGTTTGTATACCAGAGGTTTTGCACTGGAGTCTCACAGTTCAAGCGCACACACCTATTGATTAGGACCATTTATGGTCATTTTCTGCTACATTCTTAAACATCTTATTGTATAAAACTTTATGTAATATTGGTTGTTTTAAATCATACTATGAGGATTAATTGCTGGCTGTTACAGTTAGAAAAAGAGCTCTACAACCTACGAAGTATGGAACATGTTACAAAATCAGAGAACGAGAAGTTGAAAAGAACCAATCAAGATTTAGAACTTGATTTGGAGAAAATTCGTGATCAGTTGTCGGAAGCTCAAGGTTGCCTGGGTGAGATGCAAGAAAAAATGGCTCAACATGAATATGAAAAGTAAGTAAAATATAGTTTTAGGGCTCATGCACATGATTGTATTTTGGCTCTATTTTTTATGGAGCCACAATAGGGCTGTCATAGCAGTTCATGAACGCTCTACTTCACCTGTCTGGGCTTCTAATTTGACATGGAGGTATATGCTATTGATATGCTTTATTTGGAGGTATATATAAATGTTATAAGGTCCATTTACAAGGGACGAATGTCGGGCTATCGATGCCCGACACTCGTCCCTGCACATACTAGGTCCCGTGCTCAGTATAAACGATGGACGATGAGCTGAACAATGAGGGTTCAGTGTAAATAGCCGTTTAGTACTGAATGGCCACTATGTTAAGTGAATGGATAGGGGTGGGGGAGTGCGAGGAGAGAAATCTCCTCCAGCCGCCCCGTTGTGAACCAACGATACTCACTCTTGTGCAGCAGCATGGGAGCGAGTGCATGCGGAGACAAATGTCGGGCATTGTTTGCCCAACATTCGTCCTGTGTAAATGGGCCTACACTTTATTTGTACAACTGGCTTATATAAATATAAAATAGCTGTTCTTAAAATACAGGGTGTCTCAAAACCATGGAAACACCCATATAGAATGACAACAGTTTGGCAGAAGGTGATCCAATTTTGCATACAAGTTGAAGGGGAAGAGGGAAACTTGTTAGGCCATTGTGAATGTCAGCCATCATGGATTCAACTCTCATCTTCTCAATGAGAAAATCTGTATTTTTACAGATCTGTAATTTCTAAGGATGCTATTTATGCATGGATTAAATTCGCTGAATGGAGGCATGGCTAACCACACATTCTTGAGACAGGCAACGAGTGTTACATTGAGGGCTCTTGGCAAAGGAGGCTAGAACAACGATGGCTGATCACTAACATAGTAATTAGTCTGAAAAAAAGACCTACCGTATATTCATCCAGTTCAGCCTTTTAACTTCGAGCCAATTAAGTTTCCCTCTTAGGCCTCATGTCCACGGGGAAAATCAGGCCCGCTCCGGATTCTCCATGGAGAATCTGCAGCGGGTCCCTCCTGCCCCGCGGACATGAGCGCTGAAAATGAGAATAAATGAGAATAAACTCACCTCCCATTCGCTCCGTTTCTTCTCTTCGCGGCGGCGCCATCTTCTCTGCGTCGCGGCCAGATCTTCTTTCTTCGGCTCGGCGGATGCGCATGATGACGTCGGTGACGTGCCCCGCGCATGGGCCTCTCGAAGAAAAAAGATCCGGCCGCGACGGAGAGAAGATGGCGCCGCCGCGAAGAGAAGAAACGGAGCGTGTGAGTAAATTCCTATTTTAGGTCTCCCGCGGATCCGGACGGCTTCCATAGGCTTCAATAGAAGCCCGCGGGAGCCGTCCCCGCGGGAGACCCGCATGAAAATGGAGCATGGTCCAGATTTTTTCATGCTCCATTTTTTTTTAAATCCCTTTTATTGATCATCCGCGGGTATTTATCTACCCGCGGGTGGTCAATGCATCCCTATGTGGTGCGGATCCGCGGGCAGGAGAAGAGTTAAAATCCGCTGCGGATTTTAATTCTTATTTTGCCCGTGGACATGAGCCCTTAGGCTCAATGTCCATCGGCGGATTTGATTTGCGAAACCCACGCGGGGCACCCCCGCGGGAGATCCGCAAACCAAGCGGCCCAGGGATGCATGGGCGCCTGCAAAGCAGTAAAAAGCATGTGGATGTGATTTTTTTTTTCCGGCATGCAGATCGCACACGAGGGAAGAAGTCGCAGCATGCTCCATTTTCCTGTGGATCCCACGTCGACAGCTTCTATTAAAGTCAATGGAAGCTGTCCAATTCGTGGACTGCCTGCAGCTGTCAGTGTGGACATGCGGCGGTTTCGCGGGAAAGCAGGAGATTTGAAAAAAAAAGCACTGCACACGCGCCGGGCACGTGGTCCGGCGCGCCCGGACACATCCGCCGTGCTGAAGAAAGAAGATCCGTCCACGACTGAGGAGACCCACGCTGAATCTGGAGAGATAAGAAACTGTCTTTTCTTCTCCATCTCTGCAGGCATGTACGGATTCCACTGCAAGAATTAGCAGATGGAATCCGTGCGTACAAGTTTACATTGGGCCTTAGCCTGCAGGATGTATGTAAAATTGTATCACCATCTGTCAAATAGTTTTCATTCTATTAAAGTGTTTTCCCACTTTTCAGACACCTTGTATATTGAATTGCTAACCCTTGATCCTTGGTCTTTCATTTAATACATGTGTATAATTTATCATGCATTTTCAAGAAAAACGTTTACTTCAATTTTAAATACAATTACTGAACCATTACATATCCTTGAGTCAACCGGGTCAACCAATAGTATCTGGTTTGAATTCTTTATGTAGGAATCTATCGCATTTTATAGACTACAGAAAATGGTAGTTCAATTGCCTTCCTACTTAGGGAATTCTACTCAGCTAATTGGTGACTTGTTATCCCATCTTGTTAAGCATGGCACTGTGGGCTTTTAACCCTTTCCAATCCACTGTCTGACCTGTGAAGACATTATGATTTAAGGCTGTACAGCTCCAATGATGGTAGACATCCGTCGGGGTTCTCTTACTATATATTGCCAGCCTCTCTGCTGTCGGAGCCTATCCAACGTGTCACCTCATGCAGTACTGGCTTTAGCCAGCAGATAGCGCAGTTGTATAACAGCAGAAAAAGAGTAAGCCCCCTAGGAAAACAGAAAACAAATTGGATTGGAAAGGGTTAACAGCAGATGATAATGTCCTCTATTTTAACATTTCCAACACTAAAGGAATTGCTGCAGTTGATCACTTTTTATAATGGGACCTGGCTATGGGCCCTATTCAGAACTACTGAATAGTAATGTTTTTGAATTTAAAAGTACTATTTACCAACAATTAAGGGCTATGAGATGGACTCACGTTTTGGCCCACTACACGCTAACCTGTTTATGGGACTATTTGAGAGTGAGTTTATGTATAACCAAAACAATTCAAAGATAATGTTTTTTGGATCTTTGTCTTTACTTTGATGAGTCAGACTAGGACCTAATTCCAATCAGTTGATATAGATAATTACCTTCATTTTAAGAGTGCACATTATTTACATAGCCTTCGGTTAGTTTAAACGGATATGTAAGAATTGTTTGAAGAATTTAATTTTTCAACAGCAGACTAAGATTCTTTGCAGTAGATTTAAACAGAAGAAATATCTCACTAGTTTGGTTAAACATCGTCTTTCTATGGCCAATACACTTTCTCAAGGTGATTGAGATGCAGTGCTCCTCGAAATGATGGTTCTGCCTCTTGGGTCCCATAGGTTTATTACAACTTTTAATTTCAGTCATAAGAATATCCAGAATATCCTAGGAACGTATTAGTATATTTTATTACATGACCCCCTATTGAAGGATAAGATTCCTTTTGTCCCTAACCTTATGTTTATGAGGTCCATTATACTTCATAACTTTTTGGCCCCCAGTCGATTGCATAAACTGGCCAATCTGACCAATAACTTTCTTTCTCTTATCTTTGGTTCCTTCAGATGTGGTAGAGCTAGATATTTGTGTTGCTCTAGGATCAGCCATGGATCAAACCTTATGTCTTCTGATACCCATAAATAATTTTTGATAAGACTTTTTTTTTATAAATTCTTTTTTTATTGTTGAAAAATAACAAGTATACAGATCAAATACAATTGTAGGCATTACAAGTACACACTTGTTCATTTTCTTATCTGAGAAGTACAAAATAAACTTTTTTTGTAGTTAGGAATAAGAGGTTGGGTTGCTAGAGGACAGGGTTAGGGTGGGAGGGGTAGAAAGGGGCATAATGGGGGGAGAGAAGGAGAGGTAATCCATATGAATTCTAATAGTACTGTAAGATACAGATCCAAGAGTTTAAGTAATTTGGCAAGGAATGAGTTGTAGGGATACAAAAAAAATAATAACAATACAGAAACAATATAAAGCTGTTTGATTATACTCTGGTCCCATCTTGGCGTGTTTGACAGATGAATAGGAGCTACTCATCCTAGGACCCCAAATAGTTTTGAATTTCCCATGAGATCTATTTGACCAACTCGTAAGCTCCTCAAACCTATGAATCTCATTGACCTTGGATAACCATTGAGTGATTGTAGGGATTGTAGGCGCTAGGGGTTGTAGCCACATTAATGGAATTAATAATTTTTCAGCCGAAATGAGATGTGTGATAAGTAGAGATGAGCGAGTGTACTCGGTAAGGACAGATACTCGAGCGAGTATTGTCCTTACTGAGTACCTGCCTGCTCGCCTGCAAAGATTCGGGTGCCGGCGTGGGTGAGCGCTGTGTTGCGGGAGTGAGCAGGAGGGAGCGGGGGTAAGAGAGAGATCTCACTCGCGTTCTCCCCTGCTCTCCCCTGCAGATCCCCGCCGGCACCCGAATTTTTGCGGACGAGCAGGCAGGTACTCGGTAAGGACGATACTCGCTCGAGTATCTGTCCTTACCGAGTACGCTTGCTCATCTCTAGTGATAAAGCTGGTTTTTGAGGGTCTGTAATTTGCTGAAGGCCTAGATATAAACACATACTCTGGAAGTAGACAAAACGTGCTATCAACTACATCTCGAATTATTAACTCAATTTGGTTCCAATAGGGATGAATTAATGGGCAGGACCGCCATATGTGTGTTAGGGAGCCTACATGTCCGTTGCAACGCCAGCACAGATTTGAGTCTGATACTTTGTAAGCAAAAAGCCATTCCGGTGACTTGTACCACCGTGTCAGGTATTAAGACTTTTTTGAACTGTGGTTCTAATTATGTGATTTATTTTCTTAAGTCTTCCTGTAATTTTCAATATGTGGGGAGAACAACCGGCACAAAGAGGACAGAGATGGGACTAATTTATTAAGAGGTGCACACCAGCATCTTGTTTTTTAAGACTAGTGTAGAAATACCAGTCTTAATAAACTTACCCCAGTACCTGTTACCATCATTTATCTTGTGTTTTTTTTGTAGACCCTACAGATAAATTTTAGTGCATCTGACTGATAGTCCAAATCATTAGACATGTACTAAATCCATTTATATACATACTTACATTATGCCATTTAGAATCTTTACACCTAAAGGCTGCTGCTAATCCCAGTGTATTAATCAATTGCTCTGAATTGCATTCATATTTGCACAATATTTTTAAAATAGTGGAAATGTTGTTTCATTTAGGGAGATAAAGGAAAATGAAGAATTAATGAATATTTCAAGTGCACAGGTAAGGGATCTTCATCATGGTATAATAAAGTTCATAAAATAACCATATAATGTTGCAAAATAGATTGTTAAGTAAAATTAATTGAATTAACTCTTTTGAATATATTTTATTATGCACGTATTTTATACCAAAAAGCCTAGTAAAAACTAATTACAATAAACTAGCAAAAATATATCACATGAGCTAATAGGAAAGTAACATCTCCAAACCGTTACCAATAAGTTGTAAGGACATACAGTAGTCCTCTGGAATCTGTCTGCTCTTCAAAATTAAAGTGTAAATGTTTGTATGAACATGAATCAATGAAATGACCAATAGGAATCTGTTTCAGATTGTGGCTATGAGGTCTGTCCTGTATAGAGATGAGCGAACACCAAAATGTTCGGGTGTTCGTTATTCGTAACGAACTTCCCGTGATGCTCGAGGGTTCGTTTCGAACAACGAACCCCATTGAAGTCAATGGGCGACCAGAACATTTTTGTATTTCGCCGATGCTCGCTAAGGTTTTCATGTGTGAAAATCTGGGCAATTCAGGAAAGTGATGGGAATGACACAGTGACGGATAGGGCAGGCGAGGGGCTACATGTTGGGCTGCATCCTAAGTTCACAGGTCCCACTATTAAGCCACAATAGCGGCAAGAGTGGGCCCCCCCCCTCCCAACAACTTTTACTTCTGAAAAGCGCTCATTAGCATGGCATACCTTTGCTAAGCACCACACTACCTCCAACAAAGCACAATCACTGCCTGCATGACACTCCACTGCCACTTCTCCTGAGTTACATGCTGCCCAACCGCACCCCCTCCCCCCCACAGCGCACACCAAACTGTCCCTGCGCAGCCTTCAGCTGCCCTCATGCCACACCACCCTCATGTCTATTTAGAAGTGCGTCTGCCACGACGAGGGACCGCAGGCACACACTGCACAGGGTTGGCACGGCTAGGTAGCGACCCTCTTTAATAGGGGCGGGGCGATAGCCCACAATGCTGTACAGAAGCAATGAGAAATACAATCCTGTGCCACCGCCATCAGGAGCTGCACACGTGGGCATAGCAATGGGGAACCTATGTGCCACACACTATTCATTCTGTCAAGGTGTCTGCATGCCCCAGTCAGACTGGTAATATGCACCTTAACAGTAACCGCGTTGGTGGTAATGTGGTGGTGACTGCGGACCTAGTACCACGGTTGTATTTTGTTGGTTTTCGGAATGTGGCCAGGATTAAGTGGGCCGTGGCGGGGGGATGGTGGGGGGGCTCTCTTGTAGTGTCGGTAAAGGTGAAATTCTTGGACTGCCACCAGACGAACCAATGCAAAGGCATTTGCCAACAATGTTTTCCCTGTTGGAGGAGGAGGGGGATGTTTTTGAGGCACTACGTGTCCTCTCCACGTGTCCGTGGTTATATGCACCTTAACAGTAACCGCGTTGGTGGTAATGTGGTGGTGACTGCGGACCTAGTACCACGGTTGTATTTTGTTGGTTTTCGGAATGTGGCCAGGATTAAGTGGGCCGTGGCGGGGGGATGGTGGGGGGGCTCTCTTGTAGTGTCGGTAAAGGTGAAATTCTTGGACTGCCGCCAGACGAACCAATGCAAAGGCATTTGCCAACAATGTTTTCCCTGTTGGAGGAGGAGGGGGATGTTTTTGAGGCACTACGTGTCCTCTCCACGTGTCCGTTCCATGTAAGCAATAGTAGCACTCAAGACAGGCCCCAGTAACAATTCTGAAGCAGCAGTATAGCGGGAGCGCAGTCTTCGTTCCATGTAAGCAATAGTAGCACTCAAGACAGGCCCCAGTAACAATTCTGAAGCAGCAGTATAGCGGGAGCGCAGTCTTCGTTCCATGTAAGCAATAGTAGCACTCAAGACAGGCCCCAGTAACAATTCTGAAGCAGCAGTATAGCGGGAGCGCAGTCTTCGTTCCATTTCAGTAGCCTTAGTATAGCCAAGGCACAAGTGACATTTATGTAGCTAAACTGTAGGCCAACCCCACACACCTTTCTGTACCATGAGTGCAGGCGAAGAACATAGAAATTACTATGATTACACTGTAGGTGAGGGCCCCAAAAAATTGGTGTACCAACAGTACTAATGTACCTCAGTAAAAATTGGCCATGCCCAACCAAGATGGCAGGTGAATCGCTTTGGTTAATGTGGCTTAAGTGGTAACTAGGCCTGGAGGCAGCCCAGTGTAACGAAAAATTGGTTCAAGTTAAAGTTCCAACGCTTTTAAGCTAATTGAAACTTATAAAAATTGTTCTGAAAAATTATTTGAGTGAGCCTTGTGGCCCTAAGAAAAATTGCCCGTTCAGCGTGATTACGTGAGGTTTCAGGAGGAGGAGCAGGAGGAGGAGGAGGAGGAATATTAGACACAGATTGATGAAGCACAAATGTCCCCGTTTTGGATGGTGAGAGAGAACGTAGCTTCCATCCGCGGGTGCAGCCTACGTATTGCTTACGTATCGCTGCTGTCCGCTGGTGGAGAACAGAAGTCTGGCGAAATCCAGCCTTTGTTCATCTTGATGAGTGTTAGCCTGTCGGCACTGTCGGTTGACAAGCGGCTACGCTTATCGGTGATGATTCCCCCAGCCGCACTAAACACCCTCTCCGACAACACGCTAGCCGCAGGACAAGCAAGCACCTCAAGGGCATACAGGGCTAGTTCAGGCCACGTGTCCAGCTTCGACACCCAGTAGTTGTAGGGGGCAGAGGCGTCACCAAGGATGGTCGTGCGATCCGCTACGTACTCCCTCACCATCCTTTTGCAGTGCTCCCGCCGACTCAGCCGTGACTGGGGAGCGGTGACACAGTCTTGGTGGGGAGCCATAAAGCTGGCCAGGCCCTTAAAGACTGTTGCACTGCCTGGGATGTACATGCTGCTCGATCTACGCACATCCCCTGCAACATGGCCCTCGGAACTGCGCCTTCTGCCACTAGCGCTGTCGGCTGGGAATTTTACCATCAGCTTGTCCGCAAGGGTCCTGTGGTATAGCAACACTCTCGAACCCCTTTCCTCTTCGGGAATCAGAGTGGGCAGGTTCTCCTTATACCGTGGATCGAGCAGTGTGTACACCCAGTAATCCGTAGTGGCCAGAATGCGTGCAACGCGAGGGTCACGAGAAAGGCATCCTAACATGAAGTCAGCCATGTGTGCCAGGGTACCTGTACGCAACACATGGCTGTCTTCACTAGGAAGATCACTTTCAGGATCCTCCTCCTCCTCCTCCTCCTCAGGCCATACACGCTGAAAGGATGACAGGCAATCAGCCGGTGTACCGTCAGCAGCGGGCCAAGCTGTCTCTTCCCCCTCCTCCTCATCCTCCTCATGCTCCTCCTCCTCCTCCTGTACGCGCTGAGAAATAGACAGGAGGGTGCCCTGACTATCCAGCGGCATACTGTCTTCCCCCGCCCCCGTTTCCGAGCGCAAAGCAGCTGCCTTTATGGTTTGCAGGGAATTTCTCAAGATGCATAGCAGAGGAATGGTGACGCTAATGATTGTAGCATCGCCGCTCACCACCTGGGTAGACTCCTCAAAATTACCAAGGACATGGCAGATGTCTGCCAACCAGGCCCACTCTTCTGAAAGGAATTGAGGAGGCTGACTCCCACTGCGCCGCCCATGTTGGAGTTGGTATTCGACTATAGCTCTACGCTGTTCATAGAGCCTGGCCAACATGTGGAGCGTAGAGTTCCACCGTGTGGGCACGTCGCACAGCAGTCGGTGCACTGGCAGCTTAAAGTGATGTTACAGGGTGCGCAGGGTGGCAGCGTCCGTGTGGGACTTGCGGAAATGTGCGCAGAGCCGGCGCGCCTTTACGAGCAGGTCTGACAAGCGTGGGTAGCTTTTCAGAAACCGCTGAACCACCAAATTAAAGACGTGGGCCAGGCATGGCACGTGCGTGAGGCTGCCGAGCTGCAGAGCCGCCACCAGGTTACGGCCGTTGTCACACACGACCATGCCCGGTTGGAGGCTCAGCGGCGCAAGCCAGCGGTCGGTCTGCTGTGTCAGACCCTGCAGCAGTTCGTGGGCCGTGTGCCTCTTATCGCCTAAGCTGAGTAGTTTCAGCACGGCCTGCTGACGCTTGCCCACCGCTGTGCTGCCACACCGCGCGACACCGACTGCTGGCGACATGCTGCTGCTAACACATCTTGATTGTGAGACAGAGGAGGAGGAGGAGGAGGAGGGTGCTTTAGTGGAGGAAGCATACACCTCCGCAGATACCACCACCGAGCTGGGGCCCGCAATTCTGGGGGTGGGTAGGACGTGAGCGGTCCCAGGCTCTGACTCTGTCCCAGCCTCCACTAAATTCACCCAATGTGCCGTCAGGGAGATGTAGTGGCCCTGCCCGCCTGTGCTTGTCCACGTGTCCGTAGTTAAGTGGACCGTGGCAGTAACCGCGTTGGTGAGGGCGCGCACAATGTTGCGGGAGACGTGGTCGTGCAGGGCTGGGACGGCACATCGGGAAAAGTAGTGGCGACTGGGAACTGAGTAGCGCGGGGCCGCCGCCTCCATGATACTTTTGAAGGACTCCGTTTCCACAACCCTATACGGCAGCATCTCAAGGCTGATGAATTTTGCGATGCGGACGGTTAACGTTTGAGCGTGCGGGTGCGTGGCGGCGTACTTGCGCTTGCGCTCGAACACTTGCGCAAGCTACGGCTGAACGGTGCGCTGAACTACACTGCTGGATGGGGCCGAGGACAGCGGAGATGAGGGTGTGGGTGCAGGCCATGAGGCGGTAGTGCCTGTGTCCTGAGAGGGGGGTTGCATCTCAGTGGCAGGTTGGGGCACAGGGGGAGAGGCAGGGGTGCAAACCGGAGGCGGTGAACGGCCTTTGTCCCACCTTGCGGGGTGCTTGGCCATCATATGTCTGCGCATGGTGGTGGTGGTGAGGCTGTTGGTGTTGGCTCCCCGGCTGAGCTTTGCGCGACAAAGGTTGCACACCACTGTTCGTCGGTCGTCAGGCGTCTCTGTGAAAAACTGCCAGACCTTAGAGCACCTCGGCCTCCGCAGGGTGGCATGGCGCGAGGGGGCGCTTTGGGAAACACTTGGTGGATTATTCGGTCTGGCCCTGCCTCTACCCCTGGCCACTGCACTGCCTCTTGCAACCTGCCCTGCTGATGCCCTTGACTCCCCCTCTGAAGACCTGTCCTCCTGAGTAAGCGTTGCACACCAGGTGGGGTCAGTCACCTCATCGTCCTGCTGCTCTTCCTCCGAATCCTCTGTGCGCTGCTCCCTGGGACTTACTGCCCTTACTACTACCTCACTGCAAGACAACTGTGTCTGATCGTCATCGTCCTCCTCACCCACAGAAAGTTGTTGAGACAGTTGGCGGAAGTCCCCAGCCTCTTCCCCCGGACCCCGGGAACTTTCGAATGGTTGGGCATCAGTGACGATAAACTCCTCTGGTGGGAGAGGAACCGCTGCTGCCCAATCTAAGCAGGGGCCCGAGAACAGTTCCTGGGAGTGTTCCCGCTCCTGAGCAGGTGTCATTGTAGTGGAGTGAGGAGGCTGGGAGGAAGGAGGAGCAGCAGACAGAGGATTCGGATTGGCAGCAGTGGACGGCGCAGAACTGCGGGTAGACGATAGGTTGCTCGAAGCACTTTCTGCCATCCAGGACAGGACCTGCTCACACTGCTCATTTTCTAATAACCGTCTCCCGCGTGGACCCATTAATTGGGCGATGAATGTGGGGACGCCAGAAACGTGCCTCTCTCCTAATCGCGCAGCAGACAGCTGCGACACACCTGGATCAGGAGCTTGGCCTGTGCCCACACCCTCACTTGGCCCTCCGCGTCCTCGGCCACGTCCACGTCCACGTCCTCTAGGCTTACCCCTACCCCTCAGCATGCTGTATTACCAGTGATTAGATTTCCCAGGCAGGAAATAAATTGGCGCAAGACTGCAGGCCAAATATAATTTTTGCCCTTTTTGGAAAACGAAAGGCCCCACTGCCTCTAGTGAATGAATTATCTAAGTTTAATAACTGTGCTGTGTCCCTGCTTATGTGTCACAGAACGTGAGGGTAGCAGAGTTATTATAACTCTTGGAGAGCAGGTATTTTTTTTCCCAATTAAGGAAAGCAAATGGCGAAGCCAGCAGTAAAGCGTAGCTGGGTGCGTCTGATTTAGCAATGTTTTTCACGCAGCTCACACGTCTCCACAGGCGTAAGGACGGACACAGGCTGGACAAATAGATTTCTTTTCAGTTTTTTCCCACCAACAGGCAGCACTGCGTATATTCAATGAACCTGAGAAGTTTAATAACTGTGCTGTGTCCCTGCTTATGTGTCACAGAACGTGAGGGTAGCAGAGTTATTATAACTCTTGGAGAGCAGGTATTTTTTTTCCCAATTAAGGAAAGCAAATGGCGAACCCAGCAGTAAAGCGTAGCTGGGTGCGTCTGATTTAGCAATGTTTTTCACGCAGCTCACACGTCTCCACAGGCGTAAGGACGGACACAGGCTGGACAAATAGATTTCTTTTCAGTTTTTTCCCACCAACAGGCAGCACTGCGTATATTCAATGAACCTGAGAAGTTTAATAACTGTGCTGTGTCCCTGCTTATGTGTCACAGAACGTGAGGGTAGCAGAGTTATTATAACTCTTGGAGAGCAGGTATTTTTTTTCCCAATTAAGGAAAGCAAATGGCGAACCCAGCAGTAAAGCGTAGCTGGCTGCGTATGATTTAGCAATGTTTTTCACGCAGCTCACACGTCTCCACAGGCGTAAGGACGGACAGAGGCTGGACAAATAGATTTGTTTTCAGTTTTTTCCCACCAACAGGCAGCACTGCGTATATTCAATGAACCTGAGAAGTTTAATAACTGTGCTGTGTCCCTGCTTATGTGTCACAGAACGTGAGGGTAGCAGAGTTATTAACTGTGGCAGAGCAGGTATTTTTTTTCCCAATTAAGGAAAGCAAATGGCGAACCCAGCAGTAAAGCGTAGCTGGCTGCGTATGATTTAGCAATGTTTTTCACGCAGCTCACACGTCTCCACAGGCGTAAGGACGGACACAGGCTGGACAAATAGATTTGTTTTCAGTTTTTTCCCACCAACAGGCAGCACTGCGTATATTCAATGAACCTGAGAAGTTTAATAACTGTGCTGTGTCCCTGCTTATGTGTCACAGAACGTGAGGGTAGCAGAGTTATTATAACTCTTGGAGAGCAGGTATTTTTTTTCCCAATTAAGGAAAGCAAATGGCGAACCCAGCAGTAAAGCGTAGCTGGCTGCGTATGATTTAGCAATGTTTTTCACGCAGCTCACACGTCTCCACAGGCGTAAGGACGGACACAGGCTGGACAAATAGATTTCTTTTCAGTTTTTTCCCACCAACAGGCAGCACTGCGTATATTCAATGAACCTGAGAAGTTTAATAACTGTGCTGTGTCCCTGCTTATGTGTCACAGAACGTGAGGGTAGCAGAGTTATTATAACTCTTGGAGAGCAGGTATTTTTTTTCCCAATTAAGGAAAGCAAATGGCGAACCCAGCAGTAAAGCGTAGCTGGCTGCGTATGATTTAGCAATGTTTTTCACGCAGCTCACACGTCTCCACAGGCGTAAGGACGGACACAGGCTGGACAAATAGATTTCTTTTCAGTTTTTTCCCACCAACAGGCAGCACTGCGTATATTCAATGAACCTGAGAAGTTTAATAACTGTGCTGTGTCCCTGCTTATGTGTCACAGAACGTGAGGGTAGCAGAGTTATTATAACTCTTGGAGAGCAGGTATTTTTTTTCCCAATTAAGGAAAGCAAATGGCGAACCCAGCAGTAAAGCGTAGCTGGCTGCGTATGATTTAGCAATGTTTTTCACGCAGCTCACACGTCTCCACAGGCGTAAGGACGGACACAGGCTGGACAAATAGATTTGTTTTCAGTTTTTTCCCACCAACAGGCAGCACTGTGTATATTCTATGAATAATAACTGTGTTGTGGCCCTGCCTATACAATTCTTTCCCTGCAGTATCAATGGAGGGTGGAATGCTCTGCAGAGGCGATTTTGAGAAGCCCAAAAAAAATGCAGCACAGCCAACAGCAGCCTGGACAGTACTGCACACGGATAAATATGGCCCTAGAAAGGACCGTTGAGGTTCTTGAAGGCTACACTCACTCCTAACACTCTCCCTGCCTATGCAGCACTTCTGTCCCTAATGCCAGGTGCAACGGTCTGCAGAGGCGATTTTGAGAAAAAAAAAAATCCCACTGCTAACAGCAGCCAACACACAGCTATCAGTGGCCCTAATAAGGACCTTTGGGGGGTCTTGAAGCCTACACTAACTACCAATTCTTTCCCTACAGCAGCTCCGGTATAAACAGCACTGTCCCTCATCTAACTCACACCGCATCTGAGGCGAGCCGCGGGAGGGGCCAACTTTTATATTAGGCGAACACCTGATCTCGCCAGCCACTCACAGCAGGGGGGTGGTATAGGGCTTAAACGTTGCAGGGGGAAGTTGTAATGCCTTCCCTGTCTTTCAATTGGCCAGAAAAGCGCGCTAACGTCTCAGGGAAGGAAGTGAAAGTAACCAGAACACCGCATGGTGTTCGTCACGAATAACGAACATCCCGAACACCCTAATATTCGCACGAATATCAAGCTCGGACGAACGCGTTCGCTCATCTCTAGTCCTGTACTCATATGAGAATAAGAATGGAGTAACAGCATTATATCCCATCTGCTGATCACATAGCTTACTCTCCTACTAGCCATTCCCCTTCATATAAAAAGGATTTGTCATGTAGCCATCTGATGAAGCAGGGCTAGCATATCATATGGATCCACTTGTCAATGGCTGGCCAAGTTGGATGGATGTTTTTGAGGAGGGGGGGCGTGGCTAGTAGTAGAGTAGAACTTTTGATAATCATGCTTTACAGGAAGTACTGCATTTGTTGCTATTGTATGACCAAGGCATGGAGTAAACCTCAGACAAAATTTGAAGCAGACTATTACAGGTGAATTACTTTAATCATGCCTATACAAACATTTATATTTCATTTTTATGGAGTGGACAAATTCTTTAACATTTAATATGGTTGCAACTTTACGCAATACCATTTAGGTTCAATATCCCTGCAGTATCAGCACAGAAGAGGGGGCAAAAATTAGCATCCAGACCCCCCCCCCCAAAAAATGTGCATCTCTTGTGTTTGTGTGTGCATGGGGGTGATATACAGTAGATGTAGAGCTGGGAATAATGGTATGACTAAGATTTTGGGAATCAGGATTTGTTGATACTTGGTTAAGCTGCTAAGCTTTGGTTGGCTCATGTGATCTACTATGAGCAACTCAGGAAACTGTGATTGATGTGCAGATGCCATTTGTGCTCATGCTGCAATATTACTGTAGGTACACACATTTAATATTAGACAGTAGCTGAGCAGAATTACTTTAAAGGTGTTCACTGCCTAGCAGGGAGTGCCGAACTATTGCCAAGACTGCGTATGCACACTGTCTCGCAACAATAGCATATGACCACTCGTGGCGAGAAAGCGTGCATATGCAGTCTCCGGAATAGTGACGTAACCTACACTGACCTGCAGAAAGTAGAGTCTGCAGACACTCCAAAACAGGAAAAAGAATGTCCAGGTGGCTTTCGGTGAGGTGACTAGGGGGACTGCAGGAGCCATGAGACGATTGGTGGGGAGAAGATACAGTAAGAAGACTGACGGGGGAGGGATAGGTAAGTATTGACTTTTTTAATGACAAAACCCCTTTAAGCTTGCAATAGATATTAGTTTCTTTCCAACAGAGTGCATCAATTTCAGTGGAATTTGCCAGCAATCTGATGTTTGTGGGAATGAGCAAATGCTCGTTTGATATCTTGCATTGGGACAAGCTAATTACAATTGTATTTCTGAGCCTTTCGTTCGATATATATAAGCAGCACAGACTTGATTGGCAACTGCTTATAGCCATCTCCATGTTGAAAAAGCATACATACAAATGGACATGTTTATGGTAGAGTAAGAGTTAATATCCAAAGGCTGGCAAATATCACGTGTCTATGGCCAGTTGTTATAGTCTATCTAATGGGCCACTCCGGTGAAATTTTTTCATTTATTATGTAGCTAACTTCCTAGTATGTATAAGTCGGCTAGTGTTAGCCTGGTTGGTTATTCCTTCCTATCAGAAACTTCTGGCCTATTTCTCCTCAGATGGTCATGTGAACTCAGTTCTGACTAGTTCAGATTTCCTTGGAGTTATGTGTCTAGTTTCTAGTCAGTTTGTCATTTTGTGTAATGCTATTACTTGGACCCTACCACAGAAACTGCCTAGAGGAGGATACAGACACTACTTTCACAGTTACTGATAATGATCACACAACTCCTGTCACATAGTAATAATAGAGAAAAATCACAGCTCATCCACCTATGGTCTGCAGTTTATTTAGAAGAATATAAAGGGTAATGATAATTCAACTGTCCACTCAGCAGGCAAAAATGGTAGAGTCTCTAGCTAATACCATGCTGACGGCTCCCGGGGTAGATGCAAAAGTGAAAGCTAAAATATCACCATCAAGATGGGGCTTGATAAGCATCAGACAGGAGGCTACACTGCATGGAAGTGGCTGAAATATACACAGCAAACCTCCAGAGTGTGGCAGGCAATCAGGTAAGGAAGGGGTGGGGCAGGGATAAACAAATCAGCTTTCTCCGAAGTGGCCATTTAAGATTGTGTCCATAGGATTAGCATTAAAAAAATTCAAAAACAATATCAATGTATACAAGGTTTTTTTCCATATACATGTTGTTTCACTAATGCCAATTGAATTCCAAAAATATAACATAATGCATTTTACAGTTTTACCAGATTTTCTTTCAGGACACCACACAGAAAGCAAAAAATAATGAGCAGGAATCTGAACAAGGTGACTCACAAGAGTCTATAGATCTGTAAGTAGGAATGACCTCTAACTATTACTCATATAAGTGCGGTACTGCAGCTTTCATGTCAGAAGATCTCAATAAGTCTCATCAAAGAGGCTCCATCTCAGACTGTTTTCTGTCTGCCAAGCCTTTCTATGTTTTCATTGAAAACACTTTATATTTACAGGAAACAAAACATTCAAGTTCATAGAGTTCAAGTTTAAACTCCTTTTCTGTAAAAGTAAATTCTCGAATATCCTTATATGTTCAGAGTTAGGTAGAGAAACCGATATTACAAGGATATGGCAATAGAAAGTAAAATAATATCCCAACGTTAAACCATTTGGTGGTTTTAATGCTGTAATGTGATAAATATCCTTTGATAGAATTTTTTAAAAGGTTGTAAAATCCCATACTACAACACTGGGTGCCTCGGATTAGATCGAAGTATTGCACTATTTGTAAATGTTTTGACTGCTCCGGTAGCTACAATCTTCAAAGGCATTGTTTTTTTTAGCCCAACAATATTGCTATACATAAACCTTACTGTTCAAGTAGCTGAAGTCAATGTCTGAGACATTAAGCTAAAAGCGCTGAGTAAGCCATTTTTCATCCAGAAGCATCATATGTTTTAAAGATTGCTTTGATTTTATGGTTTCACAATTATATGAAAAAATAAAAACATATCCATGAACCCAGCCATTATAGTGCATATGCCCCACCCTCTTGTACCGCAGCTGCTTCAAAGGAAAGACTACTTTAAAGCAATTGTAATTAATTGTAGGCTTTGAAGAAGAGTTGTAAAGGGTGCGGCAGCACCAACATAATTGTTGGGGATTGTTTTACTTCTTTTAAACAATAGATCTGTATATATCGTCTCCCAAAGAAGAGCCATGTACTGTAAGGTACAGGTTAGGGCTCCAAAGAAAAGGAAATAAATGATTACTACGTTAAATGTTTGGACATTATTGTACAGGATTTTTGACTTTATTGAAATAAAACATTTTAGAGATCACTGATAAGGATGTATAGGCAATCCTACAGAAAATGGATTTGGAGTAATTGGATTATGGCTTAGATACGATAACGTTTCAACAACTTTAATTTCTTGGTTCTCACAAAATTCATTGAGGGTTCTATTGGAAAAGGGAGCATTTGTTGAGAAAACGTATATTTGTTCTTAAAGAGATTCTGCAGGACTTAAAGGGGTTATGTGCCTATCTTTTAAAACATTTATGTGCTGTCCTCAGGATATGCCACCAATATCTGATCAGTGGGGGTCTGACACTTGGGACCTCCACTGACCAGTTGATTGAAGGTGCCACAGTAGTCATGCAAGCATTATGGTGGTATGTGCTATCCTCAGGATATGCCACCAATATCTGATTGATGGTAGTCTGCCACCTGGGACCACTATGGATCAGCTGATTGAAGACTCCACGGCACTCCTACAAGCTCTGTGGTCTTATGTGTTATTCTCAGGATATGCCAACAATATCTGATTGATGGTAGTCTGCCATCTGGGACCCCCACAGATCAGCTGATTGAAGGCGCCACGGCAATCCTACAAGCACTGTGGTCTTATGCGCTATCCTCAGGATATGCCATCAATATCTGATCAGTGGGGTCTGACACTTGGGACCTCCACTGATCAGTTGATTAAAGGTGCCACGGTATTCTTGCAAGCATTGTGGTGGTATGTGCTATCCTCAGGATATGCCACCAATATCTGATCGATGGTAGTCTGCCACCTGGGACCTCCACTGATCAGCTGATTAAAGGCACCATGACACTTGTGCAAGCACCGTGGTCTCTTCAATGTTTACAAGTGAGTACAATCCTGTTCATACTCAGAATACTGCACTATTTGTAGTGGTTTTTCTGAGTATACTGCAATGTTGTCCCACTGAAGGGAATGGGACAACAATGCCGTCCAGTTCTGCACAGACATAGGTTCTTTTGCTACCTGTATTTGTAATGAACTCCTCACTAGGCAGATCCAGCCAGCAAAAGAACCTGTCCCTGCAGCTGCACAGAACTGGATGGAGCGAATGAAACAGCCGGGTAAACGATCACATGGCTAAATCATGTGACCGTCGCCATCTTCATTCTTATGGATGGAGACTTTATCATGGCAATTGCAGTATGGGCAAGCTGTTATGCCAGGGTAAACAATGAAGGGAACATACTGCATGTAGGAGTGCCACATTCACTTCATTGTACTGGTAAGCAAACCCTCATCTATGAAACATTGATGGCCTATCTAAAGGATAGACCATGTAAAGGATATTCGAAGGATAGACCATTAGCATCTATGTTTCAGAATATTTGGGCTCATGCACACCAGTTTATTTCAAGCCATAATTCAGCATTAATAATAAGGTACCTAGTCCTGCTCTACCTATATAACTCTATATGAAGGAATGTGAAGGATTTTCTTCTAATAGATTCTCTATAAATCAGACAGGAAAAAAATTGGCATGCTCCACTGGATTAGAGAGATTTTCTTCAATAGAAACATTCCTCCTCTGTGTGCCTGATGAGATCTTATTTTAAGGGCCAGTTTAAAAGTTTACAGAATAGCCCAATAATGTACAAGACTCAAAATTGCAATAAAGGCTATATTACAAGCCTAGATTCAAGCTCAGACATACATTAATCAATTTATTATTTAGGCAAATTAATATTACGTAAAAAAGAAAAATTCAGTTTGAGTGACAAATTGAATTAGAATTTGAAATTAAGTTTAATTTGGATAACTAACCATGAGCTTTGTCTGCTACTGTAGTTACATTCCCCAGTCACTAACAGCTCTTTTACACTGCCAGCAACATAATGGAACTTCTATTAATGGTTTAATTTACAACAATGTGTACATTAATTGTTTAATACAATTTTTAAATACAGGCAAAACGATTAAATTATATAGAATTATATTTTATACTTAGTGCTGTGACCTAAGACTATTTTATAAACTTTTACATTTTAGTGAGCAACAGAATACTTTCGAGAATATTAAAAACGTTAAAAGTTCGAGATCAAGAGTCATTTCAATAGAAGAAGACCCAATACAAGAGTGTTTACTTAAACACCCCAAACTACGTCCAGAAGGTATTGCAGAAGAAATGCCAACCAAAGACTTCTTTGGTACTACAGAAGCTGGATATGCTGTTCCTCTATCTGGAACAAATTCACCTACAATTGATGGGTACATTGAAAAAGAACATAGTAGTATCACATTCCAAATAAACAAAGCAACCTATCGAGATGTGAAAAAGATAGATATAGCTTCAGAGATTAGAAGAAACCAACAAGACATTGATTTTGAAATTAAAAACACTGACCAATTTTTTAATCTTCATGAGAACATAGAAAAAGAAAATGTCTCTGCAGAAGAAAGGTCAAAAATACCGAACCAGCTTGAGGAATTCCATGCAGACCCGGACCATGTTTATAAAATAATGTTTGTTGGAAACACACATGTTGGGAAAACATCCTTTCTACATCACATACATGATGGTTCCTACCAACAAAGTACATCTGCGACAATAGGTAAGGGGGGAAGGTTGTCACTTCCCTGTAATTTTTTATCTATGAATATGTTCTAATGCATATAAAGTCTACAGGCAAACAGGGCACAGTAAAGAGAGGGATCGTCCAGACGTTTTGTGTGCTGGGGCTTGAGTTGCGTTGACCATGGTATGTTCATGCTGTTGGCCATTTAGGTGTAGGAACTTCCAAAAGGTTGCACAACAAGCTATGTGAATTTTTTTTAGTTTATTTTAAAAAAATCCACTAAAAAGGAAACCAAAGGAAAAACACGTTCCAATTTTTTGAAATGGTCATACCAAGATAATAATTTAAGAGTTTGGTTGAAGATCTCCCTGCCCACTCTTGATGAGAGATGAGTACAAATGCTAATACAAATCACAAATCAACACCAAATCTGAAGCAGCTTACTTATCTTGTATTAGCAACAAAGTTTTATACATCACTAAGTGAAAATCACTAATTAGCACTGTCAAAATATTTTTTGTTAACAGGATATTATGGATTATGCATATTTACTTAGACTGGCATTTCACACATCGGTCTAAGTAAAGCCTACGCAAAACTACCAGCGACAAATGTATTAAGAGGCACAATACCTTGTTAGAAGCTAGAGTAGGCTTTTTGGTATAATCAATGCCAGTTTCGAACATACATTACAGTAAAAGTTACAGGTGCATGTGGACAGCCCCCCCAACACTTGACCCTGCCTACAAATTTGAAACATTAGGGGGGGCGTGGCATACATGGCAGAAAAGTCACAGTTTTTGCTCTATTATAGACCCTATTGTCTTTATATTATCTAGTAGTTTAGAAAAAAAAGAAGAAAATGCATATACTGTTACCCCATCCTGCATATTATGACTGCTTATAAACTTAAAGGTGTTGTCCAGGACTTTTAGGCCACCTTCGTACGTGGTGTATTTGCTGCAGAAGTATGAAGTAAGATCCTTCTAGTTCCAGATACAGATAGAATGGTATGTAGACCCAACCATCTCGGATTCAGTGATTCAGTCCTGGATTTTGGGGGCTGCCTCACCATCCTGGAAGGCATGGCACATGATTCACCATCCCTTTCCACTACTGGTCCCAGCTCCAGTAACTCTATTCAGGTCTAGGACAGTCAAATCATCTTCATCACTCATATAGGACTGCCACACAGCATTCTCTGTACAGAGCATAACCTGACTCCTTTTCCTCTTCAACTTTGAGTACAATGTGTTTTTGGAGATGAAGGATGGAGTCAGGTTATGCTCTGTGCTATGAAGTAGTCCTGTGCGAGGGATGAAGGTGATCTCACTGCTGTTACAGGATAGACTGGAGTGGGGATCCAGTAGTTGGACAGGGAGGACAGCACTGTTAACTGGGAACACGGAGGGGGCACTATTAAGTGGTGATATAGATGAGGCACTACTAAGTGGGGCCACAGAGGGGGCATTATTGGGTGGAGCCACAGATGGAGTGCTATTACTAAATGGTAGCACTATTACTAAGTGGAATAATTTTCTAAATTAAACCTGTTAAAGCATTCTTTGATCCCTTATGACTTGGTTGAATATTTCTGTGTATAATTTAAATGGATTTAGGACAATATGAAGACACTAGGAAAAGAACCATTAAAGATCATTGACACTTTTCAAAATATTATATCAGCAGGAAAGTCTAATGTCCTAATACAAGATCCCACATTCACACACTCACAACAGATGTCAATTACCACCGTATGTTCCAGCAAAAGGTACAGAACACCAGATAGAGAACATCATGTACTGCATAAAAAGGAAACCTGGCTTCCTCATTGGTCACAGGAAATGACATTGTTGATGTTTCAGGGATTTCCATACTTGTAAAGAAGCCCAGGTAGCTATGCGAGCGATAACAAGTGCCATTCATACTACATTTTATCAAGAATAAGCATGTTTTTAGCTGCACTTTACATCATCACATACACCAGTGACAATCATACAGTGATAATGCTGCAGTAGAGAGAAGAATCTGTACTTATATTTGAATTAATGTATTATTAGACATGCTTGACTGCAGCACCATGCATATTATCATTGCTTCATAGTAATGCAGTATGTAAGACTGAAAAAGACACATCTATCTGGTTCAGCCTATTATTCTGCAATGTTGATCAAGAGAAAAGCCACTTTTCTCATCATGCAGAAAAATTCCTTACCGGAATCACAATATTACAACTTGTAATATTGTATCACTCAAGAAAGGCATCAGGTCCCTCTTACTCTTTTAGTGAGTTCACCATCACCACGTCCTCAGGCAGAGAGTTCCATAGTCTCACTGCTTTTATGGTAAAAAACACTTTTCTTCTAGCTGTATAAGATGCCCCCCCCCCCCCTTCCTGTTCTACTTAAAGTACTGAGTATACAAATGTATTTTACATCATTTTTCTATCAGGGTGGTTTACTTCCACTTTAAATTGTTTTGCAATGAGTTTTGTTGTGTTAAGACTGGGGTATACAACATGCGGCCTGGGGTCCACATGTGGCCCACAATGTAATTCTATGCGGCAACAATCATCTGGATACAGAAATATCTATACATGGCTACTCAGATGTAGTTTCCATGTCAGGGTGAAGAGGAGTGGCACATCGCCGGGCAAAGGGAATATACAAGTACAAAAGATGCCCTGTGTAGCCATGTCTGGGTGCCCTGTGTATTAGGACAAGTACTAAGGGTGCACTATCTAGCCATGTCTGGGTCCCCTATATATTAGAACAAGTACTAAGGCTGCACTGTGTAGCTATGTCTTGGTCCCCTATATATTAGGATGAGTACTGAGGGTGCGCTGTGTAGTTATGTCTGGGTGCCCAATATATATTAGGACAAGTACTAAGGGTGCACTGTGTAGCCATGTCTGGGTCCCCTATATAGTAGGACAAGTACTAAGGGTGCACTGTGTAATCCTGTCTGGGTCCCCTATATATTAGGACAAGTACTAAAGGTGCACTGTGTAGCCATGTCTGGGTCCCCTATATAGTAGGACAAGTACTAAGGGTGCACTGTGTAATCATGTCTGGATCACCTATATATTAGCACACAAGTACTAAGGGTGCACTGTGTAGCCATGTCTGGGTTGCTATGTATTAAGACAAGTACTAAGGGTGCACTGTGTAGCCATGTCTGGGTTGCTATGTATTAAGACAAGTACTAAGGGTGTACTGTGTAGCCATGTCTGGCTCCTCTATATATTAGGACAAGTACTAAGGGTGCACTGTGTAGCCATGTCTGGGTCCCCTATATATTAGAACAAGTACTAAGGGTGCACTGTGTAGCCATGTCTGGGTCCCCTATATGTTAGAACAAGTACTAAGGGGGCACTGTGTAGTCATGTCTGGGTCCCCTATATATTAGAACAAATGCTAAGGGTATACTGTGTAGTCGTGTCTGGGTCCTTTATATCTTGGGACAAGTACTAAGGGTACACTGTGTAGCCATGTCTGGGTCCCCTATATAGTAGGACAAGTACTAAGGGTGCACTGTACAGCCATGTGCAGGTTACCTATATATTAGGACAAGTACTAAGGGTGCACTGTGGAGCCATGTCTGGGTCCCATATATTAGAACAAGTACTAAGGGTGCACTGTGTAGCCGTGTCTGGGTCCCCTATATATTAGGACAAGTACTAAGACTGCACTGTGTAGCCATGTCTACGTTCCCTATATAGTAGGACAAGTACTAAGGGTGCACTGTGTAGCCATGTCTGGGTTACCTATATATAAGGACAAGTACTAAGGGTGCACTGTGTAGCCATGTCTGGGTCCCCTATATAGTAGGACAAGTACTAAGGGTGCACTGTGTAGCCATGTCTGGGTTACCTATATATTAGGACAAGTACTAAGGGTGCACTGTGTAGCCATGTCTGGGTCCCCTATATGTTAGGACAAGTACTAAGGCTGCACTGTGTAGCCATGTCTGGGTCCCTATATCTTAGGACAAGTTTAATGGTGAGTATAGGTCAGACTCAGAATATCCCGACTCACTGATAGTTACATAATACAGTTCCTTTATTTGTAGGAAGTACCAATGGAATTTGTTTTCTGTTTAATAGACCACAGGAGCCATACAGGGTGGACATAGTGTGCCAAGGGCTTTCCTTCCCCCTCCACTGCACTGCAATAATGGTTCATTCCATCTCAGACTTTTTTCTGAAAAATCTCCCGTAAAAGCTTTTTTGAATCTGAATTATTTTTTTTATTCTTAACACAATACATGAGAAAATCTACAACTCAGCATTAGTGAATGTTAAGCCTAAGATTTTTAATACCATTCGAATTAGGCATTATAATCTTGGCACTCATCAACCAGTTACAGAGTTAGGCATTCGGCAGCACAAAATACATTTTTGCAATTCTTCTTTGGCAAGTCCTATAAACACCTTCGAAACACTTCTATATGCCTCATCTTTGTTCCAACAAGTCTCCACTTTGTGTTGGACCCATCCTGTGTGCTCTTTGCATTTTTTTTGTTTAATAACCTCATTCTCACTCATTAATGTCCGTTGTTCTGGAAGACACCATTATTGGTCAGGTTGGAATATGCCAGTCTTGCACTGAAGTAATGCGCCTCCAATGCAAGCGCCAAATATAAAGGTGAGCATAGGTCAGACTCGGAATATCCCAGCTCACTGATAGTTACAGAATACATTCATGGATGGCGGAAGAGTACTTTGCCGATGAAATCTTACTTTTGGCCGTGGGTTGGGATATGCCATCCTTGCACCAAGGCCCTTGTTTTATTCAGATATTAAATGTGTTTGAGTGCTGAGGTGTGTGTCTTTGCTGCTGTATTATTGCAGCCATGAAGTATGTGCACCCGTGCAGTTCATTTATTTCTAGGAAGCGCCAATGGAATTTGTTTTTTGTTTTATAGACCATGGAAGCCATCTTTGTATTGACACAGAGTGCCAAGGGATTTCCTTGCCCCTCCACATTTTTTTCTGAGATAAACTAATATATAGTAAAAATGGATCGAAATTTGCCTAAATCCCCTTGCCTTTGGATACCTGAGAGGACTGTTATTTAAGAACCCCCTAGGATAAAGTGTGACACTATCCATTGTCACACTCCAAGTAGGCCCTATTCTGAATTTGTATCTTTTCACCTTAGTTGTTGGCGCCAGAGATCTTTTAACCCAATTGTGTATTCTTCAAGTCCTCTAGTGGAACTACAAAAATACAAATTATGGGTTTTCTTTTTAAATTATTTTTTATCACCGCAATTGTAACAATGTAGCAACAAGGACTAAAAAAAATGTATTGATCTTTCCCATATGGTGAATACCATAAGGTAACAGCAAAAGTTATGGCTGTCAGAATGATCTATGTAAAATGTGTGTATGTGAAGACACCATACGAAGTGCATGCCTTAAATTACATGGCATTATAAATCATATTTCAATAAGACATATAGAGACCAATTTTAAGTGGAGGTAATATAACACAGATGCTGCCGGGCAAAAGTGAACATCTGCCTGAGGAACAAGGTTCCATTGGTCAGGGTATGAGTCAATGAGCTGCTCTTACCAGCTGGTTCCCAAAACCATATAGAGCAGGGCAAGAGGTGAAGTAAACACAAATTTGGTGGGAAAGCTCAGCCAAGCAGGGGTCAAAAGGGCAGCTCACTGCTAATGATTAAAATACCATGCATTTCGTACCATGTTTCCATATTTTTGGCCATCCCTTGTATATATTATTACCTAAATTTGGTTTCACCGTAATTGTAACGACCTGAAGAATAAACCTAACATGTACACCTCATGTTGAAATTCCGTAAAAACAAACTAAAAAAAAAACTGTGATGGAATTGTTGGTTTTCCATATAATTTGTTATTTTGCAGAAAATCAGATACCTTGGGTTAGAGTTGGGATATAGAAGACTTCTATCGCTGGTTTCCCTCTTATGCAGTGTTTAATACTTATATTCTTATACCGTAGGAATAGATTATCGCATTAAAAGCTTAATTGTGGACAGCAAGCACTATGCCCTACAGCTGTGGGACACTGCTGGACAGGAGAGGTGAGGAAAAGTTTTTGACAGGACCATTAAATAACATTTTTTGTCATTCCCCGCTGGAAGTTAATTACAATATCTCCAACACATTTGTCCTAATTTATCAGAACTAATAGAAAAGTAGACTTATTGCCAGAGCAGCCAATCCGAAGTTACTTTTAACTTTTTTCCAGGGCAGTTAAAAAAATTAAAGCTCTGCTGTGATTGGTTGCTTTAGGCAGCAAGGTTAGTTTTGGTAAGGGATGCTTATTTCTGTATTGTTTCTATATCTCAAGGCTATTATCAAAGTGGTGCCATGACTTCTGTTCACAATTGAAGCCACAATACTATCCTAGGTCTGTTGGACAATGCCTAGAAACCGTGTCAATGGCCGTCATGTACTTATAATGGAGTCCTTCTGGGCTCTGTCAAAGATTCTGTTGTATTGATCACAAGATTAGGACTTTGTGTCGTGCTATTCTTGCCATCATGCACAATGATGGAACTGGTGATGCAACACCCAATGGAGGTACTGAGAATGGTCGAAGCCTAGCGTTAGAAAAAAATACAACCTATCATCTCCTGTATGGGAGTTGGTCATGTGACCGCAACATTTCCTGGCACAGTCAGCAGTTTACCAGGAGTATTGAGAGCAGGACGCCATATTAAAGGAGTTGCCTGTGATAATACAAACACTTTAATAAGGGTGGCTTCAGGCTGCGCAAATACGTTGCTCTGAGGTGAGCGTATTTGCGCAGTGAATGAAGTTTGATGAAGTAGATTTGCACGCATGTCTGCGCATGGTACTGTACTTTTTGCACACGCAGGGCCAGTTTACACATGCGCGCCACACACCCCTGTTCATGGTTTAAAAGACTATTTAGCCTAATGACGTTTAGATGTGTCCTCCTTTTCATGGAATTGTGCACCGTATTGCGCATTTGCATGCATATAGAGTGTGTATTTGCGCACCTTCCATAGACTTCTAAGGGGCCTTTGGTGCACAAAGAAAATAGAGCAGGACCTAATTTTTTTTCGTGTATGCACGAAATGCAAAACACTCATGAGAACGATCCCACTGACACCAATTGGTTCTATTCTCTGCGCATTGCATATGTGAATTTTAACGCGAACAAAAACACGAGCAAATATGGTTGTCTGAAGAAACCGTTAGAATGTATTGCTATTACGTCTGCTTTACACGGGTGTATTTGTGCACGCAAAATCTGTGTGCGCTATACACAGAGAATAGAACCCATTGATTTCAATGAGTTCGTAGCCAGAATCGTTCTGTGCATGCTCAAAAAAATAGGACCTTACCTTATCCATTTTCATACATAGAAATCTATGGCAAATACGTCATCTGAAAAAGCCCTAATTAAAGGAGATGTCCCGAGGCAGCAAGTGGGTCTATACACTTCTGTATGGCCATAATAATGCACTTTGTAATATACATTGTGCATTAATTATGAGCCATACAGAAGTTATAAAAAGTTTTATACTTACCTGCTCCGTTGCTGGCGTCCTCGTCTCCATGGTGCCGACTAATTTTCGCCCTCCGATGGCCAAATTAGCCGCGCTTGCGCAGTCCAGGTCTTCTGCTCTTCTCTATGGGGCTCCGTGTAGCTCCGTGTAGCTCCGCCCCGTCACGTGCCGATTCCAGCCAATCAGGAGGCTGGAATCGGCAATGGACCGCACAGAAGCCCTGCGGTCCATGAAGATAGAGGATCCCGGCGGCCATCTTCAGCAGGTGAGTATGAAGACGCCGGACCGCCGGGATTCAGGTAAGCGCTGTGCGGGTGGTTTTTTTAACCCCTGCATCGGGGTTGTCTCGCGCCGAACGGGGGGGGGGGTTTAAAAAAAAAAAAAACCGTTTCGGCGCGGGACATCTCCTTTAAATAACAGAGTGGACCCATAGAACTTTATAGTCATCTTATTATGTAGCTGCATCACAAAGTCTTCTGGTGATTTTTTCCTTTTTGTTGATTTTACTTTATATAAACCTTTCTTACTGTTATGTTATTAACCATATCGTTGTTCGCTCTGCTATTATTTTTATTATAATATCACAAATAGCCTTATTCTTCATTTCCGTAGCTCTTGTACCCAGATTACCTTTTAGAGAACTTTCCTCTGTGGTTTGTTGCTGAACTGAGCCCTCTAGTGTTGGAATCTTAACACTGTAACTTCTTAAAATCTGTGATCACATTTTTTACATTTTTCCCTATCCAGTCAATTTAGAGGAGGGAAAAAACATGGCAAATCAACAAATGCCCTATTAGCGCATATGAACATCATAGAGTGGGGATCCCTACTTGGGTATTCTTCTATGTCTTGTAAGAACATGTCCTGTTCTACCAGGCTTCCAGCCATCCTTGTATTACAGGACGGTCATTCTTCTGAAGGCCGTCCTGTAATACTACATTTTCCCTAAAGTGGGCACTGCTGGGCTAATGAATGACTGGCTGTAGCTTTCCACAGCAAAATTAACTGTTTCCAGAGGTACTAGGAGTGGGACCCAAAGTGATCAGATGTTCCCCATGGTGCCGCATTCTGAAAATTGTCTATGATGAAGCAAAGTCAACAGTCATCTGACAATGTATTCTGAAAGCCCTTCTATCGGTGGGGTCTCGAATTTCTTCTTCTCTTGCTTTCCAAATATATATTATGGATATACAGTATGTAATGCATTTGATTTTAAATGAATTTAACTATTATTCATATTTCTGGCAGGTTTTATAGTCTCACAGAACAGTTTTTCCGAAAGGCAGATGGTATGGTGATCATGTATGACGTAACTTCTAGGGATACTTTCACCGGTGTGCGCCGCTGGCTGAACTGCATTCAGGTAAGGATATAATGCAACATAAAATCCAATCATATGTTCATTTAGAATAATCCAATTTTCAAGGATTTTGGAACATATAAAGAAGAATCAGAATACTGTAGGAAAGGGGTTGCAAAATGACAGCACCCAGAGTTCTATGGAAATCTATGCAGATCAATTATGAATGTGATCTATGATTACTTATGATTACTAATTAAGAATATTAGATCTGTTCAGCCACTTTCCATTGTGTGAAATTATTAAATCTGTACAAGAAATATCGGAATTACCCCTCTAGTTACTAAAATATGATTGGTTCACCACACACCAATTAACAGGACAGATGCACTAAACTTATAGTTTAGATACTTTTCGAAAGTCTTGATTTTGGCAGGATTGGTAAACTGTCTAATGTGCATAAGGGGGGGTCCGACTCTCGTCCGATGTCTTATGGCAGGTGAAGAAAGAATCAGGCAGGGAGAATTTCAGCATGCCAGATTCTCTGTTTCCACAAAATATAATCCGCTGCCAGAGGAGCCTGGCAGCTACTTATCCCTCTGTCCCTAGTAAAAAGCATGCTTGTTTGTTGTAGAGTCAGGAGGAATAGCTGTTGAACTAGCATTCCTTTGACAGCTTTCCCTAGTTTATGGCCAGCCTAATTAGTGTGCAGCTAACAAACTTGTTGAAATCATGGTAGGTACACTCTTTGTCAAAACGATCTCCTTCTCCCCCTTCCCAAGAAGAAGCTGTCGGAATAGAATGAAACTTTCAATGAGTGATTGTAACGTTGATATAAGTGATGACAATATCAGAGCAAAAGGAGAATTTACTGTGGAAAAGTAAACACTTGATGGGAGGCTGTAGTACCCTGTTGTGCCACCTCTAGTTTGGATGTAAGATGTACAGGTGCGCATGGAGGCTCTAGCACCCTGTTGGGCTGTCTTAAGCTTGGATGAAAAATGTAATATGGGTGGGCATGGAGGCTATAGTATCCTGTTGGGCCACCTTTACTTGTGATGAAAGATGTGATATGGGCGGGCAGGGAGGCTCTAGTACCCTGTTGGGCTGCCTCTAGCTTGGATGCAAGACATGACATAGGTGGGCATGGAGGCTATAAGACGCTGCTGTACCGCCTCTAGCTTGGATACAAGACGTGATACAGGCGGACATGGAGGCTCTAGTACCCTGTTGTACTGCCTATAGCTTGGATGCAAGATGTAATACAAGCGGCCATGTAGGTTCTAGTACCCTGTTGTACCACCTCTAGCTTGAATACAAGATGTACTATGGGCAGGCATGGAGGCACACATGTTCTGTATGCTATCCTGTAGCATATCGCTCCACATTTACTGTAACTGAGCTTCTAGATCGTGCAAACCCATAGGCTGTCAAAGTTGGCATCCCAGATGGTCCCATACATGTTCTGTTGGGGATAAATCTGGTGACCAGATAGGCCACGGAAATGTGGCAGTGTTGTGGAGGCATTCCTGTGACAGTCTTGCTATGTGCCACAGAGCATTATGCAGCTGGAAAATGCCTCTTTGAAGCCCTGCCATGAGAAGCAACACATGGCTGCAGGATGTCCTGAACATACCACTGAGCTGTCATTGTCCCTCCTACCACAACTAGGGGAGATCAACTGTTGTATGCAATATTCCCCCAGACCATCACACCAGCAGCAGGGGCAATGCACCACTCCACAGTAAAAGCAGGATTGAGGCACTCACTTCTAGGTCTCCCGACACGAGCATGGCTGTCAGTACCCAAACTCAACCTGGATTCATTGCTGAAGACAACCCGGTTCTACTTCATAGCAGTCCAGTTTCATTATTCATGACATTACTGCAAATGGGGCCAAAGGTGGGTGTGTGTTAAAGGCAGTAGAAGTAATAGGAGCAGTGAGTCCTTCAGTTAAATGCCTGGAAATGGTTCCAACAAACACAGGGGCCTTTAACAATGGTGCTACCTGTCTCTAGATGGCAGAAAACAAAAGAGTTGGAGCTGCTTGTGCTTGTTGGATGACCAGATGATGTACACTACTGGTGGTCTGTCGAAGGTCTGCTGGGCCCAGTCACCTAGTGAGTACCCTCACGCATCCACTAGTGCCAAAGCCTCCTAAAAATCAGGTCAAAATGGCACAGGTGGTGGGCAATTCATCGATACGACCATGCAGCTTCTCAAAGTCCAATAATGCACCCCCTCTCAAACTCGGTTAACTGGGCAAAATCTCTTGGATTGCATCTAGTGGTCAACCAACTCTACACAAGCAGAAAAAAGGTCCACTACACACAAGTAGAGAGAGTCTTTTGGAAGACCAAGGGTGGAACCACTTTTAGGGCCTCAGGTGACAAGACCGTTCATCTAATTACGCCACAACTCTCATCATTTGCATATCTGCCTGAGATGTAACTGCATGTCCAGCTTTGCGGCAAAATTACAACTCCTTCTAGATGCTTTATTTGTTTTTTGAAAAAGAGTGTAGATAGGGTACTAATGAAGTATAATGCCAGTAGTATCATCGTGCCCATTATAGCTGCTGAAAATGTCTTACCATCTTCACTCACAGGAAAAGGTTATAGATGATATCATCATTCTTCTACTCGGCAATAAAATAGACTGTGATGCTGAAAGACAGGTGTCGTTTGATGATGGACAGAAGTTGGCTCAGGTATGGGTGTATTGTATTACTATTCTATTAGAGAATATAGTATTAGTCTCGAGAGAAATAGATCCACACACAGAGATAGTCCCAGTTCACCTATCTACGCGGATAGGTCATTATGATTTTTTACAAAAAAATTCTTTTGTAAATGATATTCAAAATGGCATGACTTTTTTATTTTTTGTTGATATAACTGAATGAGGACTTGCATTTTTCCATGGCACCATTTTGGAGTACATAGCCTACAAGTTTGCAAGAGGTAAATCAAGAAAAGTAAATATAAAATTGGCGAAACTCCCAGACATGGCCACCTGCCCTCTTTACTAACAGAAGCTGACAAAAGAACTTCATGTATGAACGATAACGTAGCTCTCAGAAATTCCTGTGCATAATTTCTAAGACAGGTCTTTCTGTAATTATTCATATACTCCCTATTTCCGCTAGGACACAGTAGAATTGTAGCTGCAAAATTTCACATCAAAATTCACATATTTTGATGTGGAATTGAAAGCTAATTTAAGCTATTTTCATTCCACATCCAAATCCACAGTTAGTCCTTCAAAATTTGGTGTGGAATTTACACGACTTGTGGTGCAGAATGCGGAAAATTTCGCTCATGTGAAAAGGCCCCTTTTTGTTTTTTGGTGGCAGTATGCCCAGAAGGACATATTTAATATTTTGACTGATTTATGTAAATGATGATGTAGGTTTACTAAGATATTTAGAAAAACAGAGGTGATGTTTCGCTTTTTATGTCTTTGAAAATTGTAATAAACTATTTATTGTTTATTACTGACCTTTTGACCACAACTTCCAGATGTAAATAAAAGGGGGTATGAGAAATTTCAACGTTATGTAAAATCCCATCTTTTGTACACAAACTCAGTAGGTTGTTTATTGATAAGAAAGGATATGAAATGTGATACTTGTCACAATAAAATCTGAAGTGCTTTTGATCACACCATGTTCTGTGTGAAATTATTAACTCCTCACCATATGGCTCTTGGCTGTATGTAAAATTATCCCAGAGGGATGACCCAATCTTTGTGGGTAATAATATATCCACTTTGACAACCACTATTAGCAGAGATCTGCATATACTGAGGAATGCTAGTCGATCACAGATCATGTCCTCCCCATCATCCTCTTCTCCCATGTAATAGTTGGAGTCATGTTGAGCATACAGTGGGTTAACATGGCAATAGACCAAAGCTTTCTGCATTGGGGTCCTAGTACTAAGTGCTGATCTCTTTGTGTGAGAGACCTGGAAAATGCTGTTAACATGTCTGCTTGTTATGAATCCATTCCAATGTAAAAAATTAATAAATGTGCCCTTTTCTTCTAGGAGTACAAGTTATTATTCTCAGAATGCAGTGCGGCATCAGGAATAAACATCACTGAATCACTGATACAGATAGTCAGGTAATAAAATTCTGTGTAGTCATTGGTAAAATTCTGCTGATTGCAAGATAGGGTATTTTCAGATTGATTGGCTAGACTTGGTATAATTGTAGCAAGCCTTCAACTTTGAGAAGTAAAAGGCCGTATTTACACGGATGTGTGAGACTGTACAAAACGGTGCAAAATACACCACGCAGCCAATGGACACTGATGTTCCTGCACCCCATATACTGCATGTTCTACTATCGTCCATGATTACAGACGAGAATAGGACATGTAGCAATTTTTTTTTCTCATGGATGATTGATTCATATGAAAAATCAGCCATCTGAATAGCTTCACTATGGCCCCCAAATTTACTTAGAATGGGCCCTTAACGTGCTTTCACGCATCATAATATTCTGCGCGGAAAGCATCTGCTCCAAACTTTGCATGTCTAACATGTATGTGGCTTTGGAGTGGAATCTCTGCAGATTTGCAATGGTGATGTCCAATGCCAATTAGATACGGGTCTCACTTTTGGGACCCACATCCTTGCTATTGACCACCTTATCAAGTGGGATTGGGGTATCAATATATGTTCTGATTAATCATTGGTTTCCGAAATTGTTGAAAATTAAAGGTAACATGTCCAAGGATCATGTTGCCCGAGCCTGGCAATACGAACCAGGGACAGGTATATACAGTGTGCTCATGTATATCTTATTTTAAAGGTGTTTCAGAATAAAGATACTTTGAAGATACTGTACAAACAGAGCTCCAAGCATATTGTACTTACCTGTCCTGGGTTCATATTGCCTCTGGTTCAGATGGTGTCAGGTTCCCTTTAAGAACCAGAAAATATATTTTTTAATTGAAATGTGTTTCTTTCACCAGGTCTCTAAAGGAGAATGAGGACAATATGAAAAATAATGTGGTCACATTAAAAAGATCTGCAAGTCTGAAGAAAACAAGTTGCTGCACCTAAATTAATGATTGTATTGATTTATTTAAAAAACGAGAAAACATCTCCGTCTCCGTCGCAGATCCAGTGTAAAATCATGAAAAGAATAGCACAGCATGATGCGTTATTTTGCCCACTGGGTGGCATGACGGTAGCCCAGCCTATTTTATTATAGTCAGTAGGGGTCATCAGGCATCATTCACGTCAGTTAAGTGCTGGGTGCTCTATTTTTGCTGCTTTGCTCCTATGACGAACAATGGAAATAAATAGTGCAAATTTAAACATAGACTAATAGCGTTTTCTTGAAAAGACTATACAATTTTAAATTCAGCACTGCACTGAGCCATCTCCTTTTTATGCGTCTTTCCTAATATGACTTTCTGACTGTACATGTAATAAAGCTAGGAGGCATTTCCTTTAAGTCATATCCTTGGGGTTATTGGTAAATTAAAGGGGTTGTCTGAGATTTCTTTTTCTACAAAACCCAGCTCCCTCTGTCATAAAGCAAGAAATAGATGTATGCTCACCTCTCTTTACCCTTAAGACTATGAAGTTTCCTCCTGCTCCCGAATCCAACATTGCCGAGTACTGTATCTTTTGATCTCCCATTGAGGTCTCTATGCGGAGAACAAAATGATGGAGTGGAGGAAGGGCTTTCACTCTTGCACTACCGGTAAGAAGGCAAGTTTGGCAGCATCCCATTGTCTCGTGGCGGCTGGATTGGTCACGACTAGAGATGAGCGAGCACCAAAATGCTCGGGTGCTCGTTACTCGGGACAAATTTATCGCGATGCTCGAGGGTTCGTTTCGAGTAACGAACCCCATTGAAGTCAATGGGCGACCGGAGCATTTTTGTATTTCGCCGATGCTCGCTAAGGTTTTCATGTGTGAAAATCTAGGCAATTCAAGAAAGTGATGGGAACGACACAGAAACGGATAGGGCAGGCGAGGGGCTACATGTTGGGCTGCATCTCAAGTTCACAGGTCCCACTATTAAGCCACAATACCGGCAAGAGTGGGGCCCCCCCCAACAACATTTACTTCTGAAAAGCCCTCATTAGCATGGCATACCTTAGCTAAGCACCACACTACCTACAACAAAGCACAATCACTGCCTGCATGACACTCTGCTGCCACTTCTCCTGGGTTACATGCTGCCCAACCCCCCTCCCCCCTGCACGACGCAGTGTCCACAGCGCACACCAAACTGTCCCTGCACAGCCTTCAGCTGCCCTCATGCCACACCACCCTCATGTCTATTTATAAGTGCGTCTGCCATGAGGAGGAACTGCAGGCACACACTGCAGAGGGTTGGCACGGCTAGGCAGCGACCCTCTTTAAAAGTGGTGGGGCGATAGCCCACAATGCTGTACAGAAGCAATGAGAAATATAATCCTGTGCCACCGCCATCAGGAGCTGCACACGTGGGCATAGCAATGGGGAACCTATGTGCCACACACTATTCATTCTGTCAAGGTGTCTGCATGCCCCAGTCAGACTGGTAATATGTACCTTAACCGTAACCGCGTTGGTGGTAATGTGGCGGTGACTGCGGACCTAGTAGTGCGGTTGTATTTTGTTGGTTTTCGGAATGTGGCCAGGATTAAGTTGGCCGTGGCGGGGGATGTTTTTGAGGCACTACGTGTCCTCTCCACGTGTCCGTGGTTATATGCACCTTAACAGTAACCGCGTTGGTGGTAATGTGGTGGTGACTGCGGACCTAGTAGCGCGGTTTTATTTTGTTGGTTTTCGGAATGTGGCCAGGATTAAGTGGGCCGTGGCGGGGGGATGGTGGGGGGGGCTCTCTTGTTGTGTCGGTAAAGGTGAAATTCTTGGACTGCCACCAGACGAACCAATGCAAAGGCATTTGCCAAGAATGTTTTCATTGTTGGAGGAGGAGGGGGATGTTTTTGAGGCACTACGTGTCCTCTCCACGTGTCCGTGGTTATATGCACCTTAACAGTAACCGCGTTGGTGGGAAATGGCATCGCCGCCATCATGTCTTTGGGAAGCCTCTGTTTCCACACCCCAGAGACATACCATTAGCAGCGGTATAGGCAGAGCCCAGAATTCGTAACATTTCAGCCGTAGCATTAGGACAGGCCCCACTAACATATCACTAGCAGCATTAAAGGGGGAGCACAGTATTAGTTCCATTTCAGTAATAGTAGCACTCAAGACAGGCCCCAGTAACAATTCCGAAGCAGCAGTATAGGAGGAGCATAGTCTAAGTTCCATTTAAGTAATAGTAGCAGCCTACACAGGCCCCAGGAACAATTCCGAAGCAGCAGTATAGTGGGAGCGCAGTCTTAGTTCCATTTCAGTAGCTGCAGTATAGCCAAGGCCCAAGTTACATTTATGTAGCTAAAGTGTAGGCCAACCCCACACACCTTTCTGTACCATGAGTGCAGGCGAAAAACATAGAAATTGCTATGATTACACTGTAGGTGAGGGCCCAAAAAAATTGGTGTACCAACAGTACTAATGTACCTCAGTAAAAATTGGCCATGCCCAACCAAGATGGCAGGTGAAACCCATTAATCGCTTTGGTTAATGTGGCTTAAGTGGTAACTAGGCCTGGAGGCAGCCCAGTTTAACGAAAAATTGGTTCAAGTTAAAGTTCCAACGCTTTTAAGAGCATTGAAACGTATAAAAAATTTTTAGAAAAATTATATGAGTGAGCCTTGTGGCCCTAAGAAAAATTGCCCGTTCAGCGTGATTACGTGAGGTTTCAGGAGGAGGAGCAGGAGGAGGAGGAGGAGGAATATTATACACAGATTGATGAAGCAGAAATGTCCCCGTTTTGGATGGTGAGAGAGAACTATGCTTCCATCCGCGGGTGCAGCCTACGTATTGCTTAGGTATCGCTGCTGTCCGCTGGTGGAGAAGAGAAGTCTGGGGAAATCCAGGCTTTGTTCATCTTGATGAGTGTTAGCCTGTCGGCACTGTCGGTTGACAGGCGGGTACGCTTATCTGTGATGATTCCCCCAGCCGCACTAAACACCCTCTCCGACGAGACGCTAGCCGCAGGACAAGCAAGCACCTCAAGGGCATACAGCGCTAGTTCAGGCCACATGTCCAGCTTCGACACCCAGTAGTTGTAGGTGGCAGACGCGTCACGGAGGACGGTCGTGCGATCGGCTACGTACTCCCTCACCATCCTTTTACAGTGCTCCTGCCGACTCAACCTTGACTGGGGAGCGGTGACACAGTCTTGCTGGGGAGCCATAAAGCTGTCCAGGCCCTTAAAGACTGTTGCACTGCCTGGGCTGTACATGCTGCTCGATCTCCGCACCTCCCCTGCTACCTGGCCCTCGGAACTGCGCCTTCTGCCACTAGCGCTGTCGGATGGGAATTTTACCATCAGCTTGTCCGCCAGGGTCCTGTGGTATAGCAACACTCTCGAACCCCTTTCCTCTTCGGGAATGAGAGTGGGAAGGTTCTCCTTATAGCGTGGGTCGAGCAGTGTGTACACCCAGTAATCCGTAGTGGCCAGAATGCGTGTAACGCGAGGGTCACGAGAAAGGCATCCTAACATGAAGTCAGCCATGTGTGCCAGGGTACCTGTACGCAACACATGGCTGTCCGCACTAGGAAGATCACTTTCAGGATCCTCCTCCTCCTCCTTCTCAGGCCATACACGCTGAAATGATGACAGGCAAGCAGCATGGGTACCGTCAGCAGTGGGCCAAGCTGTCTCTTCCCCCTCCTCCTCATCCTCCTCATGCTCCTCCTCCTCCTCCTGAACGCGCTGAGATATAGACAGGAGGGTGCTCTGACTATCCAGCGACATACTGTCTTCCCCCGGCTCTGTTTCCGAGCGCAAAGCGGCTGCCTTTATGGTTTGCAGGGAACTTCTCAAGAGGCATAGCAGAGGAATGGTGACGCTAATGATTGCAGCATCGCCGCTCACCACCTGGGTAGACTCCTCAAAGTTTCGAAGGACCTGGCAGATGTCTGCCAACCAGGCCCACTCTTCTGAAAAGAATTGAGGAGGCTGACTCCCACTGCGCCGCCCATGTTGGAGTTGGTATTCCACTATAGCTCTACGCTTCTCATAGAGCCTAGCCAACATGTGGAGCGTAGAGTTCCACCGTGTGGGCACGTCGCACAGCAGTCGGTGCACTGGCAGATTAAACCGATGTTGCAGGGTGCGCAGGGTGGCAGAGTCCGTGTGGGACTTGCGGAAATGTGCGCAGAGCCGGCGCACCTTTACGAGCATGTCTGACAAGCGTGGGTAGCTTTTCAGAAAGCGCTGAACCACCAAATTAAAGACGTGGGCCAGGCATGGCACGTGCGTGAGGCTGCCGAGCTGCAGAGCCGCCACCAGGTTACGGCCGTTGTCACACACGACCATGCCCGGTTGGAGGCTCAGCGGCGCAAGCCAACGGTCGGTCTGCTCTGTCAGACCCTGCAGCAGTTCGTGGGCCGTGTGCCTCCTATCTCCTAAGCTGAGTAGTTTCAGCATGGCCTGCTGACGCTTGCCCACCGCTGTGCTGCCACGCCGCGCGACACCGACTGCTGGCGACGTCCTGCTGCTGCTGACACATCTAGATTGCGAGACAGAGGTTGAGGAGGAGGAGGAGGAGGAGGGTGCTTTAGTGGAGGAAGCATACACCGCCGAACATACCACCACCGAGCTGGGGCCCGCAATTCTGGGGGTGGGTAGGACGTGAGCGGTCCCAGGCTCTGACTGTGTCCCAGCCTCCACTAAATTCACCCAATGTGCCGTCAGGGAGATGTAGTGGCCCTGCCCGCCTGTGCTTGTCCACGTGTCCGTAGTTAAGTGGACCTTGCCACTAACCGCATTGGTGAGGGCGCGTACAATGTTGCGGGAGACGTGGTCGTGCAGGGCTGGGACGGCACATCGGGAAAAGTAGTAGCGACTGGGAACTGAGTAGCGCGGGGCCGCCGCCGCCATCATAGCTTTGAAAGCCTCCGTTTCCACAACCCTATACGGCAGCATCTCAAGGCTGATAAATTTGGCTATGTGGACGGTTAACGATTGAGCGTGCGGGTGCGTGGCGGCGTACTTGCGCTCCAACACTTGCGCTAGCGACGGCTGGACTGTGCGGTGCGAGACATTGGTGGATGGGGCCGAGGACAGCGGAGGTGAGGGTGTGGGTGCAGGCCAGGAGACGGTAGTGCCTGTGTCCTGAGAGGGGGGTTGGATCTCAGTGGCAGGTTGGGGCACAGGGGGAGAGGCAGCGGTGCAAACCGGAGGCGGTGAACGGCCTTCGTCCCACCTTGTGGGGTGCTTGGCCATCATATGTCTGCGCATGCTGGTGGTGGTGAGGCTGTTGGTGGTGGCTCCCCGGCTGATCTTGGCGCGACAAAGGTTGCACACCACTGTTCGTCGGTCGTCAGGCGTCTCTGTGAAAAACTGCCAGACCTTAGAGCACCTCGGCCTCTGCAGGGTGGCATGGCGCGAGGGGGCGCTTTGGGAAACAGTTGGTGGATTATTCGGTCTGGCCCTGCCTCCACCCCTGGCCTCCGCACTGCCTCTTGCAACCTGCCCTGCTGCTGCCCTTGCCTGCCCCTCTGAAGACCTGTCCTGAGTAGGCGTTGCACACCAGGTGGGGTCAGTCACCTCATCGTCCTGCTGCTCTTCCTCCGAATCCTCTGTGCGCTCCTCCCTCGGACTTACTGCCCTTACTACTACCTCACTGCAAGACAACTGTGTCTCATCGTCATCGTCCTCCTCACCCACTGAAAGGTCTTGAGACAGTTGCTGGAAGTCCCCAGCCTCATCCCCCGGACCTCGGAAACTTTCCAATGGTTGTGCATCAGTGACGATAAACTCCTCTGGTGGGAGAGGAACCACTGCTGCCCAATCTGAGCAGGGGCCCGAGAACAGTTCCTGGGAGTCTTCCCACTCCTGAGCATGTGTCATTCTAGTTGAGTGAGGAGGCTGGGAGGAAGGAGGAGCAGCAGACAGAGGATTCGGATTTGCAGCACTGGACGGCGCAGAACTCTGGGTGGATGATAGCTTGCTCGAAGCACTTTCTGCCATCCACGACAGGACCTGCTCACACTGCTCATTTTCTAATAAAGGTCTCCCGCGTGGACCCATTAATTGGGCGATGAATGTGGGGACGCCAGAAACGTGCCTCTCTCCTAATCGCGCAGCAGTCGGCTGCGACACACCTGGATCAGGAGCTCGGCCTGTGCCCACATCCTCACTTGGGCCTACGCGTCCTCGGCCGCTTCCACGTCCTCTAGGCCTACCCCTACCCCTCAGCATGCTGTATTACCAGCGATTTCCAAGCCAGGAAAGAAATTGGCGCAAGGCTGCAGCCAAAATAGAATTTTTTCCCTTGTTTTTCAAAGCCACACTGCGTGTATTCAATGAATACTACTAAGTTTAATAACTGTGTTGTGGCCCTGCAAATGTGTCAGAGAACTGCAGTGATGCAAAGTTATTCGCTACAGCAGATCAGGGATTTCCCATACAGGAAAAAAATTGGCGCAAGCCTGCAGCCAAAATAGAATTTTTTCCCTTGTTTTTCAAAGGACAAGCCACACTGCGTGTATTCAATGAATACTACTAAGTTTAATAACTGTGTTGTGGCCCTGCAAATGTGTCAGAGAACTGCAGTGATGCAAAGTTATTCGCTACAGCAGATCAGGGATTTCCCATGCAGGAAAAAAATTGGCGCAAGCCTGCAGCCAAAATAGAATTTTTTCCCTTGTTTTTCAAAGGACAAGCCACACTGCGTGTATTCAATGAATACTACTAAGTTTAATAACTGTGTTGTGGCCCTGCAAATGTGTCAGAGAACTGCAGTGATGCAAAGTTATTCGCTACAGCAGATCAGGGATTTCCCATGCAGGAAAAAAATTGGCGCAAGCCTGCAGTAAAACGTAGCTGGCTGCGTTTGATTTTTTTTAACGTTCTGCACGCAGCACACACGTACCCAGAGCCCTGAGGACTGTCAGAGGCAGGCGAAATAGAATTTTTTCCCTTGTTTTTCAAAGGAAAAGCCACACTGCGTCTATTCAATGAATAATGTATGTCTTCTGGCCCTGCCTACACAATTCTATCCCTGTAGTATTAATGCCGGGTGCAATGGTCTGCACAGCCGGTTTTGAGAAAGAAAAAAAAAATGCAACACTGCTAACAGCAGCCTGGACAGTACTGCACACGGATAGATGTGGCCCTAGAAAGGACCGTTGGGGTTCTTGAAGCCTACACTCACTGCTAACACTCTCCCTGCCTAACCACCACTTCTGTCCCTATTGCAGGGCGCAATGCTCTGCAGATCCAATTTTGAAAAAAAAAATAAAAAATACAGTGCTAACACAGTACTGCACACTATTAGATGTGGCCCTGAGAAGGACCGTTGGGGTTCTTGAAGCCTACACTAACTCCTAACGCTCTCCCTACAGCAGCTCCAGCACGATAGCACTTTCCCTCAGCTAACTCACAAGACATCTGAGCCGAGCCGCGGGAGGGGCCGATTTTTATACTCGGGTGACATCAGATCTCGCCAGCCACTCACAGCAGGGGGGTGGTATAGGGCTTGAACGTCACAGGGGGAAGTTGTAATGCCTTCCCTGTCTTTCAATTGGCCAGAAAAGCGTGCTAACGTCTCAGAGAGGAAACTGAAAGTAACCGGAACATCGCTTGGTACTCGTTACGAGTACCGAGCATCCCGAACACGCTAATATTCGCCCGAGTATCAAGCTCGGACGAGTACGTTCGCTCATCTCTAGTCACGATTTTTATGTTGGTTAGGACAAGAGTCCTCTGGAACTTATTTGGGCAGTTTAAGGCATAATGTCCAGGGCTCCCACAATGAAGGCACAGATTTTCAGCAAGGTGCCTTTTTTTCAGTGGCGGAAAGGGGTTTATGGATGACGTCCACCTGCATCGGTTCCGGCGTGGCCTCAGTCCTTGGCTGGGGAATCGACAAGGACTGTCTGGAGGAGTAGATGCGGTTATTGCTAAAACCCTACAGTCTCTCTTTTTGCCGCTCAGAAAGCCTCTGGTCAATTTGGATACATAGTTGAATAAAATCTTTCAGGTAAAGAAAAATGTATCCTGTCCCACGAGAAACTGAAACAGAAATTCCCCGAGCTGCCAGTTCCAATATTTTCCTATCTACAAGTTAACCATTATGTTCATCAGCTTTTACCACAATTCTGCGAGTTTGACTGGACAGTGATGGGTAAAACTTGGATTTCTAGACCGCGTGCATGCGTGGACTGATATCTAGGCTATATAGATCAATCTGTAATATGCAGGAGTCAGAGTCATGACGACTCGGACTTAACTCCCACAATGATCACGGTATCAATGTCGTCGGCTTACAAATATTTGCCTTCAGTTGAATTCCTAGAGCTAAGCTCTGTGGGCCACCTGCAGCCTTATCTAACACCTGTGAGAGGCCATCACATGGGAATCTACCCTAGCCCAAACTATTTCAAATGCAAGGCACCAAATCCTATCTGTTCCACAGTCTATGGACTGGTCCTCTGACACAAGCCTTCTGGTCCCGAGTCCATACTTGCTCTACTACATGTTACGATCGTGTGGGCAAACTAAGCATGGGGCCCACATGATCGTGACCAAAGAGAACGGATACACACGGGTTTCAGGCAACTGACCCTGAACTACAGGGAGGATGACATGGCCCTACCTAAGCGGGGACATCGCCCCAATAAAGGGCGGCCCAGCGGTCTTCAGATCTGGGCCCTAACTGCTCCTAGGAACCACGCCACCAGAACAGGACACCTACACATGGCACATGACAGGGGCAGAACAACTGGACACACAGCAAGCTGCAACGGACAAGGATTCATGACTGCTCACCCTGAACACCAAACACACAGCAAGCTGTAATGGACATGGATACATGTCTGCTCACTCTGGACACTAGTCAGACACTGACAGGAGCAGGGTTTATATGTGAGCCAAGACCCAGAAGATTGGCTAGCAGAAAGTCACCACACCCAGCCAGCTCAATCATTCACCACCTGTGAGCTGTGCTGCTAGAAACCATAGTACTACAGGTCTCAGCAGCACAACCTAACACTACACACCTGACAAATTTTTGTCCGTAGGAGCCCATGTGGCGATTTTTGGCTATTTAGATCCAAATAAGTACCGCTGTTCAAAGGAGGCTCGCAAACTCTTGCACTTTGTGGCGGTGGCATGACTGAAAGCTATCTTGCAAATGTGGATACAGCCGACAGCTCCTGCCTTTAAATTGTTTCTAGGCAAGCTAGCCTTCTTGTTCCAAATGGATTGGGCTGAAACATCTCTCTTTAAGGAGAAAATGGTGCAGTCCTTCTTTATGACTTGGGGGAGCTTTTTCCAAATGCTGCCATGAAGAATTAGAGAAAAGCTTAAAAACTGTTTCTAACATACATGTTGGTTCCAGGAGCAATTAGCATGGGGGGATCCATCCCTCTAAGGTGTTTCATGTGCTGTGCCGGTGGCGTGGGGGGACCCCTGCATCTTCTGCTGCGTCTCCGGTGTGTATTTTAGAGGTCTGCTTTATATACGCAGATACATTGATGTTATTCGTGGAGGGCAGACACAAATCGTCCTGTCCTCATTGAATGAGAGGAGGAATAATGTGTAGCTCAGTGGTAGAGATGAGCGAGCACCAAAATGCTCGGGTGCTCGTTACTCGGGACGAAATTTTCACGATGCTCGAGGGTTCGTTTCGAGTAACGAACCCCATTGAAGTCAATGGGCGACCGGAGCATTTTTGTATTTCGCCGATGCTCGCTAAGGTTTTCATGTGTGAAAATCTGGGCAATTCAAGAAAGTGATGGGAACGACACAGCAACGGATAGGGCAGGCGAGGGGCTACATGTTGGGCTGCATCTCAAGTTCACAGGTCCCACTATTAAGCCACAATAGCGGCAAGAGTGGGCCCCCCCCCAACAACATTTACTTCTGAAAAGCCCTCATTAGCAATGGATACCTTAGCTAAGCACCACACTACCTCCAACAAAGCACAATCACTGCCTGCATGACACTCCGCTGCCACTTCTCCTGGGTTACATGCTGCCCAACCCCCCCTGCACGACCCAGTGTCCACAGCGCACACAAAAGTGTCCCTGCGCAGCCTTCAGCTGCCCTCATGCCACACCACCCTCATGTCTATTTATAAGTGCGTCTGCCATGACGAGGAACCGCAGGCACACACTGCAGAGGGTTGGCACGGCTAGGCAGCGACCCTCTTTAAAAGGGGCGGGGCGATAGCCCACAATGCTGTACAGAAGCAATGAGAAATATAATCCTGTGCCACCGCCATCAGGAGCTGCACACGTGGGCATAGCAATGGGGAACCTATGTGCCACACACTATTCATTCTGTCAAGGTGTCTGCATGCCCCAGTCAGACCGCGATTTTTAATTCATAGACACAGGCAGATACAACTCCCTATTGTGAAGTCCCTGTGGACCGACAGCATGGGTGGCTCCCTGGAACCCACCGGCGGTACATAAAAATATCCCATTGCATTGCCCAACACAGCTGAGGTAGTAATGTTGTGCTTAATGCAGGTGGGCTTCGGCCCACACTGCATGCCCCAGTCAGACTGGGGTTCTTTAGAAGTGGAAACAGATGCATTTATAATTCCCTGTGGACCCACAGCATGGGTGGGTGCCAGGAAGCCACCGGCGGTACATAGAAATATCCCATTGCATTGCCCAACACAGCTGAGGTAGTAATGTCGTGCTTAATGCAGGTGGGCTTCGGCCCACACTGCATGCCCCAGTCTGACTGGGGTTCTTTAGATGTGGAAACAGATGCATTTATAATTCTCTGTGGACCCACAGCATGGGTGGGTGCCAGGAAGCCACCGGCGGTACATAAATATATCCCATTGCATTGCCCAACACAGCTGTGGTAGTAATGTCGTGCTTAATGCAGGTGGGCTTCGGCCCACACTGCATGCCCCAGTCTGACTGGGGTTCTTTAGATGTGGAAACAGATGCATTTATAATTCTCTGTGGACCCACAGCATGGGTGGGTGCCAGGAAGCAATCGGCGGTACATAAATATATCCCATTGCATTGCCCAACACAGCTGAGGTAGTAATGTCGTGCTTAATGCAGGTGGGCTTCGGCCCACACTGCATGCCCCAGTCAGACTGGGGTTCTTTAGAAGTGGAAACAGATGCATTTATAATTCCCTGTGGACCCACAGCATGGGTGGCTCCCTGGAACCCACCAGCGGTACATAAAAATATCCCATTGCATTGCCCAACACAGCTGAGGTAGTAATGTCATGCTTAATGCAGGTGGGCTTCGGCCCACACTGCATGCCCCAGTCTGACTGGGGTTCTTTAGATGTGGAAACAGATGCATTTATAATTCTCTGTGGACCCACAGCATGGGTGGGTGCCAGGAAGCCACCGGCGGTACATAAATATATCCCATTGCATTGCCCAACACAGCGGATGTAACGTCAGCTGTAATGCAGGTGGGCTAAAAATTCATTTGATTACACTGTAGGCGAGGGCCCACAAAAATTGCTGTATCAACAGTACTAATGTACATCCAAAAAATTGGCCATGGCCAACCAAGAGGGCAGGTGAAACCCATTAATCGCTTTGGTTAATGTGGCTTAAGTGGTAACTAGGCCTGGAGGCAGCCCAGTTTAACGAAAAATTGGTTCAAGTTAAAGTTTCAACGCTTTTAAGAGCATTGAAACGTATAAAAATTGTTTAGAAAAATTATATGAGTGAGCCTTGTGGCCCTAAGAAAAATTGCCCGTTCGGCGTGATTACGTGAGGTTTCAGGAGGAGGAGCAGGAGGAGGAGGAGGAGGAATATTATACACAGATTGATGAAGCAGAAATGTCCCCGTTTTGGATGGTGATAGAGAACGATGCTTCCATCCGCGGGTGCAGCCTACGTATTGCTTAGGTATCGCTGCTGTCTGCTGGTGGAGAAGAGAAGTCTGGGGAAATCCAGGCTTTGTTCATCTTGATGAGTGTAAGCCTGTCGGCACTGTCGGTTGACAGGTGGGTACGCTTATCCGTGATGATTCCCCCAGCCACACTAAACACACTCTCTGACAAGACGCTAGCCGCAGGACAAGCAAGCACCTCCAGGGCATACAGCGCGAGTTCAGGCCACGTGTCCAGCTTCGACACCCAGTAGTTGTAGGTGGCAGAGGCGTCACAGAGGACGGTTGTGCGATCGGCTACGTACTCCCTCACCATCCTTTTACAGTGCTCCCGCCGACTCAGCCTTGACTGGGGAGCGGTGACACAGTCTTGCTGGGGAGCCATAAAGCTGGCAAAGGCCTTGGAGAATGTTCCCCTGCCTGCGCTGTACATGCTGCCTGATCTCTGCGCCTCCCCTGCTACCTGGCCCTCGGAACTGCGCCTTCTGCCACTAGCGCTGTCGGATGGGAAGTGTACCATCAGTTTGTCCACCAGCGCCCTGTGGTATAGCATCATTCTCGAACCCCTTTCCTCTTCGGGAATGAGAGTGCAAAGGCTCTCCTTATACCGTGGATCGAGCAGTGTGTACACCCAGTAATCCGTAGTGGCCAGAATGCGTGTAACGCGAGGGTCACGAGAAAGGCATCCTAACATGAAGTCAGCCATGTGTGCCAGGGTACCTGTACGCAACACATGGCTGTGTTCACTAGGAAGATCACTTTCAGGATCCTCCTCCTCCTCCTCTTCCTCCTCCTCAGGCCATACACGCTGAAAAGATGACAGGCAAGCAGCATGGGTACCGTCAGCAGTGGGCCAAGCTGTCTCTTCCCCCTCCTCCTCATCCTCCTCATGCTCCTCCTCCTCCTCCTGAACGCGCTGAGATATAGACAGGAGGGTGCTCTGTCTTCCCCCGGCTCGGTTTCCGAGCGCAAAGCGGCTGCCTTTATGCTTTGCAGGGAACTTCTCAAGATGCATAGCAGAGGAATGGTGACGCTAATGATTGCAGTATCGCCGCTCACCACCTGGGTAGACTCCTCAAATTTTCCAAGGACCTGGCAGATGGCTGCCAACCAGGCCCACTGTTCTGTAAATAATTGAGGAGGCTGACTCCCACTGCGCCGCGCAAGTTGGAGTTGGTATTCCACTATAGCTCTACGCTGCTCATAGAGTCTGGCCAACATGTGGAGCGTACAGTTCCACTGTGTGGGCACGTCGCACAGCAGTCGGTGCACTGGCAGATTAAACCGATGTTGCAGGGTCCGCAGGGTGGCAGCGTGCGTGTGTGATTTGCGGAAATGTGCGCAGATCCGGCGCACCTTTCCGAGCAGGTATGACAAGTGGGGGTAGCTTTTCAGAAAGCGCTGAACCACCAAATTAAAGACATGGGCCAGGCATGGCACGTGCGTGAGGCTGCCGAGCTGCAGAGCCGCCACCAGCTTACGGCCGTTGTCACATACGACCATGCCCGGTTGGAGGCTCAGCGGCGCAAGCCAGTGGTCGGTCTGCTCTGTCAGACCCTGCAGCAGTTCGTGGGCCGTGTGCCTCTTCTCTCCTAAGCTGAGTAGTTTCAGCACGGCCTGCTGACGCTTGCCCACCGCTGTGCTGCCACGCCGCGTGACACCGACTGCTGGCGACGTGCTGCTGCTGACACATCTTGATTGCGAGGCAGAGGTTGCGTAGGAGGAGGAGGAGGGTGGTTTAGTGGAGGAAGCATACACCCCCGCAGATACCACCACCGAGCTGGGGCACGCAATTCGGGGGGTGGGTAGGACGTGAGCGGTCCCAGGCTCTGACTCTGTCCCAGCCGTCACTAAATTCACCCAATGTGCCGTCAGGGAGATATAGTGGCCCTGCCCGCCTGTGCTTGTCCACGTGTCTGTTGTTAAGTGGACCTTGGCAGTAACCGTGTTGGTGAGGGCGCGTACAATGTTGCGGGAGACGTGGTCGTGCAGGCCTGGGACGGCACATCGGGAAAAGTAGTGGCGACTGGGAACCGAGTAGCGCGGGGGGTGGGTAGGACGTGAGCGGTCCCAGGCTCTGACTCTGTCCCAGCCTCCACTAAATTCACCCAATGTGCCATCAGGGAGATATAGTGGCCCTGCCCGCCTGTGCTTGTCCACGTGTCTGTTGTTAAGTGGACCTTGGCATTAACCGTGTTGGTGAGGGCGCGTACAATGTTGCGGGAGACGTGGTCGTGCAGGCCTGGGACGGCACATCGGGAAAAGTAGTGGCGACTGGGAACCGAGTAGCGCGGGGCCGCCGCCGCCATCATGCTTTTGAAAGCCTCCGTTTCCACAAGCCTATACGGCAGCATCTCTAGGCTGATCAATTTTGCAATGTGCACGTTTAATGCTTGAGTGTGCGGGTGCGTGGCGTCGTACTTGCACTTGCGCTCAAACTGTGGCGCTAGCGACGTCTGGACGCTACGCTGAGAGACATTGCTGGATGGGGCCGAGGACAGCGGAGGCGAGGGTGTGGGTGCAGGCCAGGAGACGGTAGTGCCTGTGTCCTCAGAGGGGGGTTGGATCTCAGTGGCAGGTTGGGGCACAGGGGGAGAGGCAGTGGTGCAAACCGGAGGCGGTGAACGGACATCGTCCCACCTTGTGGGGTGCTTGGCCATCATATGCCTGCGCATGCTGTTGGTGGTGCCTCCCCAGCTGATCTTGGCGCGACAAAGGTTGCACAGGGGTCAGAAACGCTCTTTTCTCCTTAGGGAGAGCAACTATATACTATAAATATCCATCTCCCTTATTTGCAAAGGTTGCACACCACTGTTCGTCGGTCGTCAGGCGTCTCTGTGAAAAACTGCCACACCGTAGAGCACCTTGACCTGTGCAGGGTGGCATGGCGCGAGGGGGCGCTTTGGGAAACAGTTGGTGGATTATTCGGTCTGGCCCTGCCTCTACCCCTGGCCACCGCACTGGCTCGGCCTGTGCCCACACCCTGACTTGGGCCTCCGCGTCCTCGCCCGCGTCCACGTCCTATAGGCCTACCCCTACCCCTCAGCATGGTGTATTACCAGTGATTTGATTTCCCAGGCAGGAAATAAATTGGCGCAAGCCTGCTGTTAAACGTAGCTGGCTGCGTATGATTTGTTTACTATCTCCACCCACCACACACGTACACAGAACGCTGAGGACTGACAGAGGCAGGGCACATAGAATTTTTCCCTTTTTTTAAAAAGAAAAGGCCCACTGACTATATTCAATCAGATAAGAAATCTGTTCCACAGAAATGCAGTTATATGAAGTGCAGCAGAGCGGAGACTTTTCACAGGCAGCAAATAAATTGGTGCAAGCCTGCAGGACAAATAGAATGTTTCCCTTTTTGGGAAACGGAGGTCCCACTGACTATATTCAATCAGATAAGATATGTGTTGCACAGAAATGCAGTTATATGAAGTGCAGCAGAGCGGAGACTTTTCACAGGCAGCAAATAAATTGGCGCAAGCCTGCAGGACAAATAGAATGTTTCCCTTTTTGGGAAACGGAGGGCCCACTGACTATATTCAATCAGATAAGATATGTGTTGCACAGAAATGCAGTTATATGAAGTGCAGCAGAGTGGAGACTTTTCACAGGCAGCAAATAAATTGGCGCAAGCCTGCAGGACAAATAGAATGTTTCCCTTTTTGGGAAACGGAGGGCCCACTGACTATATTCAATCAGATAAGATATGTGTTGCACAGAAATGCAGTTATATGAACTGCAGCAGAGCGGAGACTTTTCACAGGCAGCAAATAAATTGGCGCAAGCCTGCAGGGCAAATAGAATGTTTCCCTTTTTGGGAAACGGAGGGCCCACTGACTATATTCAATCAGATAAGATATGTGTTGCACAGAAATGCAGTTATATGAAGTGCAGCAGAGCGGTTACTTTTCACAGGCAGCAAATAAATTGGCGCAAGCCTGCAGGACAAATAGAATGTTTCCCTTTTTGGGAAACGGAGGGCCCACTGACTATATTCAATCAGATAAGATATGTGTTGCACAGAAATGCAGTTATATGAAATGCAGCAGAGCAGTTACTTTTCACAGGCAGCAAATAAATTGGCGCAAGCCTGCAGGGCAAATAGAATGTTTCCCTTTTTGGGAAACGGAGGGCCCACTGACTATATTCAATCAGATAAGATATGTGTTACACAGAAATGCAGTTATATGAAGTGCAGCACAGCGGTTACTTTTCCCAGGCAGGAAATAAATTGGCGCAAGCCTGCAGGACAAATTGAATGTTTCCCTTTTTGGGAAACGGAGGGCCCACTGACTATATTCAATCAGATAAGATATGTGTTGCACAGAAATGCAGTTATATGAAGTGCAGCAGAGCGGAGACTTTTCACAGGCAGCAAATAAATTGGCGCAAGCCTGCAGGACAAATTGAATGTTTCCCTTTTTGGGAAACGGAGGGCCCACTGACTATATTCAATCAGATAAGATATGTGTTGCACAGAAATGCAGTTATATGAAGTGCAGCACAGCGGTTACTTTTCCCAGGCAGGAAATAAATTGGCGCAAGACTGCAGGACAAATACAATTTTTCCCTTTTTTGGAAACGGAGGGCCCACTGACTATATTCAATCAATAATATATGTCTTCTGGCCCTGCCTACACAATTCTCTCCCTGTAGTATTTTTTATTTTGAAAAGAAAAAAATATGCAACACTGCTAACAGCAGCCTGCACAGTACTGCACACGGATAGATGTGGCCCTAAGAAGGACCGTTGGGGATCTTGAAGCCTACACTCACTCCTAACACTCTCCCTACCTAAGCACCACTTCTGTCCCTTTAGTATTACTGCAAGGCGCAATGCTCTGCAGACTGACGATTTTGAAAAAAAAAAATTTGTGCAACACTGCTAACAGCACCCTCCACAGTACTGCACACGGATAGATGTGGCCCTGAGAAGGACTGTTTGGGTTCTTGAAGCTTACACTCACTACTAACACTCTCCCTACAGCAGCACCAGCAGCAGCACTTTCCCTCACTAACTCACACGGCATCTGAGGCGAGCCGCGGGAGGGGCCGACTTTTAAACTCGGGTGACATCTGATCGCCCCAGCCACTCACAGCAGGGGGGTGGTATAGGGCTTGAACGTCACAGGGGGAAGTTGTAATGCCTTCCCTGTCTTTCAATTGGCCAGAAAAGCGCGCTTACGTCTCAGAGAGGAAACTGAAAGTAACCGGAACACCGCGTGGTGCTCGTTAAGAGTAACGAGCATCCCGAACACCCTAATATTCGCACGAATATCAAGCTCGGACGAGTACGTTCGCTCATCTCTACTCAGTGGTCATTGCAGGTCTGGTTCTTTTCTTTTTTTTCTTTTTTTTTAAATTCTGTATTCGGTTTAGGGCTCCTGCACACTTGTTTTTTCTTGCGCGTTTTTTTCACGCGATATCGCTGCGTTGTTTTCACGCGTTTGTCAATGTGATGTTCTAATGTTAAAAACGCATCACAAGTTGGTGCTTTGCCATTTTTGTGCGATGCGTTTTTAACATTAGAAAGTCCCATTGACACTTGCGTGAAAAAAAATGCAGCGATATCGTGTGAAAAGAATGTGCAAGAAAAACGCAAGTGTGCAGGAGCCCTTATTCTTTTTTTTTTCTCTCTTTTTTGATATTTGTTTAAAAAAATAAGAAAACTGTTTATCGGGATTGCATCTATCTATATCCCTGCTGCCAGGCAGTTGGAGGCTGCTCTATGGCATCCCACCAATTGTTGCAAATCAAATATTGGATGTTAGAGCTGTTAAAGCTGTCTGAATCATTGCTATGATTAGGAATGTATGTCTCGATTGATTAATAAAAACAAGGTTAAAAAAAATGGTTCTGCTGGACAGCAGGGTTCCATGTGGTATCAGTCACCCAGCAGTAAAATTCTGCTGTGTATTCTGCAACGGAGCATTGTCCTTGCCGTAGGTTATGTAACCTTCCTTCAACTGTGGCACAGCGATTGGGATCATCAAAGATCTGATTCATAGCGGTAGTGAAGGCAGCAAGGCTGTCGAGGAGATTACTGTTGGTCTCTACATGCGGTGAGGCCCATGCAAGTGCTTTATCAGTGAGGAAGTTGATGATAAAAATACCTTCTTCCTGTCACTAGTACTAGTAAACAGGGTGTCATTGTTCTTAGTAAGACAAATCAAGTAATCTTGTAGATATGATACCTTCATCAGGCATCAGGCTAAATTAAACTGATTTGGATAGGGCAGATATCACACACACACACACATACACATACACATACACATACACACACAAATGCAGAGACAACACCCCTCTTGATCTAAATACTAATTTGCACTTAAAACACTACCAGACAAGCTTAGCAGGAGAAATAAATACTTAATCAGTCTGCTTAAGTAAGGAATGTGACATTTTATGATGTCTGTTATCTCTCGTTTAACCCTGCACATAAAGACAATGGAGCAATAGTTCTGCAGCGCTCCTATTAAGTGATTAGGAAAAGGACATTCCTCTTTACCCTCTTCAAACCCTTCATATTCTCCACTTATGCATGAGTCCCGCTTCGAGGTTCATTCCATTGTTGAAGGTATCAAAAATGGCCATAAATTTATACTCCCAAATTCTTCTGTGACGCTGTGACTTGAAGTTGCCCTTCAGTATGATAACTCCCATCTGCTCTATACTGTGTCACTGACCACAAAAATGTTTTACCACTCTGGGAGTATAAATTTATGGCCATTTGTGATAACCAATCATCGTTCTAAAAACCTGTATAAAGGGTTGGACATTGATTTGCAGGAATGCTGATACATCCTTTTTTTTGCATTCCCAGGATATGGCATGTCCACAGCATGACCCCAAAAAATGATTGTTCTTCATGACCTATGAAGGTTTCTAAACTTACCATTTGTTTAAATGCCAATATTTTAGCATTTGGCATTCTCGTGATTGGTGGGGATGCAAGCAGTCAAACCCCCACCGATAAATCAGTTTTCACATCCTGTGGATGCGTGAAAACTGAAAAAAAGTCTCATTGCTGGAATACCCCTTTAACCCCTTCCCGCTGCAGGGCGTAAGTTTACGTCCTGGGAGCGGGGTACTTCCCGCAACAGGGCGTAAACTTACGTCCTGGAGATAGCGCGGGATCACATATGATCCCGCGCTATCCCGCAGCGGGAGCCGGCTGTCAGTCACAGCCGGCGTCTCGCTGCAGCAGCGGGGGGACATCGGAGATGCGCCCGCCACTTTTAACCCCTTCCCTGCCGCGATCTAAGTAGATCGCGGCAGGGGAAGAGTTCACAGCGGGAGCGCGGCTCCCTCTGTGTCTCCGGCCGGGACTCGCGATGTCATCGCGAGAGCCCGGCCTGTCACCATGGCAACAGGACGCCAGACACTGGCGTCCTGTATTGCCTATGCCTGAGATCGCTGTATGAGCGATAAGGCATGGGAGAGCAGTAGCTCTGCCATGCCTTATACCAGCGATCATCAGGGCAATGGTTAAAGTCCCTCAGAGGGACACAAACAGTGTGAAAAAAAGAAAGATTTAAAAAATGAATTAAAAAAATGTAAAAAAAAAAGAGTAAAAAAACCATTTTTTATGCTTTTTCTCAGATTAGCATAAAAAAAGGTAAAAAAAAAAATAAAACCCCACATATTTGGTATTGTCGCGTCCGTAACGATGCGTACAATAAGTTGCACATGCTTTTGATTGTGCACCGAAAAAAACACTAAAAAAAAAGCTAAAAAACTGAGGCAAAATGCTCATTTTTAGCATTTTGCCTCACTAAAAACGCAATAAAAGTGATCAAAAAAGTCGTATGTACGCTAAAATGGTACCGATAAAATCTACAGCTCGTCTCGCAAAAAATAAGCCCTCATAGAGCTCTGTACATCAAAAAATAAAAAAGTTACGTGACTTTGAATGCAGCAATTTAGAATAGAAAAAAGATTTCCAAAAAAAAGGGTTTTTATTGCAGAAAAGTGGGAAAACCTTAAAAAAATGTTAGAATTTTGGTATCGTTGTAACCGTACCGGTCTGCAGAAAAAATGGAAAGTCTCATTTATGCTGCATGATTAACGGTGTAAAAAAAAAATAAAAAAATCTATGGCAGAATTGATGCGTTTTCTCTCTCTGCTATCATTAAAAAAAAAAAAAAAATTTACAATATAGTCTATGTACCCAAAATTGGCATCGATAAAAACTACAGTTCGCCACGCAAAAAACAAGCCCTCATACGGCCGCGTCCACGGAAAAATAAAAAAGTTATGGCTTTTGAAAAATGGAGATGGAAAAATACCAAAAAATTGCTTGGTCCTCAACACCAAAATAGGCCATGTCATGAAGGGGTTAAAGATGTACTGTGTTATCAAGAAGGTCTTTCCCAGAGTTGAACTAGTGTTTCATAGAAGCTCTCTTATGTATGTAAGAGATTTAGAGAACTGTTTTAGAGAACTCTTTTTCAACCATTTCCTGTCTTATGTTGTTTACACGCCTTCTGGAAATTTACTGCACACATTTCACTGTTTATCCAGCAATGTCAGTACTTACTCCTGTCACAGACATTGATGGCATATCGCCTTTGACACTCTGGGTCAGGAGGTGTGTTATGTGGAAATAAAAGTTGAAGGTAGATACTGTTGTGCTTTATGGAAGGATCAGTAAGTGTCTTAAAGGTTAGATCTTCACGATCAAACTGATGGAATATCAATTGCCAGAGAAGCACACTAGACATTGATTATTTGCTTTAGGAAATGTGTATTGTTGTGTTTGCTGTGTGGGCATGGCAGTATTTTACAAAAGCTGATGCATTTTACATTGTAATGAATGGGATTTTAAAGGCTCTGTACACCTTTGCACTCTTGTTTTTTTTTAATCAATCGGTTTTTGGAAATGAAAACTTTTGGCAATCAGTTTTTATTAAAAATGTCTGATTTCTATGCTTGTATTGTTTTTCAAGGCACTGTTGACTGGAAGACTAAAATCTCAGCAAATTCAGAGTAAACTGACAGCAACTCCCCTAGCCTGTTCCCTTGTTGTGAAGATTTACCCTTTGCAATCCAATTTTGGATTCAGGGTTTCCTAGGGGGCTTTCTCTTTCTGCCATTATACAATGCCGCCACCTGCTGGCTAGAGCCAGTACTGCAGTATTGGACATGCCGGAGAGGCCTCCGACAACAGAGCGGCCAGTAATATACAGTAAGAATACCGTGCTGGATGCCTTCCGACATCAGAAGCTGTACAGCCTTCAATCAGAATGTCTTTAGATGTCAGACAGTGGATTGGAAGGGGTTAATTCATTGCCATGCCACTCTGCTAATACTGAGGACTGTATGATAGTGCTGGTGGATGGTATAGGAGTTCAGGATAGAGAGCAGAGAAAGCTTCCATTACAGAGGGCTGTAATTCACTTTCGGTGAATTTTCTGTTCTTATCAGCAGTGCGGGGGAATGGGACCAGCAGCTACTCAGAGAGAGAATGAGATAGCTGTGTAGTATTGAGTGAGTGCGGTTATGCTACACAGCCTCTGAAAGAGGAGAGGGGAAGAGGAGCTGACATTGTGCAGGTTCATGAGAGAGACCAGCTGAAACAGGGTTCTACTTGTTTAGTTTGCTCAACAAAAGTCCTGAACACTTGCGTATAACACTCAGAGTGCTATACAGGGCTTTCATGGCTCTTAGACAGTGTTATACAACAGTTTCAGGTGTTTTGGGGAGCTTCCGGTTTGGTTTGAACTAATTCAGAATGAACTAAACTTTTTGCAAGAGTTTAGTGAGCCAGCCAAACCAAACTTCCTTCTTTTTTGAGGGAAAGCCCAATTGTGACTTTTGCTAAAGCTCCCCATTATTCCTATGCATGCTACTGTAAACCCTTTAAAAGTAAAAAGAGTTTAATTGGTATTTATTGTGACTTGTACTGATCAGACGGGACAATACAGATGTTTATCTCTACCTACAGATAGTTACTGTTAGTAACCTTGGATTTTAATTGATTACAATATCAAAAATGTCCTAGTATATATTACCCATGTTCCTGCCTTTACACTACTTGTACTTAACAGTCCCAGGAGGGCCACAGTGAGGAATTGTAATTATCTGTGGTTGGGTTATGGGGGGCGCCGCTTCATCCAATGCATGTTTGAGAGAATGCCGTAATGTGCGGCAGCCAGGTTGGGGCAAGAGAGGAGAGAGATAGGGGACAGAGAAAACTGTAGAGACTATGCAAAATTTTTGGTGTGAACGGCCTGAAGGTTCCTGTACGTATGGGAGGCAGGAGGGTCTGGAGAAATGTTAGGGAGCTTGACAGAGAAAGAGAGAAGATTATGGTCCGAGAGTGGGAGAGCTGAGTTAGTGAAGTTGGAAGCAGAGTAAAGACGGAAGAAGACCAGATTGAGTATTGCCATCTCTGTGAGTGGCAGAGGCTGTGAGTTGAGAGAGACCAAGGGAGGAGGTGAAAGATAGAAGCTGAGAGGCAGATGGGGAGATGGGGTCATTAGTGGAGATGTTGAAGTCTCCTAGGATGAGGGTTGGGATGTCGCTGGAGAGAAAATTTGGGAGCCAGGTTACAAAGTGGTCAAGAAACAAGCGAGGAGCACCTGGGGGGGCGGTAGATAACTGCTACTCGCATGGATAGTGGACGAAAAAGCTGTAGGGCATGTACCTAGAATGATGGGAAAGTAAGTGAGGGTACTGGGGGTATGACGTGGAAAGTGCATTGTGAGGAGAGGAGCGCACCTACTCCTCCCCCTGGCCTGTCTTCCAGTCTTGGGGTATGGGAGAACTGCAGGCCATTGTAAGACTGTGCACCAAGGGAGGCCGGGTCAGATTGCTTTATCCATGTTTCTGTTAGAGCTAGCAGGTTTAAGGATTTAGCAGTGAAGAAGTCATAGATGTTTGGGAGTTTGCTGCATGCAGACTGGCAATTCCAGAGCGCACATTGAAAGAAAATGGGGGAGGACATGCACGGACTAGTGGTTGGGCTAGAAGGATGTCTCAGTGGGGCAGGGGAGGAGTAATAGTTAGGGGTACCAGAGGGTGGGCCAGGATTGGGAGAGATGTCCCTGGCTGCTAGTAGCAGCAGTATAGTGAGGGTGAGCAGGGTATTAGGGGATTTATGAAGGCGATAGTTATGTTTCGCTGTGGCTTCAGGGGGATTGAGAGGTTTAAGGAAAGTAAAGAGTGCATGTGAGCTGTGCATAGGTGAAAAAAGGAGAGAGGAGCTGATATGGATAGAATGCCCCAGAGGGGGGGTGCTGGATGTAGATTTAATAGAAAACAGTAAAGATAAGAAGAGAGACTATAGTAGTAGTCATGGTCAGGGAGTACAGGGGATTAGTACAATTTATGCGGCATACCTGTCTTTTGCCCTGTTGAACTGCCATGTTAAACTGAATAGAAGTCACACTTGCTAACGGGCACACCTCATCACAGGGAACACAGGTGTACACTGCCACATGCGTGTCAGTGAAGGGATACTACTTTTTAAAACCAAGCAACAGCCAACATCTGGGAGGGACTAGTTCAATTAGATTCATTAAGCAACTGGTTAGTGACCCACCCAGAGGTTTTATGGCTCGTTTACATAAATAACACCTCCACACTTAAAGGGGTTGTCTCATAGCAGCAAGTGGGGTTATACACTTCTGTATAGCCATATTTTAATGCACTTTGTAATGTACATCGTGCATTAAATATGAGCCATACAGAAGTTATTCACTTACCTGCTCCATTGCTAGCGTCCCCGTCTCCATGGCTCCGTCTAATTTCGCTTTCTTTTGGCGTTTTTAGACGCGCTTGCGCTGTGCGGTCTTCTGCCTGGTGAATGGGGCCGCTCGTGACGGAGAGCTGGTCATCGTAGCTCCGCCCCATCACGTGTGCCGATTCCAGCCAATCAGGAGGCTGGAATCGGCAATGGACCGCACAGAGCCCACGGTGCACTATGGGAGAAGACCCGCGGTGCATCGTGGGTGAAGATCCCGGCGGCCATCTTGGTGAAGGAAGAAGTAGGAAGAAAGAAGAAGTCGCAGAGCGGGGATTCGGGTGAGTAATATATCTATATATATTTTTTTTTAACACATCCCTTGGGTTTGTCCTGCGCCGAACAGGGGGCCTATGGAAAAAAAAATCCCGTTTCGGCGCGAGACAACCCCTTTAAACTGGGCATAGAAGTGGGGGATGCTACTATATGGGGGGGGGGGGGGGGAAACACAAATATGACCAATAATCAAGCTAGGCAAGAGACACGTACCATAGACATAAAAGTGAGAAGATGCAAGAGAAGAGCAATGGTCCAATTTAAGTAGAGATGAAGCAGCGGGGTTTGGGTGGACTTCAGTTGCAGGAGAAAACACGTACCTGTTGAAAGGAGGGAAAGGATAAGCAGACACTAATTCAAGCCATGTTAAACTGCATAGAAGTCACAGTTGCTCACGAGCACCCCTCATCGCAGGGAACACATGCGTACACTGCCTCATGCGTGTCAGTGAAGGGTTACTACTTTTTCATGTTTGTACAACATCATTGTTGTAAAATCATGTTTGTACAACACCATGAAGTTAGAGAATTACATTAGATACATTATAAAAGGGTGCACTTACTTTTGCACTTCACATTGATTAATCAGGTTGTGACTAGAGATGAGCGAACACGTTCGGCTCCGCCCCTTTTTCGCCCGAACACCGAACTTTGCGAACACTTCAGTGTTCGGGCGAAAAAGTTCGGGGGCCGCCGTGGCAGCGCGGGGGGGTGCGGCGGGGAGTGGGGGGGAGAGGGAGAGAGAGAGGGCTCCCCCCTGTTCCCCGCTACTGCCGCCCGCGCCGCCGCGCATCTCCCCGCCCCCCGGCGGCACCCGGACACTTACGCGCGAACACTGCAGTGTTCGGCAAAGCCGGTGTCCGGGTGCGGATGTGTCCGTAACGGACACGTTTGCTCATCCCTAGTTGTGACCCTTTACTTTTCCTATTTAGGACCTAAGGAATTTTTCTGCCAAATTTCAAGTTTGTACGACACCGGAAAGTTAGAGAATTAGATTATGTACATTACATAGGGGGGTGAAAACTTTTGCACTAAGCATTGAATAATCAATTTGTGACCCATTTACTTTTCCTATTTTGGACCTAAAGAATGCTCCTGCCAATTTTTTTTGTTTGTACGACACCGGGAAGCTGGAGAATTAGTGGGGAGACTGTCAGTCAGTCAGTGAATCAGTGAGTGAGTCAGTCAGTGAGGGCTTTCGCCTTTATATATATATATATATATATATATATATATATATATATATATAGATAGGGAGCTGCTTGTAATGTAACTTAACAGTAGGTCGTGTTCACAATAACCCAATAGCATTACACAACAAACAAGTTGTATAGTATAACAGAGCTTAGATTAATGCCTCTGACCAGTAAACCTGCGCTACACAGCTACAGTCTCACTGTCACCTGCTGTATGTGCACTGGTACATGCAGATAACTATTCCCTCTCTCTAGATATAAACATTAAAAACTTAGGTCTCATGTCCAAGGGCACGCACGGATTCTGAGTGTGGAATCCCGCAGCGGATTCCTGCTGTGTTCACGGACATGAGGCAAAAAATACATTTACTCACATGTCCGGACGTCTCCTCCGTCATGGCCGTATCTTCTTTCTTCTGCACGGTGGATGCATTCAACACGTCGGCTGGCGTGCCACGCACATGCGCCATACCTCTTTTCTATTTTTAAAATCTTCTGCTTACCCGTGGCTCTGCGGCACGCCTGCAGTGTCAGCTGTTGATGTGCTGCGGACTGGATGGCTTCCCTTGACTCCAATGGAAGCAGTCCCTGTGGGATCCGCAGAAAAAAGGAGCATGCTGCATTTTTTTCCCCGCCTGCAATCCGCAGGCCGGAAAAAAATGGCATGATAGTCTATGGGCATATTGAACTGCGGATCATCTGTGCAGGTGACCCAAGCGGATTCTGCAATTTAATTATGCCCGTGGATAGGAGGCCTTACTTGCCTTCTCTGGGTAATCATTAATCAAAATATACCAACAGTTCCCTCTAGGGGCACCCTTGGATCTGCAGGCAGCTTCTTTTTATAGCAAGCCCATTGGGTTTTGTTATACCACACAGCCGGGGTAAGGACTGAACCAACTCCATCCAGTGTATTGGGCAAGTCCATTATGATCAGTTTCTATGCCCTGGGAAACGCTCCATAGATGTCCTATATAGAGACCCAAGCAGCGCATTTTATTTTATTTATTAAGCCATCCCCAATAACCAAAGGAAATATTGCAGCATGTTCCATTTTTAGGCAGATTCCGTGTGGACAGCTTCCATTGAAGTCAATGGAAGTCATCCGACCTGAGGCCCTTCCAGAATTGACATTGCTGCTGTCGGGGCCGGATTCATCTGCTGGCTACTGCATGCGGAATCCATCTTTGCTGAGTGCTGCTGGCCTGTCTGTGGCCACCAACTGCAAAACCATTCCCTTTCTAGGGGGTTGTCTCGCAATTGACTCTCCAGTGCACCTGATGTCACTTTTATATACACCAAAGCAGGTGAAATTGATTTTGCTTTCCGTGGTCTCTATTAATTCTATATCAATGGAGACCTCCATTGATATACGGAAAAATGCGGTAAAATAGAACATGCCACAATTTTTTTGCTGTGGTGTAAATCCCTTGTGGAATCTCGCATGTGAGCACTGAGCTATTAGGTTCAATAGAACCTAATAGCTGTGGTATTTCGACGCTGATTTACGTCACAGGAACCGTGGTGAAAATCCGTTCGTGGGCATTAGCCCTAAAAGAGGTCATCTCAAAAAATAAGATCTGATATCTTTAGCAACATCTGCCCATGCACTTCCCTCTGCCAGAGAATCTATTTCCTCTGAAGGAGGGGAAGTGTTGATAAAGATATTAGGGGGGGTTTCACAGTAGCAGGGTAAACACCTAGATGTCAATAATATTTTTCACAGAAAGGGTTTAGTCTATCCCTCTTAAAACATAACTTTTATTGCTAAAAAATATATAAAAAGGATTTTTTGGATCCTAAAACAGACACAGATATACACAAAAAGATTCAATAGAGTGTGACCCCCTTAATGTCCCGGAAAATGTGAATCAAATCCGGTATCTGAGAAGAGGGTTTTGCGAGAAAAAGCCCCCTGACGGGTAAGTAGGCCCTATAACCCAGTATCCATACAGTTTTTTATTGGCTGGGAAACCTTCAGGGGTCACTTTAGAACGGTCAAGTTCCTAGCTTGTATATACTTATTTATAGAGAGACAGCTAACAAGCTAATCAAGGGAAGAGGTTGTGCTGCAAAAAACAGTGCACAGTTTCCTCTTATATATGTCGCTGTCCAATTATCCACTTATCTTGGACATATATCACCACATAAGGGACCATTAATTCCCAGATATCGATGCATGTGCCAAGAAAAAAAAAGGAATGGTGGAAATGCCGTGGTTAATGCCATGCAAGTCCCTATGTTCCTTGTGGTAAAATCAGCAAGAAAGAAAAACGGAAAAGATCCTGACCAATTTCTATCAGGTTCTAAGAAGTTCTATGGTTCAGAGGTGCATAGGTTCTACGCGTTTCTGCTACAAATCACGTAGCTTCATCAGGAACCCAAAGAAACAAGTATCAATATTTAGAATAAAAAGCTGAGCTGGTGGACCCCCAATTATAGAGAGTACCGCCTGAGTGAGGAGATAGTCGATCCTAAAACTAGGTTTAGTAAGCACAATTAGCCCAGTATTCCCCTCAAGCAAACGCAGGAACAAAACAAAAAAACTGCAGTAGTCACCAGCCTACCACCCGGAGTTTGCCTCTGGGAGAAGTAGGAGTGACCTTTTGAGGACAAAATCTGAAGAAAAAGAGAACAGCATTATCCAGATGATAGGTACTTTTGATGACCGGTCCAGTGAAATAAAGAAAATAGTGGGTAAATATTAGTATATCCTCAGGTAAGATAAGGACTTGGTTGAAAACCTCTTGGTACAACTATCTATAACATGCCGTAGAGGAAGAAATCTAAAGGACCGTTTGGTTCACAGTCACTTCTCATCCACTCTTGAGTTACAGTTGCGGCTGGCACCTAATACCATTAAGGGCTGTTTCCCCTGTACAGGGTATAAGGCATGTAGATTTATGAAAAGAGGCTCAACGTCTATGAGCTCCTCTACCAAGCAAGTATATGAAATCAGAAATTTCATAAATTGCAGATCTACGGGTGTAATATATATGGCCACGTGTCCTTGTCCTATGGACCATGTTGGAAAGACAACGCAGCAATTAAGGAGATGCGTGCTTGCTCATATAGCGAACATCAACCAGGGCGAGTTTACAAGTTGGCAACACATGTTGGGGAGTGTCATGATGGTAATCCAGATGCCATTAAATTTCAGGGACTAGAATTAATCAGACAGAACGGCCGAAGGGGAAATATGGATCGGAAGCTCCTTCAGAAAGAAAGCACTTGGATTTATCATTTAAAATCTTGCGCTCCAAAAGGCATCAATGAGTGTCTATGCTTTTCTTCATACATCTAGAGGGCATCCATACCCTGGAAATCTGTTCATCATTTTTTCCAACAAGGAACAAGAAAAGAAATAAAATATTGTGTGCTTTAAAAGTGGATAGTCTGAAATACATAGAAAAGCTGGCCTATATAGGTGCTTTGAAAATACCTTTCTACATCATTTGACTTATTTTGATACATTAATATATCTCCATCTATATGTGTTTGACACTCCTTGTTTTTGATACTATATAACAAATGGCTCTGCCCTATAGAATTATATTGCTTCCTCCCTATATTGCTGCCTATATTGCTTTGCAGAAATCGCACCATACCATCTTGCTGAGCAGCTACACCATGGGAATGGAAGCAAGAGATAGTAACAGGTTTCACAAAAAATCTTTATTGGTAGTTCTGACTAAATATTATGTAATGAATGTGGTTTGAAATCTGAACTACATGGTTTGGGCTATTTGAATAATATCACCCCTGTTGGGAACTATCCGTCCGGTAGCACCACTAACCGGCTCCGTGGCTGTTAATAGTGGTCGATACATGCTGCACCCACAATCCAATTCGTCCCCATGTGAGACAGTTGGTGACTGTCTACAGCACATCCCATACTGGCCTCGCTCGCTCTGGTTACCATGGGGAGGCGTCTCTACTGACATCATGGGTGACAGGTGCGTATGCGGTTGATCACCGTAATACCACGATATCTCAGCCATGGCCCCTGTCTCTGGGCAATACCCTCATTGGAGGAAGAAGGACGAGCCCCCAAAGGAGGGGAGGTGGAGCTATGGCTTTATAAACCAGGGCAATTTCAATGCCTACCAATTCATTATCAAAAAAGACCAGCCACGCATCACGGCTGTCTGTTTGAAAAGTTGTCTAGCCTGTAACTCTCTTATTGTCTTGAAGAATCAATGAACATATATCTGCACTGAAGAAATGCATAGACATTAGAAAGATAGAAGACTCTAGGGATAGAGAGATGATGGAGAACAACTATAGACAGAAAAAGAATTAGAAATGAAGTTGATTTGTTATTTGTTTAGAGATGCTAGAAGGAGAGTTTAGTAATAGAGAGATAACTAGAAAAGTGAACAAATAAATATAATAGAAGATCAAGGTTAATGTACACCTTAGAAGGTTTCAATGAATGAAGGGCTAGTAGATAAGGGAGCAATCGAAGATCATTACAGATAGGTGTGAGAGAGCGGAATTAAGGCATCTATAGTCTGTTATACTAGGAGACAGATGGTACCCGATATCTAGGGAATTGTGATTCCTCTTCACACTATCTGATTGTCTACCGGACTACAAAATCCCTCTATCTCTATCCAGCTTATAACATCTATATATACTAATTATGTGTCTGGGGTTTAAGAGTACTGTATGGAGGATATATGTCAAATAGTACTCTGCCTTGGAGTCTATTTGATAATCGTCAAATACTCTCTATCTATACATGCATAGTACCCACATTTATGTGCGGTATACATGTACATTCGCACTAGATAAGTGGGTATAAAATATGTTTTTTTGTATGTACGATTATGCCTACTGGCAAGACAGACATACATATGAAAAATGAATGTCTTGATATAGTGACTTTCTAAACTGTATGTACTGCAGCATCCTATGCATAGTATACTTTACAAACCAACTACTATAAATTGCTGAGAGGCAAGAATATCCTTCCGGAAGGAAGATAAGATATATATATGTATGAAAATCCCTATTCTCATATATTGCCCTGTATGCAATACTATTTGTAGTAAAATACTATAAAATGGTTGAATTTTTAGTCGCCTAGGAGGAAGTGGATATTTAAAGACAAGCGTATAAATATTGGTTTTAGAAAGAGGTCGAGACAGAAAAAATAAAAATAGATCTATATTGTTAGGGCTCTATAAGTACCCCTGATAGAGGATCTTGGCTTCGATAGAGTGTTCTACTGGCAATACCACTTGGTGAAAAGGCATCAAATGAACTGAGTGCTATATAGTTATATATATAGAGTTTTCCCACCCAAGTAGTTATCCATAAAACTTGGGGGACTTACAGGGCTATGTGTGTGTTCGTGTTTGTAATAGCTACGTTTCTACAATATTTTAATATGAATTAATAAAGATTTAAATTCTATTATTATTTTCTTTGGTTCTCCCCAGAGACTTATCCTCTACATTTTAAATGACATAACCATATCCTCTACAACCATATTAATAACAGTTAGTCTTGGTCGGCATGCAGACAAAGTGGCTTGGGACTCTGCTTGGAATACAACTAACTCATGTTCAAAAATCATCACTTTAATAGAACCTGCATACAAAGTCCTTAAGTTCTGATTCCATCACGCACATCTTAAGCTGTCCCTGACTACCCAACATTGTACTTTTGTGGGAACACCTCTAAAGAAGATGGTATGTATAGAATGGAGCTGCTGTTGTGTTCTTGAGTAGCGTATATAACCTCTCTCATATCCCTATTCCTAAAGGCTTGTGGGAGGCAAAAGATCCTCTACAACCTCCCAAGCACAATATTGCCTACTCACCTGCATACTTTTATCAGCAAATATATCATGTTAAAAAAGTTATTTGACCCCTAAAAATATACCTACAGTACTGAAAGAGGTGGGGTCAGGCCGTGGAGTAGCTCCGGGCTCCAGAAGGGTGATGGAGGCTGGGTAAGAAACAGGTAGCACCAGGCTCGGATTCTTCAGTGTCAGCAACATCTCCTGGTCAACATAGGAGGGTGGTGGCAACAACAAGCCCTTCATGGCCAGGATCAGGCCATATTGGATCTGGTTGCAGCCTGGCAGCAAATTGTGCTCATGACAAGGCAGGAACCCACAGGTGTTGGTCATATGTGACATACTTGCAGGACCCCATGTTGCTGCTTGTGAACTGTTTATTTATTAAAAACAGCCACTGATTTCCGGTTTATAGGGTATATAAAATTGTATAGTCCATCCCATTCAAGCAGTATGTTCAGAAGCCCATTGGGCAACAAATAATGTCCTTTTTTGCCACGGTTTGCCAGGGGTCAATTACTCCTTAGGTGTTATTGCCAATCTGGCATCAAGAGTGGCAGTTTTCACCGAATCAGTTCCAGATGTGGGAGGGGAGCACGGCAAGGTAAGGTTTAACAAAACACTTTGTTTTCTATGGACCTCCTCAATTGAGAAATACAATGCCTGTAGGGCTGAACCTTTTACACTTCAGCTGCTCCAGGGAGTGTCCCCTGCATTGGACCTTGCAGCATAGCTGCCTCACACTGCCCTCTTCCAGTTCCTGTACAGAGACCTCCTGCCCTCGCTCCTGCCCCCACTTAAAGGTACAACGACCTCCTATGATATACTATGTGCAATAACAGAAGGTATAAGAACAAATAGAAACTATAAAAAAACAGTACTATAGAAAAATATTCTAGACCCTATAGCAGGATCTATTGTTTAGGTTGAAACGATACACAGAATATGTCACATTAAAGACATTTACAAGTATATTTTCCATTTAATTTCTGTTTCAATGCTCAGAAAACTGTCGATCTGTATCATTCAATGACTGTAACTGCTTACTCACATTAGATAATAACAAGGACGTTTCATACCCTGCATCGAGATAAAAAAAACAATGAGGGACGGTGCTCCACCCACTAAAGTACAATATCCAAGATGTAGACAGTAGAAAAACTGGGGACTTACCCGGTGTAGGTAGATGGGCCACTGAAAAGGGACCCTCCACCTAACACCTCCACGTCCTGGTAAACGTATAAGTAATGCAATCTCCTCTCTCCAATCAGAAGGTCAGGAAGCAGATGCCAAAGGAGCAAGCAGGGTACTGTCACACCCCTGTGACGGGGTGCGACTAAATATAAATGAAATATGCAAAAAACAAAAAAGATCCAGCGCTCCAAAGTAAGAGAAGCCTATTAAACTAAATAAATAGTAGGCCCCTTATGTTTCCAAAACAAAAAATAACTTTTATTCACAAATACGTCCGACGCGTTTCGTCGCATAACAGCGACTTTTTCAAGTTAAACACTTACTAAGGGGCCTACTATTTATTTAGTTTAATAGGCTTCTCTTACTTTGGAGCGCTGGATCTTTTTTGTTTTTTTGCATATTTCATACCCTGCATCGGACACTGCACTTAACCACATCATCAACATGCCGCATCCATACCACACTTTGGAGACATAGACACTCAGAGCAGTATGGACACCGGCTAGTTGGTGGTGTGGTGAGTACCGGTGTCCAACGTGACTAGGAAATTCCCTTGTTATAACATACTTTATGTAATGTGAGAAAGTGACTCGCAATGTGGACTATTATTATCATCATTACAAGATGATCCTGGATGGTTGTAGTCCTTATTACATTTGGATTGATTCCCCAGTAGCAGTTACAGTCAATAATGGATACACATCAACACCTATAGCTTGCTGAGCATTGAAGTAGATGAGCATTATTTAGTCGACATATTGATATAATATACTGGTATTAAACTTTCCATCATTTAGAAAGTCAAGTATTTACCCTTTGGGAAGTGTTGATTGTAGAGATGAGCGAGCACCAAAATGCTCGGGTGCTCGTTGCTCGGGTTGAACTTTCCGCGATGCTCGAGGGTTCGTTTCGAGTAACGAACCCCATTGAAGTCAATGGGCGACTCGAGCATTTTTGGATATCGCCGATGCTTGCTAAGGTTTTCATTTGTGAAAATCTGCAAAACCCAAGAAAGTGATGGAAACGACACAGAAACAGATAGGGCAGGCGAGGGGCAACATGCTGGGCTGCATTTCAGGTTCCCAGGTCCCACTATTAAGCCACAATAGCGGCAAGAGTGCCCCCCCCTAACTATTTTTACTTTGGACAAACCCTCATTAGTAAGCCACACCTTAGCTAAGCACCACACTACCTCCAACTAAGCACAAGCACTGCCTACGGGACACACCGCTGCCTCTCCTCCTGGGTTACATGCTGCCCAACCCCCCCGCACGACCCAGTGTCCACAGCGCACACCAAAGTGTCCCTGCGCAGCCTTCAGCTGCCCTCATGCCACACGCTTATTTCATAGCCACACCACCCTCATGTCTATTTATAAGTGCGTCTGCCATGAGGAGGAACCGCAGGCATACACTGCAGAGGGTGGCAGGGCCAGGCAGCGACCCTCTTTAAAAGGAGCGGGGCGATAGCCCACAATGCTGTACAGAAGCAATGAGAAATCCAATCCTGTGTCACCTCCGTCAGGAGCTGCGAACGTGGGCATAGCAATGGGGAATCCATGTGCCACACAGTATTCATTCTGTCAAGGCGTTGCATAGCTCAATCGACACTGCAAGGGGAAAGCCGTCTGCGCTCTGCCCCCTACCCAAGTCAGTCAGTGTCTTTGTGCCAGACAGGTCAAACACAGCAATGGGAACTAAGTTTGCACCAACAGCATAGGTGGGTCCTAGGAAACCCAAGACATGAACAAAAAATTGATCTGAGCGGCCAAACATGGCAGACTTGCACCGCGCCCACGACATAGGCCTCGGCCCACAGCTTCAGCAATCCTAAGCAGGAAGTGGACTTTCACTGCACCCAGGACATAGGCCTCTGCACAAACCCTCAGCAATCGCGGGCCTACGGCGGACTCCAATGCTAGCGTAACTGTGCACGTCTCATTAGCGCTTTATTGCTCCTCTAGTTTGTCCCAATGCAGTGCCCCGGATAGTAGAGCTAACGTCCGATTAAATACAGGTGGGCTTTGGCCCACACTGCATGCCCCAGTCTGACCGGGGTTTTTTATAAATAGTCACAGGCAGGTACAACTCCGCAATGGGAATTCCGTGCGCACCCACAGCATGGGTGGCTCCCTGGAACCCACCGGCGGTACATAAATATATCCCATTGCAGTCCCCTGGACAGCAGAGCTAACGACAGATTAAATGCAGGTGGGCTTCAGCCCACACTGCATGCCCCAGTCAGACTGGGGTTCTTTATAAGTAGACACAGGCAGGTACAACTCTGTGTGGACCGACAGCATGGGTGCGTCCCAGGAAGCCACCGGCGGTACATAAATAAATCCCATTGCATTGCCCAGCACAGCTGAGGTAACGTCAGATTAAATGCAGGTGGGCTTCGGCCCACACTCCATGCCCCAACCTGACCGGGGTTTTTAATGCATAGACACAGGCAGGTACAAATCCCCTATGTGAAGTCCCTGTGGACCGACAACATGGGTGGCTCCCTGAAACCCACCGGCGGTACATAAATGTATCCCATTGCAGTGCCCTGGACAGCAGAGCTAACATCAGATTAAATACAGGTGGGCTTCGGCCAAGAATGTTTTCATTGTTGGAGGAGGACGGGGATGTTTTTGAGGCAGTACGTGTCCTGTCCCCGTGGTTATATGCACCTTACCAGTAACCGCGTTGGTGGGATAGTGGTCGCGACTGTGGACCTATTAGCGTGGTTTTATTCCGTTGGTTTTCGGAATGTGGCCAGGATTAAGTGGGCCGTGGTGGGAGGCTTTCTTATTGTGTCGTTTAAGGTGAAATTCTTGGACTGCCACCAGACTGACCACTGCGAAAGCATTTGCCAAGAATGTTTTCATTGTTGGAGGAGGAGGACGGGGAAGTTTTTGAGGCAGTATGTGTCCTGTCCCTGTGTCCGTGGTTATATGCACCTTCCCAGTGACCGCGTCGCTGAAAAGTTGTCGCGCCTGGGGAACCTAGTAGCGCGGCGTTGCCACCATCATGTCTTTGGGAAGCCTCCGTTTCCACTACTCTGTAAACATGCAGTAGCAGCAGTATAGGCAGAGCCAAGAATTAGTAACATTTCAGCGGTAAGAGTATGCACAAACCCCTGTAACATTTCATTGGCAGCAGTGACGACAGACCCTACTAACATTTCATTTGCAGCAGTGACGACAGACCCCAGTAACATTTCAGTAGTATCTGTATAGACAGACCCCAGTAACTGTTCAGTAGTATAAGTCTAGACAGACCCCAGTAACATTTCAGTTCTAGCAGTATTGACAGACCCCAGTAACATTTCAGTAGTATCAGTTGCGACATGCCCCAGTCACATTTCAGTTCCAGCAGTGCAGACAGACCCCAGTAACAGTAACGTTGAAGCAGTATGGGCAAAGCAGCAGATAAACATATCCTTGGCAGCAGTGTAGGGAGAGCAAAGTGTTTGTAACATTTTAGTAGTAGCAGTACAGTCAGACCCCAGTAACAGTAACGTAGAAGCAGTATGGGCAAAGCAGCAGATAAACATTTCCCTGGCAGCAGTGTAGGGAGACCAAAGTATTTGTAACATTTCAGTAGTAGCAGTATAGTCAGACCCCAGTAACATTAACATAGAAGCCGTATGGGCAGAGCCCACTATTAGTTACATTTCTGTTATAGCGGTATAGACCTGCCCCAGTAACATTTCCGTTGAAGCATTATGGGCAGAGCCTAGTATTAGTAAAATTACAGTAGTTACAGTATACACCAACCAAGGTAACATTTCAGGAGCAGAAGTATCGGCAGACCGAAGTAACATTTCTGTTGCTGAAGTATAGTCAGACCCCTGTAGCATTACTGTGGCAGAAGTATAGGTAGGCAGAACAGAGTTACATTTCTGTAGCAAAAGTGTAGGCCAACCCCAGACACAGTGGAGTAGCATGAGTGCAGGCGAAGCCCATAAAAATTACTTTGATTACATTGTAGGCGAGGGCCCGAAAAATTGGTGTACCGACAGTACAAATGTACCCCAGAAAAATTGCCCATGCCCAACCCAGAGGGCAGGTGAAACCCATTTATCGCTTAGGGTACCGTGGCTTAATTTGTAACTAGGCCTGGAGGCAGCCCAGTCTAAAAAACAACTGGTTCAGGTGGATGTTTCAATGCTTTAATTAGAATTGAAACATAAATATTATTTAGAAAAGTTATATGAGCCTTTTGGCCCACAGACAAATTGCCCATTCGCAGTGATTACGAGAGGTTTCAGGAGGAGGAGCCGGAGGAGGAGCCGGAGGAGGAGGACGAATATCATACACAGATTGACAAAGGGCTTTAGGTAGCGCTGCTGTCCGCTGGTGGAGAAGAGAAGTCTAGGGAAATCCAGGCTTTGTTCATCTTTATGAGTGTAAGCCTGTCGGCACTGTCAGTTGACAGGCGGGTACGCTTGTCCGTGATGATTCCCCCAGCTGCACTAAACACCCTCTCTGAAAAGACGCTAGCCGCAGGGCAAGCCAACACCTCCGGGGCATACAGCGCGAGCTCGGGCCACGTGTCCAGCTTTGACACCCAGTAGTTGTACGGAGCAGAGGCGTCACGGAGGATGGTGGTACGATCGGCTGCATACTCCCTCACCATCTTCTTACAGTGCTCCCTCCGACTCAGCCTGGACTGGGGAGGTGTGAGATAGTCCTGCTGGGGAGCCATAAAGCTGGCAAAGGCCTTGGAGAGTGTTCCCCTGCCTGCGCTGAACATGCTGCCTGATCTCCGCGCCTCCCCTTCTACTTGGCCCTCGGAACTGCGCCTTCTGCCACTAGCGCTGTCAGATGGGAAGTTTACCATCAGTTTGTCCACCAGGGCCCTGTGGTATTGCATCACTCTCAAACCCCTTTCCTCTTCGGGAATGAGAGTGAAAAGGTTATCCTTATGCCGTGGGTCAAGCAGTGTGTACACCCAGTAATCTGTAGTGGCCAGAATGCGTCTAACGCGAGGGTCACAAGAAAGGCATGCTAACATAAAGTCAGCCATGTATGCCAGGGTACCTGTACGCAATATATGGCTGTCCTCCCTAGGAAGATCACTTTGAGTATCCTCCTCCTCCTCCTCAGGCCATATACGCTGAATGGATGAGAGGAAAGCAGCATGGGTACCCTCTGCAGTCGGCCCAGCTGTCTCTTCCTCCTCAGGCTCCCCCTCCTCCTCCTCCTCCACGCGCTGAGATATAGACATGAGGGTGCTCTGACTATCCAGTGACATACTGTCTTCCCCCGACTCCGTTTCCACCCGCAAAGCATCAGCCTTTACGCTTTGCAGAGAACTTCTCAACAGGCATAGCAGGGGAATGGTGACGCTAATGATTGCAGCATCGCCGCTCACCATTAGGGTGGACTCCTCAAAGTTTCCAAGGACCTGGCAGATATCTGCCATCCAGGCACACGCCTCTGTAAAGAATTGAGGAGGCTGAATCCTACTTCGCCGCCCATGTTGGAGTTGGTATTCCACTATAGCTCTACTCTGCTCATACAGCCGGGACAACATGTGAAGCGTAGAGTTCCACCGTGCGGGCACATCGCAAAGCAGTCGGTGCACTGGCAGATTAAACCGATGTTGCAGGGTGTGCAGGGTGCCAGTGTCCGTATTGGACTTGCGGAAATGTGCGCTGACCCGGCGCACCTTGCCGAGGAGGCCTGACAAGTGTGGGTAGCCTTTCAGAAACCGCTGAACCACCAAATTAAAGACGTGGGCCAGGCATAGCACGTGCGTGAAGCTGCCGAGCTGCAGAGCCGCCACCAGGTTACGGCCGTTGTCACACACGACCATGCCCGGTTGAAGGCTCAGTGGCGAAAGCCAGTGGTCGGTCTGCTCTGTCAGACCGTGCAACAGTTCGTGGGCCGTGTGCCTCTTCTCTCCTAAGCTGAGTAGTTTCAGCACGGCCTGCTGACGCTTGCCCACCGCTGTGCTGCCGCGCGACACCGACTGCTGGCGACGTGCTGCTGCTGACACATCTTGATTGCGAGACAGAGGTTGCGTTGGAGGAGGAGAAGGAGGAGGAGGAGGAGGAAGGTTTAGTGGAGGTGGCATAAACCGCAGCAGATACCAACACCGATCTGGGGCCCGCAATTCTGGGGGTGGGTAGTACATGAGCGGTCCCAGGCTCTGACTCGGTCCCAGCCTCCACTAAATTCACCCAATGTGCCGTCAGGGAGATATAGTGGCCCTGCCTGCCTGTGCTTGTCCACGTGTCCGTTGTTAAGTGGACCTTGCCAGTAACCTAGTTGGTGAGGGCGCGTACGATGTTGCGTGAGACGTGGTCGTGCAGGGCTGGGACGGCACACCGTGAAAAATAGTGGCGACTGGGGACAGAGTAGCGCGGGGCCGCCACCGCCATCATGTTTTTGAACGCCTCAGTTTCCACCAGCCTGTAGGGGAGCATCTCCAGGCTGATCAATTTGGCTATGTGGACATTTAAAACTTGAGCGTGCGGGTGCGTGGCGGCGTATTTGCGCTTTCGCTCCAATGATTCTCTTAGCGACAGCTGGATGCTGCGCTGAGAGACATTGCTGGATGGGGCCGAGGACAGCGGAGGTGAGGGTGTGGGTCCAGGCCAGGAGACGGTCTTGCCTGTGTTGTGAGAGGTGGGTTGGATCTTGGTGGCAGGTTGGGGCCCAGGGGGAGAGGCAGTGGTGCAAGCTGGAGGCGGTGAATGGTTTTCGTCCCACCTTGTGGGGTGCTTGGCCATCATATTCCTGCGCATACTGGTGGTGGTGAGGCTGCTGGTGGTGGCTCTCCGGCTGATCTTGGCGCGACAAAGGTTGCACACCACTGTTCATCGGTCGTCCGCCGTCTCAGTGAAAAACTGCCACACCTTTAAGCAGCTTGGCCTCTGCACAGTGGCTTGGCGCGAGGGGGTGCTTTGGGAAACAGCTGGTGGATTATTCGCTCTTGCCCTGCCTCTACCCCTGGCCACCCCACTGCCTCTTCCAACCTGTCCTGCGGCTGCAATTGCCTCCCCCTCTGAAGACCTGTCCTCAGTTGGCTTATCACACCAGGTGGGGTCAGCCACCTCATCGTCCAGCAGCCCATCCTCCGAATCCTCTGTGCGCTCCTCCCTCGGACTTATTGCCCTCACTACTACCTCACTGATAGACAACTGTGTCTCATCGTCATCGTCCTCCTCACCCACTGAAAGCTCTTGAGACAGTTGCCGGAAGTCCCCAGCCTCATCCCCCGGACCCCGGGAACTTTCCAAAGGTTGGGCATCGGTCACGATAAACTCTTCCGGTGGGAGAGGAACCATTGCTGCCCAATCTGGGCAGGGGCTCGAGAACCGTTCCTGGGAGTCTGCCTGTTCCTCAGAATGTGTCATTTTCATGGAGTGAGGAGGCTGGGAGGAAGGAGGAGCAGCAGCCAGAGGATTCAGAGTTGCAGCAGTGGACGGAGTAGAAGATTGGGTGGTCGATAGATTGCTGGATGCACTTTCTGCCATCCACGGCAGGACCTGCTCACACTGCTCATTTTTTAATAAAGGTCTACGACGTGGACCCAAAAATTGCGATATGAAGCTGGGGACCGCAGAAACTGTCCTCTCTCCTACTCCCACAGCAGCCGGCTGCAATTCACCTGGACCAGGAACTCGTCCTATGCCCACACCCTCACTTGGGACTCCGCGTCCTCGACCGCGTCCCTGTCCTCTGCCCCTACCCCTACCCCTACCCCTCAGCATGCTGGATTAAGAATTGAGCAGAGACAGAGCGATGTAAAAAGGTTTGTGAATTATTGCCGCGCAGTTGGTGGCTGCCAGCGGTAATATAACGCTAAAGGAAGCCAGAGATAAATTATAAGGAAGGCTGCACTTAGGCCTTGCTGTGAACTATGCAGTTTGGATGGACGTGAAGTCCCACAGGCCACGCAGGCAAATGCACTGGGTCTCCGGTAGCCGTAGAAAGGAATTTTTTTTAAAATCTCCTTATTTTACTCTGCAATGCAGGCTGAGGCTATGCAGTGTGTATTGCACTTTCAATCTATGGGCGTCGGGCAGACCGTGAACTTCTGAGACAGCACACGTATAACAGACCGTTGTAGAAAATGTGTGGTTTCTTGGCGTACACTTAGAGGCAGACTGCAGTGACGCTACGCGAAGAGCTGACAGAAAAATATTTATAAATGAAGGCTGCACGCAGGCCTAGCTGTGAACTATGCAGTTTGGATGGACGTGAAGTCCTACAGGCCACGCAGGCACATGCACTGGTTCTCCGGTAGCCGTTAAAAAGGAATAATTTTTTTAATCTCCTTATTTTACTATGCAATGCAGGCTGAGGCTATGCAGTGTGTATTGCACTTTCAATCTATGGGCGTCGGGCAGACCGTGAACTTCTGAGACAGCACACGTATAACACAGAGCGTTGTAGAAAATGTGTGGTTTCTTGGCGTACACTTAGAGGCAGACTGCAGTGAGGCAACGCAAAGTGCGGGCAGAAATATGTTTAAATGAAGGCTGCACGCAGGCTCTGCTGTGCAATACAGAGGTACTACAACTTCCAGCAACCACGGAGTTAAATGCACACGGTCACAGGTTGCCCTATGAAGAACTGTTGGGGTTCTTGTAGACAGGATTCTATACTACCACTGTCCCTGCCTGACCAATACTGCCCCTATACTCTAGTACAGACTGCAGCCTGAGAACGCTACAGCCTGCACGCCCCATATACATAAAAAAAAAATTGTTCAAAACTGCCCACAACAGCCACAACAGTAATGCACTAGGTGAGCTGTGGCCCTAAGAAGGACTGTTGTGGTTCTTGAAGACGCTAACACTGTCCCTATAGCAGCAGCAGCAGCAGAACTGTCCCTGCTCTCTCTTAGTGTGTGTCTGTGGCGAGCCGCGGGCGGGGCAGATTTAAATACTCGGGGGTCACTTGATCTCACTAACCACTCACTGCAGGGGGGGGGTGGGATGGGGCTGGATTGTCACAGGAGGAAGTCGTAATGCCTTCCCTGTGTTTCTATTGGCCAGAAAAGCACGCAAATTTCTCAGGGAAGAAAATGTAATGGAGTCGAGTGCCGCGTGGTGCTCGTCTCGAGTAACGAGCATCTCGAACACCCTAATGCTCGAACGAGTATCAAGCTCGGACGAGTGTGCTCGCTCATCTCTAGTTGATTGTATTTAATTTTATATATTGCTCCACATGGAATACTTTTTGTAACATATTAATAGATCATTGCTTTTTTTGGTGGTTAGGGATTATTTGCAGCCACGATGGTCCCGTGGTCAACTTTTACCCTGTGACCGTTTGTGGCTATATTTTGCATTTTAGGTTATTTTAAATAATAAATTATATATATATATATATATATATATATATATATATTCCATTTTAGGCCTTAGTCAGACAGGCGTTTTTTCGCACGATTTGCGCATGTGTCCGGCGATTTTTTAAAACCATTGCTTTGCAATGGTTTCAGACACATGAGCGCTTTTTATGCGCTCGTCCGATAAATTATAGAACAGAAATCGCAGATCGCACCTATCTGCGATTCCTGTTCTCTTCTCTATATGCGCTCAATGGGGCCGGCGGCAGCAGCGCCGACCCCATTGAGAACATATAGAAGACAAATCATTCTTCTCTGCCACAGCTGTAACAGCTGTGGCAGAGAAGAACGATGTTTGCCCATTGAATTCAATGGAGCCGGCAATACAGCCGGCTCCATTGAAAGCAATGGGCTGCCGGCATGCGCTCAGCCGCTCAGCGCTGAGCCAATCAGGGGGCAGGTATGACTCACACCCCCTTCACACCCACTGCAGGCCGGCCGCGCGGAACTCCGGCTGCCGGGAGCAGGTGAGTATGTATATTTTTTTTATTTTAACACATTTCTGAATGAATTGCAGGGAAGGGCTTATATATTTAAGCCCTTCCCGACAATTCATCCCACACTCGCCCGCAGCGCATTGCCTTCAATGGAGCCGACTGTATTGCCGGCTCCATTGAACGCAATGCGCTGGACAGCTCCGGCCCGTTTCTAATGAAATGCGGCTAGGAGCAGATTTTTGGGCGATTTTCGGGCACCGTTCACGCGATTTGCGGATGCGCATCCGTCATGCGATCTGCAAATCACGCGAAAAAAATGCCCGTCTGACAAAGGCCTTAGCCTGTGAGATAAATAATAGGATTCCTGAAGAGTTGAAATTCTTTGTTTGTTAGTCAGTTTATGTGTGTGGATACCTCATACACGTGCACTCAGTTTCCTAATTAGTGGTGAACTCTCTTTTTATACTTATAAATAAAGTAGAGTGGATATAAAAAGTCTGCACACCCCTGTTAAAATATCATATTTTTGTCACGTAAAAAAAATCCAACAAAGATTATTCATTTCAAATTTATTTCTACCTTCAATGTGACCCATTGTATAATGTTATCCATACAATTCCATTGAAAACAGACTGGAATGTTTTAGGGTAAAAAAATAAAAACTAAAATAATGTGGTTGCATAAATACGCACACCCTAAAACTAATACTTTGTTGATATACCCTTTGACTTTATGACAGCATTCAGCCTTTTTAGGTAGGTATCTTGGCACATCTTGACTTGGCAATCTTTATGACGGCCTCTCGTGTGTGGGTCCCTCTTCAGGTCAACCCACAGATTTTCAATGGGATTCAGATCTTGGCTCCAGCTGCCCATTCCAAAATGTTAATGGCAAAGCCATTGTTTTGTTGATTTGGAGGTATGCTTTGGGCCCTTATCATGCTGAAAGACGAAATTGCTCTTCCTCTTCAGCTTTTTAGCAGCAGCCTGAAGGTTTTGTGCCAAAATGGACTGATATTTGGAATTGTTCATAATTCTCTCCACCTTGACTAAAGCCCCAGTTCCATCAGTGGAAAAACAGCCCCAAAGCATAATATTGCCTCCACCATCTTCACTGCGGGTATGGTGTTCTCTTGGTGATGCACAGTGTTGGCTTTGCACCAAACCTACCTTTTGAAATTATGGTCAAAAAGTTCAACCTTGGTCTTCTCAAAACACGTTCTCCCTCATACTTTTGGTAGATTTGATGGAGGTTTTGGCAAAACATAGCCAAGCTTGGATGTTTTTCTTTGTTAGAAAAGGCTCCCATCTTCTCACCCAACCCCAAAGCTAGACATATGAAGAATACAGGAGATGGTTGTCACATGGACTACACAACCAGCACTGCCGAAAATTCCCACAGCTCCTTTAATGTTGCTGTAGGCCTCTTGGCAGCCTTCCAGACTAATTTCATCTGGTCTTTTTATCAATTTTTACGGGACGTCCAGTTCTTGGTAATGTCATTGCAATGCCAAATTTAATCCACTTCTTGATGACTGTCTTCACTGTGTTCCATAGTACATGTAATGCCTTGGAAAGGTTTTGGTCCCCTTCTCCTGAATGATGCCTTCAAACAATCATATCCCCTAAATTTGTTGTAAACGCTTTACCTCTTTTGCTAAAAAATGCAACTAAGAAAATGTTAGAAAAATCCTCCTAGAAGAGCTGAACTTTATATGGGGCAAATTAGAAACACTGTAAATAATGGCAGCGGAGTACTGACTACTATCTAACATGAGTGTAAATGTGATTGGCTAATTCTGAACATAACCATATCCTCGAATATAGGAGGGTGTTAACACTTATGCACCCACATTATTTTAATTTCGTTTTTTTTTTATTTTTCCACTCGAAAAGATTTCACTTTACTTTTCAATGAAATTGTACAGATAATGAATCACATTGTAGTGGAAATGATTCATCGTCGTCAATTTTTTTAACATGACAAAAATATAACATTTTAACAGGGGGAGGGGGGGGGGTGTAGGCTTTTTATATCTACTGTATATTTTAAGGCTGAGAAAAACCCTTTAAACAAGTAGCCCTTTTCTACTGACGGGACTTGTACTTCTAGGTGGTTTCTGAATGCTTAGGTCTGACTCTTCAGAGCACAACAATGAAAACTGCATACATTTTTGTTTTTCGGTTTGGACTGGGATGCACAATATGTCACAATCGCAATCATACTGTCACTTATCTACTTCCTCTTAACACAGGAAAACCTTTAAGCTATTTTTTACAGTTATGAAACAGACAAGATCTTGTACCAGGAAAGAAAGCAGCAGCTTATAGGACTTACCTAAATTCTCTTCTGAAGACTGACCGGTAAGACGACTTAATCAAAATCTAATGCAAAGACTGGATTTATCGGGTTCGGGTCGGGGAGTTGATGGGTCAGTTTCTAAAATGGCAAATTTCATTAAAATATGTTGCAACAAATATACAGTTCTAGAAAATAGACAAGTAATACTTGTATAACAGGAATTCATTATTGTAGTTCATTATTATTTATGAAGACTGTTGGAAATGATGTAGAACTTAGCTCCTCAACCCTTAGTATGTGCAATACGGGGAGTACGTGCCTCACAGGGGAACTTGCTCTGTGCTTTTAATAGGCAGTGGTGATCAGACATTACGTTGAAGTAATTGGTTTGTGTAGGGGGCACTTGGCCTTGGAATATTAAGAAACAATATAGAAGACATCTGGAAAAAGATATTGAAGCATTGAGTTGTAATGTGATTAACAGATTGGGCAATGGTATGAAGAGAACAGTTTCTGTTGAAGGTTGCCTATGCCCTGTATGTGGGATGGTGAAAGTCAACTCAAACCTAATCTTATGAAATCAGTCTGACCTTAAAATACTAACGGTGATAAAAATAAAGCGCCACCTTTGGAAATTGATTTTCATTTCTTTGTAACAAGTAGCGTCAAATATAATACTGCAAAACACAATCATCACCATCAACGAGCTACACATTTTGCACTGAGTTCAGCAACTCCTTGTAACTTTTTGACCGTGTGCAATCTTTGTTTCCGATCAGCCATTTTAACCCCCTAGTGACAAACCTATTTTTTGATTTAAGGACAAAACGATTGTCATTGTCGCATTGCAAGAGCCATAACTTGGTGACTTATGGTAGCTCTATGAGGGCGTGTTTTGGGGGGCAAGTTGTATATTTTAACTGCACCATTTTGGGGTACATATATTGTATAACTATGATTACATTTATTTTTTTTTAGGGGGGGGGGAGGGGTGGTAAAACCCCTTAGAAATTTCGCCATTGTTTTGGGGTTTTGTGTTTACAACCTTCACTAGTCGGTAAAAAAACATGATAACTTTCTTATCTGGGCCGGTATGATTACTGCAGTACCAAGTTTGTACAGGTTGTTTCATTTTTTACTACCTTTGCACAATAAAAACACATTTTTAAAGAAAATTAATTGTATCTGCATTGCCACATTTTAAGATTGATAGCATTTATCTTTTTCCAGCTTTGTTAGGACAAGAAGAGTTGTACTTTTTACTGCTACTATTTTAAAGTACATGTGACTTTTGAAGTACTTTTTATTACATTTTTTTGGGAGCGAACAAAAGAAAAACAGCAATTCTAGTATTAGTTTTTTCAATTATTTTTAAGGCGTTCACCATGTGAAATAAAAAATAAAATAGTTTCATTCTCTGGGTTGTTACAAACATGGGAATACCTATTGTGTGTTGCTTTTTAAAATTTTGGGGTGGGCATTTTAGCAATATAAAAAGGTTTTTTGTGGAAAAAAATGTGCATTTTTTTAAACCGGATTTTTTTTCTTTGAATTAAACCTTATTGAACTTTTTTTTACCCAACTTTTTAGGGGACGTCTCCACTTTTCAAAAGCCATAACTTTTTTTATTTTTCCGTTGACACGATAGCAGGGAGAGAAAACGTATCAATTCTGGCATTGCATTTTTTTTTACCGCGTTAATCATGCAGCATAAATGACAATATATTTTTTCTACAGGTCAGTACGATTACACCGATACCAAAATTCTTTTTTCTTTAAAGGTTTTTCCACTATAACTTTTTTATTTTTACATGGACAGAGATCTGTGAGGAGTTGTGTTTTGCATGGCGAACTGTAGTTTTTATTGGTACCATTTTGGGGTACATATGGCTTTTTAAAATCACTTTTATTGCGTTTTTTGGCTGGTAAAACAAACAAAGTAAGCATTTGCCTCAGCTTTTAGGGGTTTTTTTCTTACCCTTTTTGTCATGCAGGATAAAATATGTGTTCAATTTGTTGTATGAGTCATTACGGATATGACGATACCAAATAGCACACTTTCTTTTTACACTAACATTAACATCCCTCTAAGGGACCAGAGCAATAACTGCTGCCACATTTCCCCGAAAATAAGACCCTGTCTTTTATTAATTTGTGCCCCAAAAGAGGCGCTAGGTATTATTTTTGGTGGATGTCTTATTATAATTACCTATATGGTCTAGGGCCCTCCCGCTGCTCTCCGGATTGGCCAATTCATAAATCACATCTCCACAATGCGACGACTGTGATTGGTTCTTCGCCCGCTGCTCAGCCAATCAATGCAGCACTCAATGAACCAATCACAGCCATCACATTGGTTTCTCGAGCGCTGCATTGACTGGCTGAGCAGCGCTCACGTACCAATCAGAGCCAATCACTTCCTGGAGGTGGGATTTATGAATCCCATAACTAGAAAGTGATCTTCTGTGGGCGCCCGAGGACCGCAAGAAGCGCGTAGGAGCTTCGGAGAGCAGCGGAAGGGACCTGGACTAAGCCTGCTAGGTAATGTATTTTTTTTTTTATGTAATGGAGCTAGGGCTTATTTTTGGGGTAAGGCTTCCCGAAAACCCCCCCAAATCAAGGCAGGGCTTATTTTCAGGGTAGGTCTTATTTTTTTGGGGGAAGGGTAAGATTGCTATGATCATAGGCAATGGCAAAGCAGGACGCCTGTAGCTGGCACCCTGCTGCCATGGCCACTTGTCATCCCTTCGCAATTACATCGCTGGGGTCTGATTAGATCACAGAGGGAGCATTCTCCCTCTGTGAGCCCTTTACAAGCTGCGATCTTCATAGATCGTGGCATGTAAGGGGTTAACAGTGGGGGGCGCTGTCCTTATGCACCCCCACTGTAATAGCGGGAGGCCGGCTATCACTCACACTCGGCTCCCACTGCTGGATGGCATGGGATCTCTTCTGATCCTGTGCTATCCACATGATGCAAGGTTACGCCATGTTGCTGCTATGATGAAACCTTACGTCATACGGCGGTAAGGGGTTAAAGCAGCCTGTTAGACTCTGCTGGAGGCGGGTGCTAATAGGCTGAGTTACATGGCAGACATGGAGGCCTTTGTCAGGCTTCCGCTGCCATGGGAACCAATTGGTGACTTGCAATTATACTGCAGGGTGCTGATGTGTGACAGGAGAAGCCCCCTCCCTCAGTCATCTGCTTACGTACTGAAATTGCTATAGATTGTGGCATGTTAAGAGTTAAATTGCCAGTATCTGAGGTTTCTCCTCATCTGCCAGTTACAGTAGGAGCCTGGCTGTCAGTAGCCAGTCAATCCATTGCCTTAAAATGATGACTGTACAGGTTACAAACCCATTAGTGTGGTCAGTAAAAATGCACATTGGCCGCCACTGAGGGGTTAACTCTGATGTTGCAGATTTTATATTTCTCACTAAAAAATTGACAATGAAAACTTTAAACTGATAATTAGGCCGCTCTCACAGGGGTGGATTGTTGTAAAGCATGCAATCTTTCCGCGTGACACAAAATGCAAATAGCCCATTGATTTGTATTGCATCACTGGCACCAGCGGTTTTTTTAAGTGTGTATTACTCATGAGAAAAAAAAAATCAAGAAATCTTGCTTACAAGCACATACATGCCAAGATAGTGCATGGGGATTGGCGGCATGCAGCAAGTACAATCGTGTGAACCTGACCTTCTGCCTCGACCACTTTTCTCACAGTACCAGAATTCGTTTGCTTCTTTGTATAAAATTGACGGAGGTATATATGGAACTATTAGATAAAAGTAGGATCTTCTTCACATGATTGTATTACGGAGCTCCAGGGTATGGATTTGTAATTGGGAACTCTATATGAGTTGACTTTTATATAGAGGTGATTTTTTTTCTCATACATTCTGTAGGACCTTATTACAGACAGGGGATGTCACTAAAGCCGGGGCTTCCCTGTGCTGCACCCCCAGCTCGGAAACTAGGACTGATGGTGCGGGCACGGAGACCTCGAGAGCTGCCGGACCTGACAGTTGCACTTGCACTTTACTTCTTTATAGGCATTTATGCTTTACAGTAACCTTTTTTGCTCTATACCATAGACACTAGTGATGAGTGAGTACGCTCGGTAAGGTGAGTTACTCAAGTGAGCCTCGCTCATCTCGAGTAACTGCCTTCTCCTCCGAGCCTTCTCGGGAGGGCAGCGGGGGAGAGCGGAGGGGAGCTGAGGGGAGAGTAAGAAAGATCTCTCTCTCCCCCCCCCCCTCCCCCTCTGACACCTCCCCCCCCTCCCCGAGCACGCTCGGAGGAGAATGTAGTTACTCGAGATGAGCAAGGCTTGCTCAAGTAACTCACCTTACCGAGCATGCTCGCTCATCTCTAATAGACACCCTTTGCATCATTTATTGGATATATATTGATTCTTTATTGTCAATTGTGAGTTAGTCTTTATTTTTGGTTTACATTATAGATATTTTGTATGCATTTTATGGAATGCATGTTGATTGATAATTGGGAGTTTAGCCCTTATGTTTGTTGATTGCTTGATATACCATTGTTGGTTGCACAGGTTCACTTGCTCCTTATTGTGAGGGCAGTATTAGCTTTTTGTTTTTATTTTTGTTTTTCTGTGTATTTGTTGATAAAATATGAATTTGGTTTTTTTTTTCCTTTTGGGTGTGTGCTTCTCATATATTGTGTTGTTTTTTCTTATTTTTTGTCATGGACTCTTCAATAGTCACAATTCCCAAGTACTGGGCTGTTTGTTATTGTCACATTAGCATCACCATGTTTGAGTGATATGATCTTCTTCCTATTTTTCTCTATAACTTATTGACTTGAAGCAAGTAAGTAAAAGACCACTTTGGTAAAATTTTGTCTCATTCATTATAAACTTAATCTCTCCATATATATATATATATATATAAAGGCCCATGTACACACAAAGATAATCTTCAAAAAATCTAAAGGATTGAAAGATTTTGGAATTTATTTGCATAAAGTGTTAGTGGCTTTAATGGCTATTAACACTTAATCATCTTCATTTGCATGTAAAACGGCCTCCAAGAGCTGTTTGCAGAGCCCAGTGTGTGATTAATCACACTCCCAGCTGTGAACAGAGCTGTATTGTTCTGCTCGCATTTGCCAGCAAATTACAATGTTAACTGCTGGCTCCCGTGGAGATAACAGCATGCGGTTTATTGAGAGACACTTTATCTCTAAGTGTGTGAGTGATGGATTTTAGGTTCACCTTAAAATCATCGTTCAAACTAAAGCGCACAAGGTGCGCATTTACATGTAACAATTATCACTCATTTTCAGTCGTTTGAACGAAATTTGAGCGATAATCATTACGTGTAAATGGGCCTTAAGTTGGCTAGTATTACCTTGACCAGTTATTACTTTCTAGTTGAAACTTCCTGACCATCTAGGATTAACTTGGCTTTGTGCTCTCTCAAGAAATCACATGGGGGAAGGGTAAGCAGAAGCTCTTATCACAGATACTATGATTAACCCCTTCGGGACCAAGCTGTTTTGTACCTTAAGGACCAGACACTTTTTAGGGATTTTACCCATGTGGTGGTTTTACTGTTCTATTTTTTTTTCTTTAGCTACCAAAATAATTTTTGCTGCGTTTTTTCCCTGTGACATATAGGACTATTATTTATATCTTTTTCACTGACTTTTTTCCCCGTTTTTTTAGTTTTATTGGGGGTAAAAAGCTAAAAAATTTGGTTTTTAAACATTTATAATTTTTTTAAAATTATTTTTATATTTACACTAAAATAAAGTATGGGAATGGGTTCCTTTATCTGTTTTGGACGTTTTGATATATAGTATGTATGGTTTTGGCTTATAGGGCGCATACGGCGACAGTTTTTGTTGGCGTCTGCTTTGTGTTATTCTCTTTCTTTTCTATGTATTGTTGTTTTATTCTGTTTTGTTTTACTTATGTATGTAATTTTTTTTTTACTATCTATGTCCCCCATGATGTCATATAAGACCTCTGGGGGACATTCACATTTTTTCCCCTTTATTTGACACTTTCCCACTGTAGCTAGGGCGTCCATAGGAGCCCTAGTTACAGGGGAAAGCAACCCCTCTAGTGACATTAGTCACTTGCAGAGCTGCCAGGGTCTAGTCTGACCCTCCAGCTCTGCAGTAGCAGGGAATCCCGAAGGTCACATGACCCCCCCGAGGCTCCCGTAGTGAAAGAACATCCTACTTTCACTTTCCCCATACAGTGCTCATTGAGCACTGTATATCGGGGAAGCAGAAGGCAGGAAGGGTTAAAAACCCCTCCTGCCTTCTGCTCCGACTTATCAGCTGTCACTAACAGCTGATAACCCGTTCCTCCCTCTGACTGATTGCAGAGCAGGAGACTTAGAGCACGCCGTAATTTTACTATCGGCGGTGCTCTGAGCCCAGGACCAGCCACCGTAAATTTACGGTGGCTGGTCCTAAACGGGTTAAAGGCTCCTGTCACACATTTGTAATAGAGAAAATGATCGTTCATCCTCTATGACTGTATACTTATGGTCTTTAACATTTTTGGATAAATAAAGAAGGTAATAATAATTACAGTGTTGTTCCAGCAGGCAGAGATGGTACTGGCTCTAAATGATCCTGTAATGTTGTACTGAAGCATCATGGGATTACTAGAACAATATAGATGAAGAGAAAGCAGAGGGAAATCTAGAAATCAAAATGTTACCAGATCTGTGAAAGTGAGTGCAATATACATAGATGTTCAGAGTGTGACAGACAACCAAGAGAGGGGTGCAGGGATGGAAAAATGTGTTTTTGCTGGAGCGACTCTATAATTCTTCCAAATGTATCAATGCGTCTGAACTTTGCAGTTATTACAATTAGCAAATTCTTAGCAGCGATGACATCAAATAACAGAGGACATTTGGTTGTAATTACTGCACTGAAAGTGGTGCAACATGTTAAGCCAAAAGCAGAACCTCCAAGATTACAACTTCAGGAGATTAAAAGTTCAGCTCCTTCCCATACAAAGTATATCTTCCAGCTTGTTGTACAGAATGAAAAGGGGAAGATATCATAAGAAAATCGTGTGTCATATTTACATCAGACGATCTTCACGAACCCTGCTCATTGTATGAGTATTTCCTATTTTTGTCTGTGAAAAAGGTACAGGTACTATTGCATCTTGTCTCCACCAGGATTATGGGTGGAGATGGCCTGAGATAAAGGGAATGCCTAAAGGTTCTCATTGGCAGCCAAATACATAACCTCACTGTCTTCACAGAGGGAGGGAGCTCCCTCTGTTGTGTAGTCGCCAGGTTGTCATGGCAACAGGACACTAGCTACAGGCATCCTGCTTGCCATTCAGAAGTTCCGGTGGCTATCTCAGCAGGAGTGAACAGTGGGAGGTCATGGCAACAGGACACCAGCTACAGGTGTCCTGCTTGCCATTCAGAAGCTCCAGTGGCTATCTCAGCAGGGGTGAACAGCGGGACATCATAGCAACAGGACACCAGCTACAGGTGTCCTGCTTGCCATTCAGGAGCTCCGGTGGCTATCTCAGCAGGGGTGAACAAGACAACCTGCCGGTTCCCGCTATTAACCCCCGCTGAGATAGCCGCTGGAGCTCCTGATTGGCAAGCAGGACGCCCATAGCTGGCGTCCTGTTGCCACGACAACCCGGCGACTACACAACAGAGGGAGTTCCCTTCCTCTGTGAAGCCTTTCCAGGTCTCCACCAAGCTGCTGTTCTCGGAAGCTCACTGAAGGCGTGTATATGGCAGCCAATCAGAAGCTTCCACCGAGCTATGGGCAGATCGGTGAGGGTGTGTATTTGGATGAAAATGAGAACCTTTGGGCGTTCCCTTTACCTCAGGCCGTCTCCACCCATAATCGTAGTGAAGACAAGATACAATAGTACCAAAGGTACAATGGGGCCATGTTTTATCCATGGACAGCAAACAGCCCCCAAAACAGCCATGTTAATAGTTCCTTAGCTTAGCCCTGTTGCCAGAAGGTTCACAAGATTTTGAAAAAACAACAATGCCCAGCATGCCCTCAAGTTCTACAACTGTCAGGGTGTAGTGGCCCGAAATACATATATCTTGCTCCTCCATAAATGTCTATAGTTGTCCCATATGTCATGTCTTAATTGTGGATGTACTGTGCAAATTCTCTTGTCAGTAGTTATGTGTATTGCACAGCTGCAGCACGGAAGAGCTTAATGTTTATGAATGTCTGGGTTATGTCTGGAAAATGTAACAGTTTTGTGTTGGAAGTTTGTGATCACATGTCAATGCTTGATCTATATGTTTGCGGAGTGAGAGCAATAGAGATAGCAATAGCAATAGCTATAGCAATAGTAATAGGTATAGTTATAGTAATGGGTAGTAGTAGTGGTGATGGAGTAGAGAGTCTTCCAAAGAGTTTGGAGTGACAGTGCGAGCTACATGGAAGTACCTTCGACCTTTATGTGGTGAAGTATGGAAGCTGAAGAGAGGTGCCCTGGAAGTCTATGCGCAGGACCCCTAGCCTGAAGAGAGTGGAGAGAAGGAGAGAGAGTCCGCCGTGAAGTGTTCAGAGTCTACAGCAGCAAGTGAGTGTCCAGTGGAGTGTTCTCGTCCCCCTACGGAGTGTGTGTGTCCAGGAGCTGCCTCAACTTGGACCGGTAGGCCTGGTGTCATCCTGTGTTTCCACCTTGATTATTTTCCTGCACTAGTGTGTGTATATTTGCTACGGACTGTAATTACGTGTTCCAGTGTCCTCTACAAGTAAAGTTTCGGTTGCTGACCGTTCCCGGCAACTGAGTTTTTTCAAGTTAACCTGTGTGTGTGGACTTTATTCTTTAACATTGGATGCACTGCGGAGTAAGAAACAGTGGCGTCACCCGTGACAAAGTCTGAAGTTCGTCTACCTAAGGTTAGTCAGGTAACTACTGCACCATCGTTGCCTGGAGAGGCCTGTCAGAGAGTGCTTAAAATTAGCAGCTTCATTACTTAAGAATCAAAGCATACAGTCATTCATAGGGTGTAGAGATTAGCAGCATAGCCCCAACCACTAAGCTACGGCTGTTGTCATGGCAGTAATAAGAAGGGTCAGATAATAATGTGACACATGAAGACCATTCTAAGAGAGGAACAGCACTCAAAAACTGGGACTGTCCCGCTTGATCTGAGATAGTTGGGAGGTATGATATCGATCATGATGTTAAAAGTATTACTTTTCAGATGAATGTACATTCTCCCTTTTACCTCATGTTGTTCCATTAAGTTAAAACATTGCTGCAAGCCACTTCACTTCCTCTCTGTAAGTGAAGCTTAAAAGGAATGTATTACCTGTATTTTATACTAATTAAGGCCCAATGTCCACGGGTGACTTAAATTGCGGAATCCGCGCGGGACACCTGTGCAGAAGATCCACAGTTCAAGCCACCCATAGGGAAGCATGGACGCCTGCACTTGAATTTACACATGTGGATTTGTTTTCTACATTCTGCACACGGAAAACAAATCGCAGCATGCTCTATTTTGGTGCGGATTCCGTGCGGACAGCTTCCACTGAAGTCAATGGAAGCTGTCCGATCCGCGGCAAAGCAGGAGTTTGAAAAAAGAAATCTACGGCTGGCATTTCTGCACACATCCGCAGTACAGAAAAAAAGAAGACAGGTAAGCAGGGTCATTGGTCATGGGCAGGGTCGGGTTCCGCTGCGGGCTCCCACATGCAGAACCCGTCACGTCCGTGGACATGAGGCTGCCTGTCCACGGCCGTGACGGAATATCGCTAGCGATATTTCGCCACGGCAGAGGAGGGAGGAGCACTGACAGGTCTCCGTGATGAGCCTATCGCTATGATTCTCCACTCGTGGACGTCGGGCTGCGCTTTCCATAGTTAGCCTATGGAAAGTGTGTCATGCAAGGTCCACAGGCGATTCATCGCCGCAGATCTCGCAATGACAACTCGCCCTGGACAGTCAGCCTTAACCAGATACTGGTGCATATCAGTTTTCCTGATTTGTTTTTATTTTCAGATAGTTTTTTAAAATTCTTTTTTGTATACATGGTTATGAGGGCAGCCATCTTGCCAGAGTTGCTGTTAACAACAGATCACAGATACAGTAGCCACAGACTTAAGAACCTGTAGTCTGGTGATGACTCTTTAACGTCTATGGAAGAGTGCTGAAGCCATACTCTGTGACCTGTGCAGAGGTCATTGTGCAGGGAGGAGGAGGAGGTAAGCTGTCACCATCATCTATTGTGAATTGAGGATCCTATCTTATGCTGATGATTATTCATTTAGTCCCATCCGACCTTCGGTCACTCTATGGATTAATGTTCTCAACGCATTTCGGTCTTTCACTGCTTCTTTCAGTTCGGTGATTGACATATTTGTGGTGGCCTTGATTGTATCTAGCCATCTTGTTCTTTGTCATCCTTATTCTCTCTTTCCACTGACCTTGCCAAGCATCAGTACTGTTACCAGTGAGTTAGTGGGAATCACAAGTCCAAAAAAAGAGAGCTGCAGTTTGATGATTTTGCCCTTTAGTGATATTTTCGGTTTGACACAATCTAACACTACCTTGTTCTTTGTCATGGCAGTCCAAGGTATCTGTAGCATTCTCCTCCAGCACCATGGTTCAAATGCATCAATTTTCCTTTTGTCTATTTTCCTGAGCGTCAAACTTTCACAACCATACGTAGTTAAGGGAAAGATGATTGCATTGACCAGTCTGGTTTTTGTTGCAATGCTAATATCCTTGCTTTTCCAGATCTTTTCTATTCCTTGCATGCATTCCTACTAAGTGTAATCCTTCTCTTGATCTCAGGTCCAGATTGTCTGTCGCAATCGATTTTGGATCCAAGGAAGATGAAATCTTGGACTGACTCGACTTCTTTGTTGTTCATTTTTATGTTCACTGTACCGTTGCTTACCACGGTCATGACTTTCATTTTCTTGTTGTTGAGCTACAGTCCCATGCGTTCGCTTTCCTTTTGCACTCATTGGATAATGTATTTCAGTACCCTTTCACTTTCTACAAACAGGGTCGTGTCATCTGCATATTAAGGGTTGTTGACATTTCTGCCATCGATTTTGACTCCGATTTCTAATTCATCCAAATTGCATCACCTCATGATTGTTTTTGTGTACAGATTGAAAAGGACTGGTGATAGAATGCAGCCTTGCCCTACGCCTTTTTCGATTCCAAACTAATCCATGCTACCATAAACTGTCCTGACTTGCTTCTTGGTTGTTGTAAAGCGACCTTATAAGCTGTGCAATATGTTCTGGGATGCCCATTTGCTTCAGACAATTCCAAACCCTTTCATGTTCAACACAATCCAATGCCTTGCTGTAGTCGATGAAACACATGTACACGTCCTTCTGATACTCCCGGGTCTTCTCCATGACCCAGCGCAGGTTCACGATTTGGTCTCTGGTGCCACATCTTTTGCAGAAGACAGCTTGAACGTCAGGCTGTTCCTGTTCAACAATTTTTAAAAGAATTTTGCTCGCATGAGGTATGAGGGCGATGGTGCGATAATTGGAACATTCTTGAGCATCACCTTTTTTTGGAAGTCTGATGAAGACAGATTTTGTTCAGTCTTTGGGCCACGATTTGGAGCTGCAGATCTTTTGACATAGGTCGGTTAGGATGTTATCTGACACTGGTTTTAGCAGTTCAGCTGGTATGTGATCAGCGCCTGCAGCTTTCCTGTTTGGTAGTTTTTTCAGGGCCCTTGTGACTTCTTCCTCCAGAATGCCCGCTTCTTGTTCTACTTTATGTACATGATCCAACGGGTTGTCTTTTTGATTGCCTGCATAGAGCTCTTGCTACCTACGCTTGATCAGATCTTCTTCTTGTAATAATTTGCCATCCCAGTCTTTGATAGTTGCTGCCTTGCATGCTATGGACAGTGCCTGTGTCTGCTTCACCTGGGCAAAGAGAGCTCGGGTGTGGCCTTGCTGGTTTGCTTCTTCCAGTTTCGCGCATTGGTCGTTCCAGTAGCACTCCTTGTCTCGTCTGACTTTTCTTTGAAATTCCGCATTTAGCTGTCTGAATTCAACAATGGTGCCCACTGCTTTAGCTGCTTGGCACTTGGTGGCAATTCTGATGGATTCATCCAATGGACGTTGTGATCGTTTTGCTGATTTTTTGAAAGAGTGATTTGTTCAGCTGTATTCAGTGTGATAGATTTGATTTCCTCCCATAATTCGTCAGGGTCTTTTCCGGTGGTGCCGAGCACTTCAAAATCAATTTTTCACCTTGACTATGTATCGTGAAGGGATGTTGTCTATATAGGTATCACCTTTCATTGTAATCCTGCTTATTATGCAGGTCTTCCTAGCCACCTGCATGGGTATGTTCACGCATAGAAGAATGTCTAGAAAGTTATGCAGCTGAAAATCTGTTCCATACATATGAATGTGCTGCAACATTTCTGTTAATTGACTGTCCAGCAACAGCACATCCACAGTCAGTCTTTGCGCTGACTACTCTGTTCTTCCCCTTTTACAAGTCACTGGTCAGACCACATGCAGAATATTGTGGACGGTTTCGGGCACCAGTACTCAGGAAGTAGATGTCAGGGCGTGACTGGATACAAAGGCGGGCAACTAAAGTAATAAAAGGAGTTTATCAAAATTGGGGTTATTTAGTTTAAAAAAAAAAAAAAAGACGTCTGAGGGGCGACCTAATAAAAATGCATAAATATATCAGGGGACAATACAGAGATCTCTCCAATCATCTATTTATACCCAGGACTGTGACTGTAACAAGGGGGCACCCTCTACATTTAAAAGAGAGAAGGTTTCTACACCAACATAGAAGGGGGTTCTTTACTGTAAGAGCAGTGAGACTGTCGAACATTTCTGCCTTAGGATGTGGTGATGGTAAACTCGATAAAAGAGTACAAGAGGGACTTGGACGCCTTTCTTGAGCGATACAATATTACATGTTATAGTCACTGATTACATTAGAAGGGGCAGTGATCCGGGGATTATTCTGATTGCCAGATTGGAGTCGGGAAGGAATCTTTTTTAGTCAAATGAGGAGAATTGGCTTCTATCTCATTGGAGTTTATTTGCCTTTCTCTGGATCAACATTGGGAGGATAACAGGCTGAACTGTATGGACATGGTTTTTTTTCAGCCTAAACTAATATGTTACTATGTATGAGGCACCATTTCACACTTTGCCTAAGGTAGCATAAAGGCTTGGGGCACCCCTGAATCAAACAAACTCAGGCTAAAATCTAGGTGTGAACATAGAAGGGAATACAGCAGGGGAATAAGGTCAGGTACATAATAAACAGAACAGGCAGGAAAACTAAATAGACATACAGTTTCATAATAGGAGTCAGGTAATCAGACTAACAGAAGACCAGGATGTGGAACACAAACCCCAGAAAGACTTGAAAGTATAGGTAAAGTTTGAGAGCGGAACAGGTTTATATAGCAAGCCCTGTTCTTCCATTGGTCACACCAGCCCGGCCCCCGCTTAGGCTGTTGACCATGCCTTCTCATTGGCTGATCAGCCAGACTTTTGGTTTGGCAGGAAGGTCAGATTTTCTTATTGACCAATTGGCCATGTTTTCAGAATGCTATTTGCTTGCTATCAACACGTTGGTGTGCTACATGTGCTTGCTACAGCCCCTATTACGATGCAGGAGACAGTCACAGAAATTGTTGCAACAAATCTGCCAAGAATGGTCTAAATTGTGATTCTGATTATGTGTTTCACTTTATTGCGTTACTGCATATTGTATAAAATGTACATTGGTACTACCAAAAGTGGAAAGGCAAAACATCAGTGAAGAGAGAAATAGCGATGCAAATGTTTGTGTACTTCCTATCACAACGTGTGTAGTGGTTTGGGGCGTGCCTCCATTTCTGTTGTAAATATTCAAACTTTTGTTAAAGCTTTCATAAAACAAATAAACAAGTACGTAAGGTCACCGTGTCATAAAATAAAGTAGGTCAGGACATAACAGTATAGTACAGGGTTCACTATAAAAGAAGAACAAACAAGGAATGAGATATTAAACAGTGATGGGAAGGAAGTAATAAAAAGCCTTTATTTCATACCCTTCGATCCAGAGTACAATCACACAGGGGAAGCGGTAGTAGCATACTGATTTTTCACACAGTTTGAAATGACAACCCTATAATTGTGTTCCTACAACTGTGGATTTCTTTTTATATCTTAAATATATGGCTTTTATATGAATCCCTTATTTCAGTCATCCTGGAGGATCAAAAAGTGGTGCCCATTGTTTTCAATGAGCAATCTTGCATCACACTGGCATGCATATTGCACGCCATGCAATGTGTTTTCCTGTCCCATTGAAAACAATGGATGACGCATTCTGAGGGAACACCCAAAGATAGAATATGCTGTGATTTTTTTGTATATGACCCCCATGACTCCATTCAAAAGAATGGGGTTCATATTCATGCGGGATTTGTGCGCCTCGCAATGCACAAAACTCACTTCATTTTCATGACCATGTGAAAGCGGCCTATCGGCGGCTTGACATGAATTTATACCCAATTGCACATGCCTTAGCGCAGGGGTCCCCAACTCCAGTCCTCAGGGACCACCAACAGGTCATGTTTTCAGTGTATCCTATGGTAAGAACACCTGTGGCAATGTGTGAGGCACCGACAATAATTACCTCACCTGTGCAACACTGGGGAAATCCTGAAAACATGACCTATTGGGGGTCCCTGAGGACTGGAGTTGGGGAACACTGCCTTAGTGCACCATACTTGTGCTATGAATTATGACCTTTTGTGTGCTTGTATGCACATTTTGCTGTCCTTTTTCCACGCACCAGGCCTGTTTTTTTGTTGGCGGGACACAACCACACCCCGATTTAATTGAACATTTAGCTTAATGGGTTCTGGATGTGTTTTTTCTATTGGAATTGCACAACACATGGCGCATCTCCTTGCATATTGTGTAGCATTTGCGCACCCCCATAGGCTTCTGCAGGGACCTTTGGCGCACAAACGTATCCAAAAGTAGAGCATGTTTCTTATGTTATCGGACACATTATGGCATACAAGCGGCACAGATAGAGTGGTTAAGAATATTCTATCCATTTCCCCATATGTTTTTTGAGACTATCCATTGAAAGTAGTAGGTATAGTCACATACTTGAGTGCCCATATACCAGAGGACTGTCTACATGATGGTTGTGGGTGTTTTGGTTGATTAGTATATATTCTATTGACATCTTTCTTGGATAGATATTCATAGACAAATAAACATCTATATTCTCTTCCACACAATGACACCTATTGCTGCTCCATCAGTAGTTACACCCATGTGCACAACTTAAGTGCATAATTACAAAGACTAAGAAAAAAGATCATTAGTACATTTATCTTATCTTAGAGCATCTTATTTCCCTTCACTGATGTAAATGTGTCACACATGATATGTTACATATGTTTATGCCAATGCTGTAGGTTTGGTAATACACCGACTGCATGGCGCAATTTATAATATTAATGCAATTCATGTCATATAACAAGGCTGCTAACACTATTTATAATTCATGTCATATGGGGCCTGAGGACGTCGTGATGGCGAATTCGAGAAAAGAGGGGCATGGACGCCTACTTTGAGTGATACAATACTACATGTTATAATCACTAATAACTTCAGAAGGGTCGGTGATCCGGGAATTATCCCAATTGCCAGATTGGAGTTGGGAAGGAAATTTTCCCCTTAGGGCCTATTCATACGAGCATATATTGGCCGCTGTTTTAACGGCCGGTAGTTATACGTTACCATCTGATACATTGGATTCCAATGCATCAGATCAGATGGGCGTATTCCCACAGTGTAAAAGCGCCCAGCCGGCCAATATAGCATCTGCTAAACACTCTCCCTCTTCTCTCCTCCTCTCACCCTTTGCTGGCTGTTTGCAATGGAAGGGGGCGGACCTAGTTGGTAAGCTCCCGCCCCGTCCCATTGCTGGCTGCCGACAAAGGGTGGAGAGGGGGAGGGAGCTTAGTGCAGTAGCTCCACCCCACCAAACCCCCTTCTATTGCTGAAAGACTGCGAGGAGGAGGGTAGGGGGAGACAGCTTAGCTAAACTGTCTTCCACAGCCCAATGGCATTGCAGTCTTGGTGTATATGCGCCGGACCAGGGCCGTGTGAATAAGCGTAAAAACGCCCACGGCCATATGAATAAGCCCTTAATTGGGGAAAATTGGCTTCTACCTCCTTGTTTGTTTGTTTTTTCTTCCTCTGGGTCAATATTGGGGGTTAATAGGCTGACCTGGATGGACACGTCTACTTTCAGCCTCACATACTCGGTTACTATGTGTCATCTGTTCTCTCTTTTTCCTGTTTCCCAGTTATACACCGCGATCAAGATGGGTAAATGCATCAAAATAATGAAGTATATACTGTTTGCCTTCAACTTATTATTTTGGGTAAGTGTAACTGCTATATACACACACAACACCACTCTAAGGCCTCTCTCACACATGGCGATTGCAAAACGCTGTGTTTTTCAATGCTGCGTTTACAGCGTTTTCAGCACAGCTGAAAACGCTGCCCATTGATTTCAATGGGAGACATACAGCTGAAAACGCCCAAGAATAGAACATACAACGCTAATGTTCTAAACGCCTAAGGCCTCCCTCACACAGGCGTTTTTGTACAGCGTTTAGCACTGCGTTTTCAGCGCTGTGCTAAACGCTGTACAAGGCACCCATTCATTTCAATGGGGCTGCTCACACAAGGCTGAAAACGCTGCGTTTTGAAAGCATTGCAAACGTTGTAAACAAAGCGTTGAAAAATGCAGCGTTTTTGCAAACACCCTGTGTGAAAGAGGCCTGAGGCCTGCGTCATTTCAGAGCACATCTGTGCTATGTTCTTGCTGAATAGGTGCTGTGTGTTGCGGTTTTAACTGTACCTTTTGGGTTCAAATTGTTCGCAATGAGCGCACAAAAAAAAAAAAAAAGCAACAATGCTCACGGCCATTGAAATGGCCAATTAGTTTGATAAACCTAATTAGTTTGCATTTTTTTTGCACAGACAAAATATTTCAATGGGTTCTATTTTCGGCGTATTGCACATGCAAATTTTGTGCACGCAAATACGCCCATGTGACATAGGCCTAATGGCTGATCCACATGGACATATTTGCGCTCACATGCGTGTATTTGGCGTGCACAATTCCATTGTGCAAAAAAATACCCAGCAGGCTCTCAAGAAAAAAAAAAAAAAACACCTTGTGGACTCATTAAACTAACTGGGCATTTCAATGGGTTAGAGTAGTGTTGCATATTTTTTGGTTGCGCAATTGCATATAACTTGCATGCACAAAAAGTATAGTAAAGAACGCAACGCCCAATGTGCAAAAACATGGGGAAATGTGCACAGAAATACACATTCGTTCTTGTGAATCCGGCTCTACATCCCAATACATTTCTAACTAGGTGATATACCTGTGTGTGTATCTATCAATCGATATATATAGATATATATTGTGAGGGATTAGCGTCAGGATAAGGTAGCAGCCTGGGCGTCCACGGCCAGAGACAGTGACACAAGTAAATAAAGCTCTTTAGTCCAGGTTTTGCCTTGGTTTATTTCAGCAAAAATAAAGCAAACAGGCCCTGCAGAGGTCTCACCATACTCTCTCCCAGACCTGCAGGCCCAGGTTTTATCTAAGGCCTGATACCAGCCTCACCTGGTACGTGGGAGTGGCCATCCCACCCTTCACTTTGACCACTCCAGGAAAAGCCGTCCCAGACTATGCGGCTTGGAGCCACTACATTAACTACAACGTGTCAGTAACTTAGTGTTACTGACACACAAATGCTGGCTTCCTCCACCGAGCCCAGGCTGCTCGGTGACACGTATCTCCCCAAGTACTCCCTAACACCACATACGAGAGCATCGTAGGAGAAACATATCTGCCCTCCACCACTTTGCCAGTCACTGTCTCATATACCCTCACCCTCTGATCGAGCCTGTGGGGTCGGACACTTTTAGCTGACAAGGCATCGGCATTGCCCTGTAGCTTTCCTGCCCTGTGTTCTACAGAGAAACTAAAGTTTTGTAGTGTCAGGAATCACCTAGTGACTCTATCTTTTCTCTCTTTTGCCTGTGACATCCAAGTTAAGGGAGAGTGGTCTGTGATTAGCCTGAAGTGCCGACCTAAAAGGTAGTACTTTAGGGATTCAAGGGCCCATTTGATGGCTAAGCACTCCTGCTCAACTATACTGTAATTTTTTTCTGGTGGTGTGAGCTTCCTGCTCAGATATATTACGGGATGTTCCTCTCCCTCTACTTCTTGGGACAGAACTGCCCCCAGTCCCACAACGGACGAGTCTGTTTGGACAATAAATTCCCTTTGAAAATTGGGTGTGACCAACACTGGACGTCTACAGAGTGCCTGTTTTAACTCTTGGAACGCCTTTTCTGCGTCAGGGTTCCACTTGACCATAACCGACTTACTGTTCTTCGTCAAGTCTGTTAGGGGTGCTGCTATGCTAGCAAAGTTTGGCACAAACCGCCGATAGTATCCTACAATTCCTGGTTCAGTCACAATGTCGTGTTTTATGACACCAGTACGCCCTGATATATCGAACACATCCGAATTACGTTGTATAAATTCCCTTGACTCTTGCGTTTGGGATTTAGACAGGAACTCTGATACACACACCTCTGGGACCACACTACGGGGGGTGCTCACCGCAGTCAGGGTCTCTCTGTCCTTCCATGGCTTAATTAGATTTACATGGTACAACTGTTCTTGGTTAACTGCCAGGTGTGGAACCACTGTATCAGCCCCTGGGTATTGAGGTTCCCCATTCACCACTTTAATATTTTCCCTGGCTTTTACCAGGGTGGGGTCTCAGAGCTGCTCAGTTTCGAAATTAGCACGTGAGACCTCTAAGTCAGGCATAAGAACCACTTCGTCCTGTACCTCCATCTCACCTGCCAGTACTGTTAAGGGAAAATTATCCCCATTCTCTTGGGTCACCCCTACTGCCAGAACCGTACCATCAGGGTCAAACGGTTCTGGACACACATGATACACATTTACATCATCGTGAACATTACTTGTAGATGACACTTGGCTTTGCCACAAGTACCAAAATAGCGAAAAGTCTCTCCCATGAATCACGGGGTGCATTAAGGATCTTACGACGCCCACCTCATGAGTGGCAAGTCCACACAGAGTCTCAAGTCTTACAAGGACAGTAGGATACTCCTTGGTGTCCCCATGCACATACACACAACCCCTATGAGACGGCCGGTGACTGTTGTGGGATCGACCAAGCTGGAGTGCACCAGAGTTACCAAATTCCCCGAGTCCAATAGAGCTGTTACCGAAAAGTCATTCACCTTTATGCGACATAATTGTTGATCAGTCTCTGACACAGTCTCTGCAGAGCATACTGGCCTTGCGAACATTGACCTCCGCCTGGCTGAGTCACAGTCCATTGGCTCCACTGTAAGTGGACAGTTTGCGGCAATATGCTCGGGCTCATGACAGCACCAACACAGCATGGGGCGCCGGTCTCCTTGAGGTCCTACCCGGACCGGACTGTCCATTTGGGACTCCTCTTCTGTCCCAAATGATCCCCCTCAGAGCCGCCTCCCTTTGGGACGCTTTTGACACTCCTTAAATAAAAAACAGTCTTACCAGATGCTCCGGCCGACTTGCTGTTCCCTGGGTTGGAACGTCCAGGAGGCCCGGCTTGTAATAAGTCCTCAGTGGCTTTTTGAGGTCCCCCCATCAGGAACGGCGACACTACCTCAGCCCACTGAGGCACTGGTAACTTCTTGCTCTCCGCCACTCTTTCAAAGACAGCGAGACAGGCCTCGACGTCGTCTGTGGGTGTCACTTTCTGCAAGGACGCCTGTACCACGGTACGGGCGGTGGTAAGCGAACCCGACGACCTCTGCACACTTTGTGCCACTGCCAGGACTTGCTCTTGCAGCTGCTGATTGATACATTGTTGCTCCTGCAAGGCTAAATGGTTGGCTTCCACCAGGAGAGCATTAGTTTTGGCCTGAGCTCTCATGGCCTCCTCATGGAACTTTTGCTGGGTCGCCGTCATCAGCTGGAGGCTGGAGTTCGCCTGAATTAACTGCTTCAGTAGTTCCTCCATCTTGGCCGTGTCTGATTGCTGCGCTGTTGGAGCTTTCACCCTGGACATGGGGGTTACAGCACTCTCCAGTCAATCTTTCTTGGGCGGTTGCCCTTAGCAATGGTTCTCCAGTTGCTGCAGCAAAATGTCCATTAACTGGTGTATGTCTCTTTAAGACCTCTGCCCGCATCCAATCACCATATGTGAGGGATTATCGTCAGGATAAGGTAGCAGCCTGGGCGTCCACGGCCAGAGACAGATACACAAGTAAATAAAGCTCTTTAGTCCAGGCTTCACCTGGGTTTATTTCAGCAAAAATAAAGCAAACAGGCCTTAACTTCAGGCCAACAGAACTTAACACCTGCTCGTCTGAGCACTCACTATACATAGATCGGTCCTGACTACTCACTGTCAAAACACTGCTTGTTGCGCACAGCCAGTCTGGTCCTCAGACCTGCAGAGGTCTCACCAGACTTTCTCCCCAGACCTGCAGGCCCAGTTTTTTATAAGGCCTGATACCAGCCACACCTGGTACGTGGGAGTGGTCATCCCACTCTTCACTTTGACCACTCCAGGAAAAGCCGTCCCGGACTATGCGGCTTGGAGCCACTACATTAACTACAACGTGTCAGTAACTTAGTGTTACTGACACACAAATGCTGGCTTCCTCCACCGAGCCCAGGCTGCTCGGTGGCACGTATCTGCCCAAGTACTCCCTAACACCACATACGAGAGCATCGTAGGAGAAACATATCTGCCCTCCACCACTTTGCCAGTCACTTTCTCACAATATATATAGCTATAAGGTGATATACCCTGCGTTGCACGGCAATTCGGCAATTTTATGACCAACAGTCCTGGAATATACAAAGTGGGCCACAACTGTTAAAGTAAGCTGCCCAAAAGAAAGTCAGTGTTGTCCATAGCAGCTAATCACAACGCAGCTTTCATTTTACCTCAAAAGTGTAAGAAATACTAACCAATCACAGCGCAGCTTTCATTTTACCTCAACAGTATAAGAAATAGCAACCAATCACAGCGCAGCTTTTATTTTACCTCAGCTGTGTAAGCAATGAAAGCTGAGCTATTATTGGTTGCTATTGGCAACAAAAATTACAGGGGAAGTCACTGAGTTTTCGGTTTTTAATTTTGCCAATATTCGTCGCCTGGTGCTGAAGAACGCTCATGCAAAATTTCACTCAAATCGAACCAGAACTGTGGATTTGTATATGACACAAACAAACAGATTTAGCATTTCGTATAAGATAGGAATGCGGCCACCTACATTTGGCTAACGTTTGGGTGACATCAGGGATAAACTAGATCTAGTCATGGGAACCCTGTAGGGAAAGTGTCTGTATGAGTCCATAATGTGATGGGAGGAGCCACAGTCTAGGGTACAATACAGCTTATTCTCTGACCTCTGGAGTCATTCCTGTAGTCTGAACACATCTTGATACTGTTCCATTATTTCTGCAGGCAGCTGGATGTGCCACCATAGCCATCGGGATCTACTTGGTGGTTAACAATGTTTATGGGGCCCTGCTGCCCGATATCCCCTCTTTAACAATCGGCAATGTCCTGATTTTATTCGGCTGTGTTATAATGGTTTTTGGATTTATTGGATGTATGGGAGCCATTAAAGAGAACAAATGCTTACTTCTGACCGTAAGTACTGGCGCTACTCATTACACTCATGATATGGAAATGCCAACAATTTTTGCACTGTTTCTACATACACAATTGCTTTTGACTACATATTTATGTCCGTTTATGCAGCTAGCAATGCAAAAAGCATAGAAATAAATCACTATATGCAAAAAAAATATGTAAGCAAACCCAGACTCATAATCATCAGCAGTGCCTGCGGTCTTGTGCTAGGAGCCCACTAAGGGTGCTTTCACACGGAACGGAACTAGCTCGCGCTGACATTTCTGCATTACAATGTTATCCCTATGGGGCTTGAATTCCCCACCTTTTTATAATTCGCAAGGCTTGACTTCAAAACCGCAAGATTCAGTTATGACGTCTTACGGAATCGTTGTTGCAGATTTGTAACATACAGGAGATGTATTTATTCTGTAGATTTTAATTGCGAAATTATAATAAATTCCACAGAACACATTCCTCAATTAAAAACACAACAAAACCCCTGAATTAATATTAACCCCTTAGTGACGTAGCCTGTTTGCGCCTTAGTGACGGAGCCAAATTTTGGAAATCTGACATGTGTCACTTTAACATAGAATAACTCTGTAAAGGTTTTGCATATTCCAGTGATTCTGACATTTTTTTTTTCGCCACATGTTGTACTTCATATAGGTGGTAAAAATAGGCTGATAGAATTTGTGTATATTTATTAAAAGCGCCAAAATTGGGAAAATTGTTATTTTTTTCACATTTTCAACTGTAATATCTCAAATATATTCTAACATACTGTACAAATTTTTTTATGAGATATATATTTCCATCTGTTTACTTTATTCTGGACGCACATTTAAAAAACTTTTTTTAACCATTTAGGAGACGTACAAATGTACCATTACTTATCAACATTTTGAGTAACACCTTGTTTTCCTACACCGAGCCAATATTGTAAAGGCTCATAGGTGTCAGAATGATAGATACCCCCACAAATGACCCCATTTTAGAAACTACACCCCTTGATATATTCACTGAGGGGGTCATGAGTATTTTGACCCCACAGTTTTTTTCAGGAGTTAATGGAATTTAGAGGAGAAAAAATAAAATTTCAAATTTTTGCAAATATATCATTTTGAAGACATATTTTTCTTCTATAGTGCACATTAAAATGAGGATTTTACACCCTAAAATGTATATCCCTGTTTGTCCTGTGTTAACAAACATACCCATTGTGGCCCTAATCATATGTCTGTATGCACAACGGGGCCCAAACCGAAAGGAGCAGCCGGTGGCTTTCAGAACAGTTATTTTGCTTGAAGGTGATTTAGACCCCATTGCTCACTTGTAAAGCCCTCGAGCGGCCAAAACAATTGAGAGCCCCCACAAATGACCTCATTTTGAAAACTAGACCCCTTAATGAATTTATCAAGGGGTGTACTGCATATTTTGACCCCACAGTTTTTGAATGCATCTAAGCACAGCTGAAGGAAAAAATTACAATTTTCATTTTTTGGCAATTGTGTCATTTTAAAAACAGTTATTTTGTACAACACACATATGAATGAAGACTTTCACCCCAAAATGGACATCCCTGTTTGTCCTGTGTTCAGAGACATACCAATTGTGGTCCTAATCCTTTGTCCTTATGCACAACTGGGCCCAAACCGAAAGGAGCATTACACTTCAACTGTGTTTTTAACTTTTTCATGATTGCCATTATCCATTCGATAATGGCGATCGCGTAACCGGGGACCGCTCCCCGCGGCCCTTGATTATTGCTCCAGGCTCTTGTTACCTTTAGTAGTCAGAAGCAAGGAGATTTTAAATTTTTCCGGGCCCTCCCCAGCTTCTGCGCTTACGTTCCACATTTTGCTGATGGACACATGCGCCGAAGTTGGGGAAAGGTACGTGGATAAAGATCCCATCAAGGGACATCGCCGGAGGCCTTAGGTAAGTAACTTCACCTCCCCTCACAGATCGGATCCATGACGGGAGGTGAGATTTTAACATTTTTTTACTTCTACGTAATCACTGTTATCCATTGGATAGCGGTGATCACATGACCAGACATGGCGGACCCCGGCCCCCATGAAGTCTCCAGGCTCTTGGCTACGTTTGGGGGCCTTAGGTACGGAATTTCATCTCCCATTACAGATATGGTCCGTGACGGGAGATGAAACTTAAACTTTTAAATTTTTTTTTTTTTACCTTAACCCATTAAGGACCAGGTGCGGTAAATATATGGCGCCTGGTCCTGGGCTGAAAGCACTGCCGATAGTAAAATTACGGCGGCGCTTTAAGCCTCCTGGCTCTGCAATCAATTAGAGGCAGGACGGGTTATCAGCTGTTAGTGACAGCTGATAACTCGGAGGAGAAGGCAGGAGGGGTTTTTAACCCTTCCTGCCTTTTTCCTTCCACGAGTACACAATGAGCACTGTGTACTAGAAAGTGAAAGTACGGTGTAACTTTCACTACGGGAGCCCCGGGGTTCCCTGCTACAACAGAGCTGGAGGGTCATACTAGACCCTGGCCAGCTCTGCCAGTGACTAATATTACTACAGGGGTCATTTTCCCCTGTAACTGGGGCTCGTATGGATGCCCCAGCTACAGTGGAAAAGTGTCAAATTAAAAAAAAACAAATGTCCCCCAGAGGTCTTATATGACGTCATGGAGGACATAGATAGTAAAAAAAAAACATTATTACATACATCAGTTAATAGAAAAATTACAGAAGAAAACAACAATATATACAAAAGAAGGAAAATAACACAAAGCCGACGCCAACCAAAACCGTCGCCATATGCGCCCTATAAACCAAAACCATACATACTATATATCAAAATGTCTGAAATAAATAGAGGAACCCATTCCCATACTTTATTTTAGCATAAATATACAAAATTAAAAAAAATAACTATAAATGTTAAAAAAATCATTTTTTTAGCATTTTACCCCCAATAAAACTAAAAAACGGGGAAAAAAGTCAGTGAAATAGATATTTTAAAAATAGCCCTATATGTCATGAAAAAAAAAATGAAGTAAAAATAATTTTGGTAGCTGAAGGAAATAAAATAGGACAGTAAAACCACCACATGGGTAAAATTCGTAAAAAGTGTCTGGTCCTTAAGGTACAAAACAGCTTGGTCCCTAAGGGGTTAAATGATCACTGTTATCCATTGGACCAGGAACCGCATACAGCAGACCCCGGTGATATCTCTCTGCTCCCGGCAACATATGTATGACGTCTGGTGCACATGCGCAGAGAATGACTCAGGTCATGGAATACCAGAACGTCACGGGACATCGCAGAGGACGGGGATGAGTATTATCACCTCCCCTTCAGTAGCCGGGAGCCAGGAGATTTCAAATCCCCATGCCGATCTGGTCTTCTGTGCACGTGTCGCCATTTTTACTTAGGCGCACATGTGCAGAATACGTCCGAAGGTCGTTTTCGGACCAGATCATCGCGGGACATCGCAGAGGATGTGGGTGAGTAGTTTCAGCTACACTTATGCTTCTAATCTGTGAGAGGAGCTAAAACTCTAAGGCTGCCTGTCCATTGGCATTATTGAATTGTGTTCCCCACGGTGATAATCCGGCCACGGGGAACGCAATGCACGCTTTCCTTAGTGTTGCTATGGAAAGTGCCACTCCCCCCGTGCACGAGCGGAGAATCATTGCAATTCTCTGCTCGCAGCTGGCAATTCGTAACATGCAGCTAATCTGACAGGCTGACCGCGGAGATCCGCCTGCCGGCTCCTGCTCTCGGGCGGCGGCTCCCATGGCGGAGATTCATTGCGGGATTTTGCAACGCCCGTGGACAGGAGCCCTAATTTTTTTCATTTTTTTTAACTTTCATGCGATCAGCGCTATCTAGTGGATAGCACCAATCGCATGACCGTAGTCGGATTTCCCAGCCCCCTATGACAGCTCCAGGTTGTCGGCTACCTCTGTCAGCTGTCAGCATGGAGCTGTCGCGTCCTCAGCCCACGTTGTTTTAATCCTCAGGGAAAGCATGTTTTTACGGCCCCCAAGGATTAAAGCCCACTTAGCTAGGACATAAAAAGGCAATGGGGCCGGCACTCAGGGGTTAACATAACCTGCATTTTCATTCTGTAATATACTTAATAAAATAAGATTGTTTAAAAAAAAAATCTGCACTTATTGACAAAATCCGCATCTATTTTGTCCCATGTGAAAGCAGCCTATGGGCTCCTGCACATGAACGTGGCGTATTTATGCTCGTGGGTCCATGACGTAATTGCATTCTGATTGGAGCACTATCACGTGTTTTTGTGGGCGTTTCAATGCAGCTTACTGTACTTTTTTGTGCTGCCAGGCCTGTTCACACTGGGACCTATGGTCGCAAAAATCACGCATGAATAAAAAAATTTGCAGCTATTAGAAGCAATGGTTTCCTACGGGAACGTTCAGATGTTTTTTGGGCATCTAAAATTCCTTCATCTGAACGTTTCCATAGGAAACCATTGGTTTTAATAGCTGTTTTTTTTTCGCGCGTTGGTCCTTCCAAAAACTGTTTGGCTTTCTTGCGGTATAAATTATTTTATTCTGGCCAGTGAAATCTAAGGGTTGCCATCTGTTCAGATTGTATTTGAGCCTTAAAGGGGTTGTCCCGCGCCGAAACGGGTTTTTTTTTTTTCAATAGGCCCCCCGTTCGGCGCGAGACAAACCCAATGCATGTGTTAAAAAAAACAACGTTTAGTACTTACCCAAATCCCCGCGCTGCGGCGACTTCTTCCTTACCTTACTAAGATGGCCGCCGGGATCTTCACCCACGATGCACAGCGGGTCTTCTCCCATGGTGCACCGTGGGCTCTGGGCGGTCCATTGCCGATTCCAGCCTCCTGATTGGCTGGAATCGGCACACGTGACGGGGCGGAGCTACGAGGACCAGCTCTCCAGCACGAGCGGCCCCATTCACCAGGGAAAAGACCGGAATGCGCAAGCGCGTCTAATCGGGCGATTAGACGCTGAAATTAGACGGCACCATGGCGACGGGGACGCTAGCAACGGAACAGGTAAGTGAATAACTTCTGTATGGCTCATAATTAATGCACAATGTACATTACAAAGTGCATTAATATGGCCATACAGAAGTGCTGAACCCCACTTGCTTTCGTGGGACAACCCCTTTAAGCTTAATGTGCACAAGCGTTTTTAAGCGGCTACTTTAGCCTCGATAAAAAAATTGCGACCATCTTAAGCATTGGTTTCCAATGCATTCATCCAGATAACCTATTTTTAGCTACGTAAAAACGTTGCACCGGGAAAAATAGAACATCAGCGACTGAATACGGCAGACAATTTTAGACGCAGCTGGAAAAGATACGTCTTGCCCTATCTTTTGGCCAATATATGCTTGGGCTTCCCATAGACTTCTATTGGAGCTGCCGAAAAAGTGAGAGGGAGGGAGTCTAGCATCCAACGCTGCAAAAACATGACAACTGTCACTATTTAACAATTAGAAGTAATTCCGCAGGTTTATGCCAACCGAGGGTTTTCTGATGTGCAGCTGCTCATGTGAATGGTTGAGAAAACGTGAATTTTGACTGCAACTTGATCTTGGCTATTCTTCATTCATGCGATTTTCATCTGCGATGCGTTCATCATGAAAACGCATCGCTCGTGTGAATGAGGCCTTATGCTGTTCAGTGACAGCGGGGACTGCTCCTCTTACATGTGAATAATGAAATAAAAGTTAATCTAGAAGTAAATCTGATAGTAATGTGCTGTATGCACAGGATGCATGCTCGTACATGGGCCCCAAGATGATTCTGTTTAATTGTAAAGAAAACCACAGGCAGCATGGACCTCGGAGAAGATATGCACTGGACTTACCTGTAAGAGGGGGGTGGGGTCAGAGGGCTTCCCCCAAGAGCGCGGGTGGGAGAGAATGGAGCTAGAGGAAACCCACCGTCTAGCCCCACCACTTTAGCATTGCCCCACCCTACTTGCTATGGGGGAATCCCTGGGAGATGCCCTCAAGCCTCACCCCCTCTCTCTAGCCCCGCCCTCTCTCTGCACTATGGGGATATCCCTTGGGGATCCCCTGTAGCCACGTCCCCTCTGTCTCTGCGCTATGGGGATATCCTTCAGGGATCCTCATAGCCCCGTTCTCTCTCTCCCTGCTATGGGAAAATCCTGAAACCTCACAGGGCTTCATCTTTCCCTCCTGCCGGAGCAGCTGCACTTTTTATAAGCAACATGCTGCTCCAGTGAATGCATGTTTTTCGCGCACATGAAGCTCGGGTCTTCAGAGCAGGGAAAAATATAAAGAAATTTAAAAATCGCCCGTTCACATGATTTTTAATGCAGTTTAGCTGCAATTTTTTAACGCGCCTATTCTGCGCTAAAACCAAACCTGTGTGAAAGAGCCCGTAGATGCAGAATTGCCAGCAGGATTTTACTATTTTCAATTTTGTGGCTGAAAATTCTACAGAAGTGCTGTTGCTAAATATTCCGTCCTGTGTGAGAGGTCCCTGATTCTGATACACTGCGACATTTCAGAATAAACGCACTTGGATGTTTGAATTAGAACAGAGCTCTTGAATCAAAGAGGTGGGCCGCAATGGCCTCGCCCCGCCCTGGTCATATAGATTGACAGGTCTGTCCCCTTTAGTGTATAGGGAGAGAGCAGTCAGACTACATGACTGGGGCAGGGAGCGGTTACTGTGGCCCGCCTCTTTGACTCAAGAGCTCCGTTCTGATTCAAACATCCAAGTGTGTTTATTCTGAAATGCTGCACTCTTTCAAAATAACACTTACATGGGGGCACCGGCACACCTCTCCGGGGTTCACGTGGTTTGGGCAGCATGAACCTGTGACAGATTCTTTTTAATCTACTAATTTTTCTGTTGAAGAATAACTTTTTGTTTCTTTGTATCTCAGTTCTTTATTTTGCTCCTGCTGATTCTATTGATAGAAGTTATACTGGCAATCGTTCTCTTTGTCTATGAAAAGGAGGTAAGCTATAGGATTTAGAAGATCATGTTACATACAACTACCAACTTGTAGAGTTATATCATTATCTGTGGTGTCTTCTAAATGTCATACAGGTGAATTCTTCTATTGGTAATAGGTTTACCCTCCTCCGAAAATGAGAATGAAGGATTGAACAAGAATGCTCTCTGAATGTAATGGTCTCCTAACAACTTTGTGCGTACTTGCCACTATACACCAAGCTCACTCCATGATAAAGTGAAGTGCCATTATATAGATGTAGCAGAGTTTAAAGGAAACTTCCAGGCATTTTCTATTGATTATCTATCCTCCGGATAGTAAATCATCTGAAGTCCATTATTTGGAATCCCGACCAAATAGCTGTTCATGCGCCCACTGTTAGTACCACAACACAGCGTTCAGAGTGGAAACCCCAGTGTAGTGGCCAGTTTTGGTAATTGCACGCATAGCTCCCATTGGTAATGAGAACTGCACCAGCAATTACCAGCAATGAACACTACACAGAGGTTGGAGCTATTTACTTCCAGACAGGGGATGCCAGAATAGCTGATTGTCTGGGGTCCCGAGCAGTGGACCCCAACTATTGCTTACCTATCATGTTCTCTTATCCTAATACAGCAAAAGTCTTTATAAAGTAAATGAAAATGCTGCCTTCACATCTGCGGTGGGGGCTCTGTTTTCCTGCTGATTTCGGGGACCAGGAAAGGGAATCCCCTGGCTGAATGGATCCATCTTATGAAAGAACCGCACAGCGCCGAACGGACCCCATTGACTATAATGGGGTCTGTTCAGTTTCCGCTCAGCTGCCTGGCATTTTACTGGAAAGAAAAGCTCTGCACGTAGCACTATTTCTTCCGATATTTTGTTCCAGATCTGCGACGGAACCTCTAAACAGAGGTTATAACGCAGATGTGAACCCAGCTTAACACTTATGTTAAACTTTTCTGCATCCGTACATGAGAATGACCAGAGGTGACTCTGCTCTTTCACACACTCACCGCTACACAGTGAACTGAATTCATTACTAGTGAACTTTCTTCTCATCCTCTTATCCCTTTTTCCTCTAATATTGCAGCGCTAGAGCCAAGGGCAAGTTTATATCATCCAAAGGGTAAACGTTAAGGGTGGCTGCAGACGAGTGTGTATTTTGTGCAAAACACTCGTCTATTAGCCCCAATGCATTTCCTATGGTGTGTGCACATGTCTGTGCTTTACAGGCGTGTGCCTGCAAAGATAGGATATGCGTGCAACATAGTGAATGCACGCATTGTTTCCAATAAAGCTGCGGCTGCTGCCGGTGGCACCATTGAATATAATGGTCTGCCGGCACCCCTGCATTGTTTTTCAGGGAAGGGCTTTACATATAAGCCCTTTCCTGAAAAACTAAAGTTTTAGTGTAAAAAAATGAGTGACGGGAGAGAGCTGCCTGTGATTGGCTGAATGCCTCAGCCAATCACAATCAGCTCTTTCAGCAGGTGGGGATTTTAAATCCCCGGCTGCTCAAAGGACCAGACCACAGAGTCGGGGACAGCGCAGAAAGGACGCGGCTGAGCCCCGGCAACTGAAGGAAGGTGAGTATTCATTTTTTTACACAACTTTTACTAGTTTTTCAGGGAAGGGCTTATATTTAAAGCCCTTCACTGAAATATAATGACGGGGATGCCAGCAGCAGGATCCTCTACAGCAGCTGTCATGTGTGACAGCTGAGGTAGGTAATTAAAGATGTGGCAGGTGTAGCAGCAGGGAATTCAGCCCTTCCCTGAAAAAGAATGCAGGGGTGCCGGCAGACCAGCAGCCGTGGCTCTATTGAAAACAATGCACGGACCTGCATTCACGCGTGTTTTTGCACGTACATGGGTGCGCACTTATGTATGTAAGGTTGAGCAACTTCAGTTAGGTCCCTTTTTACTATGCTCTATTGCAGTCTATAAAATAGATATACCTCTTTAGACTTTGTTCATATGTCTCAGCAGCAGGAAATCTGCACCAAAATCCACATGTAAGGGCTATCTCACATAAGTGTATTTGTACATGCAAAAATTGTGTGCGCAATAAGCAGAAAATATAACCCATTGATTTCAATTGGTTCATTTATATTTCCTTTATTTTGAGCGTGTGAAAAAAAAAATAGAACACTCTATTTTGTGCAGCGTAAAACCTCGGGGAAAAGAACACATCTGGACCTTATTGCGCATTTGAGTATATGCCCATGTGAAGGAACCCTAACAAGGGAATTTTGGTGTAGATTTCTCTTCCACTTTTGCAGATAACAATTACGGAATAAAAATTCACAGCAGAAGGGCTAAAACAGATTAGCACATGCGCAAATACGCTCGCTGCTATTTGCACATGAACAAGGTAAAATTCTTTTATTTTTTTAACCGTTAAAATTTCACGCTATTGTGCACAGGTAAAAGAAAGCAGAAGGATAGGTGTTGCCCTATCTAGTGTTTCTATCTTTTCTCATATGTAGTATTAACGAGCAAGAATCCCACTAGTCAAAATGAAGCCATTGAAATCAATGGTTTTGTTTCATCCAGATTTACAGCGTGATTTTCATGCCAGAAAAACGGGACAAAATCATGGTCGTTTGTTTAGGAGCTAAATAGGTAGGCTGCACATAGCCTTATACTGAGTTATGCATTAAAATCAGGTCTCTAAAATACATTGGAACATATCTTTAAAATATTCTATTCTTTTTAATGACAAAATATATGCTACAATTTGGAATATGTCAAGAATACATTTTTTTCAGGTGAGGCAATAGTGTAAGGCTGCATGTTATTGCACTGAAAAAAAGTGTATGCAACGTATCAGCCATGAAGCTCAACATGAATAACCTCCTATATAGCAGAAAAGCCACAGACACCAAGGTCTGGGCACAACTACTACATTTACTCCCTTATTGTTATGCACATGCTATTTTTCTTGAATTCCCTTTTCTTCCACCAGCCATCCATCTAGGTCCTCAAATGTTACTAACCATGTTTTTCTATTCTAGATAGATCCTTACATAACAGAACAGCTAACAATCAGTTTTGAAGATCATAAACAAAAAAGAGATAATTCCACCGTGTGGGATGATTTACAGCGGAGAGTGAGTATGCATTATTACATGTACAAATATATATAAAGTTACAGTCTGATTCATGTATGAGGTGGAAATAATAGGCCGTGACTTTTGTTAAAAGCCTAGTCAATGGCTGAAGTAAGATGACTGCTCTATTTTTAAAGCCATTGTCTTCAATCTGTCGTTCCAGCTCTTGCAAAACTAGAACTCTCAACATGCTGAGCTGAGTTTGAAGTTGTGCAATAGCTGAAGCGCCTCAAGTTGGAGACCTCTGTTATAACGCATACTGCGGCTTATTAAAACCACAGCATTCACTAGGGTCATGTCTTAATCATGCTCAGGTCCCACTTGTCCTTCCTTGTAGCAACACTATGAGAAAACCAAATATATGAACATGTAGTCCGCTCATTCATCCACACAGAAAGAACATTTCAAAATCATTCATGTGCTTTATTGCTCTCAATTTCAAAGGAAATTACTTTAAATAGGTTGTCAGGGATTAGAAAAAAAATCTTTTTTTTTTTACCCCCACAAACTACACTTGTCCATGGGCTGTTTGTAGAGATGAGCGAGCACCAAAATGCTCGGGTGCTCGTTACTCGGGACGAAATTTTCGCGGTGCTCGAGGGTTCGTTTCGAGTAACGAACCCCATTGAAGTCAATGGGCGACCCGAGCATTTTTGTATATCGCCGATGCTCGCTAAGGTTTTCATTTGTGAAAATCGGGGCAATTCAAGAAAGTGATGGGAACGACACATAAACGGATAGGGCAGGCGAGGGGCTACATGTTGGGCTGCATCTCAAGTTCCCAGGTCCCACTATTAAGCCACAATAGCAGCAAGAGTGCCCCCCCCGCACTGTCAGCATAAAGATCATTCTCCTCTGTCACAGCTGTAACAGCTGTGGCAGAGAAGAACGATGTTAACATAGTAACATAGTAACATAGTATGTAAGGCCGAATGAAGACATTGTCCATCTAGTCCAGCCTGTCTATCCTACTGTGTTGATCCAGAGGAAGGCAAAAAACCCCAAGGCCAGAAGCCAATTAGCCCTTTTGGGGGAAAAATTCCTTCCCGACTCCCTAATGGCAATCAGACTGTTCTCTGGATCAACCCCTAATAGTTCCTACTTGCCTGTATACCAGGATTGACACTTAACCTAATATTTATATCCTGTAATATACTTCTTCTCCAGAAAGACATCAAGTCCCCTTTTAAACTCCTCTATCGATTTTGCCATCACCACTTCCTCCGGTAGAGAGTTCCATAGTCTAACTGCTCTGAATTCAATGGAGCCGGCAATACAGCAGGTTCCACTGAAAGCAATGGGATGCCGGCGTGCGTGGGATGAATTGTTGGGAAGGGCTTAAATATAGAAGCCCTTCCCTGCAATTCATCCAGAAATGTGTAAAAATAAAAATATATACCGTGTATACCGGCGTATAAGACGACCCCCCAACTGTCACCTTATACGCCGGGAATACAGCGGAGCAAAGAATAAAAATCATTACTCACTTCCCCCGGCGTTCTGCGGTGCTGCTGCAGGCTGTCGCTCCCTCCTGGTCCCCAGCAGAGCATTGCTTTCTGGACGCAGGGCTTTAAATCCCCGCCTCCAGAAAACACACCTGCCTTCAGCCAATCACAGCCATTCAATGACATCATTGTCATTGGCTGTGATTGGCTGAAGGCACGTGTGTTGTCATTGGCTGTGATTGGCTGAAGGCACGTGTGTTTTCTGGAGGCGGGGATTTAAAGCCCTGCGTCCAGAAAGCAATGCTCTGCCGGGGACCAGGAGGGAGCGACAGCCTGCAGCAGCGCCGCAGAACGCCAGGGGAAGTGAGTAATGATTTTTATTCTTTGCTCCGCTGTATTCCCGGCGTATAAGGTGACAGTTGGGGGGTCGTCTTATACGCCCCGTCGCCTTATACGCCGGTATATACGGTATATATTTTTATTTTAACACATTTCTGGATGAATTGCAGGGAAGGGCTTATATATTTAAGCCCTTCCCGACAATTCATCCCGCGCACTCCGGCAGCCCATTGCTTTCAGTGGAACCTGCTGTATTGCCGGCTCCATTGAATTCAATGGGCAAACATCGTTCTTCTCTGCCACAGCTGTTACAGCTGTGGCAGAGAAGAATGATTTGTCTTCTATATGTTCTCAATGGGGTCGGCGCTGCTGCCGCCGGCCCCATTGAGCGCATATAGAGAAGAGAACAGGAATCGCAGATCGCACATAGGTGCGATCTGCGATTTCTATGGCCTAAGAAGGACCGTTGGGGTTCTTGAAGCCTAAAATAACTCCTAACGTTCTCCCTATAGCAGCTCCGGCACCAACAGCACTTTCCCTGAACTATGTCAGAATGCATCTGTGGCGAGCCGCGGGCGGGCAGATTTTAATACTCGGGTGACACCTAATCTCGCCAGCCACTCACTGCAGGGGGGTGGTATAGGGCTTAAACGTCGCAGGGGGAAGTTGTAATGCCTTCCCTGTCTTTCTATTGGCCAGAAAAGCGCACAAATTTCTCAGGGAAGAAAATGAAAGTGACTCGAACATCGCGTGGTGCTCGTCTTGAGTAACGAGCATCTCGAACACCCTAATACTCGAACGAGTATCAAGCTCGGACGAGTATGCTCGCTCATCTCTAGCTGTTTGGTATTGGAGCGCAGCACATTTCACTTGAGGAGACCATTCACACAGGAAAGAATTAGTCTGCATGGACCTTTCAGCATCACAATGTTATCCCTATAGTGCTTGAATTCTGCACCTGTAAATCTGTGCGCCTTTACTTCAAAACCACAAGATTAAACTCCGCTGCAGAAAAGCTTTCCTCTGTGGAATTAAGGAGATCTTGCAGAATTGTTGGTGCGAATTTCTAACACTTCTTTCTTTATGCAATTTTACAATTTTATTCTGCAGAAAAAACATAAGAAATTCATAAGACGTTCTGCCGAACACATTCCAAAGTTAAAAATGCAATATAATTCACACTAAGAGCTTGTTCACATGAGGGACCTAATTGCGCAAAAATTCTGCACGCAAACAAATTGTGGCTAACTGCGCAAAAGAATGCATGAATGGACGATTTTTCTGCGATGAAGTCCCAATCTGTATCAGTGTTAAAACAATGCTGATGAGCACTGAAGTCCCTTGGAACGGCAAGTTTTTACTTTTTAAATGTCCCGCTGTAAGCTCTTGTTAGTCCCCGGCAGTGATGAAGGGAACCCCTTCTGGGGACTCCCTTCATCCCTGCCGGTGATTCTCTTTATTTTCCCGGGGGTTTCCTCATCCCTGTGATGAAGGGAACCCCTAGGGAGATGAAGGGGTTCCCCCAGGGCTTCCCATCATCTCTCTCTCTCCATCATCGGAGACTCCCTTGATTTCAGCGCAGCTGGAGAGATTCCCCCACAGTGTCGCTGGAGAGGTTCCTCTGCAGAGGAGATGGAGGGATTCCCCTGCAGCGGGGAAAATAGCTGCACTGCAGGGGAACCTCTTCAGCTGCACTGCTGGGGAATTCCTTCATCTCCCTTTGCCAGTTGGCTCGTATAGTCTCACATAGGAGTCTATGAAGGCTGCTGCGCTTTGCGTACCAAAGATAGGTCAGGACCTATATTTTCACACACCAGGGAATTTCAGTAGCTGATGTATCTTTTTATGTGCAATTTTGCACGGCTAATATTCCTTTGTCTAAATGTTTCCATTGGAAGCCATTGGTTCTAATAGTCATGTTTTTTTGTCTTTATAACTTAGCTGCACAAATTCCCTTGTGTGAAGGAGCCCTCAGGCCATTTTTACATGGTTGAGAAAATTGCATGAGATTCGTGCATTGTGAGATGCACAAATTTCGCACGAATATGAATGGGGTCATACACATGAGCAACTTTTCCCCCACATCGCATTGCAATGCGAGAAGCAAATCATGGCACATCCTATCTTTACGCGTGCCCTCGCATTGCCTATTGTTCTCAATGGGTCCAGCAGCAATATCACACTATGTATTTGTAACGAACATTGCAGCATTGCATTTGCAACGAACATCGTTTTTTTTTTTTTGTGTGAACATAGGCATATGTTTTTTGCACATGGAAGGCATGTGTATTTGTGTGCGCAAAAGCCATTGAAATGGCTAATTAGTCTGAGTCCAAGATGTGTTCTTCTCCTGCACAACTACACAGTTGCGCGTGCGCATTCATGTCAGCGTTACCATTGACATCTATGGGGACTTTGATACACAAATGCGCAGGAAAAGAAAGGATGCTGTATGTTTTTGTGTAATTGAAATGCGCAGGAATAATACACGCATGTGAACAAAGCCATTTAAATCAATAGGTTCTATTCACTGCGTATTGCGTGCACAAATTTTGTGTGTGCAAATATGCTCGCAACTGCGCCTATGTGAAGCTGGTTTAACTGACAAAATCTGCATCTGCGCTGTGTCCTGTGGACAATTCCATCCTGTGTGAAAGGTCCCTTATACTACAGACATAGTCCATGGACAAGATTGGCACAGTTTGCGGAAGACACTTTTTTCAATATTCTCCTATTGAGTACCCTATTCTGACTACAGACATCTCTAGTACATATGACATAAATGTCCGATTCAGCTGGGATCCAACTCATGGAGGATGCATTCCATATTCGTGACAGTAGTATTGGAGTACGTCTACTTACTTTTGCCAGTACTGTGTATATCTGACGTATAGGAATAAAGGAAGTGGATTTAAGATATTAAGATAAACATTTTACAATACTGCCATCTACAGGTCCTTTCTGATAATATTCTTCCATTGCATTTAGACTGTATAGAATTTTAGTATAACTTCAACTATATTTAGGCTGGCTGTCCACGGGCGATCGTTTATAGCGTGATCCACGGTGATAAAGCACACGAGGATCAAGCTTGAAACGCTTTTCATAGGATAATTATGGAAAGCGCAGCCTGACGTAGACAAGTGGAAAATCCACGCGTCTAAAAATGGCGGCATGCTGTGATTTTTCACGATGAACCTATCGTGGTGACTTTAAATGATCTCCCGCGGTAGAAATCTCCTCGCAAGAATCTGCCCCGCCCGTGTACAGGCGGCCTTATAGTTTGTGCTGACATATTAATGTGACTAAAACCTACAAGAACTTGTATAACTCTATGCAATACTTTTCCTAGTTCCAATGCTGTGGAATCAATGGATCATCAGACTGGGATGAGAACATTCCTCCATCATGTTGCAAGGAAGAAAAAGTGAATTGCAAAAAAGAAACTGCATTTAAAGATGTAAGAAATATGCGCAAAAAGGAGGTTCAAATATTTGGCTTACAAGAACAAGAGTCTAAAAGACAATATATCTGTAATAAGGCTATACCAGTAAACACAGAGGGAAAAGGGAATCCAAAATGGGCAGTGAAGAGTAGTGCTAGAGTGAACATGCTATGGACCTACTCAGATTAAAATTTGCATCCTGAGTTCTATATTTTAGAGTCAATTAATGGGCCAGTTTCTCATCTGCGTTGGAACCACTGGTTGGAGGTTCCGTCACAGATCTGGTTCAAAATACCGGAAGGAAAAAGTAGCGCTTTTTCTTCTGTCCAAAAGCCAGGCAGCTGGGCGGAAAGCAGACGGACCCCATTATAGTTGAGGGGCTCCATCCAGCGCAGTTCAGTTCAGTCCAGAGACGAACGGAGCAGAAAAGAGGAACCCTGAGCACAGATGTGAAACCACCCTTAGGCCTTATTCACACGACCATATATAAGCAGCTATTTAGCCACATCAAAAAATTGTCTGAAAATAGCGACCACCCGAAGCTTTGGATTCCAATGTATTCATTCAGATGAACGCTCCGAGAAAAATAACACATTGGCGATCTTTTTCGGTCTCCGATTTTATATGCCGCGTCAAAAGATAGGTCTTTCCCTATCTTTGGCAGAAATACGCTGGAAGCTCCCATAGACTTCTATTCGTCATCCATAAAAATAGTCTGAAAACCCCTTTAACTTATTTAGTAAATGTAATTGTTTAAACTATGTACAGTACAGGTTCTGATTTAAAGCGGCTTTCTCACTTAAAATATTGATAGTATAACATGAAAATATGCCACCAATATCTGATCTGTTTACCCCTTCCTCACCACTTAACGTATGTATAGTCATGCAGTGGGCCCGAGTCCCAAAGCTGGCAGTTTTTAACCACTGCCAACAGCCACAATAGAATTTCCCTCTAATTGCAGCCGTTAACTGCTTAAATGTTGTAGTCAACAAACAACTATATGGCCTTCGGAAAGAAGCCAAGCAAAGCCGTCAGTGGTCAAGCTGAGGACAGGATGATATCATTCCTCCAACAATGAGAAACTTCCTTTTTTTCAACAGGGTTGCTATACGTACTTCAAATCATGGTTTGAAAACAATTTTCTTTATATCGGAATAGCTACCATCTGTACTTCTATTATAGAGGTAAGTCATCGTCAATATCAGCAGTGTGTGTTGGGGCGAGTTCACATAGTGCTGCTTGCTTTTTTTTATATGTCTCTTTAGTCAGTTTGGGTGAACAGAAAACCATATCCAGAAAATGTAGCCTCAAACAAACTGTGGGGCATTCTCAATAGAGTAGTGTACATATGGTGCACCAGTCTCACCCCCCATTGCAATATACGCAATACTAATCAAGAGGATGTGTTAATAAATATCCCATTGTCTTAAAACAACTCCAGATTGAGTCGTGTTTCACATAAATCTTAAGCCTTGCTCACCGACATACACTCATGGTCAAATAACATCCCTCCCCTAGAAGTTGTCGGAATCGAATGAAACGTTCTCTGTGTGATTGTAACATTGATATACAACAGTGATTACAATATTAGAGGAAGAGGATAATTCATTGCTGAAAACTGACCCCTTAAAGGGTGGCTCCAGTACCCTGTTGTACCGCCTCTAGCGTGGATGTAAGATGTGATACAGGTGAGCATGGAGGCTCTAGCACCCTGCTGTACCGCCTCTAGCATGGATGTAAAATGTGATATGGTGGGCATGGAGGCTCTAGTACCCTGTTGTACTGCCTCTAGCTTGGATACAAGATGTGATACAAGCAGGCACGGAGGCTCTAGTACCCTAATGTATCGTCTCTAGCTTGGATGCAAGATGTGATACGGGCAGACATGGAGGCTCTAGTCCCCATGTCTGCCCGTATCACCTCTAGCTTGGATAAAAGATGTGATACGGGTGGGCATGGAGGCTCTAATATCCAGTTGTACCACCTCTAGCTTGGATGTAAGATGTGATACGGGCGGACATAGTGGCATACAGGTTCCGTATGATAGCCTGCGGTATGTCGCTCGACATTTGCTGTAACTGAACCACTAGATCATGCAAACTCGTAGACTCTCGTAGTTGGTGCCCAAGATGGTCCCATACATGGCCTATTGGCGATAAAGCTCGTGATCAGGCAGCCATGGAAGTGTGACAATGTTGTGGAGACATTCCTGTGACCCCCTTGTGCGTGCAGCCAAGCATTATCCTACTGCCTCTTGGAGGACGCCATTACAGAAACACATGTGGCTGCAGGATGTCCTGAACATATCACTGAGCGGTCAATGTCCCTCGTACCACTACTAGGGTTGACTGACTGTTGTATGCAATGGTCCCCCAGACCATCACACCAGCAGGGGGCAGTGTGCCACTCCACAGCAAAGTTAGGATTTTTTGGACAATGAGTGTATTTGTCGGGAAGTGCGGTGCAGCACCCTCATCAGTATGGCATGTGGTTTAAACCAAAGGGGAATGGAATAAATTATAACACTTACATTCCAAAAAACTAGAATTCAGAGTCCCAGCTAATTGGATATTTGACAAAAATAGCCTCCTCATTGCTGCATTAGCTGAAAAGTGCATTTGACTCCTGCCAGGCAAATGGAAGCACTGGGTTCCAGGTATCATTTCGGAGGCCAAGCGACCTGTATTTTACCAGACAGGTTCAATACACTCAGGGTTACAGCATATACAGCCAAAATCGACAGGTGTGTCATTGTCATCCTGCTGATGGTTTCCACATCTACAGCATCAGTCACATATGCGACACCTGAATCATTAGGATTATGGTAACAATCTTGTCATCGTTAACATGTCAGCTTACTCTGATCACAGTTGTAGTAAACCTCCATCAGGGGAGCGGCTGGTGGTAGTGGGGGGAGGGGAAGGAGTTGGTCTATCACTTTTGACAGTACTTTTCTTGCTGAAATGCAGCCATGACACCAGTGTGAACAGAACTTTATTGAATATCTATTAAAGTGAACTATTGATGTCTGCTTTCTTTGCAGGTTCTGGGAATGTCTTTTGCATTGACATTATACTGCCACATTTCCCGAAGCAGCGGGGCGTTTATGAAGTAGAGAGAAGGAAGACCAAGCTGTATTTGATTGTCACATTAACACTGTCTGGTTGTATTCTGGCTAAACCATAACGTATGTGAAAATATTCCTTACTTTAATGCTCTTCTTGCATAGTGTTGACATTCACGTTATTAGGCTTCATTCATGCCGTTTTTTGCAGCTTTTTTTTAATGCTTCTAAAAACACCATGAATGTCACGCATTTTTGCAGGCTTTTTTGTTTTGCTTTTATAGAAAAGTCTACGGACAACACCTGGGGAAAAAAGCATTTTACGATATGAAAAGCCACACACACAACAAACTAAATAAATGTATGCGTAAGGGGTAAAATGCCAGAAAAAGAAAGAAAAAAACAACAACACTGTAGTGCATATCATAACTCCCTATTGACATTCAGCTACCCTCTGGTTGCTGCAATTTTGACCCTATTCTTAACAGTTTTTAAAACTATGGGACAAAAATGTCCCTTGGTCCTCAAAGAGTAAAAAAAGAAAGTAAACCCTGCATGTGAAACCACTCTCAGATTACACTAAGGGTGCATTCAGACGACCGTATATCGGCTGGGTTTTCACGCCCGGTTGATATACGGCTCCTCTCTCTGCAGGGGGAGGACGCTGGAAGAGCCGGGAGCAGGGCTCTGAGCTCCCGCCCCCTCTCTGCCTCCTCTCCGCCCCCCTGCACTATTTTCAATGAGGAGAGGGGGGATGGGGCGGAGCTAATTCCTGGAATTTAGCCCCACCCCTGTTCCGCCTCCTCTAATTGCAAATAGTGCAGAGGGGCGGAGAGGTGGCAGAGAGGGGCGGGAGCTCAGAGCACTGCTCCCGGATCTTCCAGCCTCCTGCCCCTGCAGAGAGAGAAGCCGTATATCGGCTGGGCGTGAAAACCCAGGCAATATACGGTCGTCTGAATGCACGCTAAAGCCTGTTTCACATAGGCGTATTTGCAAACGGAAATTTTGCACATGCTATACGCAGAAAATAGAACCCATTGATTTCAAAGGATGCCTTCACAAGCGCATATTTTGCCTGTGCGCTTGCGTCACGCAGGAAAACAAAACACAGCAGGCACTATTTTCTAATGCAAATGCACAGGAAAAGAACACATCTGAAACTCATTAAAATAATTCTCCATCTCAATGGCTGAAAGTATTTCAGTATGTTTTTTTTCTACTGCATGAATCGTAAGTCAACACAATGCCGGCTGTCACTGCAGAGTATTTTGTAAACTCCAAAAAAGAAATTTAAGATATAACGCTTATTGCAATTTTAGCAGAATTTGCAGGACTCTGCTGCCATAGTAAGGCTAATTTTACACAAGCGAGTGTGATATTGCGCCAGATATCGCGCTAGCATCTAGCATCACTTCACAGAAGTAGCGATTTTACGCCCAACTGTAGGGGGTGCACAAATGTGCATGCAAAATGTAAGGAGATGTGTGATACACTGTATAATTCCGCTGGAAAAAGAACACATCTGGAACTAATTAGCCATTTCAACCGGTGCGATTAAGTGTGCTTTGCAGGCGCAAAAAGTACAGTAAAATATGCTGATATGCACACAAAAACGCATTGTTCATTCCACAAATACACAGCGCTTAGCTGCACAAATATGCTGTCACCGGACTAAGCCTTTGCTACTCTGTGTTTTATCTGGTAACTCATTTCATGGTCTGTTCACACTAGCTTTAATGGATCAGCTGAAAGGGATGCTTAAGAATCCCGATGATCCTACAATACAGGCACGGCCCTCGCATCGGGTTTCCGTTTTTATATTAATTCCACAGCAACAACGATGGTGCAAACTACACTGGTATTGCCTTCAAAAAGCAGCAAAAAACTCGAGGGAGCGTAAACTGGTAGTGTGAACAGGACCCGTGTGTCTTGTAGGTAGAGTAAGCTAACATAGCAACTACTGTAGGATTCTGCCTTTCTCTATAATTTACTGTTTTACTTGCATAATATTTATTGAACTGCGCTTAATTTTTTAACAAAATTTGTCAAATATTTTGAAGAGTTTCATTCCTGGGGAGATAACACTGTATTAATAAAAGTGTTAATTCACTCATGTCATAGCGAGTCTATTCACTCCCAGGCAACCACAAGGAGAACTGTTGTGCCGCTATATGCATGAAGTGTGTGTGTGTAAATAGATAAAGGCTATGCACACCTTTGCAACCAATTTTTTTATTGGCTCAGTTTACATAAAATGAAACAACTTTGGAAACAGTGTTAAATTAAATTCTCAGGATTTGTAGCATACCATGGAGACACATAGGTCTGCATAGGCGCTATAGATATAACTATAGCATATTCTTAAATCAATGCATTTGGTAAGTTGGGTCTTATTTTAGATACATTGGAGCAATAAAAAAAAAGGCTGCAAAGTCGGACCACATCTTTAAATCTATCCATAGGATTAATAAATAATAGGCACAGAGACATAAACAATGTAACAAAATGCCGGATAGTCAACACAATCATCTTCCCAATCATAAGTTACGGCTGCGAAAGTTGGACACTGAAGAAAATAGACTGGAGGAAGACTGATGCTTTCGAACTTTGATGCTGGAGGAAACACTCCATCAAATTCCTTGGACCATCAAGGTCACAAACAAAAGAGTCCTAGACCGCATCAAACCAAAGTTTTCATTGGAGGGCAAAATTATAAAACAGAGACTCACATGCTTCGGCCACTTTATGCGAGCCAATTCCTTAGAAACATCGATAATGGTTAGAGTGGTCAGCGGCAAAGGAAGACCCAGCTGCCAAAGAACGTGCTGGTTGATACCATCAAAGCTGTACAAAGCAGAACCGTGTACGGAGAATGGAAATATAAAGTGCTTGAGAGTGGACCCCGACTGAACAGATGAATATATATAGATCAAAGATTTTATTAATTCAATAAAATATAAAACTAAGACACCGTACAGTAAAAATAGATCATACCAATATCAACTACATATGAGGAAACTCAACGTAATTCATAATTACATAGAAATAATCAAGGAATAAAGTGTATGTGCATCATAATCCATAAAAGACGTGAACAATTCGTATACGGGGCTCAATGGCGGGTAACCTAAAGTAAGGTTTGGCAGGAAAAGGGTGTTTTCTGCCCATTTATCAGGACACACCTGACTGGGCATGTCTCCAGCACAGAAAAAGCTCCTGAGCTATGGGTCTAAGTGACCCCGTGTACCTGTCATTTTCTTCTGTACTGCGGATGGTCTGGTCGGCGAGCTGTCGGACATGGGCAGTACAGATTTTCCTGCACCGTTGCTAGGCAATGATGTGGATCCCACGACCATAATGCAATGTCAGAATATGCAGCTTGATAGAAAAAAACACACGCTCATAACCTCAGGGCACACTTTTTACCCGCACATAACCCTCAGGCGTCATTTGACGACACATTACTCATTCCCGTCCCCTCCATCGAACACAGAAAGATGGCGCTGATTTTGCACCTGAAACCACGTGATGTCGGACGTCCATGTCGACAGCAACTCACGCAGGATCGGATGTAGAAGGACCATATTTGGACCACCCAATCCCATGCTTTGATTTCCAACCACGTATTGCTACCTGACGGACCATAAAGGGCTATTAACTCATCATGCTATATAAGATGCCTTTACGCCTACTAATAAACAGAGTCCAGGAAGACTTTCTACACTGACAGTCTGTCTGTGTGATCTCTTCCATTGTGTGCACAATCTCTGAACATGAATCTGGGAGGGTGCAAACATTCCTATTTATTACACTGTGGAACCAAAATAAATGCACGCTACAAGTGAGCGAGAACTTCACGATTTTCAGCAAGAATCATGCAATCTAAACATGCTGCTGGAGTGGGAGCGAGCTGGTGGCATCACATGGGCAAACTAGAAGCCCATGTAGGAGGGTCATTAATTAATTGGCAGACGGCTAGGTATTGTTTTGGCATGTGCACTGTGATACCTGTTACAACAATGTGAATACTGCTGAATTCATGCAATAAGAGGCTGATATACCCTTTTATTCTACATACCAAAGCCACAGCCTGGATGTGATATCAGATGTGTCGCCATCTATCTTTTGGAGGAAAGATGGCGGTCCTGAGACATGACTGATCCCCCATTGTCACAACTCGCAAACAAATGAACAGATAAGGAAATGGCATACAAACCATGTTATGATCACACCCTGACGCTTGTTTCGCTAGGGCTTCAGCAGAGTTAGGGCTCCCACACACATGCGTTTTTTTAACGAGATTGTCAATGGGACTTTCTAATGTTAAAAACGCAACGCACCACAAACGCAAGTTGCATTGTGTTTTTAACATTAAAAAGTCCTATTGACAATCGCGTTAAAAAAACGCAAGTGTGTGGGAGCCCCTAGAAACAAACCAACACCAGTATAAATAATTTTGCTTTATATAGACATGTCTTATGGTATTGTGGAGAGCTCTAGATTTCTTATAGGTTTTGTGTTAAAGGGGGTTGTGCACTAATGATGGTCTATGCACAGGACTTCCGCCACTCAGCTGTTCTCTGGACCAATACGTTTATGCACTTACCTAATTCCTGAAAGAAGTAGACAGCTTCGTTCCCACTACAGAGGCCAGGCTTGGCATTACACGCAAAGTTACCATTGACGTAAAGGGAACTTTGCCTGTAATACCAAGTCTGGCGGCTGCAGTGGAAACAAAGCTGTACTTCCTGCAGAAATCAGCTCAGTGCACGAGCACAGTTATCTGTTAAATAAATGATCAGCAGGGGTCCTGGGGTATAGACACCTGCCTATATGCTATTGATGGATTATCGTATGGATGGGCCACTAATAGTGTACAACCCCTTTAACCCTTTGAGTGGCAGGTTTCCTACCACCCTGTCGTGCCCACCAGGGCAGTTTTTTTAAAATGGTCTAACCATTGAATTTCAACTAATTTTGCAGTTGCGTCTCAAGAGCCATAACTTTTTCATTTTTCTATTGACATGGCCATATAAGGGCTTGTTTTTTGCGGGACAAGTTGTGATTTTTTAAACAGGGGGGAGGAAAAAAAGAAATGGGGAAAAAAGAAAAAAAGGGGCCATGTCATTAAGGGGTTAAATAATGTATTAACTTCCTTCTCTGGGTCATTACGACGCATGGATACCACATGTGTGATTATATTTTTGATTTTTTACAAAGTAAAGGGAGACAAGTGTTTTTATTATTTTTTTTATTATTTTTTTACTTTTTTTTTTGCTTTTTATTTATTTTTTTGTCCCTTTAGGGGACTTCCACAGGGACCCATCAGGACCCCTGATCACATTCCGGGGGTCCGATGGTGACAGCCCTTTACATGCTGCAGTCACATAGACTGCAGCATGTAAAGGGTTAACACAGCAGAGATCGGAGGTTTTATCTGATCTCTGCTGTAAGAGCTAGTACCTAGCTGTCCTCTGACAGCTAACAACCAGCTCTCCCTGCCACAGAGACCATCGGCTTGCTTCTGACAAGCCGATGGTCTCTATGGCAACCTGTAAACAAACCAGTGCAGTAGATTGCCGGCATGTCGGCAATATCTTCTGCTGGTTTTTCAAAGCCCTTGCTTTGTTCTCTGTGGGTCTGTGCAGGCAGAGCACACTGTCACAGCTTGTGGCATTGTGCTCTGCAGCTCCCATAGTGATACAGAGCCCGGAAATCTTCCGGGCTATGTTGCTATGAGCAGTGGAGCTGGTCCCGGAAAATTTCCGGGCGTGCCACTCAAGGGGTTAAATAATAGGTAGAAAAAGAGTTCCTAAAACAGAAAAACGTACCATAAATAAAATACACATATAAAAATCAACAGCCATTATGGCCTACAAGCCTTGTTCTTCTATATAATCAGAATTCAGAGTTGTATGGGTGTTTATTAACCCCTTAATGATCTAGGATGTACATTTAAGTCATGGAGGTTCAGGGTTTACATGGAGGGAGATCAGGGATTGTTCCTGCTCCATACAATGAAGTTTTGTTAAAAATAAAAAAACAAAACCTTTTCCCATAGTTCTAACAAAAGAAAAAAAAGCATATTTGATATCACAGCGTTCCTAAAAGTCCGACCTATCAAAGTAATGCATTGTTTATCCCGCATGGTGAATGTTGTCATTAAAAAAACATGGATGCCAGAATTGTGCTTTTTTTGGTCCCCCCATCTCCAAGGAAAAGTGTAATAAAAATCAAAAAGTCATATGTACTCCAAAATAGTACCAATAGAAAATACAGGACATCCTGCAAAAAATTAGCCCTCGCATAAGTATGTCAATAGAAAAATAAAAGTCACGGCAGCAGAAAATAATAGTATTTTTTTCAAAGATATTTTAATAGTATGGAAAAAAACCCACTATGTAATTTGGTATTGTATAGAGATGAGCGAGCACTAAAATGCTCGGGTGCTTGTTGTTCGAGTCGAACTTTTCGTAATGCTTGAGAACTCATTTCGAGTAAGGAACCCCATTGAAGTCAATGGGGGACTCGAGCATTTTTGTATGGGACTGATGCTCCACATAGGTGATGACTTGTGAAACACCAGAAAACATCAGAAAGTTATATAAACACCACAGAAACGGATAGGGAAGGGCAGGGGCAGCATGCATGGCTGCATCTCAGGCTCCCAGGTCCCTCTATTAACCCCTTGAGTGGCGGGTTTCTTACCACCCTGTCAGACCCACCAGGGCAGTTTTTTTAAATGGTCTAATCGTTTAATTCCAACTCATTTTCCAGTCGCGTTCCAAGAGCCATAACTTCTTCATTTTTCCATTGAAACAGCCATATGAGGGCTTGTTTTTTGCAGGACAAGTTGTACTTTTTGATGCCATCATTTTTGGTATATATAATGTATTGCATAACTTTTGTAAAAAAAATTAATTCTGCCATTTGGTTTTTTGATTTCATTTTTACGGCAATCAGTGTGCAGAATAAATAACATGATAACATTATTCTCTGAGTCAACACGATTCCGGCGATACCAAGTTTATAGTTTTTTTAGGTTTTGCTATTTTTGTACATTTTAAAACATTTTTTTTTCTTAAAAGGTTTGCTTTTGTGTCACCACATTCCAAGAGCCGTATTAATGTTATTTTCCCATTACTAGAGCTCTAGAAGGCCTTGTTTTTTGCAGGATAAACTCGTCTTCATTTATCTAATTTTTTGGAACATGTAAAATTGTGTTCGCTTTTTATTCCATTTTTTTCTAGTGGCAAGATTAACAAAATCTGTAATTCTGGCATGTTTTTTACTTTTATTTTCCACTGCATTCTCTGAGCAGTATAAATAATGTATTGAAGTGATTCTACAGGCCAGTACGATTATGCCAATACCAAATAGTATTTTTTTTTTCTTTTTCACGACTTTTTCACACTTAAAAAAAACAACAAAACTAATGAAAGTTAAAATCACCCTCCTTTTGCCATATCTATAATAAAAAAATCTAAATCATAAAAGAAAAATACATATTTGGTATCACTGTGTCCATAAATGTCCGATCTATCAAAGTAGTGCATTATTTACCCCGTATAGTGAACGTAGTTCAAAAAAATAATAATAAAGAACTCCACAAATGCACTTTTTCAAATCACGCTGACTCCCAGAAAAATGCAATAAAAAGCGATCAAAAGTCTCATGTATTCTAAGTTAGTACGAACGTAATCTACAGGACATCCTGCAAAAAATGAGCCCTCGCTCAAGTACGTCGATGGAAAAATAAAAAAGTTATTGCGCGCAGAAGATGCAGCAGAAAATAATTTAAAAAAATTAAATGTCTTTGAAAAAAAATACAAGTACTACAGCAAAAAAAAAAAAAAAAAAACTATACAAGTTTGGTATCGTAGTAATCATACTGACCCATAGAATAAAGTTATCATGTCGTTTATGTTGCAGTTTGTGTGCCGTAGAAACAAAACGCACTGAAAGATGGCGGAATGTCACTTTTTTTTTCATTTTACTCCACTTAAAATTTTGTAAACGTTTTTCAGTACATTATATGGTACTTTAAATAGCACCATTGAAAAATCCAACTCGTCCCGCAAAAAACAAGCCATCATACAGCGATGTCGATTGATAAATAAAGGAGTTATAATTTTTTAAACAGGAGGAGGAAAAAAAGAAATTGGGAAAAAAGAAAAAAAAGGGGCAGTGTCATTAAGGGGTTAAATAATGTACTAACTTCCTTCTCTGTCATTATGACGCAGGGATATCACATGTGTAATTTTATTTTTCATTTTTTACAAAGCAAATTGAGACAAGTGTTTTTGTTTTTTATTTTTTAAATAATTTTTTAACTTTTAAAAAAAACTAACTTTTTTTTTTGTTCCTTTAGGGGACTTCCACAGAGACACATCAGGACCCCCTGATCACATTCAGGGGGTTCGATGGTGACAGCTCTTTACACACTGCAGTCACATAGACTGCAGCATGTAAAGAGTTAACACAGCAGAGATCAGAGGTTTTCTCTGATCTCTGCTATAAGCGCCTGGCTGTCCTCTGACAGAGAAAGTTCCCTCCCTCTGTCAGCCCTTTATATGCTGCAGTCACATAGACTTCAGCATGTAAAGGGTTAACAGCAGAGATCGGAGGTTTTCTCTGATCTCTGCTGTAAGAGCTGGTGCCTCGCTGTCCTCTAACAGCCAAGCACCAGCTCTCCCTGCCACAGAGATCATCGGCTTGCTTCTGACAAGCCAATGGTCTCTATGGCAACTGTAAACTAAGCAGTGCAGGAGTTTAAAATTAAAAGCGGGAGATTGCCGGCAGATCGGCAGTATCTCTCAGCTTCTTATTTCAAAATGCTTACCTGCTCTGTGTGTGTCTGTGCAGGCAGAGCACACTGTCACAGCTTGTGGCATTGGGCTCTGCAGCTCCCATAGTGATACATAGCCTGGAAATCTTCCGGGCTATATCACTATCGGCAGTGGAGCTCGTCCCGGAAAATTTCCGGGCGTGCCACTCAAGGGGTTAAGCCAAAATTGGGGCAAGAGCCTGGTGGTCACCCCCCTAACAATTTACTTGGAACAAACCCTCATTAGCAAGACACATGTGCTGGCACATCTTATCCAAGCACCACACTACCTGCAACCAAGGACAATCACCACCTGCGGGTGACACCGCTGCCTCTTCTCCCGGGTTACATGCTAGCATTGCTGTCCAACCGCCCCACATGACCCTGCGTCCACAGTGCACCCAAAATTTTATCTGCGCAGCGTTCAGCTGCCCTCATGCCACACGCTCGCTTCATAGCCACACCACCCTCATGTCGATTTATAAGCGCGTCTGTGATGAGGAGGAGCCGGAGAAACACACTGCAGAGGGTTGGCAGGGCCAGGCAGCGATCCTCTTTGAAAGTGTGGGCAATAGCTCACAATGCTGATGACAATTGATAATAAATTAACGTACAATCATCATTCCAATCCCGTGCCACCTCCGTTACAAAATTGTCAGGAGCTGAAAACGTGGGCATAAAGGGAACTCGTGTCAACACTTCTACACATCTCCACAATGCAGCAGCACATACTAACACCAAAGATTGGTTTGAAGCAGGAGGTGTTGCAAAAGGAGCCACCACAGGCAGCTGAACACCGCAATGGGAAACCTTTGTGCACCCATAGTATAGGCGGACCCCAGTAACATTTCTGTAGCAAAAGTATAGGTGAACCCCTCAGACCTTTCAGTACCAAGTGTATAGGTGGACCCCTGTAACATTTCTGTAGCAAGAGTATAGGCGGACCTCTGTAACATTTCTGTAGCAAGAGTATAGGCGGACCTCTGTAACGTTTCTGTAGCAAGAGTATAGGCGGACCCTTGAAACATTTCTGTAGCAAGAGTATAGGTGAACCCCTCAAACCATTTAGTACCAAGTGTATAGGCGGACCCCTGTATCATTTCTGTAGCAAGAGTATAGGTGGACCCCTGTACCATTTCTGTAGCAAGAGTATAGGCGAACCCCTGTAACATTAGTGTACGAAGAGTATAGGCGAACGCCTGAAAAAATTTGGTTACCAAGAGAGTAGGAGAAAGCCAGAAAAATTAGTTAGATAACAGTATAGGCAAGGGCCTGAAAAATTGGTGTACCAAGAGTACAAGTGGACCCCTGAAAAATTGCTCACTGTTGCTTAATTTGTAACGGAGCCTGAAGGCAGCCCTCCGAAAAAGTAGGTTTCTGTTAAAGTATAAATACTAGAGATGAGCGAGCACCGAAATGCTCGGGTGCTCGTTACTCGGGACGAACTTTTCGCGATGCTCGAGGGTTCATTTCGAGTAACGAACCCCATTGAAGTCAATGGGCGACCGGAGCATTTTTGTATTTCGCCGATGCTCGCTAAGGTTTTCATGTGTGAAAATCTGGGCAATTCAAGAAAGTGATGGGAACGACACAGCAACGGATAGGGCAGGCGAGGGGCTACATGTTGGGCTGCATCTCAAGTTCACAGGTCCCACTATTAAGCCACAATACCGGCAAGAGTGGGGCCCCCCCCCCAACAACTTTTACTTCTGAAAAGCCCTCATTAGCATGGCATACCTTAGCTAAGCACCACACTACCTCCAACAAAGCACAATAACTGCCTGCATGACACCCCGCTGCCACTTCTCCTGGGTTACATGCTGCTCACCCCCCCATCCCCCAAGACCCAGTGTCCACAGCGCACACCAAACTGTCCCTGCCCAGCCTTCAGCTGCCCTTATGCCACGCCACCCTCATGTGTATTTATAAGTGCGTCTGCCACAGGAAAAGCAGGCACACACTGCAGAGGGTTGGCACGGCTAGGCAGCGACCCTCTTTAAAAGGGGCGGGGCGATAACCCACAATGCTGTACAGAAGCAATGAGAAATCCAATCCTGTGCCACCTCCATCTGGAGCTGCACACGTGGGCATAGCAATGGGGAACCTATGTGCCACACACTATTCATTCTGTCAAGGTGTCTGCACGCCCCAGTCAGACCGCGGTTTTTTATAAATAGTCACAGGCAGGTACAACTCCGCAATGGGAATTCCGTGTGCACCCACAGCATGGGTGGCTCCCTGGAACCCACCCGCTGTACATAAATGTATCCCATTGCATTGCCCATCACAGCTGAGGTAGTAATGTCGTGCTTAATGCAGGTGGGCTTCGGCCCACACTGCATGCCCCAGTCTGACTGGGGTTCTTTACAAGTGGACAGATGTAGGTTAAACTCCGTGTGCACCTACAGCATGGGTGGGTGCCAGGAAGCCACCGGCAGTACATAAATATATCCCATTGCAGTGCCCTACTAAGCAGAGCTAACGTCAGATACAATACAGGTGGGCTTCAGCCCACACTGCATGCCCCAGTCAGACTGTGGTTCTTTACAATTGGACAGATGTAGGTTAAACTCCGTGTGCACCTACAGCATGGGTGGGTGCCAGGAAGCCACCGGCGGTACATAAATATATCCCATTGCATTGCCCAACACAGCTGAGGTAATGTCGTGCTTAATGCAGGTGGGCTTCGGCCCACACTGCATGCCCCAGTCAGACTGGGGTTCTTTACAAGTGGACAGATGTAGGTTAAACTCCGTGTGCACCTACAGCATGGGTGGGTGCCAGGAAGCCACCGGCGGTACATAAATATATCCCATTGCATTGCCCAACACAGCTGAGGTAGTAATGTCGTGCTTAATGCAGGTGTGCTTCGGCCCACACTGCATTCCCCAGTCAGACTGGGGTTCTTTACAAGTGGACAGATGTAGGTTAAACTCCGTGTGCACCTACAGCATGGGTGGGTGCCAGGAAGCCACCGGCGGTACATAAATATATCCCATTGCATTGTCCAACACAGCTGAGGTAATGTCGTGCTTAATGCAGGTGGGCTTCGGCCCACACTGCATGCCCCAGTCTGACTGGGGTTCTTTAGAAGTGGACAGATGTAGGTTAAACTCCGTGTGCACCTACAGCATGGGTGGCTCCCTGGAACCCACCGGTGGTACATAAATATATCCCATTGCAGTGCCCTACTCAGCAGAGCTAACGTCAGATACAATACAGGTGGGCTTTGGCCCACACTTCATGCCCCAGTCAGACTGGTAATATGTACCTTAACAGTAACCTCGTTGGTGGTAATGTGGTGGTGACTGCGGACCTAGTAGCGCGGTTTTATGTAGTTTTCGGAATGTGGCCATGATTAAGTGGTCCGTGGCGGGGGGATGGTGGTGGTGCTCTCTTGTTGTGTCGTTAAAGGTGAAATTCTTGGACTGCCACCAGATGGACCAATGCAAAGGTATTTGCCAAGAATGTTTTCATTGTTGGAGGAGGAGGGGGATGTTTTGGAGGCACTATGTGTCCTCTCCACGTGTCCGTGGTTATATGCACCTTAACAGTAACAGCGTTGGTGGGAAATGGCCTCGCCGCCATCATGTCTTTGTGAAGCCTCTGTTTCCACACCCCAGTGACATACCATTAGCTGCGGTATAGGCAGAGCCCAGAATTATTAACATTTCAGCGGTAGTATTAGGGACAGGCCCCACTAACATATCACTAGCAGCAGTATAGGGGGAGCGCAGTCTTAGTTCCATTTCAGTAATAGTAGCACTCAAGACAGGCCCCAGTAACAATTCTGAAGCAGCAGTATAGGAGGAGCGCAGTCTTAGTTCCATTTCAGTAATAGTAGTACTCAAGACAAGCCCCAGTAACAATTCCCATTGCAGCAGTTTAGGGAGATAACAGTCTCTTTCACATTTCAGTAGCTGCAGTATAGACAAGGCCCCAGTTACATTTATGTAGCAAAAGTGTAGGCCAACCCCACACACCTTTCTGTACCATGAGTGCAGGCGAAGAACATAGAAATTACAATGATTACACTGTAGGTGAGGGCCCAAAAAAATTGGTGTAGCAACAGTACTAATGTACCTCAGAAAAAATTGGCCATGCCCAACCAAGATGGCAGGTGAAACCCATTAATCGCTTTGGTTAATGTGGCTTAAGTGGTAACTAGGCCTGGAGGCAGCCCAGTTTAACGAAAAATTGGTTCAAGTTAAAGTTTCAACGCTTTTAAGAGCATTGAAACGTATAAAAATTGTTTAGAAAAATTATATGAGTGAGCCTTGTGGCCCTAAGAAAAATTGCCCGTTCGGCGTGATCACGTGAGGTTTCAGGAGGAGGAGCAGGAGGAGGAGGAGGAATATTATACACAGATTGATGAAGCAGAAATGTCCCCGTTTTGGATGGTGAGAGAGAACGATGCTTCCATCCGCGGGTGCAGCCTACGTATTGCTTAGGTATCGCTGCTGTCCGCTGGTGGAGAAGAGAAGTCTGGGGAAATCCAGGCTTTGTTCATCTTGATGAGCGTAAGCCTGTCGGCACTGTCGGTTGACAGGCGTGTACGCTTATCTGTGATGATTCCCCCAGCCGCACTAAACACCCTCTCTGACAAGATGCTAGCTGCAGGACAAGCAAGCACCTCCAGGGCATACAGCGCGAGTTCAGGGCACGTGTCCAGCTTCGACACCCAGTAGTTGTAGGGGGCAGAGGCGTCACGGAGGACGGTCGTGCAATCGGCTACGTACTCCCTCACCATCCTTTTACAGTGCTCCCGCCGACTCAGCCTTGACTGGGGAGCGGTGACACAGTCTTGGTGGGGAGCCATAAAGCTGTCCAGGGCCTTAAAGAGTGTTGCACTGCCTGTGCTGAACATGCTGCTCGATCTCCGCACCTCCCCTGCTACCTGGCCCTCGGAACTGCGCCTTCTGCCACTAGCGCTGTCGGATGGGAATTTGACCATCAGCTTGTCCGCCAGGGTCCTGTGGTATAGCAACACTCTCGAACCCCTTTCCTCTTCGGGAATGAGAGTTGAAAGGTTCTCCTTATACCGTGGGTCGAGCAGTGTGTACACCCAGTAATCCGTAGTGGCCAGAATGCGTGCAACGCGAGGGTCACGAGAAAGGCATCCTAACATGAAGTCAGCCATGTGTGCCAGGGTACCTGTACGCAACACATGGCTGTCTTCACTAGGAAGATCACATTAAGGATCCTCCTACTCCACCTCCTCCTCCTCAGGCCATACACGCTGAAAGGATGACAGGCAAGCAGCATGGGTACCGTCAGCAGTGGGCCAAGCTGTCTCTTCCCCCTCCTCCTCATCCTCCTCCTCAACGTGCTGAGATATAGACAGGAGGGTGCTCGGACTATCCAGCGACATACTGTCTTCCCCCGCCTCCGTTTCCGAGCGCAAAGCATTTGCCTTTATGCTTTGCAAGGAACTTCTCAAGAGGTATAGCAGAGGAATGGTGACGCTAATGATTGCAGCATCGCCGCTCACCACCTGGGTAGACTCCTCAAACTTTCCAAGGACCTGGCAGATGTCTGCCAACCAGGCCCACTCTTCTGAAAATAATTGAGGAGGCTGACTCCCACTGCGCCACCCATGTTGGAGTTGGTATTCCACTATAGCTCTACGCTGCTCATAGAGCCTGGCCAACATGTGGAGCGTAGAGTTCCACCGTGTGGGCACGTCGCACAGCAGTCGGTGCACTGGCAGATTAAACCGATGTTGCAGGGTGCGCAGGGTGGCAGCGTCCGTGTGGGACTTGCGGAAATGTGCGCAGAGCCGGCACACCTTTACGAGCAGGTCTGACAAGCGTGGGTAGCTTTTCAGAAAGCGCTGAACCACCAAATTAAAGACGTGGGCCAGGCATGGCACGTGCGTGAGGCTGCCGAGCTGCAGAGCCGCCACCAGGTTACGGCCGTTGTCACACACGACCATGCCCGGTTGGAGGCTCAGCGGCGCAAGGCAACGGTCGGTCTGCTCTGTTAGACCCCGCAGCAGTTCATGGGCCGTGTGCCTCTTATCTCCTAAGCTGAGTAGTTTCAGCACGGCCTGCTGACGCTTGCCCACCGCTGTGCTGCTACACCGCGCGACACCGACTGCTGGCGACGTCCTGCTGCTGCTGACACATCTTGATTGCGAGGCAGAGGTTGAGGAGGAGGAGGAGGAGGAGGGGGGTGCTTTAGTGGAGGAAGCATACACCGCCGCAGATACCACCACCGAGCTGGGGCGCGCAATTCTGGGGGTGGGTAGGACGTGAGCGGTCCCAGGCTCTGACTCTGTCCCAGCCTCCACTAAATTCACCCAATGTGCCGTCAGGGAGATGTAGTGGCCCTGCCCGCCTGTGCTTGTCCACGTGTCCGTTGTTAAGTGGACCTTGGCACTAACCGCATTGGTGAGGGCGCGTACAATGTTACGGGAGACGTGGTCGTGCAGGGCTGGGATGGCACATCGGGAAAAGTAGTGGCGACTGGGAACTGAGTAGCGCGGGGCCGCCGCCGCCATCATACTTTTGAAGGACTCCGTTTCCACAACCCTATACGGCAGCATCTCCAGGCTGATAAATTTGGCTATGTGGACGGTTAACGCTTGAGCGTGCGGGTGCGTGGCGGCGTACTTGCGCTTGCGCTCAAACACTTGCGCTAGCGACGGCTGGACGGTGCGGTGCGAGACATTGGTGGATGGGGCCGAGGACAGCGGAGGTGAGGGTGTGGGTGCAGGCCAGGAGACGGTAGTGCCTGTGTCCTGAGAGGGGGGTTGGATCTCAGTGGCAGGTTGGGGCACAGGGGGAGAGGCAGCGGTGCAAACCGGAGGCGGTGAACGGCCTTCGTCCCACCTTGTGGGGTGCTTGGCCATCATATGTCTGCGCATGCTGGTGGTGGTGAGGCTGTTGGTGGTGGCTCCCCGGCTGATCTTGGCGCGACAACGGTTGCACACCACTGTTCGTCGGTCATTAGGCGTCTCTGTGAAAAACTGCCAGACCTTAGAGCACCTCGGCCTCTGCAGGGTGGCATGGCGCGAGGGTGCGCTTTGGGAAACAGTTGATGGATTATTCGGTCTGGCCCTGCCTCTACCCCTGGACACCGCACTGCCTCTTGCAACCTGCCCTGCTGCTGCCCTTGCCTCCCCCTCTGAAGACCTGTCCTGAGTAGGCGTTGCACACCAGGTGGGGTCAGTCACCTCATCGTCCTGCTGCTCTTCCTCCGAATCCTCTGTGCGCTCCTCCCTCGCACTTACTGCCCTTACTACTACCTCACTGCAAGACAACTGTGTCTCATCGTCATCGTCCTCCTCACCCACTGAAAGGTCTTGAGACAGTTGCCGGAAGTCCCCAGCCTCATCCCCCGGACCCCGGGAACTTTCCAATGGTTGGTCATCACTGACGATAAACTCCTCTGGTGGGAGAGGAACCACTGCTGCCCAAAATGAGCAGGGGCCCGAGAACAGTTCCTGGGAGTCTTCCCGCTCCTGAGCATGTGTCATTGTAGTGGAGTGAGGAGGCTGGGAGGAAGGAGGAGCAGCAGACAGAGGATTCGGATTTGCAGCACTGGACGGCGCAGAACTGTGGGTGGATGATAGCTTGCTCGAAGCACTTTCTGCCATCCACGACAGGACCTACTCACACTGCTCATTTTCTAATAAAGGTCTCCCGCGTGGACCCATTAATTGGGCGATGAATGTGGGGACGCCAGAAACGTGCCTCTCTCCTAATCGCGCAGCAGTCGGCTGCGATACACCTTGATCAGGAGCTCGGCCTGTGCCCACACCCTCACTTGGGCCTACGTGTCCTCGGCCACGTCCACGTCCTCTAGGCCTACCCCTACCCCTCAGCATGCTGTATTACCAGTGATTTCCCAGCCAGGAAATAAATTGTCGCAAGCCTGCAGGCCAAATAGAATGTTTCCCTTTTTTTTTTTAAAGGGAAGGCCCACTGACTATATTCAATCAGATAAGAAATGTGTTCCACAGAACTGCAGTGTTATATGAAGTGCAGCAGAGCGGTGATTTTTCCCAGCCAGGAAATAAATTGGCGCAAGCCTGCTGTTAAACGTAGCTGGCTGCGTATGATTTCTTTACGTTCTCCACCCACCACACACGTACCCAGAACGCTGAGGACTGTCAGAGGCAGGCCAAATAGAATGTTTCCCTTTTTTTTTTTAAAGGGAAGGCCCACTGACTATATTCAATCAGATAAGAAATGTGTTCCACAGACCTGCAGTGTTATATGAAGTGCAGCAGAGCGGTGATTTTTCCCAGCCAGGAAATAAATTGGCGCAAGCCTGCTGTTAAACGTAGCTGGCTGCGTATGATTTCTTTACGTTCTCCACCCACCACACACGTACCCAGAACGCTGAGGACTGTCAGAGGCAGGCCAAATAGAATGTTTCCCTTTTTTTTTTAAAGAAAAGGCCCACTGACTATATTCCATCAATAATATATGTCTTCTGGCCCTGCCTACACAATTCTGTCCCTGTAGTATTACTGCAGGGCGCAATGCTCTGCACAGCCGATTTTGAAAAAAAAATATGCAACACTGCTAACAGCAGCCTGCACAGTACTGCACACGGTTAAATGTGGCCCTAAGAAGGACCGTTGGGGTTCTTGAAGCCTACACTCACTCCTAACACTCTCCCTGCCTAACCACCACTTCTGTCCCTGTAGTATTACTGCAGGGCGCAATGCTCTGCACAGCCGATTTTGAAAAAAAAAAATTGTGCAACACTGCTAACAGCAGCCTCCACAGTACTGCACACGGATAGATGTGGCCCTAAGAAGGACCGTTGGGGTTCTTGAAGCCTACACTCACTCCTAACACTCTCCCTACAGCAGCTCCAACACAACAGCACTTTCCCTCAGTTAACTCACAACGCATCTGAGGCGAGCCGCGGGAGGGGCCGATTTTTATACTCGGGTGACATCTGATCTCGCCAGCCACTCACAGCAGGGGGGTGGTATAGGGCTTGAACGTCACAGGGGGAAGTTGTAATGCCTTCCCTGTCTTTCAATTGGCCAGAAAAGCGCGCTAACGTCTCAGAGATGAAAGTGAAAGTAACCCGAACACCGCATGGTGCTCGTTAAGAGTAACGAGCATCCCGAACACCCTAATATTCGAGTACGTTCGCTCATCTCTAATAAATACTTTTGAAACTTTAAAAAATTGTAAAAAATTTTTAAACAAAGCCTTTTGGGCCGCAGAAAATTTGGCAGTTCAGCGTGATGACATGCTGGTTTAGGAGGACGAGTAATAATATCCGAGAGTGATTGATGAAGCTAATTCCCCCCTTTTTTGTGGTGATAGAGGATGCATTTTTCTCCTGTTGCAGTGAAAAAAAAGAATCATTAGTTTCCGCTGCTTTCCACCGGTGGAGAAGAGAAGTCTGGGGAAATCCAGCCTTTGTTCATCTTTATGAGGGTAAGTATGTCGGCGCTGGCAGTTGACAGGGCGGTACGCTTAACCGTGATGATTCCCCCAGCTGCACTAAACACCATCTCTGACAAGACGCTAGCGGCAGAGCAGGCCAGAACCTCCAGGGCGTACAGCGCAAGTTCGTTCCACGCGTGCAGCTTTGACACCCAATAGTTGTATGGAGCAGAGGCATCAGGGAGGACGGTGGTACGATCGGCTACGTACTCCCTCACCATCTTTTTACAGTTCTATATCTGACTTAGCCTTGACTGGGGATTGGTGACACAGTCTTGCTGGGGAGCAATAAAACTGGAAAAGGCCTTGGAGAGTGTTCCCCTGCCTGCGCTGGACAGGCTGCTTCCCCTACTACTCGGCCCCCGAATTGCATCTTCTGCCACTAGCGCTGTCAGATGGGAACTTTGGCATCACTTTTTCCACCAGGGCCCTGTGGTATTGCATCACTCTCGTACCCCTTTCCTCTTCAGGAATGAGAGTGGAAAGGTACTCCGTGTTGGCCAGAATGCGTCTAACGTGAAGGTCACGAGAAAGGCAGCCTAACATGAAGTCAGCCACGCGTGCCAGGGTCCCAGTATGCAACACATCGCTGTCCTCACTAGGAGGATGACCTTCAGGATCTTCCTCCTCGTCCACAGCCCATACACACTGAACAGATGAGAGGCAAGCAGCATGGGTACCCTCTGCAGTGTGGCCAGCAGTCTCTTCCCCCTTCTCCCCCTCCCCTTCCTCCAAAACGCGCTGAGATATAGACATGAGGGTGGTCTGGCTATCAAGCGACATACTCTCATCCCCCATCTCCTGTTCCATCCGCAAGGTGTCGGCCTTTATGCTTAGCAGCAAACTTCTCAGCAGGCAAAGCAGCTGGATGGTAACGCTAATGATGGCTGCATCGCCGCTCACCATTTGGGTAGACTCCTCAAAGTTTCCGAGGACCTGACAGAGGTCTGCCATCCATGCCCACTCCTCAGTAAAGAATGCAGCTGGTATTGAACTATTGCTCTACGCTGCTTGTACAGCCTGGCCAACATGTGCCCAGCGTGTGGGCACGTCGCACAGCAGTCGGTGCTCTGACAGCTGAAACCGATGTTGCAGGGTCCTCAGGCTGGCAGCATCCTTGGTGGACTTGTGGAAATGTGCGTAGACACAGCGCACCTTGCCGAGCAGGTCAGACAAGTGGGGGTAGTTTTTCAGAAACTGCTGAACCACCAGATTGAAAACGTGGGCCAGGCATGGCATGTGTGTGCGGCTGCCGAGCTGCAGAGCCGCCACCAGGTTATGGCCGTTGTCACACCCGACCCTGCCCGGTTAAAGGCTCAGCAGCGAAAACCGGTGGTCGGTCTACTCTGTCAGACCCTGCAACAGTTCGAGGACAGTGTGCCTCGTCACCTAAGCTTGCTGACACTTGCCCACCGCTGTGCTGCTCCGCCACGCTACCGACTGCTGGCGACATGCTCACACTTCTTGAGAGGTAGAGGTAGCTGTGGAGGGGGAGGGTTTGGAGGAGGTGGCATAAAACGCCGCAAATACCAGCCCCGAGGTAGGACCCGCTATTCTGGGTGTGGGTAGGACATGAGCGGTCCTAGGCTCTGACTCAGTCCCAGCCTCCACCAAGTTCACCCAATGTGCCGTCAGGGAGATATAGTGGCCCTGCCCGCCAGTACTTGTCCAGGTGTCCGTGGTTAAGTGGACTTTCCCAGTAACCGCGTTGGTGAGGGCACAATTTATGTTGCGGGAGACGTGCTGGTGTAGGGCGGGGACGGTACACCCGGAAAAATAGTGGCGACTGGGGACAGAGTAGCGTGGGACCGCCTCAGCCATCATGTTTTGGAAAGCCTCAGTTTCCAAAAGCCTGTACAGCAGCATCTCCAGGCTGATTAATTTGGCAATGTGCACGTCTAAAGCTTGTGCATGCGGGTGGGTGGCGGCCTTTTCCACTATTGCTCCAACACTTGTGTTAGTGACAGCTGAACGCTGCGCTGAGAGACATTGCTGGATGGAGTGGAGGACCGTGGAGGTGAGGGTGTGGGTGCAAGCCGGGAGGCACAGGGGAAGAGGAAGTGGTGTGACTCGGAGGCGGTGAATGGCCTTCGTCCCACCTTGTGGGGTGCTTGGCCATCATATGCCTATGCATGCTGGTGAGGCTGGTAGTGGTGGCTCCCCAGCTAAAATGGTGCGACACAGGTTACACACCACAGTTCGTAGGTCGTCTGCGCTCTCACTAAAAAACATCCACACCTTTGAACGCCTAGCCCTCTGCACGGAGGCTTGCCGCAAGGCGGCGCTTTGGGAAACAGTTGGGGGATTCTTTGCTCTACCCCTGGCCACTCCACTGCCTCTTCCAACCTGTCCTGCTGCTGCACTTGCCTCCCGCTCTGAAGCCGTGTCCTCAGTAGGCTTAGCAAATCAGGTCGGGTTAGTCACCTGCACGTCCAGCAGCTCTTCCTCCGAATCCTCTGTGCGCTACTCCCTCAGACTTACTGCCCTTACTACTACGACCTCACTGACAGACAACTGTGTCTCATCATCCTTATCCACAAAAAGCTCTTGAGACAGTTGCCGGAAGTCCCCAGTCTCATCACCCGGACTCCGGGAACTTTCCAAAGGTTGGGCATCGGTCACGACAAACTCCTCAGGTGAGAGAGGAACCGTTTTTTCCCACTCAGGGCAGGGACCCAAGAAGAGTTCCTGGGAGTCTGCCTGCTCAGAATATGTCAGTCATTTTCATGGAGTGTATTCGTATATAACAAAAAAGAAAAGAAATGCCCGCGCTCTTTTTGGACCTAAAAACCAGGGACGGGCTGCAGACACCACTTGCTTCAAACTTTTATTCTTAGTATCCTCTGTGCAACGCGTTTCGTCGTCCTTACACAACGACTTTCTCAAGCACAATAATGACAGCTTAACATATGCACTGTATATATAGTAAACTCACTTTTGGATGGCAGCGTCCCATTTGTTACACGTGTACCAGGTGTCGGCGTCCTCAGCGTCTGTCAGATGCGGGGTGCCATGTCAGGAAGTAGTAACGGCACGATACTTCCGGGTTAGATGACGTGTACCTGATAGAACTATGTGTCCGGAGCGTTCTATCCACGTGCTGATTGGTCCCTGAAGGTGTCAATCAACCTGTTAAGGGTGTATGCGTAATGTGCGTTAGCTACGTTGAAATAGTGTGTAAATGCCGCGTGTCTCTCGTGCCGCTGGCCGTATTATTGTATATAGGCGTATCCTAGGCGACCGGAGAGCATGTCTCCGGCCGTTTGTTTTAAAGTGGCTATTAGATTTGGAGCGTTAATACGGTCTGATTACACCTAGATGGCCCAAGTGGAGCAAAATAATCCGGAGGAAAGGGAATATGTGTATTTTGGAACGGGGTGCTGCCATTTACAAAAAGTGAATAAGTACATCATACATATAACAGGTGAAAATGATAAAATAAAAAAAAAAAAATGCAGTTTTAAAAAAATATATATGTCACATCTTACATAAAATTATAGAACTAGAATAACTAACTAGATTGTACTCTTGGATAATATATAATATATATATGGTAAAAACAATAACCATAAGCAATAAATAAATAAATAACTAATAATATTAAACAGTATTATCCTCAATTTATAACACCCATGTGTATATATATATATATATGAATATGTATATACAAAAGACATCATGTATGGACATGTCTAGACGTAATTACTAATAAGAACAATTATAGAAACTTTATACGCTTAAAATATAAAATATGCTAATTTGAAATATTTGATTTACTAGTGTATATATGTATATGACTTATATGAAAGATATATAAAAAAGATATTTGTTATATATAATATAATATAGATATATATATATATATATAAGAATATGTATAAAAAAAATTTTTTGAATTTTTTTAAAATTTTTTAAATTATTTTTACATTTTTTTAATTTTTTGAATTTGTTGATATTTTGACAACAACAATAATAAAAGTATTGGATACAAAAATAATAATAAAAGTATTGAATACAATGTGGTGTCTCGGATTTGTTTCAAATTTTTTCAAGTACCTCGTTTAAGCCATTTGGTGTGAGTGTATTGAGTCTAAAAATCCAGTACATTTCTTTTTGCCTGAGTTCTTGTACTGATTTGGAATTTATATGTTCTAGTGGAGTAATTCTCAAAGCGGTATGATCTTTGTTGTGTTCATTTAGAAAGTGTCTCGAGACGCTGTGTTTCAGGAAACCGTTTTTGATGTTGCTTCGATGTTTGCTCATACGGTCTCTTAGTATATTAATCGTTCTCCCTATGTATCTAAGATGACAGGGACATTCCAGCATGTACACTACTGCTTCGGTTTTACACGTTAGTCGTTGATTAATCTCTATGGATCCTCCTTCTCTAACTTCAACCTCTGTTCTTCCATCAGAAATATTATCACAGCATTTACATTTTTTGTCACCGCACTTATGGACTCCTTTCGGTCCCCTCTGTATTTTCTCCTGCTTCTGTCTCTTTTTCCTTTCCTTTTTTGGACATGAGGGTGCTAGTATGTTTTTGAGGGTTTTATTCCTCCTGAAAGTACATAGTGGCCTTTCTGGTATTATTTTATGTAAGAACGGATCTTCTTGTAATAATGACCAGTTGTTTCTCATGATTTTCTTTATATTACCAAATTGATTACTGTATTTTGTTGTGAAAGTTATTCCAAATCTATTCCTGGATTCGTCTTCTCTTTTTGTACTCCTCTTTGATTTTTCCATGTTCTGTTCGTGGTTGTTCTTATGTTCTTCAGTCACTTTCTTATAAGCCGAATCAATTACGGTGACCGAGTATCCTTTATCACGGAATCTATTTTTAATTAGTTTTGCTTGGTCTTCAAAATCCTCTTGGTTGGTACAGTTTCTTCTAACCCTTTTCAATTGTCCATATGGGACGTTAATTTTCCATTGTTTGTAGTGACAGCTATGGAAATCCAGATAGCTATTGGTATCCACAGCCTTGAAGTGAGTGCGGGTGACAATATCCTGTTCTTTTGCTAATAACTCCAGATCTAAATATACAATTTTTTCAGCATCTATAGTGTATGTAAAGCTGAAACCAAACTCGTTTTCCATTAAATTTTTGATAAATATTTTGAGCTCTTGTTCTTCACCGTCCCAGATTATTAGTAGGTCATCTATGTATCTTTTGTAAAGAATGATCCTGTTATCCAAGAAGCGACTTTTTTCGAAGACTCCCATGACACAATTTGCGTAACTTGGGGCACAAATCGTGCCCATTGCAGTCCCCCTTATCTGCCTATAAAAACTCCCGTTATACGTAAAAAAATTATTATTTAGTATAAATGAAATAGCTTGTAATAGAAATTCTCTCTGGTTTTCTGGCATTAGAGGATCACCTTTCAGTGTTTCATTTATGGCTGAAATGCCTACCTCGTGATCAATATTTGTATATAGGGCTTCCACATCCATTGTGCACCACTTGTAGGAATTCTTCCAGGGGATCTGTTTAATAATGTCCAGTAGATGACCCGTGTCTTTGAGATATGATGGCAAGTTCTTCACGTATTTTTGTAATTGCACATCAATGTATTCGGACAGTCGGTTCGTTATAGCTTGCATGCCGGCAATAATAGGACGCCCCGGGGGGTTAAACACATCTTTGTGTATTTTAGGCACATAATAAAAATAAGGCATGCCCATAGGTGTTTCCACCAAGTATTTATACTCAGGTTTCAGGATGCATCTATCCCTATATCCTTCCTGGAGTAATTGGTGAAATTTCAATTTAGTTGTTTCTGTAGGGTCTTTACTTAGTTTTTCGTAATATTTTATATCCTGGAGAATCCTAGTTGCTTCATGATCATATTGTGCATAATCAAGAATAACTATCCCCCCCCCCCCTTTGTCTGCGTTTTTGATGACTATATTTTCTTGTTGCATCAAGTTATTTAGGGTGACCCTCTGGGTCTTCGTGAGGTTGTTTGTCCTTTGTTGCATTTTCATCTCTCTCTGACACATCTGTTTGAACTCTTTCATTACTTTATTATAAAAGAGCTGTATATATTCCCCTTTTGCTTCCACTGGGTAAAATCTACTCCTGGGTTTGAGGTCAGTGGCTATGGGGTCATCAATATTAAATGTTTGTTCAATTTGTCCCCCCTTAGTTTGCCTGTCCTTCCCATTCATTTCTTGGATCACGAAATATCTATTAAGTGTTAATTTACGTATAAAATTATTCAGATCCACAAATAAGTCAAAGAGGTTAGAATTAGTGGTGGGGCTAAAAGAGAGCCCTTTAGCTAAAATATCCACTTCTTTCCGTCTTAACATGTAACTCGATATATTAAATATACCCTGGCTCCTGGCGTCTTCAAAAGACACTATTTCTTCATTTGGGGGGTTCCTTTTGTTCTTATTCCTCCTTCTACCTCCCCTTTTCCCCCTCCTAGTCTTTCTTTTTCCGTCCTGTTTGTTGGTCTCATCGGTAGGTAAAACTGGTTTATTTTGGATTTTACTGTTGGGTTCACACTGGATCTCTGAATTGCTCCGTATCTGTGGGGAACCGTGTTGTTCTTTGATGTCATTTTTAGGGAATTTCTTACTGTCGTAGGGGGCATATGGTCTGTTGCTTTGTCTAAAAAAGCCCGGTACTCGTCCGTTGGTTTGGAGGTTTGTCCTCCTACGTTAGATCTCCTTCTATTCTCTGTATTAGAAATACAGAGATCCAATATGTCCGTTGGTGAATCTGCCATAGGCGATGTTAATAATGCATTTTCCACTTCTTGTGAAATTAATTCTGGTGTGAATGACATGAGTTCCTGAACACACTCAGTGGGTGGATTTTGGTTATTGTTCCTTCCCCCACTAGAGGTTCTGACCCGTTTAGGGGTGTGTTCCGTTGTACTACAAAATGTAGAATCCACAGTGATGAGAGCATGGGCATTCTCATCTAGATATTTCGCACCCCCTAAATTTGTGGGGGGGGGGGGGTTCTCCAGTTTTCCGTTTGTGGACCCCTTAGATGTCTGTATTTATTTATAGATCCACTGGTGTGTGTTAGTATTATATTATCAGGTTTATTTGTAATGTTTATTCTCCTCATCTGATGTGGTCTTTGTTCTTCCATTTCTCCCTGATGTTGCTCCTTTTGCCACGTTGTTCCGTTTCTGTCTCCACACCAGTTTCTTCCTCTTGATTTCTCTGCTCTTCTTTCTTGTCTTTGTCTAAAGTTATTCACATTCTGTTGTCGGGAGTCACTCTCATATCTGTTGTTTGTTTGTCTTTTGTCCCATTGTCTTGATTGTTTTCTATATGCATGATTAGTGTTTTGTCTATTTACCCACTGGCTAGTGTGTTTTTTTTTATTTTATCATTTTCACCTGTTATATGTATGATGTACTTATTCACTTTTTGTAAATGGCAGCACCCCGTTCCAAAATACACATATTCCCTTTCCTCCGGATTATTTTGCTCCACTTGGGCCATCTAGGTGTAATCAGAGCGTATTAACGCTCCAAATCTAATAGCCGCTTTAAAACAAACGGCCGGAGACATGCTCTCCGGTCGCCTAGGATACGCCTATATACAATAATACGGCCAGCGGCACGAGAGACACGCGGCATTTACACACTATTTCAACGTAGCTAACGCACATTACGCATACACCCTTAACAGGTTGATTGACACCTTCAGGGACCAATCAGCACGTGGATAGAACGCTCCGGACACATAGTTCTATCAGGTACACGTCATCTAACCCGGAAGTATCGTGCCGTTACTACTTCCTGACATGGCACCCCGCATCTGACAGACGCTGAGGACGCCGACACCTGGTACACGTGTAACAAATGGGACGCTGCCATCCAAAAGTGAGTTTACTATATATACAGTGCATATGTTAAGCTGTCATTATTGTGCTTGAGAAAGTCGTTGTGTAAGGACGACGAAACGCGTTGCACAGAGGATACTAAGAATAAAAGTTTGAAGCAAGTGGTGTCTGCAGCCCGTCCCTGGTTTTTGGGTCCAAAAAGAGCGCGGGCATTTCTTTTTTGTTATATACGAATACACTTCGAGTGGGTCCTGCCTGCCAGCAGGACACAGAAGCCCAGCAGCCAAACGGACACACCAGAGGATTTATAAGCCAACGAGGATGTGGAGGTGCTGGTGAGACCTCTTTCTAGGGGTGCTCGCCAGACACCGGGTGAGCTCTATTTTGATTTATTTCTCACGTATTCTAACTCATTTTCAGAGTTAGCATACAGACAGCTTAAAGCTCCAAGCCAGCACAGTTAGCGCCTCCCTGACGCAAATTTTCATGGAGTGGAGTGAGGAGGCTGGAAGGAAGGAGGAGCAGCCAGAGGATTCAGAGTTGCAGGCCCTAGGCTGGGAGTAGTGGACTGCGTAGAAGACTGGGTGGTCAATACATTGCTGGACGCGTTTTCTGCCATCCACGACAGGACCTGCTCGCACTGCTCTGTTTGTAATAAAAGGTCTACCATGCGGACCCGCAAATTGTGACATGAAGCTGGGGAGCCCAGAAACTTGCCTCTCTTCTAATCCCTCAGCAGCCATCTGTGATTCACCCTGCCCAGGAACTCGGCCTGTGTCCGCGTCCCTTACCCCTACTCCTCATCATGGCGGATTAAGACTAGAGCAGGGCCCAAATAAATTACCCCACTGGACATCACTGACAACTGTGGCTAATTCACCGTACACAGAGACTTGTAGATAGCGGAGGCTCTATGCTGTGACTTGAAAAAATTAACTCGTCTTGCGCTGATACCTAGGGGTCATTTACTGCTCACAGAGACTTGTAGATAAAAGAGGCTATATGGAGTGGGAGAAGACTCGAAAGCCAGTGGATAGTGCTGGTAACTGCGGTTATCTCAACCCCACCAAGGAAAGGGTATTGTGAGACGTTCTGCATAGCGACAGAGCTGAAATAGTTTGCAGTGGCCCAGGAAATTTTACAGTACTGTTTAGCGGTGAGACCTCTGTCTAAGGCACTGATGGGAAGGGGGGGGGGGGGGGGGCGCATACATTTTTCTGATTCTAAATTGAAAAACCCAGATTCTAGAAAATTGTACAATTCAAGGATTGAAAAACACATTTTATTAATAGGTATAACACTTTATAGTTCAACAGAGATGGAGTTTAAATTACAGAACCACTTCTCAGAATGCATACATATATAATATAGCGTTTATACTGGACATAGGTCCAGGGCCCAGAATACACCAATTGCCTTATTTAATAAGCCATTAACCTTAAAATGAAAATCTCCTTTTTATCATATTTTATGTTCAAAATGATCTGCCAATTGTTTGTTAAAAGGACACTCCAGTGATTTTTTTCTCATGCCTGCCTTTTCACTGGATTGTGTATTTCAGTCACTTTCATGAAATACAGTCCCCTGTCTGATGTTTATCAATCACCATCTTGAGATTTTTTTTTAACTTTGTTTCCCATTTGTCCGATATTGCATCAGGACAGCATTAGCTAAGGTTATACCATTTTGCCTGATTGGGGAGGGGGCAATTTAATTATCATTATCTTCTAAATAACCTAAATAAGATACAGACCATAAAACAAACAGTTGGGAGGATGAGCTGTGATATCCTCTATTATAGCTGTGTGACAGGAGCTGTGTGATAATCATCAGGAAATGTAACAGGATTGCCTGTATTCCTCTGTAGGTAGTTTCAGTGGTAGATCCATGTAACAGCATCACACAAACGGAGATTCTGACTAAAAAATGAATACATAACGCCAAGTACATCCGAGCTTGTCAGAAATGAGATCACATGACCATCTCAGGAGAAAGAGGCTGGAAGATTCAGACAGGAAGAGATAACTAAACAAGTTAACACTAGCTTACTTATATACAGTATACTGGGGGATAGCTATATAATTAATTTAAAAAAAACCCAAAAAAAAACACAAAGTGGCCCTTTAATCTAATCTATCTTTATAGCATTTAGAGCAGTTTTTTCCCCCAATATGCCGCATAAAAGAACCTCCATATTTTTTTTGTCAAAGAGCAGGATAGGTCCCGAGTCTACAAAAACATCCTTTAGGGTATGTTCACATGTAGGGGTAATGCTGTGGATTATCTGCAGCAGAAAATTCCACAACATAAATCGCATCAAAAACCTGTATCTGCAACTGATTTCAGCCTGTGCTATGCTGCTCCCAATAAAGCGCACTGTTGCACCCAGAGTGCAGCACACACCAGCAACTGGTACAGAGCACCGGCAGCCATGTGATGCCAGTTCTGCATCAGATGACCGGTGGCATTCAGTAGCAGTTGCATGCTGCGCTCTGGCTACAGCAGCACACAGTATTGGGAGGTGAGAGGAGCGCAGTGCAGGCTGATATGGGCTGTAGATCTGCAATGGATTTCAAGTCACAATTCACGCCAATGGTGGATTGACGGGGTTTTGGATGTGGAAATGTTACAGATTTTGCCACAGAATTTTAAGCTGTGGAGTATCCGCAGCATTTCCCTTACTGCTGCTGAATTATAGCACATTCAATATAGCAGGAGCAAGTCAGAGGCTTGGCTGTTGGAGATTGCTGTGAACCCTGGAAAGAAGATACAAGCAGTTTATAATTGCTTCTGCCTTTTTTGCAGGTTACATGGTGATCAATAGCTCTACAGTATGTAGTTAATAGCTGCAGCCCCTCAGGATAGTATAGCTGCTGAGGTCTTAGCAGACCCAGATCATCTCTGCCAGTAGCTAATATCACGGCAGGGTGGTCGTTACCCCTATCTAACTGAGGCTTCCATGGCTGCCCCAACAGCAGTGGAAGATGAAAAAAAATAACCCCCCCCCAAAAAAGTATGAACATCCCCCAGAGGTTATGACCTCATAGGGGGCATATTGTGTAACAAAAATGTACACAAACATAACTAAAAAGTTATAAAATACAAATGAAAACAGAAATCAAAACATCACCATAGCTGCTTCATTCTCCAAAGACTATACATATGTAACAAAACTATCAAAGAGACTCCTTTGATTGTCAATTAGCAAATTTAAAAGAACAAAATTATAAATAGCTAAATATTACATATATTTTGTACATTTTACAAAAAAATAAAAATAAAAAAATTTTGCCAGCCCAGCAAATCAAAAAGTTAGCACATTAAAACATCACAGGCTTAATGGCTAACAAAGTGCCAGATCTCTCTGGTCATTGAGGGGCTAAAAGATGACATGCTGGCCATCAGAATTCACTAGTAGATGGAGAATACTGCATTGCGTCTTCAGCTCAATTTATTATCAAGTAGTATGCAGGGATGTCTTTTTTTGGGTCTTGCATAATATGTTACTATGACCTATGTCCATCCAGATAAGCCTACTAACTCTCAATGTTGATCCAGAAGAAGGCAAGTAAACCCCAATGAGATAAAGCCAATTTTCCCCATTAAAAAAAAAAAAAAAAAAAAAAATGCTTGCCGGCTCTAATCTGGCAATCAGAATACTCTTCGGATCACCAACCCTTCTGAAGTTATTGAGAAACATCAGCAGCAATTAAACAGTACCCCATATTCTAAAAGCCTGTCCATGCAGGAGGTATGGAGAGTTGCATCAGAAGCTCGGAATGCTATAAAGATGGATTATGAAGTTAATCATTGTAGAAGTTTGAGACTTCTAGATTCACAAAGAATGGCATTCACTGGTGGATATTCACTTTAAGACCCACCAAATCAAAAATAACATGGGGGATAATTTAATCCTAAATTCCTTCAAATTAACATGAATCAGTAAATTGAATTATCAGATACAAAGAGTAAAAAATGCATTGAATGAGATTAGCGAATTTCTGGTACAGAACATCAGATTTGGGTTCTCCAAATATTGGGATGTTCTTGCCATTATGCCTTTCTTTCATATAGAACACTATAACGGACATTTGCCTTTAATAGGGAATTTTAAGGAGGTTTACATTATGTAATTCACATTTTCTTCAGCTGACTGAGCCATGCGAACAAGTCTACCACTTCAAAAACAAAAGAATTAAATGTGGTCTATTTTGGCCATGGTGGGAGCCCATGCGGCTAGTCCACCCAACCAATACAAACACCTGGAGTTACTGGATTGACATGTTGCAAATTGCAATTTTTAGCATTGTACCGCCGCTTATTGGAATTGCCACGTTGGGTGGGCTTCATGTAAATGAAGGCTTCACCTTCTGTTCTGGTACATCTTTATGCAGTCAGATATCTATAAGAAAAGTTTGGGTATCTGGAAGGGAGAACACAAAAGCAGGAACACACCACATCTTTCATAATGAAAAACAATAAGGTACATGGATATGTACATTGGCAACATATTTAAAAAAAAGTGTTATATTACTCTTTTCCATTATATATATTTACCCTGAGTGCATTGAGATTGACATAAAAAGTGTTGCACTTGGACAAAACTAGCAAACTTACAAAATATTTATCACCTAAAAAACAAATTAATCATTATTCACAAAGTCTAATTACAAGCTATGGACTTAATCAGAAGTACTATAACCTGGGAATGACATATATAATTATTTAGCACATCACGCAATGTTATGTGATCGCATCCTGTGATGCATGTAAGTAGCCATATGGCAGAAAGTGCTACGGGTGCATGGATGTCAAGATGGAAATCGGGCACAATTTAATCTGTGGAAAACCTCACTTCTAATAATACGGATGATTCTGTGCGCATATTCATGTAGCGATCACGTAATAAAACTTTTTGATTCGCAGCTATTTGCCCAACACCTATAGACTTCAATGCAGAAGGCAACGCACAAGCATGGCCACCTCTTTATGGCAGTCTACCGGGAGAGCTGCCAATGTAACTTTCAAATGGATATTGTGAGATCCCTGTTGTTCAGACTGGCGAGAATCCCAAAAGGTGGTTCCCACACCAATTAGCCATTTATGGCATTTTCTGTGAATGCACCATAAATATATGGTGAGAATACCCCTTTAAGTAGAAAAGGCTTTCCTTCTTCTTTGACCGGACTTGATCCAATCCAATTTGTACAAGATTAATTTGCTATGGGGATCAATCATGCAATGATGGAAAGAAATATGGAATAGTTTATGGTATTTGTGCAAAACTGCGGCCGCTGTTGTCTGCACTAGTACCCTCTTATTGCAAGGCTTCAGGTGCAGGAAAGGATCAGGATGCATATAGAAGTATACAACTGAACAATGGCGGAGCTAGAAGGAAAATAACAATGAATCTTGCCTAATCCATGATTGTCCTTTAAGCATTGCACAGTAGATATACCCCAGCTCTAGTGGAGAAGATGTAGGCAGATGTAATGTAGTAATATACACCCATAGCTTTTTATATAGAACAAAAGTGCTGTATTGCTAGTTTCATTGTGACCAGTTATGGAAAATGCCATCTTAAATGTGACAAAACAGTAAATTGGCATTAGACATGAAATAATATCCGCCTCCCCCCCCCCCCCCCATTAATTCTGAAGCATCTTCTTTTAATCTGTATTCCTGGTAATCCTCCAGGAATAGTATCAATAAGCTTCCAACAACCCCATGGCGCTTCTTTTGGCCGCTTTCACACACTAGTTGCGGATTTTTTTTGCACACAAACTATGTACAGTACAATGCTAGTCAACAAACCCCATTCACGAATAGGGGAAATTCCATTGAGAATTTGGGTTATATAGCAGATTTTCAGTTCTGCAGCATTACTTAAAGGGGATGGCCAAATATTTAAAGCACGAAAGCTATAGTCTGCTTCTTTTTCATCGCAACCCTACAATAATCCCATGTAATTTAGGGCATGCATTTCATATGGCGTTTCCATATTTTTGTCCAACCCGTTTCAGAAATGACACTGCAGATTTCAATGTAATGAGCGATTCTGTGGCCAAATCCAGACCAAAAATCACAGTGGATTTTGGTGTAAAAGGGTGTGGAAATGTTCCAGTGTGTGTGTGTGTAACAGTAGCCTTGGGGACGCTACACATTTGTATGCACTATTTTTGTGCGAGACTCCCAAAAATAAGACGAAACTTCTGCGAGAGAAAGACTGCCCTTGTAAACAATGAACTGTTGCTTATATTCGAGTATCATCATACAAGAGTTGTCCCTCGTAAACCCCCATTACACACACTGATATTGAGCAATCAGTGAAGACTGCATAGGAAGTCAATTTATTCATGAATACCGCCACTTATGTCGTACAGGGACACTCAGGACCCCCATGTTCCTGCTCAGTAAAGATCCCAGTGATCGGAACTTCATAGATCAGGCACCACCGATCTATGAATGGGTGACGAGTTGATTTAGTAGGACAACCCTTTAACTGCATTTAGTTGGCATTTAGTATTTATTGCAGATGTTAGGAATTTCACCAGAGTTGGTGGAGTGCACGTAGTAGCCAAAAAAACAAAAAAAGCATAACAGTCAACCAACTGTTATAGAAATGAAAGGTGCGAGGACTGACAAAATGATACAGACCTCAACAAAAGCAGATATAAATGCAAAGATGCTGATGAATACACTGAAATAAGACTTTTAATACAGAGATGAGCAAATGACTATTGACCTTAGAATCCAGCTAGAACACTCCAGATGCCAGTATGATTTTTCTTTTCTTTAGTGGGTGGGCAATGAAAAAAAATTTCATAGCTAAAAACACTCCAAAAACATTAAGCACCAGCAACAAATTTCAAGGTGCACTGGCTACTGGGACTGGTGTGAGGTGGGGAAGCAACCGTGAACCTGCTCCGACAATTCCTGCCTGCTGAAAGTTATTTGGACTGATGATGGCAAAGTAGGAAGTTTTGATTCGCGGGGTCATACGCACAGGAAGGAAGGAATGTAGCATGCCTACAGGAAAATATTAGCTTTTTAGAAAAGGCTAAAGCCGGAAAGCTGTGGCTGTTCATCTCTCATGTTCTGGCTTCATTGACTGCTGAAGTATATTGGGAGTTTATATATGCTTTCAAAAAAAAGTGCAATAAGTACAACTGAATATTTGGCAATGCGCGATTCTGACTCGGACAAATGTCAATGACTACATTGATAAATAAAAGGAAATTAAATTGTTCTTCTAGATCTTCGTATGAACCCTTCGGTGCCTAATAAGGTGAGAGCTTCGGAAAAAGCATTTTCCACATTCAATGCAAGAGTAGGGCCTCTCTCCAGTGTGGACTTTTTGGTGTCTGACGAGATCCGAGCTGTGCCGGAAACTCTTTCCACATTCATTACAGACATAGGGTCGTTCTCCGGTATGCACTCGCCTATGTATGATGAGATTGGAACTGTTTATAAAGCTTTTACCACACTCTTTGCACACGTACGGCCGTTCTCCTGTGTGGATTCTCTGGTGCATGACTAGGTATGCGCTACTGATAAAGCTCTTCCCGCATTCCTTACAGACGTGAGGTCTTTCCCCTGTGTGTGTTCTATGATGGATGATGAGACTGGCATTTTGGGTAAAACTCTTGCCACACACTGTGCATGTGTAGGACTTAGCTGGCTTCGTTTTAGCTGCTGGGAGTGTTTTCGGTTCTACAGAGTCATGAGCAGTCTTGGCATTCGTACCCCTACCACTCATGAAATGTTTCCTCCTTGTACGAGTTTTCGGTAAGTTCATGGCAGATTGTTTATGAAATGGCGCCTCCTTTTCGGTGCAATGTTCCCCTCTTACTTGATGATTCATGGAATTGGCACTAGCGTATTTTAGTGCAAGGGATGACATGTATGGTTTCTTCGAGATGGTTTTAGAATTGGATGGGCTTTCTACTTCACAAGCTGTAGTCTCTAGAGCTGTATTAATAAATGAGCCACTCTGTGTGCCTTTAATAGGATGCGCTTGTCTGTTTCTCTGGTTAGGATCCTGCCGCACGCTTCCATTATCTTCTGATGAAGTATCTGAAGAGTTTACAACAGTCCTACAATCTTCTTCAAATTTGTCACTTTTACACTTTCCTGTTTAAAAAAAACACAAAGGTAAGAGGATAAGTATCTACAAAGCTGTTCACCACCACAGTTTAAAAGTGTTCCACTGATTTCCAAAGGACTTTTGTCCTAAAATATTGTTTTAACCCCTTAAGGACCAGGCTGTTTTGCACTTTAAGGACCAGACACTTCTTAGAAATATTACCCATGTGGTGGTTTTACTGCCTTATTTGATTTCCTTCAGCTACCAAAATTTTGCTGCATTTTATTTCCGTGACATATAGGGCGATCTTTTTAATATGTTTTTTACTGACTTTTTTCCCCCCGCTTTTTTTAGTTTTATTGGGGGTAAAAAGCTAGAAAAAAAAAAATGATTTAAATATTTTTAGTTATTTTTTTAAATTAGTATATTTATGCTAAAATAAAGAATGGGAATGGGTTCATCTATTCGTTTCGGACGTTTTGATATATAATATGTATAGTTTTGGATTACAGGGCGCAAACAGCGACGGTTTTGGGTTATTTTCTTTCTTATGTATGTATTGTTGTTTTATTCTGTAATTTTGTTTTACTTATGTATGGAATTATGTTTTTTATTATCTATGTCCCCCATGACGTCCTATAATTTCTCTGGGGGACATTCACATAAATTTTTTTTCTTTATTTGACACTTTCCCACTGTAGCTGGGGCATCCATAGGAGCCTGAGTTACAGGGGAAAACATCCACTGTAGTGACATTAGTCACTGGCAGAGCTGGACAGGGTCTAGTATGACCCTGCAGCTCTGCTGTAGCAGGGAACCCAGGTGGTCACATGACCCCCCCCCCCCAGCTCCCACAGTGGAAGACATCCTTCCACTTTCCAGTACACAGTGCTCATTGAGCGCTATGTACTCGGCAAAGGAAAAGGCAGAAAGGGTTAAAGCCTCTTCCTGCCTTCTCCTCCGGATTATGAGCTGTCACTAACAACTGATTACCCGTCCTGCCTCTAATTGATTGCAGAGGGCAGGAGGCTTAAAGCGCTGTCGTAATTTTCCGCAGGGTTTTAAGCCCAGGACCAGGCCCCGTAAATTTACTGTGCCTGGTCCTTAATGGGTTAAAGATTTAGATATTGAAGTCATGTGTAATCAAAATCAAGCCAATAAACAAACAAAAAAAAAAAAACATGTAAAAGGAATAAAAGAAAACATTTCTTGAACACCCTAACTACTAGTACTGAATCACATTTGAATTATACTGCAATGTAAAACTGAAAAATTAATCCAGGGACTCCAAAAAAAAAAAATTAAAAAAATGTAATACATTTTTGTCAATTTGCAAAAATGATAGAACAAAATGAACACTACAAGGAGGTTGTATCAAACCTCTTGGAGAACTAGACACAGATCTTCTGTGGATGTTGGCTTGCTCAGATCCTTCTGTCTCTTCATGTAATCCCAGACAGACTCAATCAAGTTGAGATCAGGACTCTGTGGGCCCATTTCATCACTTCCAGGACTTTTTGTTCATCGTGCTGAAGACCGTTCTTAATGACATTGGCTGGATGTTTCAGGTAGTTGTTCTGCTACAGAACACATTTGGAATCAATCAAATTCCTCCCTGATGGTATTACATGATGGATAAGTATCTGCCTGTATTTCTCAGCATTGAGGACATCATTAATCCTGACCAAATTCCCAACTTCATTTGCTGAAATGCAGCCCCAAACTTGCAGGGAATCCCCACCATGCTTCACTGCTGCCTGCAGACACTCATTGTACAGCTTTCTAGTTGTTCGGTGACCAAACTGCCTTCTGTTTCAGCCAAATATTTCAAGTTTTGACTCATCCGTCCAGAATACCTGTTGCCATTTTTCTGCACCCCAGTTCCAATGTTTTCATGCATAATTGTGTCACTTGGCTTTGTTTCTACGTTAAAGGTATGGTTGTTTGGCCACAATTCTTCCATGAGGACCATTTCTGACCAGACTTTCTCCGAACAGTAGATGGGTTCACCTGGGTCTCTGCCAGCTGTGATCTGATGGCACTGCTGGACATCTGATTTAGAAGGGAAGTAATTATGGTGATGTGCCTCATCTACTGCATCTGCGTTTCTCAACCTTGCCCGTTTCTTTATCCTTCGTTAAGAGCTAAAACAACACATGTTGAAAACCCCAGTCTGCTTTGAAATTTCTGCCTGGGAGAGACCTTGTTGATACAGTCTTATATGGTCAGTCTTGCCATGGTGTATGACCTGTGCCATGAAACTGTCTTCCACAACCTCACTTTTATAGCACAGTTTGAGTGTTCCTCACCCAGTTTTAAGCCTCATACTTGGCTGTTTCTATTTCAGCTGTGTTTCCACCTTCATAATAAAATAATGATCATCACTTGTTTGGTATCATATGTTAAGCCTACACCTAATCTTACAAAATCCCCGACTTTGTGAAAGGTTACCTAGAAGAATTGATGCTGTTTTGATGGCAAAGTGCAGTCAAATCAAATATTGATTTGATTTAGATTGCTCTTTTGTTCATTCACTTTGCATTTTGTTAATTAATAAACTATTACAACTTCTATTTTTGAAAGCATTCTTATTTTGCATTTTTTCCCACACCTGCCTATAACTTTTGCACAGTACTGCGTATATTTTTAAAGGTCCGGCTCATGAATACTAGATGCAGAAAATATAGTAGGGCCAGATATGAAATTTGGAATTCGGTATAAAAAGACCTTTTAGGCTGGGTTCAAACAGGGCGTAATTGCCCCGGAATTTCCGTGCAGACTTTCTGCGCAGAAATTCCGCCCGCGGCTTTTTATCCCGGGATTAGCCAGGAAAGTGGACAAGATTTTCTAAAATCTCATCCACACGCTGCAGCCAAGTCGTGCTAAAATTGACATGCCAAGCGAAATTCAAAGACGTGGCATGTCAATCCTTTCCCAGTTTCCCTCTATGGGAAGAGATGGCCACAGCGGCATGCAGGTGACGAAGCCACTCCAAAATCCACGGCAAAAGGCAGCGGATTTTAAAACTGCATTTCTCCTGCGGAAGTCTTGCTGTATTTCCATGAGATTTCGGTCCTGTGTGACCCCAGCCTAATTGTAACTATATGCATGAATACACAAGAATACAATACTCACCTATGGAAGAACTGGTTTTGCAGTTCCATTTTCGGGAATACAAATTGCTCCTCACACACAGCTCCTCTCCTCTGTGAATACGTGATACTATGTCTGGTTTCACGTAAATATAACCTAATGGCAGAAATACAGTAAAAGATAGAAGTAATTAGTGACCACCTTTGTGCTTGCCATAGTCTAAAACTGACATACGGATTAGGTAAATGAACACCAGCCTCAAATTAAAATGGAGAAGCACAGTTTTTGCTTGTTTCTTTTCATATTTCTTGAGAGTTGATGTCATCAGTAGCGATAGTTAGCCATAAGATATGTCATCACCCCCATCAGTCCCGAGATTTCAGTTTCTCTTTACACATTAGCACCCCCAGCTATGTGCTGTACAGACAATGGCAGCACCACTCCATACAAAGTAAATTGAGCTATTCTGCAGTTGTCTGTACAGCCGGCAGCACCACTGTGCAGGACATAACTGTTACAGGGGTGGTCTGAGAAGATTTTCCTAAAAATGGGTCTCCCATAGAAAGAAATATCAAGCTCATACTCTCTTCTCCTGCCTGCCCGCACGTTCTGCGCCAACGGCTGAAGGTCTCTGTTGTGATATAGTGTTTATAGGCTGTTGCAACTAATGGCAGGGCTCAGCAAACGATCGCAGAGCTCGGTCATTGGCTGCCGCAGCTTGTGACGTTCCATACACAGGCTGCTGCAGCCTGTATGCAATGTGTCACAACGGTGACCTGGAGATGTCAGGGAGTAGATTTTATCTTGCACCGGACCTTTTAAAGAGACTTTTTTTGTACATGTGTGCATTTTGGATGCCTTTTTACCTGCACTATTCTAAATTGTGAAAGTGTTCATGAAGATGTTTGATCCACTCGCATTGATGGATCTGGTCTTCCCTAACTTGACCTGGGATATGATCTTTTTTCACTCTTAATACAATTATACCATTAAGACCCCTATATATTTTAGACTTTCATAATTTGAACCCACCGATAGGTCGGAAGACTTTCTGATGTTCATGAGGACAGCTCAACTTTAACCCAATAAATGACATTGGGGGAAAGAAGGATCAGTTACTCTAAATTTCAATGCCCGATTCTTTTGTTTCCTGGTGGACAAGCCGCTGCCAGAGCTATCTGGCAGCAGCTACCTCCGTAAATGGATAAGGTGAAACAGCTGCCAGATGGTCAAGTTTGTCTAACAACTGTAGACGGTGTATGGCCTTTAGACTACATAATAAATATTTCAATTTGAGTGTTTTATTTACTCTGCTGCTAACTCGCCTTTGTTCTCGCTAACAGTTTGTGATCTACTTGGAATAGATTACTTTATATGGCATTGGAAGAGAGAGAATCTGATCGTTCATGTTTCTAAATGTCACACGGTTTGAGTAATGTACTTATGCTAAGTGGTGTACCTTGTTGGGAATGTTCGGGGTGTGGGTGCATGGGATCGGCCGAGTATGTACTTGTTTTAGATCAGTCATTTTCTAGAAGTTAAAGGGCCACTCTGGTGACATTTATTTTAGTTATGATGTAGCTAGCTCTGCCCCAGTTTATACAAGGGAGCTAGTGTTACCTTGTTTAGTTATTCCTTTCTATATGAAACTTTCTCCACAGATGGTTATATGATATCAGCTCAGATCTACTTGGGGTTGTGTATATAGTTACTAGTCAATTTCTCAGTTTGTGTGATGCTGTTGAATGAATCCTACCACAAACTGTCTATGGGGGAACACAGACACTCCTATCAGTTACTGATGACTAGGCAGAACAAACAAAAACAACCCCTCCCCCCCCCCCCCCCCCCCCAAAAAAAAACACGATTTTTGTGTCTAAGAAAAGTCTATTTGTTCCTGTTACCTTACTGTAAAAGATAATGGAGTATAAAACTTAATTAGAATTAAGTTTGCTTTTGTGGTCAGGACATCGATAATTAGAAATATATGATTTTGAATTTCGAATGTTTCAAGGACATACACAGTGAGAAAAGAAATTGCTTACAATCATGAGCCAAAGTCATTACACAATGCAGAGTATGTCCATACAGTTAAAAAATTAATACAAATGTCTGGTTGTTTTCTTTAATCCCTTTCAGTGGCTCACTCTGCATATCTCAAGGAGGAGTACAGTAATGTCAAATTCCTGTTGCAAGTTCGGAAGCACAATCAGTATGGTTGGGAGGTAATTGGAGACTTTAAGATGGTTGCTTTCCTAATGGGTCTTCAAGGTGGTTTCAAAAAGATTCCTTGCCATCTTTGTCTTTGGGATAGCAGAACAAAACTGAACACTGCCATCTACGAGACTGACCTGAACGTATTGACTTCACTGTCGGCCGAAGCAACGTCAAGTGGAAACCCTAGTAGGGTATTATTGTATCTTGCCGCCACTGGAAGTTAGGGGTTTGACAGGGCTTGAATGCAGGAATGCCCCCGTCACACCCCTAGCTCCCCATTGAGTCAATGCTGGAAGGTCCTGCAACGTGTGGATTTATTTTTGCCTGCCCTGCAGGCTTAAGGTGAGGGATAGTTTTCTTCGTAGGCTTACATGAGTAGCTGTAAATGCTGCCATGTTAAAGCTAATAATGTAAGCCTATAAAGAAAACTATCCCTCACCCTAAGCCTGCAGGGCAGGCAAAAATCAATCCACATGCTGCAGCCATCAGTCTCACTGGAGAAGCCGATCCCCGTTCCATGTGCAGGGTAACACAGCTGCCGCCTGTCAGCTCAGTCCCGCACGGCGTGTCTGTGCTGGGTCCGTTACCGATGAGGTGTCGCCGGTCCCGGCCGGCATTTCAGCCATGTGTCCCATGTGGGGTCCGGCTCACACCTCCGCCCCGCCTGCAGCTTCTGTGCTTGGTCCTGGCAGCCGTCTGTCAGCTCCGTGTCTGTCGCTCTCCTGCTCACAGCACCTAATGCTGCCGTGCATTAAGGCTGGGGCGGGGGGTGCGGAGGGCAGCGTTTGCGGGCTGTCGCCGCTAAAACCGCTTGACGGCACTTTGCCCTCCCTGCTGCCGACCCCGCGCTGTGCTTCCACAATGAGAGGGGTTCCTCCTTTTGGGGCGCCGCCGGGGAAGCCCCTTCCAGCTGGGGCTGCGCGGCTGCAGCGGGGACCAGTGTATAGATTTTCACTCAATCCTCAGTGGCCTTCCAGGACCTGCAGCCGAACTACCTCTGCAGCCAATCATGTACAGGGGGTATCAATCCCCCTGTCAATCTTGCCTCTACCAGGATTTCCTGGTGGCGTCAAGATGCAATAATAACCCCAAGTAGATCCTAAGGGGATTCTGATTCCACCTCTTCACATAAAACTCGGGCTTATGAAACAGTTTGTCACTACTCTAGATAAAGAATCTACAGTGATAAAACATCTACTAAACTTCTTCCTGAAGCTGACTGAGGCAAAGGTAAAAACCTGGTATCTTTGTGGGACCACAAACCAAGAGGATCATAGAATGTCCAAAATTTCCAGACATGCTCACAGAAGTACAAAAAGCAGCTTGGAACAGTTTTGTTGCCGCGGTTCAGGGGTTCTTGGGAAATCAACAAGTAGACAAGAATGTGGATTTAGAGGAAAAGATAGTGAAGAAATACCACGCTATGGGCTCAGGGTGTCGCTCAAGGTTCATATCCTGGATTCTCCTCTACATCAAGCAGAACATGGGAGCATACTCCGAGGAACAAGGAGAAAGGTTCCACCAAGATATGCAGCAGTTTGAGCGTCGCTGTCAAGGACAATACAACAAGAATATGATGGGCAACTACATCTGGGGGCTGCTATGTGAAAGTGACCAAGTACACAATCGCCAATCAAAAAAAACCAGACATTTTCATTAATTTTGAACTGTATGAACATACTCTGCATTGTATGATGACTTTGGCTCATGACTGTACGTAACTTCTTTTCTCACTGTGTATGTCCTTGAAATATTCCAAATTTAAAATCATATATTTTTAAATTATCGATGACCTGGCATAAAAGCAAACTATTTTCGAAATGAACAATATTTTCCATTAGATTTAACAATACGCTAACAGGAACAAATAAACTTTTCTTAGACACAAAAATCACGTTGCCCAATCACACAGCTCCTGCCACACAGTTGGAATAAAGGAGATCATAACTCAATCTCCTGACTGTTTACCTTTTAGATTCACCTAAATAAGCTACAGACTGTAAGAAGTGATAATTAAACTGTCCCTCCCCAGCGGGCAGAAATGGTAGAGCCCAAGCTAATACTATGCTGATGCATCATGGAATTGATTGTAAGTGAAAGCTAAATTTTCACCTTCAAGATGGTGCCTGCTAAGCAACAGAGAGAGGATGCAAGGCATGGAAGTGGCTGCAATACACAGAGGAGGCCTATAGAGAGTGACAGGCAATTAAATAAGAGGGCAGGGCTTGAAAATGTGTCAGCACTGGAGTAGTCCTTTAAAGGACAAGTTTTTTTTAAGCAGTCCATAACTCAGAATAATCATATTATAGTATAGCAACTGCTATAGAGAAATGCGGCTTGTCCTACCCACTAAGGTTGGGCTCTGGTGGATCTTTGTTATGTCACCCTTGCAAGATTCCTTCTGTCTCTCTTCGTGTGACTCCAGCTCCTCTACTGAGAACCGCACTGTGAGATTATCGGATTTCATTGATTCCTGCAACATTTGGATAAATTATATTAGTAGAAGTGTAAAACCTGAACAGTCTAACTTCTGATAACAATAACACCCACAAGCAGTATGATCTGTCTCTGAACAGCCAGTGATTTAAGGCCGCCTGCACACAGGCGGAAATCCCGCGGCGGGATTTTCCGCTACTGAAAGCCTGCATAGGAGTGCATTACAATACGCACTCCTATGCAGACGGCCGCGGTTTGGCCGCACGAAATGTCGCGCGGCAAACAAACCGCGGCATGTCCTATTTCTGTGCGGGGCTCGCACATGAAAGAGCCGGGGCCGCCAAGTGCGGGTGAGTACGCGCTCGTCCCTGCAGGCGCTGGGGTCGGGTCCCGCGGCGAGAATTCTCGCCGCCGGATCAGACCCGCCCGTCTGCAGGCGGCCTAAGACAGCAATCTGAATAAAAGGGGCTTCCACCCTATGCCTGTCCCAAGAAAGACAGCATTCTGTACTTTTAGAATTTTTTTTTATTAGATTTGATTTTTTTATTATTACACTTCCACTTCCACCCCCCCCCCCCATATTTTTCCAAAATATTCCCCTGAACTTGGGACAATAGATTGGAGTTTTGCACCGCCATTCGCTTCCTGGCTTAATGCAATCTACGTGTTAAAGCCATTGTACATACTCATTCCAGGCACATCTTTAGCAAAACCTAGAAAACAGACCAAGAGGGTCAAGGGTAAAGGCGCTTTTACAGGGAACGATCATCGTTAGGGTTCCTGCGATCCAGCAAGAATCTGAACGGTTATCCTTCAGTGTAAATGCATGCAGCGACTGAATGACGAACAAGAATTCGTTCACAGCTAGTTTAGTTTTCGCATGTGAAAATTTGAAGAACGGATCGTTGCGTGTAAACAGGCAGTTGGTCACTTATAAACCACTGCCTGCTTACTGTGAATGGAGGCGGGTGAGCCGGGATGATCCCTGGCCGTTCCTCCTACATTCAGTCAGTGATGCTGGGACGACCCGTCGGGATCTGTTGCTTGACAGATCATCCCGTGTAAAAGCATCCTGAGCAAATTCGGAACACTGTTTACTTGTCAGAGAGCAAGGCATTAGGAAAGGCCCCAGAAAGGTACAATTGCAGAACGTGTGAAGGTCAGCGGGGGCTAAACCGAAAATCCAAGTACAGCCTTCAGAAGCGTCACACTATATGTCAATGTATCACATAATATGTCATTTACCTGGGTTATCAAGGTATAAAAATAGCCTAAAATTACCTGTAAGGATGTGTTGCTTATCTCCTCCTCTAGAGGCGGGCGGCTCTCACTGTCTGTTTCACACTCAGCCATTTGGAGGGACAGCTTGAAGGAAACAGAGGATTTGGGAGAATGAATAAAACAGTCATCAGCTGTACAACTACAAGCTACAACACTCAGGAACACAACACCTAGAATCAAGTTTATGCAACCGCAATAACTACAAGAATTACCAAAACACCTTTAGAAGCATACGTAACAAAATGAAAAAAGACAAACAAGAGATTATTGGTAAAAGAAGACCAGAGCAACATCTTCTAGATTAGTGGTTCTCAAAGTGGGCGGGGGTGGAGGGGCGTTTTTTACTTTTCAAAGGGGCGATGGAACTTAAAGGGGCGGTAGGGGGCGTTCTGTGTTTGTTTTTTATTTTCATCTGCTAACTAGATTTTTCTAAAAAGGAGTACGTTAACCATCACAAAATGCTCCAATTTCAGCAGGTCTTCCCTCTCGGAGTCAGTAAAAGCGCTCAGACAGGCCTGTCAACTATTCATAAATACAACATTAATTAAAACTATCATCGACTCTTTCGGCCATTCTCGCACTACAAAGCCCCTAAAATGGAACTCCCCGACCTAACACGGCAGAGACTACTGCTTTTTGCGCACCAGTGAATCGTTAGAACTGTTAAGACTGCTAGAGTGTGCGTTGTATCTTGTACCATTGTGCGTATAAATTCTAAGTGGAGTCAAATGAAAAAAAATAAAAAATTTAAAAAATGAAATTCCGCCATCTTTGGGTGCGTCTTGTTTCTACGGCACACAAACTGCAACAAAAATGATATAACTTTATTCTATGGGTCAGTACGATTACTAGGATATCAAACTTGTATAGGTTTTTTTTGCTGCACTACTTGTATTTTTTTTTTTAAAAAGATATTTACATTTTTTAAAATTATCTTTTGACCACAATAACTTTTTTTTATTTTCCGCCAACAGAGTTGTGGGAAGGCTCATTTTTTGCAGGCCGTCCTGTCGTTTGATACCATTTTTGAATAGATATGACTTTTTGATTGCTTTTTATTGCATTTTTGCTTGGAGACAGGATGACCCCCAAATAGCGCATTTCTGGCGTTCTTAATTTTTTTCTGACAACGTTCATCATGCGGGTTAAATAATGCGTTACTTTGATCGGATTTATACAGTTGTAGCTATACCAAATATGTATTTTTACTTGGTCACTGTTTGGCTTTAAAACATAAGTTTTAATAGAGTAGTTAAAATTAAAACAAAAGTTTACAAACACCACATAGCAAATAAAATAAAGTATGAGATGTATACGATATAGGATGCTTCTCACGTTACTTCGTTAGCTGTTTTAGTAAGTAATTTGCAGTCACTTTAATTGTGGACTGCTATTCAATGTCTCGGATTTTTCTACTTATATTCAGATGCCACTGTCTGTTACCCCAAGTATCAATTGATTATGATAACTCCCAGAGGCGTAAGGGAGTTTATATAACAGTCTCTTCGACAGAAGTGTTAGTCACGTCAAGGTCTTGATGGTCACAGAGGCAGAAAAGAACTCTGCCCCAATATTAGATAAGTCAATTCTAATCAATTAATTAAGTCTAGTCTGGGCCGATACATTTCGGTCCACATTGGAGCTCCTCAGGGACCTAAATATGCATCTTAGATATGCCACACTGCGATCAGGCAGGCATTCTATCAAGCCACACCAAAGGCATGACTTGATAGGCATTCTGCCATGACAACCCTGGGGCCTTTCCGAAGGCCTCTGGCTGCCATTACACCCACACGGATCTCATTGCGGGGGAAGGGGGCTGTACGGGACCCTGGAACATCGGCCGAGGGATTTAAATGCTGCTATCAGAATTGACAGCAGCATTTAAAGGGTTAACAGCTCCAATGAGCTGTGCGGCTTACCGGAGCTGTTGCCGCCAGGTGTCGGCTGTAAGAAACAGCTGGCACCCGCTTTGTATAGAGGGAGATTGCTGCGTGTTCTCCCTTCATAGATACCTCGGCGCTACAGGACATAACTATACTTACTATAGCGTTAAGGGGTTAAAAGTGCAATGTGGCAAATCACATATTATTGGGGAAACACTTGTGTTACCCGCAGTTAACGAGACTGTCAGTACTATGCTGGGGCCTGACACGTGCCATGGTGAAATCGATTCCTTTGAGTAATAACACCTTTTCAAGAAGAATTGACGAGATGGCTGCTGATGTGGAAGAAACGCTTTTGCGTTAAGGAACACAGAATTTGTAATGCAAATTGATGAGTCAACGGTTAGAGACAATGATTGCTGCTAGCTTACATTTCATTAATCGGAATGAAGAGGTAGTGGAGGAACTGTTGTTTATCAGAAATTTATCCACCGACATGAAAGGCTCCTCTATATACAAAAGAGTGGAAGAATTTTTCCAAGAAAAACATCCCTTTACCAAATATAGTTGCTTGTGCAACCGACGGAGCTGCATTGGTCAATATCGTGGATTTATAGCCCATTTAAAATCCGCTATACCGGGCGTAACGCAAGACCACTGTGTGAGCCATCAGCTGCACCTTGTTGCTAAACATTTATGTGAGAGATTGCATGATTCTGTGCTATGTAATTAATGCTGTAAACAAGATAAAAGCACACTCTTTTGACAAGCTTTGTCAAGACCATGACGAAGAATTCGATCGTCTACTCCTACACACTAAAGTAAGGTGGCTGTCAATAGGAACGTGCTTACGACACTTCTATGAACCTTTTGGCACGGTAGTCACATTTCTTCGGCCAACTGACCCAAGCCTTTGTAATGCAATCGAACTACAATGTCTTGACGTTGTCCATCTCACAGACATATTTGACAAACTCAACGAGGTCAACACAAAGTTACAAGGAGACAAAATGAATTTCACTAAGGCTAAAGGTATAATCTGTTCCTTCATTGCCAAACTAGACCTTCATACTCAACCTGAGTCAACGCGAGTTCTGGCAGTTTCCGAGTCCTCAAGATATTGTATGCGAAGACAGAGACAAACTTCAAGATGCAGATTTAGACGGTTTTGCTCACACGCCAAACAAGCCAGACTAGGTTTCATGATCTATGTGCCCTTGAAATACCAACATGGGTACTCAGTGCATTTTCAGCAGATGTAGGAGAATTTCACCCCAGATTACAAGAGCAGTTGATCAACTTGAAACACAATAGCGAAGCCTAAACACTTTTCTAACAATGTGGTTATCAATGTTTTTGGGTGAAACAGAAGAACTCCTATCCTATCCTGTGGCAGGAAATTAAGTTGCTCCTGTTAGCTTTTCCATCTACGTACTTAGTGGAGAGGGGCTTCAGTGCCGTTCAGCAGCTCCTGACAAAAGCGAGAAACAAACTTCAGATATGTGTAGGGAGCGACTTGAGACTGCGGTTGACGAAGATAAAACTATCGCGAAATTGGCGTCCACTCATCACGCCCAAGGTAGCCATTAATGCCACAGATTGACTGTGGCAAACATTTAACAATTAACCTGTTTTTAAATATTTAGCACCTACATTTTAACAACTAAAATTTGTTTTCATAACTATCGGCTCAGGCAATTCATAAATCCCGCCTCCACAACGCACTATCTGTGATTGGTTCTTCAAGCTCTACCCAGCCAATCAATGCAGCACTCGGTGTACCAATCACATTGGTTCTTCGAGTGCTGCCAATCACAGCCATTGCTTTGTGGAGGCGGGATTTATGAATCCTGTAACCAGGAAGTGATCCTGTGTGGGCAACCGAGGGCTGCAGAAAGCACGCCGGAGCTCTGGAAAGCAGCGGGAGGGACCTGACCGAGCCTGCTAGGTAAATATAATAAGACATCCCCCAAAATAAGACCTAGTGCCTCTTTTGGGGCAAAAATTAATATTAGGTAGGTTAAATCCCCTGGTGCAAGCACCGAGCCATGACTGACTCCTAGGGTGACGACACATCGTGATGTTTTCTTGGCAGGCTGTTTCTGCGGGGTGGTTTGTCATTGTCCTCTTCAGTCATCTTTTTACCCTCCACCACGATGGATTTGCAATGGGGTATTTAGACGTGTATTTTACATGCATGAAGAAATAAAACAAACTCCTCACAGAATATCCTCTTTTTGTCCACATTATGGACCAAAATTGCCCATTAAGTCATTGGGATCACATAACTATACAAGGAATTTGCCTGATATGTGCAGATTTACGCATGAAGGCAGGAGAAATCTACAGGCCCTTTTTGTGGTTTCTTTTTCTTTCTCACATGAAAAACGCAGTGAGTATGCATGCAAAGCAAACAGTCCAAATACGCAGTCAATATATACAGTTTCTGCCTGTGAAAACGCAGTGTATTTTGTCACAGATGGGAGTGGGGAGACCCGACAGATCCCGCCTCTATTACCGATTTGTCACAGATCGGCTGTTCTGAGTGCCTCGCCCCCGCTGCTATCACCGCTTGTCATGGCAGAGCCTCGATCGATCACTCCAGTGTTTCCCATTGTTTTCAATAGGAAAGCCTCCCACCGCTGGTACCTCGCTTGCTGTGCGATGCATTATCTTGTCCCATGGAAAACAATGGGCGATGTTTTCTGAGGAAGGCAAAAAGATAAGACGCGCCGCGATTTTTTTTTTCCCACACCGCATTACTCATGTATACAACTGCATTCAGAAAAAATAGGGGTCATATACATGCTTCTCGCAACGTAAACGTACGAATATTGTGCGCTGTCCCCATAGAAGTCAATGGAAGATGCGCAAAAGTGCAAGGAGAGACACTGCGGAATTCTGCTGGGAAAAGAACACAGGACATTGCTTAAGTCATCACTGTCACAGTATCGTCCCGGTGGTGGCGGCGCGCACTACTCGATCCCGGTCGTGGTGGCATGCCACCCAATACAAGATCTTGGTGATGGCGGCACGCCACGCATTACAGGATGCCGGTGATGGCGGCGCACCGCCCAGTACATGATCCCGGTCCTGGCGGCGCGCTGCGCACTACACAATCCCGGTGATAGCGGCGCACTAGATAACCATGGTGATGCCAGCGCGCCGCACACTACATAATCCCGGTGATGGCGACGCACCACCCAGTACATAATCCCCGTGATGGCGGTGGCTTACGCACTACATATTGCCATGATGGCGACGCACCGCCAAGTACATAATCCCGGTGATGGCGGTGGCTTGCGTATTACATATTGCCGGTGATCGCAGCGCGCCGCACACTACATGATCCCAGTGATGGCAGCGAGCTGCAGAACTGGCAGGCGAATGTAACTGTACATAGCAGAGCATTTTGAAGTCCTTATCCTGAGACAAACCCCCTTTGACAGCTGATGTGTGCAGCCGGGATCGGAGCACTGCAGCCTCCTGGGCCTATCTCATCATCCAACACCTCCAGCTCCATGTAAACACACAGGAGCAGCGGCAGGACAGCCACCTCGCCCCCACGTGATGGAAGAGTCCAGTCCCCACAGCGAGGGCTCATCCGGCCCCACGACCACCCGGCACCCTCCTACCTGACAGCCCTGGATGACTGACACTGAACAGCAGGATGATAGCTCCGCTAATGCTACTGGGCTGAAGGACCTTCCGTGATGTCATGACCACGTGATCAGTCACGTGTGGGGGAGGAGATTCAGCAGCTTTTAGGAGGGTCGGAAAGCGGCTAGAGTGGAGTTGCTGTAAGGAGGTCTGACGTCACGTAGTATTCTGAAGTCACATGACTGTAGCAGAGACGGCTGCAGCCTGTAGAGAGGCTGCTGCAGTTATCAGGTGGAAAGCTGAGGGGAGCACAGGAAGCACGTGTGGAGATGGTGGGAGTTACAAGGAAATCCTCACCAATTATAAGTACTGTAAGCCAAGTAATGGTGCTCTATAATTTAGGTGAAGTGGAGCCTCTATTAATACTTACCTGCTCTGCGGTGATTACGGTGACCCCTTCAGGGCAGCGCATGCCAGCCACAAGGCTCTATGTGCACTCCTATTCATCTCCATGGACTTCTAAAGAATCCAGCTTGCTCAATGTCTAGTGCTTCAAGTTGATGACTGCTTCCCTTTAAATAGATATGGGGGGTGTGGGGGCCGCAGGAGGCGCCAGTAAGTGTGTGTGTGTGTGTGTGATTTGAGAAGAACACGGCTGACGTACTTGGCATGCGCTAGTTTGGACAAGCGTTCTTTACAGTCACCAAGAGGGACGAGGTGGTACGGGCTTAGAAGGGAGCACTTGTTGGAATTGGGACGGTTGCTGGATAATTTGCATATGGAATTACACTTCATTTTCTCTAGTTAGGACAGAATGAAGGGCAACAAAGTATGTCAACATGTGCCCTGGCAAACACTGGCCCTCATTGAGGCATAATTTTGCTGACCGGCTCTTTTAACCCCTTAGTGACATGGCCTATTTTGGGCTGAAGGTCCAAGCGATATTTGGTGGACTCATCTCCATTTTAAAAAGCCATAACTTTTTCGACACGGCTGTATAAGGGCTTCTTTTTTGTGTTTGGCGAACTGCAGTTTTTCAGTGCCATTTTTGGGTGCATAGACTATATTGTAAAAGTTTTATTAATTTTTTTTAATGATAGCAGGGAGAGAAAACGCATCAATTTTGCAATAGGTTGTTTTTTTTTTTACAGCGTTAATCATGCAACATAAATGACACAATTACAATTACGAGACAAAAATTCTTTTTTTTTAAAGGTTTTTCCACTTTTCCGCAATGAAAACCCCCTTTGGTATTTTTTTTATACACCGCTGCATTCAAAGTCCTATAACTTTTTTATTTTTCCATGGACGGAGCTCTGTGAGGGCTTATTTTTTGCGAGACGAGCTGTAGTTTTTATTGGTACCATTTTTAGGTCCATACGGCATTTTTGATCACTTTTATTCCATTTTGTAAGGCAAAATGAAAAACGTAAGCATTTTGCCTCAGATCTTTAGGTCTCATGTCCACGGGGAAAATCAGGCCCGCTACGGATTCTCCATGGAGAATCTGCAGTGGGTCCCTCCTGCCCCGCGGACATGAGGCATAAAAATAAGAATTAACTCACCTCTCGCCCGCTCCGGATCTTCCGTTTGCCGCGGCTTCATCTTCTCTGCGTTGCGTCCGGATCTTCTTTCTTCGGCCCGGCGGATGCGCAGGGCACGTCGGTTGCGTGCCCCGCACATGCATCGGCCCGAAGAAAAAAGATCCAGCCGCGACGGAGTGAAGATGAAGCCGCGACGAAGGGAAGATCCGGAGCAGGTGAGTAAATTCCGATTTTGGTCTCCCGCGGATCCGAACGGCTGCCATAGGCTTCAATAGAAGCCTGCCGGAGCCGTCCCCGCGGGAGACCCGCACGAAAATGGAGCATGGTCCAGATTTTTTCATGCTCCATTTTTAAAAAAATCACTTTTATTGACCATCCGCGGGTATTTATCTACCCGCGGTTGGTCAATGCATCCCTATGGAGTGCGGATCCGCGGGCAGGAGAAGAGTTAAAATCTGCTGCGGATTTTAATTCTTCTTTTGCCCGTGGACATGAGGCCTTAGGGGTTTTTTTTTTTACCCTTTTTCTGTGAAGAATAAAAAGCATGTTCAATTTATTGTACACATCGGTACGGCAGTACCAAATGTATGGGATTTTATTAGAGATGAGCGAACCTACTCGTTTTGAGTAATTACTCGATCGAGCACCGCAATTTTCGAGTACTTCAATACTCGGGTGAAAAGATTCGGGGGGCGGGGGGAGGCGTGGCGGCGCGGGGGGTTGCACTCCCCGCTGCAACCCCCCACTCACCCACGACGCCCCCCGAATCTTTTCGCCCGAGTACGGAAGTACTCGAAAATCGCGGTACTCGGGTGAAAAAGGGGCGTGGCCGAGTAGGCTCGCTCATCTCTAGATTTTATTTTTTTAAAAAAATGCTAATATGGAAAAAGGGACAGCAAAGGGTTTTTTTTCTCCTTTTTTTATATTATTTTTATCTTTTTTACACTATTGGTGTCCCTGTGGGGGACTTGCACCATAGCACCTATGATAAGGCAATGCCTTATCGCTAGTAATAGCAATCATAGGCATTGACAATACAGGATGCCTGTAGGTGGCTTCCTGTTTTCATGGTAACCTTCAGGGCGAGAGCCCGATGATATCACAGAGGGACTGCACTCCCTCTGTGAAGCCTTTACATGCCGAGACCTTCACACGACAAAAAATCTTTATTAACAATTTTTTTTTTATTTGACTGTGTCTAAACGTCTGAGAGAACTTAGCTCCTAAGTGACTGAGCTTCCTGAGACTTAATTAACAGGTAAGCGATCAAACAATGCAGTGTCCTCATACTAATTCTAACTAAGCAGGCATATGGAGCCAGGAGACTTAAGGCCCTTTTACACGCAACAATTGCTCAAAATTCATTCAAATGGCTGAAAATGACCGGTAATCGTTACATGTAAACGTGGGAATTGTACTCTTTTCATTTGAACAATGATTTTAAGGTTTTTAAGGGTAGCTTAAAACCCAACGTTCAGCCAGGACTCTTTAGCCTTCAACCACTCCGGTTTATTTTGTAAATTTGGAGTAGATGGAAATGTTGGTCTACTTTGTTCTTGATTTTCCTCTTTATTGAAATTATATATGAAATCAATCTGCCTCTAATAACTACTTTAGCTGTATCCCACAGTAACTGGGGGTTATCAGCGTGTACCTCATTATCCGACTTAAACTTTAACCACCATCCCAGTATCAGCGACCTAAATACCTTGTCTTCAGCTAGATACGTGGGGAATCTCCACAAGAAGTCAGTGCCTTTACGGATTTTGTCTTGTATTGTCACCGTCATCGGGCGTGATCTGAAATCATTAGTTCTTCGATAGCGATATTAGTAACTCTAGAAAATAGGGTAGGAGATAAGAGTATGTAATCTATCCTGGACCAGGAGTCGTGTACATGAGAGTAGTGTGTGAATTCATGACCTTCTGGGTTATGTTCTCGCCATTTATCTCTAAATTGTGTATTAAAAAATGTGTGAAAGGCAGTGTCCTGGTATCTAGAGGGATTCCCACTAGCTGCCTGACAACGGCGATCCTCCATTGCATTAAGTACTGAATTAAAGTTGCCACCTAATCAGTTTTAAGTCCAATATGTTGGTGAGAAGCCGATCTGATAGCTCTGTAAGGAGATGTTTATTGTTACCATTTGGGCCATATACGTTGTAGACACTAAATTCTTTCAAATTATTCTTAATACGGACGTGTAAAATCCTGCCATTAGAATCATGCCATTGATCTAGTACTGTCAATCCTGATCTTTTTTTATGAGCAGCATAAGTCCCGCCTTTCATTGGACTGCAGGCAAACCATCTCTCCCACCAATAGCTTTCGCATGTGAAAATAATCAGTCTCGATCAAATGCATCTCTTGGAAGAGGGCAATATCCGCTTTTAACCGTTTTGTGAACGTTTTTGTGGGGACCCTGCGTCCCTCCACATTCCAGGAGATAATTTGCATTATAAAATTAGATTATATATGGAGAGTGTAAATGTATATTCTATGGTCCAACTATAGATCCACCAATTTAGAACCTAAAACAAACCATAACAAAACCAAAGTAAGAACAAGAATCAGAGTTCTCACGCCTCGCGTCTAACACTAATGCGGAGATTCAAAAAGAAAAAAATAAGATGTGGTCTCCTCTAGGAATGAACACCTTACATAAACCCTAGAAGAGAATGCACAAATGGACTTTCCCTAATTCCACTTCGTGAGTATCAACTGTAGCAAATAAATCGAATGCCACTGTGTTATATGTGATTGTTCCCTGCAAGAGAAACCACGTAATCTTATACATATGATACCTTTTACTGAAAGAGTTCTTTCATGATAAAGAGGACACAGGACTTTCAAGCACACAAACACAGGAGAAACTTGGGGCCAAAAAGAAGTCTGATTGGACGCCCCCTCCTGGCCGGAATCCCACTTTGGACAAACACATAGACTCCTTTAGGCATGCGGTGCAATCCACTATACTGGACAAGCATGGAAGTGAAACATTTAATATCAATATGCAGGAAAGAAGGGCCATCCATGCACTTAAGAGCAACAAGGAAATCACCATTAAGCCTGCAGATAAGGGTGGTGCTATAGTCCTCATGAATACATTGGACTACAAGAAAGAAGCAGACAGACAGCTGTCAGACACCAGATACTACACCAAACTGAATCAAGACCCGACTCGGAAATATGTGAGGGAGTTGAGAAGGGTCATCAGAAGCCTGTCTGTGGGCTCCACTAAACTTTTGGACGTGATACCAGAGAACCCCAAGGTTGGAACATTCTACATGCTTCCAAAACTACACAAAGCTGGCAACCCAGGAAGGCCAATTATCTCAGGTGTGGGAACCCTCACTGAAGGAATCTCAGGATGGGTGGAAGGCATTCTCAAACCACTGGTCAGAAACACAACCAGCTACCTGCAAGACACCACGGACCTACTGAACAAACTGTCAACCGTAGGTCCCCTCCCCAATGGCGCCATCCTGGCCACTATGGATGTGGAATCCTTGTATTCCAACATTCCACACAATGATGGACTGACTGCCTGCCAGGCGCACCTTGAGGCCAATGGGGTCGCCTCTGATGCAGTGCTACAAATCACAAGATTCATTCTCACACACAATTATTTCTCCTTTGGCAAAGAGATTTTCCTGCAACTCACGGGAACTGCCATGGGCAGTAAAATGGCACCGCAATATGCCAACCTTTTTATGGCAAAACTGGAGAGTGACTTTCTGGCCTCCTGCCCCAGCAAACCATTGGCCTACTTCTGCTACATTGATGACATCATGATCATCTGGATCCACACCAAACAAGAATTAATAAAATTCCATGAAAGATTCAATGCATTCCACCCCACCATAAACCTGACATTAAGTTACTCGCATGCAGAAATCAACTTTTTGGACACCACCATAAAGATTTTAAACAATTCAATACAGACATCCCTGTACCGAAAACCGATTGATCGGCCTACATACCTCAGATGGGACAGTTTCCATCCTAAACACATCAAAAAGTCCATTGTCTACAGCCAGGCCATCAGGTATAACCGGATCTGCTCCAACCCAACAGACAAAGAGGAACATTTGTACCATCTTAAAAGGACATTTATAAATCAGGGCTACCATCCCACCTCAATTGATGACCAAATCACCAGAGCCACCAGGATTCCCAGGAATCAACTACTCCTATACAAGGAGAAGGAAAGAAACAATCGTGTGCCTCTAGTAGGGACCTACAATCCTCAACTAGAGGTACTAAGGAAAACTGCAAAGAAACTCCACCATACCCTGCACAAGGATGACTATCTGAAAACCATATTCCCGGACCCTCCGCTTCTGTGTTACAGGCAACCTCCTAACTTGAGGAAGTTTATAATCAGGGGTGCATTGCCCTCTGGCACACAAAAAGGAACTTATCCCTGTAATGTAAGGAGCTGTAAGACCTGCTCACATATACTGACTGCGGACAGGATACGGATCCCCAACACACAGCAGGACTATAAGATCCCAGGGACATTCACATGTTCCACGTCCAATGTTGTGTACCTGATCTTGTGCAGTAAATGTCCTGTTGGGGGTCTTTATGATGGAGAAACAGGACAGAAACTGAAAGCAAGGATGAGATCTCATCGCCACACGATTAAACACAGAAAAAAAGAATTGCCTGTGGCCGAGCACTTTTCTAACCATGGACATGACATAGGGGATATGAGAGTTTTGATATTGAAGGGTGGTTTCAAGTCACAAAACCACAGAAGAATTTGGGAATATAAATTGATAACGACCTTTGCCACGCTGAATACTGGGTTAAATTATTCCCCAGGATTTATGCATGAATGGGAGGTGTGAGACATTTATTGCACAGATAAGACCCCCATCAACAGTAATTCAGGGACCATAAACTTTCACTCCCTTATCAGTGTTTAGCTAAAAATTTGTAGCTCTCGTAGCAATTCTATTCTACCCCCCCCCCCAACAGTAATTTAGGACCATAAAACTTTCACTCCGTTATCAGTGCCTAGACAAAAAAAGTTTGTTTGCTGTCGCAGAATTTCTTTTAAGTGCGAACCAATCACATCCATGTCTGTGCCTTGTCATAAGTATGTATGCTATAAGTGTATATAAATATCCATGCCTCTTCAGATCCAATCCATTTAGCCTGAAGAAGAACCCTGCGTTGGTTTACAAGCTCGCTATTACATCATGTATTTTTGTTAGCCATTAAAAGGTATCATATGTACAAGATTATGCGGTGTCTCTTGCTGGGAACAATCACATTTTGCTCTACTGGCTAGCACAGTACCATAACTTTGTTATAGTAACAGAAAAATGTTCCCTTTAATATGATAGTATTAATGCTTCACCTAGTGTCCTGCATTTATCCCTATTAGGGATGTCATGTCCCTCATTTCCACATACTCGTAACATGCCTAGCAGTTTTCAAGCTTTTGCAGTCGATGTTGCCCCATTTCTCTGGCATGGCTCCTTTGGTGTCATTGAAGGTCCCGGGGCTTCCCTTCTGCCAAGTCCCGTCCTCTGTAGTAATATGGGAAGGGTCCCCTCACGTCACATCGGCAAGGTCTTGGGTGATGTCCCATCGAAGTTCTCTCTCCGCTTTCTCTGGATCATAGAAGGTGAAGCTTGTTCCGTCACTATCTAGTGTTACTATGATATTTTGGAGCGATGTGAGCGGAGCTGGTATCTCACTCCATGGCGCCGGAACTGGAAGTCCCCTTTAATATTGTTTTTTTAAACTCGTTTTATTGAACAGTATGCGTTACATAAAATAAATGTTAACATAACTTTGCATGCATCAGGAAATTCTTTAGTACAATTGTTCAGTACCCAAATACGCTACATTGTTCTCTGTGTTTACTCAGCATATGTTACAAAATACATTCATAACATTGGTGTCATCATTATTTGTTTTTACCTGTCAAGCCTGGATGTGGTGCTTCTTAATAAATTTTGGAACAATTCTTGTGTGAGGTTTGTGTTTGTTGACCTGCACCAGATCTCCCAGACCTTATCAAACTTCTCCAGGTATTTTCTATTTTTATAAACTATTTTTTCGTATGGTAGGATGGTATTGATGATACTCTTGCCATTTTGTAATTGTCGGAGGGCGTCTATCCATCCATCGCAGGGCTATAACTTTGCGGGCATAGAATAATAGCTTAGTAAGAAATATTCTATCATGGTATTGCCATTGTTCCTCATCTATGATGCCTAACAGACACATCGCTGGGTCTGGTGGTATTGGTATTCCCATTAGTTGGGTTAGGAATTCTGTGATCTCCTCCCAATACGTGTGTACCATCGGGCAGTTCCACATTAGATGGTTAAAATTTGCGTTTGGCGCGCGGCAGCGGTGACATTGACTAGTAGCTGATCTATTCATTTTGTGAAGCCTAGACGGTGTCAAATAGCACTGGTGCAGAATGTATAATTGGGTTAGCTTGTTGTTTGCGGCTGGTGAGACCTCGGTGTACGTTGCCATTGCGGTCTCCCAGTCCTCGTTAGTCAATGATGGGATAAGTTCTCTCCATCTCTCCAACACTGGCATTTGTGTATCGGGAATCTTAGAGTGTAGTAGGTGAGTGTATAGCGTCGAGATTAGGCCCTTAGGTCCTTGGGTACGCAGTATACCTATTAATGGGTATGTGGAGAAGGGTCGTCTGGGTTCTGGGAATTGTGCTGTCAGGGCGTGTCTAAGTTGTAGGTATCTAAAGAAACCCGTTCTAGGTACCTGATATAATTGTTGCAGTTGTTCAAAGGAGGCTAATATTCCATCAATGTATAGGTGTTCTAGCGTGGTGATTCCTATATTTACCCAGTACTGTCTGTCTGGAAGGTTCAATAGGTGTGTTAGTGCTCTGTTGTTCCATAAGGGGGTTTCCAGGGGGGTATCCTCTTGTTTGGTCAGTTGTTTGCATGCCATCCAGACACTTGTCGCCAGTCTATGAAGGGGCAGCATTTGTCTGGTCAGTAGTCCTGGTTTTTCCAGGAGAATCCATAGCGAGGCCTCTGAAAGGAAGAACATCAGGTGGCGCTCGGAGTTCGGAAGAGGAGAGCCCGACAGCCAGTGACGTATGTATCTGACCTGCCCTGCCAGGTAATATATTTTAAAGTCTGGTAGTGCCATGCCCGCTAGTTCTTTGGGCCTTTGTAGTGTCTCCATGCGAAGTTTGGCTCTGGCTTTCCCCCAAATAAATGATGTTATTAGTGAGTTAGCTTTCTTGAAGAATTTCTGTGGTACCGTTGTTTCTGCGTGTTCTAAACGGTATAAATATTTGGGGAGTATTATCATTTTGATTAGGTTCACTCTGCCCGCTACAGACAGTGGTAGGGGGCTCCAGGCTTTTAGTTTTGATTGTAGAGTTGTTATTAGGGGTGCGATGTTTAAGTCAAAGCTTTGAGTGTGGTCTCTTGTGATATAGATCCCTAAGTATTTGAATTGGGAGACAATTTGTAGATTGTGGAATACTTCCCCCATTTGCCATTCCTCTGTTCTTAGCGGCATAAAGGTGGACTTCTGCCAGTTTATACGTAGGTCTAAAAAATTTCCAAATTCATCAATTTGAGAGATGGCCAGCTGTAGAGTGTTTTTGGGTTCTGACATGTAAAGTATTATGTCATCTGCATATAGCCCTATCTTGTCCTCCCTGGGACCTATCTGAATCCCCTTGTATCGTGCGTGTTGTCAGATCTTTAAGGCCAGGGGCTCTATGGCGATTGCGAATAAGAGGGGGGAGAGCGGGCATCCCTGTCGGGTCCCTCTATAAAGTGGGAAGGACGTGGAGGTCAGGCCGTTCGCCACTATTCTGGCCGTTGGGGCACTATACAGGATAGAGACCCACTTGATAAATGATTCTCCGAATCCGAATTTACATAGAACTTCTGTCATATATGGCCATTCTACTGAGTCCAATGCCTTAGCTGCATCCAACGAAGCCAAGGCCCAGTTCGACCTCCACCTCCACCCCACCTGCGTAACTGCCTGTGTCCTTCTAATGTTGTCTGAGGTAGACATGACGAGGAACCTTCCTTTGCGGAACCACGCCTTACTCAATTTGGAATGTTTACAGCCCTCCATATTAATTCTGAATTGATAATGCGCATAAGAAGTTCCCACACTGACACGATGTTCAGCATAGCTTCCTCAATTCTACTTTAATGATCGGCGTGTAGCCTATTTTAAGAGTTTAACAAATCCGCCCATCTGGGCAGGTCAAAAATTACATGCATACAACGTATTGTTTAATTATTGGATAAGCATCTTGCAATTCTTCCATCCTCCGGTCATCTGTGATTGGCCATCAGGTGGTGGATGAAATGAGTGGGTTGTCTTGGAGCCACGTGGGGTTCCTTCGATATGATTGGATGTTACATCATGAACTATAAATTGCACAAACCTCCCATGTTATTTGCATACGTTTCCAGTAAAGTCGCTGGGGAAATTTCTGCGGTTGTCCATGTCTGATTCCTAGTTCCGTATTAGTGCATGCAGCTGGACAGTCACATATATTTATACATGTTGGTTACGGGCTAAATTGCTAAATTCAATCTTTGTCAGCAGAGTTTTATAAAACAGATATTTCATATAAGCGGAAGTACCTATTGCATAACTTGTAGCAAGACATTATATTTGTATCAAGACAGAAATATGTATACAGAATGTTCAATTGACAACTGTCTACTGCCAAAGCCCACCGATCCATAATATAGGAATACTGGACTTCCACCACAGACCCCCCTTGAAACTATCTGTTTCACTAAACTCGCCCTGCTCCGTCCCACCCCAATCCCCCACCGCTGACCCTAGACTCGCATTGCGTTGTAGACGACTGGGCCTACTACTGCCATGGGGGTATAGGATGGTTCGACATCATCACATTCTGGATCCATGATGACGACGGTTGCGCTGACAGTGGGCTTTTTGTTGGACGTCGTAGTGGGACAGGTGGACCAGGCAGTCATCAGGGTCGGAATACACTGTATGCAACGACAAACAGAAATTAGAATGACTATAAAGGTGACAAATATAATCAGGTTAGGAGAGGTGCGACTTTCACTATTTCAGGTAAACTCTGCATAACTTGTATAGAACCCCGCCTTCTTGACGTTACCTCGATTCATCAACAAGAGTGCAAAGTCAGGACTATCTAATGACTGATCAATATGACTGAACCCCTGTCTCATTAGTAAGTGCATTATCATATATATTAGTCTCGAAGGAAAGAGCTACAAGCTGATTATTCCCACTTCCCTTTTCCAGAGGCGGCAAGGTAACAGGACCAGGGGCGTTGTAACACCGGCATGTTGCGTGCACATAAGCAGAGTGCACTGCAGATAAAATAAAGCAAAATCTTAGCAAAAACCCTATCACAGTGTTCTAAATACACAATGTTCCAAAACTTATTTTTCTATATTTTTTCCTTCTCCTGTTAGGTACCTAACTGAGGAAAACAGACTAAGGTTAGCTCTTTTTAGTTAGTGCGGTCAGTTTCTTAATGGCAACTGCGTTTTTACCTGCGGGTCACGTTTTGTCTGGAATGTAGGTACATGTCTCCCCTATCATCTTACAGACACTCCCTTTTTTGGCTAAAATCGTACCTAGTGCCATTCTATTTTGAAAAGTCGTAGTCGAGGTAGGTTCTATTGGTCGACTAGTCCCTATAAGGCGTCTCCAGTATAATTTATAAACCGCTGTTAATTATAATAAACATAATTAATCCAGTCAACATTTATTTACCCTAATGATCGGGAAAATGGACTCGAATCTAGTTTTAACTTGGTCTCTAATTTTTAAAACTTGTCAGGTACCCCCCTTGGCTATCCTATGATGTCAATGTATACGTGTAGATCAAAACTATCACCAGGAGCCTCTCTTCTCACTCTAATGTGCTGTACTAGAAGTACATACTAGTAGTGCGCACAGGTACGCACGGCGTGGGACTCCCTAATCTTCACCCACACCATTGTCCCTCCTGGAGATAGTCCTCATGGTGAACACGTCCAGGTCGCCTAACCCTTGCGTCAGGGTTTTCCCACTGCCCGTAAGTCCCTACTCCTAAAAGGGGAGGGATCCCTACCTCACCTCAGAAGGAGGCCATGGATTCCCTGGGCTTATTTCCGGGCATCCATACCCTCTATCTGTACGAGTTAACACCCCACAGGGTGTGCCCTCGCCGGAACCTAAGGTCTTCTGCACTTTCCCTAGGCAAATGGGAAGTCCACTGACAGTCCATCTTATGAGACTGAGGCAGGCGCAGTACTGGTACATTTCTCCATTCTTCTGGTAACGTACCTGGTTGGCATTATCGGAACTGGCTCTTCATCTTTTTCAAACAAGGGAAACATTGGTCACATTAAAGGGAGAATACACGTACAGGAAATTACATACCCCACCTCTTTCTGCGAAAATCATATCCACGGCCACTCTATTTTGGAACGCCATGAATGCAGTGGGCCCTAACTGGTTAGCTAACCCTTGCAAAGCATCTCTGGTGTAGTTTACAAACCTCTGCTCATTGTAAGAGATATAATTCATCCAATCTACATTATTATTAACAGTGACAAAAGCAAATAAGGAATCAAAACCTGCTTTAACCTGATCTCTAGAATTAAATTAATCTCGCTCCCCCCTTGGCACTCCTATTACATCTATGTGTACATGTGGATCAAAGTTACCACCTGGAGCGTCAACGTCTCTCTTAGCACGATGCAGTGTTAGATTCTCACCCTCAGTGTACCACATTATAGCATGTAAAGGATATGCAGGATCATTAGTTTTTTCAACGCCAACATGTGGGTCCAAGTGGGCTTTCCTTTGAGCTTGACTGCAGTTGGGGTGGTGAGCAACATCTGGTAGGGACATTCAAACAGGGTTTCTCTCTTAAACTTTTCCACATAGACCCTGTCACCTGGTTTTAGATTGTGACACTCATCTGTAGGACCTGGGGAAAAGCAGAGACTGCAGAATGCATTACTAACAATTCCTTGGAGAGGCCTATGACAAAATTAACAAGAAAATCATTCCCCAAATTCAGCTACTGTGGCATGTATCCTCCTAAGAAAAAGGAAAACTAATGAAAGACACTCAATTCAAAATTTACCCATTTTCTCTATTGCCTTTCGTATCTACTTTCCCCCTACTCCGTGGATGGTAGGGTGTGTGAAAAGCCTGAAATATACCCAAAACAGACATGATGTGTTGCATTATTTCACCTGTAAAGTGTGTACCTTTGTTCGACTCAATTACTTCTGGTACCCCATATCTGCGGATTACCTCATTCATGAATTTCTGTGTGGTTATCTGCTCATTTACCTTAGTATCCGGGTGGGCCTCCAACCTGAAAAAGACTCGAGCAACAACAAGCACATATTCATACTCCCCAACAGGCGTGAGCTGAATGTGGTCAAATTGGCAATCTCTGAAATGGGTAGAGTGGTCAAGGCAAGTGTTATATGGCCACCTTACTTCTGTCCGGACTCGCATATGGCAAAGATCATGCTAACTTGGACAAATGATGCAGCAACTACAGAGAACCCAGGTGTCACCCATTCTTGTTCAGTGTCGCCGTCATCGCTGCTTTCGATTCTGTATACCAGCTGGGCCATCATGGGGAACAGGGACCTCTGTAGGCAAGTTCTGTTGATTGTTCGCCATACGCCGTCCTGTGCTGTCGCTCCCGTATTTTAGCCCATCTGCTTTCTTTCCTCGTTGACTTGTAACTGTAAAGTCCTTGACATATCAAAGTCCAAAGTCTTATCAAAGTCCAAAGGTTTTATCAAAGTCCAAAGGTTTTATCAAAGTCCAAAGTCTTATCACTGACTCATGCTGTCAGTATCTATTCTTCTTTCTTCCACGGCTTGAGGGCCGCTGCCTTTGCTGTGTTGTCGGCGAGGGAGTCATCTCTCGCTTCTCCGTTCTAGAAATCGGTGTGAATTCTCCATTGCCAGGTAGTAGTAGTAGGGTTTCAATGAGACTCTGCACCGCTGCACCATTCTTAATTGGCTGTCCTACTGAGATAACAAGCTGTCTGGCCTTCCATATTGGGCCATAATCATGAGCTATGCCAAATGCATTCCAGGAGTCAGTGTAAAAAGTTGCCGACTTACCTTCTACCACTCCACACGCCTCAGTGAGGGCCTCCGGTTCCGCTTCTTGCCCTGAGACATGCGGAGGCAGAGCTTCTGCGTTTAGGACATCTTGTTGTGTGACCTCTGCATATCTGGTTCGGAATCATCAATCCTCACCCTGATACCATCTACAAAAGAAAACTCAAAATATGCATCATTAACAGTGTGTACATCACTACAATAATGCTATTTTAAAAAATAGCTGATCCGCCATACTCAAATCACCTATGCCTCCCCTTCCCCCAGGAATACCTGATTAAAAGAAGAGTGGCCGGATTCAAGGTATTACAACATTGGGAAGCTCAGAGCAATATTGGGGGAGGCATGGAAAGAGCACATTGTAGTCGGATCTAATAGGCCAGAGATAAGTGCTTGGGTTGCACTTGCATGAGCATGTTCTGGGTGTCATTTGGGGTGTGGACCACTAGGGGGTAGTCCAATACCAACTTAGAAGATTTGTCAACCATTGCCTGTACTGCTGCCACCGCAAAAGCAGATGAGGGAGCTCCTCAAGTCACTGGATCCACCCTCATGGCTGTGGTTGTCCTCCGTGCTTTTGTGTCAATACTGTCGTATAGGTGGCAGTATGAAACAAGGTCCAGAAAGGTGCGGAATTTGGCAACGGGTGTAAGTACAGGTATGGCCTGCAGAACTTGGTAGTCTTTGGAGGCCTCCAGGCCTTACAGCCTTCTGCAAGAGAAATTAACAGTGAAATTGTGGCCGGTTGGCAGTTTTTTCCAAAGCATCAGCACACAGCACCTAACATGTGTGGCTGACCCTTCACCCTTTTTTTTTTTTTTTTTTTTTTATCTAGGGGGATACTGCTTGACCCAGGGGTGTGTATCTGGGTTTCGTATATATTATCATGGTCGATACATTCAATTTCCCTATGCCTGTCTTGTAGGTGTCCCATAATTTGTCAGGATCCGTGGAACGCTGAGTTTGGGACAGGAGAAAAAACAAAACTTTTTCTTCTGGCTATCTATGATTCTTACCCCCTCCTTGGATAAGAGACGTGTTCTTGCATCATCAAGCTCCACCCCTCCGAGTGTGGCTAATCCCTTACTTCCTTATTCCCTCATTCAATGTTTGGCAGTCCTTGGGTACACATCACAACTCAATAAAGATAAAGTCTTATGCATCACACAATTTACATTTTACAAATTACGGGTCAATCTGCCCCGTTCCTCCTGTGGATACCTGGCCTTATCGTTACCTGCTTGTTTCCTATTCCTTGGCTTCCCTACCGTCTCTCTTTCTCCCTGTAGTTTATTTATTTTATATTGTCTGTGAATATACGTTACTTGTGCTGGGACTACCGGGCAAGTAACTTCCTCTTTTTAGGTCTCTTACTCATGTGACAGCCCAGCGACAGGATTATGAGGGAGATAACGGGAGTACGTGGCTAATTTTTATCTTTTACACCAGTAGACAGTTGTTGTCCCAGACTTCCGGCGACCGGGCAGATTGCAGTATTAGATGCCGGGCATCTCCATCTGATTGGTAATGTACTGCAATTCTCTCTATTCACTAAGCTCGTGTCTTTGTATATTAATACAGACGCCATTGCAGCCCACCTTCACTTCCTCTTTTCTGACACTTAGAGAAATTCTAACGTCTAATGCATAAATCACATATATTATGTTGTAACTTCTGTCACAGCGGTGGTTACAATTGAATTGGGGACTAAACACCTATTGGGGACTTGGCAAACATAGACGTATTTTCTTGTGGGCACGGTGTATTGGGATTTGGTGGGCTACGCAGTCTGTATTCTTAAAAGCCCCCTCAGGATGTGCGTGGCATACAACTTTTTACATTTGTATGACGGATGTATTTGTCTGAAGGATTAGGTTACATAACAAGCCATCCGCAGTAGTTTTAACATCCAACAGTAGTTATTTATTACAGCACAGGAATTGCTCCGCTTCTATTGAGAGTTCCACTTCCTCTTTTTAAATGTAGTTAGCAGCTCTTTTTTTTCCTTTTTCCAAACACACTTACGGGCACAAGCCTATGCTTCTATGCTATTATTAACGTTTAACAATTCGGAAGCAATATAGTTTAGTAGTCTGTCTTTTACTAGAAGGGATCCAATAATGCAACCTAACCTATAAAGTCCAAACCCACAGCGCGCCGCTGTGTACGGTGCATTATCTTGGCTATAACCAATTGCTACAGTTACTGATACTAATTCTGTATGACAGACAAACCAACAGACTATTTCTATACAACAACTCAGCAGGATTAGCTCTACACAACAAACAAGCACACTAACTTTATACACAAAGACAGATAGGACACACAGAAAGATTGCTTGATTAATCAATGATAACTTGACTCTCCACCCTTTTCACACTTTCCTGGAGGGTGTAAGAATTAACCTTGGTACATTGTTTGCTGCCTTTCAATTTCAATCATGGCTGCCAGATTTATGATTACAGAAGTCTCCTCAGACGCCGGACACAGTATGCCCCGCCCTAGAGTCTCTAGCATTTCTGTCGCTACACAGTTTATCAATCTACCCTCAGACGGAGGGATCTACTCGTGGACATTTAAACAATAAACAAATATTTGTGGACACACACAAATAGACAGACAATTAGACGGAGCACCAGTACGGCTGGCTTAGTCTAAACTGCCCCTCGGGATACTGTCTGGTAGCCCCCCTGTCCTAGATCTTTTACCAGACTTTACCGGAGCAGAGGTGCCTGTCCAGACGTTTGACCGTTTCCTGACTCTAAGGTTTTAGACACCAAACCTGAACCGAGCAAGACCTCCTAGTCAAACTACCCTGTCAGGTCCCCCTGACTCTAAGGTTTTAGACACCAAACCTGAACCGAGCAAGGGGCCCCTGCGGGGACTTCCTCTCCCTTAAAGCAATTCACTGACCTTGCCAACCGACCAGTACTCTCAAAACGACAGGCATGTAAACATTCCTTTATATCTTATGACAGGTTCTTATCGAGTGATCGAGACTTAAAGAAGTACCTGTCGTCGTGCGGATCCAAATAATTCGGCCTGGCACGGCACATAGGCGAGCCTGAACTTAGCCACACAGGTATAGATAATTAATTTATCTCACCGTGTTCTGATGATATTTTGGGCCCACCAAGTCCAAGGTCGCATATGTCCGTGTCTTCTGTCCGAATTCTATGGAACCTATCGATCACTCCCCGTACGGGCCACCAATTGACGAGGAACCTTCCTTTGCGGAACCACGCCTTACTCAATTTGGAATGTTTACAGCCCTCCATATTAATTCTGAATTGATAATGCGCATAAGAAGTTCCCACACTGACACGATGTTCAGCATAGCTTCCTCAATTCTACTTTAATGATCGGCGTGTAGCCTATTTTAAGAGTTTAACAAATCCGCCCATCTGGGCAGGTCAAAAATTACATGCATACAACGTATTGTTTAATTATTGGATAAGCATCTTGCAATTCTTCCATCCTCCGGTCATCTGTGATTGGCCATCAGGTGGTGGATGAAATGAGTGGGTTGTCTTGGAGCCACGTGGGGTTCCTTCGATATGATTGGATGTTACATCATGAACTATAAATTGCACAAACCTCCCATGTTATTTGCATACGTTTCCAGTAAAGTCGCTGGGGAAATTTCTGCGGTTGTCCATGTCTGATTCCTAGTTCCGTATTAGTGCATGCAGCTGGACAGTCACATATATTTATACATGTTGGTTACGGGCTAAATTGCTAAATTCAATCTTTGTCAGCAGAGTTTTATAAAACAGATATTTCATATAAGCGGAAGTACCTATTGCATAACTTGTAGCAAGACATTATATTTGTATCAAGACAGAAATATGTATACAGAATGTTCAATTGACAACTGTCTACTGCCAAAGCCCACCGATCCATAATATAGGAATACTGGACTTCCACCACAGACATTCCTGGGATAAAGCCAGATTGGTCAGGGTGTATGATGTCTTTAATTGCTTGATTCAACCTGGAAGCTAGTATTTTAGTAAGGATTTTATAATCTGTGTTTAGGAGGGAGATAGGTCTATATGACCCGCACTCTTCTGGGTTTTTATCTGGTTTTAAAATGAGGCCTATATTGGCCTCTAGCATTGATTCTGGAAGGCGTTCTTTTTCGAATATCTGTTCATATAACGAAATAAGTGTGGTGTGATTTCTTCCCTATAGTGTAGGTATACCTCTATCGGTAGGCCATCTGTGCCCGGAGTTTTATTTTTTGCCATGTCCTTCATTGTCTCCTCTATCTCTTCTGTTGTAATAGGGCAGTCTAGTAGAGATCTGTGTGTTTCTTGCAGTGTTGGGAATGTTATATTAGTCAAATAGGCCTCCAGCTCTGCGGGGGAATAGTTGGTTTGGGATTGATATAGGTCTTGGTAGAATTGTTGGAATCTACTTAGTATGCCTTTGGGGTCCGTAATTATTGTATCTTCCGCTGATTTGATCCTAAGTATAGCCGGAGAAGTAGTCTCTTGTCGGGCCATAAAGGCTAGTAGTTTACTGGACTGGTTGCCCAGTTCGAAGAAGGACTGGCGTGTGAAAAACAGTTTTCTCTGCGCCTTCTCTTTTAAGTGCAGTAGGTATTCTCTGCCTGCTTGCAACCATTTGTCTCTTCGGGAGTCTGAGGGGTCTGAAATAAACTCTTTTTCCAGGCGCTGACATTGTTCCGCTAGTTGTTCTCCTTCTTTTGCTGTGTTTTTTTTAATAAAGGAGATTGAGGATTTGAAGCAGCCTCTAAGATACAGCTTAAAGGGGTTGTCCCGCGCCGAAACGGGTTTTTTTTTTTTTCAACCCCCCCCCCCCCCCCCGTTCGGCGCGAGACAACCCCGATGCAGGGAAGTAAAGAAAGTTTACCGGAGCGCTTACCTTAATCCCCGCGCTCCGGTGACTTCAATACTTACCGCTGAAGATGGCTGCCGGGATCCTCTGTCTTCGTGGACCGCAGCTCTTCTGTGCGGTCCACTGCCGATTCCAGCCTCCTGATTGGCTGGAATCGGCACGTGACGGGGCGGAGCTACACGGAGCCGCTCTCTGGCACGAGCGGCTCCATAGAAGACTGCTGAAGACCCGGACTGCGCAAGCGCGGCTAATTTGGCCATCGGAGGCCAAAAATTAGTCGGCACCATGGAGACGAGGACGCTAGCAACGGAGCAGGTAAGTAAAAAACTTTTTATAACTTCTGTATGGCTCATAATTAATGCACAATGTATATTACAAAGTGCATTATTATGGCCATACAGAAGTGTATAGACCCACTTGCTGCCTCGGGACAACCCCTTTAAAGGCTTCCCATACTAGCATCATATGGAGGTGTGCTTCGTGTTCTTCATAGTATGTTTGGATTTGGTCTGTTATACGGTCATTTGGGCCAAGTAATGAAAGCCAGAATGGCTGTATTTGCTGTCTCTTAGTGGCAGAAAGTCCTGGGTTTTTAAGGGTCATGCGGATTGATGAGTGGTCTGATACTCCTCTTGGGAGGTGTTCTATTGATTCAACTCTTGGGAATATCGAGGGGGATCCGAATATATAATCTATTTGGCTCAGCGCGTGGTTATGGGCTGCGTGGCAGGAGAACTCTTGCTGGTGAGGGTGAAATACTCGCCACAGATCTAGCCACCCCGTTACTGAAATCATAGAGGCTAGGCGGGTCAGGCTCGCGTCCCCTGTCCCCCGAGCACCACCTCCAAACCTATCCATGAGCGGGTTCATGACCATATTCATGTCCCCCATACAGATAGTTGTTGTATCTGGTGAAAATGAGGCGAATTGTATACCCTCTGCCAGGAGGGCTGTTGATGTTGATGGTGGGTTATAGTAGCATAGAAGAACGTATGGGTCGTTATTTATTTTGGATCTTACAAAAATGTATCTGCCCTCTGAGTCTTTTTTCAGTTGTTCCACTTCCCACCTGAGTGATCTTTCTGTCAGCAGGGATACCCCCCTAGAATATGACGTGTGGTATGTGTGTGCTGACCACTGAATCCATGGCTTTGACAATATTTTAGAGGTTTCAGACGTGAGGTGGGTCTCCTGCAGGCACAATACATGGGGTCTCCAGGAGCGTATTAAGGAATTTATTATGGTTCGCTTTCTGGGAGATCCCATGCCTCTGACATTCCAGGACACGAAGGTTATCTCAGCCATTGGCGGAGGTGGTTTAAATGAGTCCGGATAGAATTTCCTATAATATTCTGACTGCTGAGGATCCCCCCCACCACGCCTTGCTGCATTTTTATCACATGGTATGTAATCGTATCTTAGCACTTTTACCAAAAAAACATTAAACATCCGATGCATACATTTTGGAAACATTGCGGCAGTGTACTACCAACGTATAACTTTAACAACTTGTATTCTAACAGTCTTAGATTTCTTTCTTGCTGTGTTAATATTCGTGGCAATTTCTTACTCGGGGAAACCTGCATAGCATAGTTTTACTTTCACTATACTCGAGGCTTTGTTGGGTTATTGAGATCACAGTATGGACCGGCCGTGTCCTATTGTATGTTGGCTAGGTGGACTCCCATTTTTTTTTTTTGGGGGGGGGGGGGAGGATGGGGGGGAGGAGGAGGAAAAAGGGGGGGGGGGAGCCGGAGTTTTATCGGAGGCGCTACATCCTTGGCACAGTAGTTAGCAGTACGGTTTGGCTATTTTGGTAACCTATATATGCATGATATACGAGTCCCAGCACCTATTAGGGGAAAAGAGATGGTTAGGTTATGTATACGTTACAGTCTTTCTGGTCGTCGTCTGGTGGTCAACCATTCTTCTGCTTCGGATGGTGAGGTAAAGAAGCGGGTGCGATCTCCGTCGATTACTCGTAGTCGTGCTGGGTACACCATGGAGTACAGGAGCTGTAGATCTCGTAGTTGTTTTTTAACACCAAAGAATGACGCTCTTTGCTTTTGGAGATCCGCAGAGAAATCTGGGAAGATGGACACCGTAGCGTTGTCGTGGCATAGGGGTCCTCCTTTTTTGGCTGCTTGCAGAATGATGTCTCTGTCACGGGAATTGAGTAGTTTTGCTAGTAGAGGTCTAGGTGGAGCCCCGGGTATGGGTGGCTTCATTGGCACTCGATGGGCCCGTTCGATAACGAAGACATGTGATAGTTCTGCATTGGGTAGAGTTTTGCGGAGCCATTTCTCTAGGAATTCTTCGGGTCTCTACCCCTCGGTTCGTTCTGGTAGGCCGACTATGCGCAAATTGTTGCGTCGCGAACGATTTTCGAGATCGTCCGCTTTTTGTCTCCAATAGTCAGCTTTTTGTGTAAGGTCTCTTATTGCGGCTGTCATTGGGGAGACGGTGTTGTCTAGTGTGGATATTCTGTCTTCCGTATTTGTGACCCTTTCTCTTAGGTTTTGAAGGTCTTGTCTGAGGAGGCTTACATCCATTTTTACTTTGTCGATTTTACTGGTAAGGGTAGTTGTGGATGTTTGGATCGCGGTCAGTAGTTGTTCGGACAGTTGTTGTAGGGTTTGAACTGTCCCCTCCGTTGCGTTTGGGTTGGTACTTTTTGTCGGGGGGCTGAGCCCCCGGGGGTCGACGATGTAGAATCTGAGCTTGGGTCTTTGCGGTTTTCATTTCTGGCGAACGCCTTTAACTTGTCAGCTGTAGCGTTTTGCCTGGTAGGCCCCATGCTGTTCTTTCAGGGATATTTAGCAGTTTATTCAGTTGTTTGCCTCTGGTTTATGACGTTATGTTTTCTTATGGTTATTCCCCTAGGTATGATGGAGAGAGGGGCTCTGTTCCCTGTGTCTTGTTTGTCTAGGGTACGGTGGCAGCTACTTTTCCCTCACCTCCTTTGTACACTTAGCTTGTTATCGTTGCTGGTGCTGTCTTTGTTCTCTAGGAGGGGGGTCTCTGCGCGCCTCTCTCTCGGCCTTTCACCACTGGGCCCGTCGGCCTCGGCCCCACGATGGCGGCTGTGTTGGTCTCGGCGCTGCGGGTTCGCCGCTAGCGTCGCTTTGGCCGCCGGTACCGCGGATGTTTCGCACGGCGTCCGGTTCTCTCCCCCTCTGTGTCAGTGGGAGTGCGCAGGACTCAGTAGTCGCTCGCCGGCTGACAATCTTCCCCGCTATATGGCGGCGGCAGTTACGGCTCCGTTTGCCTGCCTCCAGGGCGTTCTTGCTGCAGGTACCGTATAAGGGGGTGCAGTGCTCCACGGTGCCGCTAGTAGTCTGGGCTTTTCGTTTCCCTCCCTCTGCCTCTCTCCTCCAGGGAGGGGGCTTCTGCACGGCCTCTTTACTCGGCCCGGCGGCCCCGTTCACGATATGGCGGCTGTGTCAGTCGTGGCGCTACAGGTCTGCCGCTGGCTTCGCTCTGGCCGCCGGTACCTCGGATATTGCGCCCGGTGTCCGAATCTCTCTCCCTCTCTGTCAGCAAAGGTGCGCCGGGCCCGGGTGATCGCTCGTCGGCCGGCAGTTTCCTCCACAAGATGGCGGCGGCGGTCGCGGCCCTTCGCGCTCGTCCCCGGGGTTTACTCACTGCGGATTCCGTGTGGGTATTGCAGCACTCCGCGGCGCCGCCGGTGGTCTGGGTGTTTCGCTCTCCTCTCTCTGTTGTGTGCTGCACCGGGTCTGGGGCTTGTCGGCCGGTTGGCACCTTGTGCTCCGTAATGGCGGCGCCCTCCTCGGCGCCGTTTCTGCAGTGTCTTTCCTGCCAAGGGTTATTTTCCTGCAATCTGGCCTCTTCCCCCTCTCCTCCGCTGGCGTTGTATCAGGGTTGGGAGTCCTCAGGACAAATTCAGGATAGCTGGATGGCCGGTTAAAGCAGGAGCCCTTCTTGCATGTGGCCGCTCAGCTCGGCTGCTTGGCCACACCCCTTTAATATTGTTTTTAGGAAATGTGAACACACTATTTACACAATTTTACACCAATATATTGTACTTAAGATGAATCCAAACTAAAATTCCAGCTACAGATATTCAAATGAGACAATACCTGGCCTCCATACAATAGTGCACACGGAAATGCCACCATACTCTCCTAAAACTCATCTGTCTAGGGAAGCATCCACACCACTGCCGAGTTGCTGACAGCTCTGCATTCCAAGGCTGCCACGTGGCTGAAATTTAAGCCAGGCAAGGTCATGTGTGACAGTGGGGCCAACCTGCTGACAGGCCTTTGCCTCGGAAATCTTACACGTACCTTGCCTGGTGCATGTGATGAACCTGGTTGTCCACTACTTCCTAACCAATTACCCAGCTTTATATTCACTGGATATAATATATCCAGGAAACTGGGCTCACACTTTGGATGTTCGCACCCAGCTGCTTCTCAGCTGGTGGAGGTGCAGTGACAGTTCGGACCTAATCTGTGACATGCCTACATGGTGCATTACATATGTTGCAGAGGCTAAGCAAGCAGCAGATAGTGATCATGGAATACCAGCTGGTGTATGCTATTAAGAGATGCTGTATGAAAATAGGGCACTTGACGTCTGTGAAGTGGCTGCAGATCAATGATGTTTGTGCCGTGTTAACCTACTTTGAGGAAGCGACCAAAATGATCAGTTGTGATGCTTCAGTGATCAGTATGACCACTGGGCCTCAAGTAGAATAATGTGATGTCAGAGGAGGAGGAACAGGAGGAAGGGATACCAATCTTCTGTCTGGCTAGTCCGCCATTACAGAACAGGCAAGGTGCCTATGGGCTAGAAAGGGGGCATCTTCTCCGTCATGTTTTTCGACCCAGGGGAGAAGTAAATAGGTGGAAGAAGAGGGTGACAATATAGGTCCAGAGGACAGGGGAGTGGGCTATGCAACGTTCCTTTCATCTGCAACACCCCAGAGGGATGGCCTCGGACACTTGACTACTATGTAGAGCTGGAAGGGTAAAGTGTTGGCTTGTCGCGGTGGCACTTACCAGGCTCTGGTTCCATAGGGATGATATGTAGCCAAGGCCAGAGCAGGACTGCAGGCCAGCTTCGACACCCCTAGGATAGGGATTGCCAATAAACGGGATGAGGGGAGTAGTAGTAGATATCACTCGTGACGCCACCGTTCCCACACACCAGTATGCTACGCGGTGGCAAAGTGTATAGTACCATGGGTCCCTAGGAACGTTTAGGACTCGGTATAACTTTACTTGAAGAATAGACTTTGACAAACCAGTATTTAAGGCAATACAGGTCCAATCACGTAAGAGAATGTAGACTAGAGGTCAGAGAGGATATACAAGATGAAACCGGGCCTACGATCCACGTTATCTCTATGGCACCGCTCCTGGACTGGGAGCACTCCAGAGGAGGCGGATAATTATTTACATGAAGGCTTAAACAATATCGCCCGCAAGGCAGCTGCATGGGTGCGTCTAAGTAGCCTACGTCTGTGCAGTGATCCTGGTTCTGGATGGCCGTACAGGAAAAGCCTATAGTGTGAACTGGTACCTGTACGGTGGGTTGCTCTATATGGAATTATTGGGAATTGCTCTCTCTCTAGGATCTTGGGACTCATTCCACTCACATCCGGACTCCAATTGCTACGTAATATCATTCATCTGCCTCCATCTTCACCTACATGGAAGCTGAAGGTGCTTCCATGTGGCTCTGTGTTAGCGCTCTCTGAAGCTGGAAGACCTGAACTCACTCTCTGCCCACTCTCAAGCACTAACATATATACCTTTTGGCACACCACATGACAAACTCATACATCTACATGCAGGCAATGATTTTATTACTGTTAACTTCTCAAGCGCCGCAGCTGTGCAAAACACACACTGGATATGACAAGACAAGCTTTGCACAGTGCATCCACATAGGACAAACATGTATGACATTTATGGAGGGATCCACGATGGTGTTCTGGGCCACTACACATCTATGACTAATCCCAGCTATTCTCAATGGATGGCAGGACCATTTTAAGGCACACGAGTTCTTGTATACAGCAGTTCTTGCAGAAGGAATGTAGAATAGCTCACATCAAAACATCTGGGCCATTACACCTCAAAATGCAGCACTATCATGACAGACTGTTAAGCAGCTTGAGCAGAGCACTTCACCATGGCTGCCGGGATATATAAGCATTGGATTGCAGCTCCGTGGTTCATTGTGGACAAGCAGGAAGCTGCTGCAGCAGCACCACTACCGGTCGAAAGGGAAGTCTAACAGAGGTGTGGCATCGTTTTTTGAATCTGCAACAACAGCAAAGGGTAGGGCTCACAGCCACAGGCAGCACTTATCCATGATTGTCCAAGAGTATATCAGCTCCAGCGTGAATGTATTCAGACATAGCATTGGCCCCTTTGACATCCAGGTGTCTAAGATAGAGGAGTGGCCAGAGTTTGCCCAACATGCCTTAAAGGTGTTTGCCTGTCCTGCTGCCAGTGTGCTGTCAGAAAGGGTCTTCAGCACAGCTGGGGCTGTGATAACTGACAGACGCATCTGCCTGTTTACAGACCATGTGGATCGTCTGACATTTATAAAAATGAACCAGGCACGGATTACACCTGACTTCTGCACCCCCACAGCCAATTCCACTGATTAGTTAGCCTGCTGCTAGTTTTTTTTAACCTATGACTGTGCATAGATTTATATCAAAATCCACACTGTGCCCTCAAGTTGCTGTTGCTGATAGTGATGCTGCTGTTGCTTTCCTTCTCCTGCATCCACCATGTTTCCTCTTCCTTCTCCACAAAAACAAAAATATGTTGAAATGGAAATACAGAGCTATAGTTCTAATGTTTTTGACAAGAAGCAGACTTTACCCTCAAGGTGATGTTGCTGGTGGTGATGGTGCTGCTGCTGCTTTCTCTTCCTCCTCCTCATCAATCCTGAAACAAAAACTGTTTTTTAAGGCACAAGAAACAGTTGAAGCTTTACATTTTTTCCTTGGAGGAGGACCATACTTAGCTGTTCTGTTCACCTCGTAGAATATGTCCTTTGCAACATTTGTGATATTGTTTTTAAAACAAGCACCTCACCTGCTGTCTTGCTTGGCAGAAATAGCTCTACTACCTTTCCTTGGAGGAGGGCTGTGCTTGGGTGTTCTGTTCACCTGATAGAATTTGTCCTTTGCTACCTTGATGACATTGCTTTTATCACCACACCTGCTGTCTTCCTTGGCATAATTTGGGGTAACTTTGCTACTTTTCCTTGGGGGAAGAGGGGGAGGTCTCTGCTTGGCTCTTCTCTTCACCTGGTAGAATTTTCCCTTTGTAAAATTTATGACATTGCTTTTTAAGCAAGCAGCACACCTGCTGCATGCATAATTGTCCCCAGATGTGTGTCTGTATTCCCATGCAATTTTGAGAGCTTTTGCTGCATTCGAGACCCTCTGGAGTGCAAATTAGTGAACTTGATTTTTACTCCCATTGACTTAAGTGGGAGTTCAAACGGCTGTCCCATTTCTTAACATTTTTTGTAAAATCGGGTCGATCTTGACTCAAACTGAATCTTCCAATAATCGCTCATCACTGAATAGAAGCAATGGTGTTGTTGTGCCAGACTGTCTTTCCCGAAACACAAAAGGGGAGAGAGCTGCCAGTCTGCATGTTGTGGGCAGGGAGAGGCTGGCGCGTTGCCTTCCCCATGATGCTGAGCTTTCCAAGGCACACTTCAAAGTATGTTTAGATTAAAACATGGGTGTGATGTGCATACCTGACATGGTACATGCAGCCCGTGGTTTGGGCAGCATGATCCTGGTGACAGGTTCCTTTTTAAACTGATGATGCACATTCCTACATTATCAGTATTATCCTTAGAACTATTACCTTTAGAGAAATCACTCTTGCATCATCTTGGTACTTAGAAAGCCAAAGAAATAAAGAACAATCAGCAGATAGAAGAATAGCTGTTGCGTTGTGTGAGAATATGGATATTGTCTATAGGAAAAGCTTGCTATGATCTGTTACAATTTTCATATCTTACACAAACAAACTAATATTGTGTTTTACTCTTTTATATGGTTCATATAAACAGCGAGAGTTCTCAACCAATACTTATATTGTGTTCAGAAACCGGCACTAGTGGCATTGTGGAGCCTTTATCACTGCATGAAGGAGTCAGTGTCTCATGGAGGGCTAAAGAATTTTTTGTACTAAAAACATGAATCGCTCAATTCTGTATGTGCTAAACTATCTGGCCCAGTGGGGTATCCTCTGATGGGTCGGCCTCTCCAAATGATATAAAACTTCTCCTTGGGCCCCTTTTCTCTCTAACAGATAATCCTTCCTGCAAACCTACTCTACTGTGGCAGATAGGACCCGTACAGTCAGATTCTGCATCCTTCTCCTGCACAAAGTAACAGCAGCTGGAGCTTCTTGCCAGCTGTTTTAACATGATACAAGTTGGGAGGGGGTATTGTTTCTCCTTGAGGAGAGCACCTAGGAGGTGAGTGAGAAGACTTATAAGGCTATCTATACTTCTCATTCTGGGAAATATATGTGTAGGGCCTCCTGCCGACGTCTGGGTCGGATCCCACTGCGAGAATTCTTGCAGCGGGATCCGACCTGTGCCCCTGCAGTGACCACTGCGGCTCACCTGCTCCCAGCGGCTCCCCGATCTGCTATGTGCCCAGTGGGCGCATGCGTAGAGCGAAGCCGGCGCGTCACTAGTGACGTTCCTGTGTAGGCCTCTGCAAGGCTTGCACAGGAATAGGACATACTGCGATTTGTTTTCCGCGCGTGTTTTCACGCTGTCAAATTGCGGCTGTCTGCATAGGATTGCATTATCTAATGCAATCCTATGGCAGTGGGCACGGGCGGACATTCTGCGGGAAATCCTGCTGCGGAATTTCTGCCCGTGTGCAGGAGGCTTAAGAAATCGCTGTTATTGTTTTGAAAGTATGTATAGAGGATTTGCCCAACATTCCCCCTTGGGTCTGGATAAGTTGGTTCTCTCCCGAATCCCTGGAGAGTGATGAGTAAATCCCTTATATGTAAATGAGGTTGTTATAAAATGGAGAGAGTTTTGTTCCACAGCCCATGGGATTCTAGAGGGGAGTTGCTGTAGGCAGTTAGTCAGATAGTTCCTCTACATGCCAGAGATGTGTCTCACCTTAGCTAGGATCAAGTAGGTAACGGCTATCAGCACACTATCTTTATACATAGTAACATAGTATGTTAGGTTGAAGGGAGAAAATGTATATCTAGTTCAGCCTGCAAAGTTGAGCTGAATCTAAACTATAGTAAATTAAACAGCTACTGTTCTGTTTAATTACTTTCAGTCTCCCTGTGCAGAGCTGGTGATACCAATTCTGCTGACTCACTGTTAGGCCACCTGCAGACGGCCGGGTCGGATCCCGCTGTGAGAATTCTCGCAGTGGGATGCGGTCCTGTGCCCCTGCAGAGGCCTGCAGTTCACCTACTCCTGGCGTCTCCTCTCTGCGCGAGACCCGCAGAGAAATAGAGCATGCTGCGATTTGTTTTCCCGCGTGTGACTTCACGCGGACAAATCGCGGCCGTCTGCCTAGGATTGCGTTTTCCGCTCATGTGCAGGGGGTGATGATTATACGAGATAGAATTATAGACCGGGACTGGTATTCAGTTTAGGAACAGTGTCAGGGTTAGGTGACCGCTGGCCCATAGGGAGAGTAAAGGTCCAGTCACACCGATGGAATAGATAGGAAAGAAGGAATAGTGCAGCATAGTTAGGTTTGTCTTTATCATCCGGCTTCCTGTGTGGTGATCATCGGATACAGAAGCTCCTACTCCTTCTCACCCTCTTCTTTGCCCTGACCTGCATTGAAGTGCTGTTCGTTCTGCTGTAGAATCCTGCATCTGCTACTAGCTACAGGGGCCCCTGCATTGTGACTCTTAATTTTCCTAAAATAGGAGGTATTGTGCATGGGAATCCATGCACACCTGTATATGCATATACTTGGCTATATAGACACCATTTAACCAGGACTATTTGGAATTACTTATTAAATTCTATATCATTCATTGTAACATTTATACATCGATTGTATCTTTAACCTCTTCCCGCTATAGGGTGTACAATTGTGTCCTGCAGTATCGGGGTACATATGAATAGAGATCGTGAGGCAATCTCTTTATACACCGCGGGCGCCAGCTGTATATTACAGCCGACACCTGGCTGCAATAGCTGCAATCAGAAACACGGCTGATCGGTGCTATTAAAGGGGTTCTGACATGAATAATGTTTTTATGCTTTAGCAGCCATTGTTCCCTGGTCTGCCTAATGGACCCAGGGAACACATGGGTTAATGGCTGCTAAAGCATAAAAAGATAACACTTATCTGTTCTCCTGTTGTTGTTGACATCGGGGGGTCATCTCCCGGCAGCATATTAGCACTTTCTGCTTAGGTTAAGCAGCCTGACTAGAGCCACCTGATTGGTGCACGCTGTGCAGTCACGTGGTGCTGAAGAGCCAATCAGGTGGCTCTAATCAGCAGCGCTGCTTAACCTAAGCAGAAAGTGCTAGTATGCCTCCCGGCAGGCAGTCTTCTTTCTCCAGCAGCCGCGCCGCTCCGGGATCGCGCGCATGCGCAGTGGAGAGGTGCCCTCTGACGGACGGGCCGCGTCTCCACTGCGCATGCTCAGCACTCCGGAGTTCAGCCGGACGGACGGGCCGCCCACAGCAAGCACTGCTTGTGACGTGCTTGCTGTGGCGGTCCGTCCGTTGACCTCGGAAGTGCCTGACGGACGGACCAGAGCAGGAAGCGGTCTTTTTGACCGCTCCTGCTCTGCTTTAAAGGCACAGAAGAAGATGCCGGCTGGAGGGGACATGCCTGGCGATCGGGCCAGGCCAGGCAAGGTGAGTACAATTTTTTTTTTTTCATGTCAGAACCCCTTTAACCCTTTAAATGCTGTCAATTCTGACAGCAGCATTTAAATTCCCTGAACGATGTTCCAGGTCCTGTATACCACCCCCTGCGATGAGATCGCAGGGAGCTGTGCAGGTGTCATGGCAGCCAGGGGCCTTCTAAAAGACCCCAGGGCTGTCTTAGCTGTGGGGTGGCTTGATAGACTGCCTGCCCGATCGCAGTATGATGTAATGCTATGGCATTACATCATACTACAGGAGTGATCAAAGCATTAAAAAAATTAAATTTCTTTGAAAGAAAACAAAAGTACTGTGTTTCTCCTAAAACAAGCCCTACCCGTATTTTTGTGAGGGGGGCTTGAAATATAAGCCATCCCCCCAAAAAAAGACCTTTCAAATTGAAAAAAAACCCCCATCAATACTCACCTTGCCGGTGGTGTCCCTCGCGCTGGTCCCCAGTGCTGTGGTTGGCTGCCATGTCCTCTGCACTGTGACTGGGCTTTGAATATACCGCCTCTAGCAAGCAAGTGCTGTGATTGCTTCGAGCGCCAGCCAATCAGAGCCGATGCTTGATCATTTACAGCCATTCAGTGAATTACATTACTGAATGGCTGTGATTGGTTCATCGAGTGTCAGGTCTGATTGGCTGAGCCATTGCAATCATGACCCAATCACAGCATTCGCGTTCTGTGTGAGCCGAGAACAAGACGCACTGAAAGATGGCGGAATATTGTTTTTTTTTCATTTTACTCCACTTCTAATGCACTGAAAAACTTAAAAAAATTCTATGGTACATTAAATTGTACCATTAAAAAATACAACTCATCCCTCAAAAAATAAGCCCTCATGCAGCTACTTTGATGGATAAGTAAAGGAGTTACGATTTTTTAAAAGGGGGGGGGGGGAAGGAAAATGAAGAGGGGGGGGAGGTGCGTCAGACAGGCAGACATACATACATTCGTTATTATATATAGATAGATAACAACCAATCACAGCGCAGCTTTCATGTTACTTCAGCGGTATAATATGTAACAACCAATCACAGTGCAGCTTTCATGTTACCTCAGCGGTATAATATATAACAAACAATCTCAGCGCAGCTTTCATGTAACTTCAGCGGTATAATATATAACAACCAATTACAGCACAGCTTTGATGTTACCTCAGCAGTATAATATATAACAAGTAGAGATGAGCGAGCATACTCGTCCAAGCTTGATGCTCGTTCGAGTATTAGGGTGTTCGAGATACTCGTTATTCGAGACGAGCACCACGCGTTACTCGAGTCAATAACATTTACTTCCCTGAAATGTTAGCGCAATTTTCTGGCCAATAGACATGCAGGGAAGGCATTACAACTTCCTCCAGTGAGGTTCCAGCCCTATCCCACCCCCCTGCAGTGAGTGGCTGGCGAGATCAGGTGACCGCCAAGTATTTAAATCTTTCCCGCCCGCTGCTCGCCTCAGACACACGCTGGCAGAGATTAGAGAGAGTGCTGCTGCTGCTATAGGGAGAGTGTTAGCGTCTACAAGAACCCCAACGGTCCTTCTTAGGGCCACAGCTCACCTATTGCACTACTGTTGTGGGTGCTGGGAGCAGTTTTCCCCCTTTTTTTTAATTTTTTTTTTATATATATCGGACGTGCAGGCTGTAGCGTTCTCAGGCTGCAGTCTGTACTACATAGTATAGGGGCAGTATTGGTCAGGTAGGGACAGTGGGTAGTGTACAAGAACCCCAACGGTGCTTCTTAGGGCCACATCTCACCGTGTGAATTACTGTTGTGGCTGCTAGGAGCAGTTTAGCACCAATTTTTTCTTTCATCTTGGGCTCTGCAGACTATTGCGTTCTCAATCTGCAGCCAATTATACAGAGTATAGGGGAAGTATTGGTGAGGCAGGGACAGTGATGGTGTGGAATCCTGTCTAGAAGAACCCCAACGGTCCTTCTTAGGGCCACATCTTACCGTGTGAATTACTGTTGTGGCCTTCTCAGTCTGCAGCCAATTATACAGAGTATAGGGGCAGTATTGGTGAGGCAGGGACAGTGCTACTGTGAAATCCTGTCAACAAGTACCCCAAAAAAGCACCTGTTTAGGGCTATCTGTGACCGTGTGCATTTAACTCCGTGGCTGCTGGCAGTTGTAGTACCTCACTATTGCACAGCTAGGCCTGCTTGCAGGCTTCTGTATTATTTTTTTCCTGGCTGCAGTTTGCGTTACATAAGCGCTGTCTCACTCCAACTGCACGCCAATAATAATTCAAAAATTTTTACACCGCTGTGTGTCTGGCGTCAACTGCACGCACGGTGACAGACCCTGATAGAGCAAAACTCAGATATACGGAATATAGCCTGCATTGCATAGCCCAAAAATTTAAAAAACAATAAACCTTTCTTACGGCTAGCTGTGACTCTCTGCATTTCACTGCGTGGCTGCTGTGAGGTGAGGTGTACTAGTATTGCATATTGCACAGCTAGGCATGCTTGCAGGCTTCCGAATTATTTTTTTCCAGGCTCTAGTTTGTGTTACATAAGCGCTGTATCACTTCAACTGCACGCAATAATAATCCAAAAATTCTTTACACCGCTCTGTGTCTGCTCTATTCGTAATCCACCATGCTGAGGGGTAGGAATAAGGCTAGAGGACGTGGACGCGGGTGAGGACGCGGATTTCCAAGTGAGGGTGTGGGCATAGGCCAAGTTCCTGTTCCAGGTGAATCGCAGCTGGCTGCTGCGGGAGTAGGAGAGAGGACAGTTTTCTGGGGTCCCCAGCTTCATATCACAATTTTTGGGTCCACGTCGTAGACCTTTATTACAAAATGAGCAGTGTGAACAGATCCTGTCGTGGATGGCAGAAAGTGAATCCAGCAATGTCTCCAGCAACCTGTCTTCTATGCCGTCCACTGCTGCAACTCTGAATCCTCTCGCTGCTGCTCCTCCTTCCTCCCAGCCTCCTCACTCCATGAAAATGACACATTCTGAGGAGCAGGCAGACTCCCAGGAACTGTTCTCGGGCCCTTGCCCAGATTGGGCAGCAATGGTTCCTCTCCCACCGGAGGAGTTTGTCGTGACTGACGCCCAACCTTTGGAAAGTTCCCGGGGTCCGAGTGATGAGGCTGGGGATTTCCGGCAACTGTCTCAAGAGCTTTCAGTGGGTGAGAAGGTCGATGATTATGATGAGACACAGTTGTCTATCAGTGAGGCAGTAGTAAGGGCAGTAAGTCCGAGGGAGGAGCGCACAGAGGATTCGGAGGAAGAGCCGCTGGACGATGAGGTGACTGACCCCACCTGGTTTGATAAGCCAACTGAGGACAGGTCTTCAGAGGGGGAGGCAAGTGCAGCCGCAGGACAGGTTGGAAGAGGCAGTGGGGTGGCCAGGGGTAGAGGCAGGGCCAGAGCGAATAATCCCCCAACGGATTCCCAAAGCACACCCTCACGCCAAGCCACCATGCAAAGGCCAAGGTGCTCAAAGGTGTGGATGTTTTTCACTGAGAGTGCGGACGACCGACGAACAGTGGTGTGCAACCTGTGTCGCACCAAGACCAGCCGGGGAGCCGCACTACCAGCCTCACCACCACCAGCATGCGCAGGCATATGATGGCCGAGCACCCCACAAGGTGGGACGAAGACCGTTCACCGCCTTCGGGTTACACCACTGCCTCTCCCCCTGTGCCCCAACCTGCCACTCAGATCCAACCCCCCTCTCAGGACACAGGCACGACCGCCTCCCGGCCTGCACCCACACCCTCACCTCTGCTGTCCTCGGCCCCATCCAGATATGTCTCTCAGCGCAGCGTCCTGCTGTCGCTAGCAGAAGCGTTGGAGCGAAAGCACAAATACAGCGCCACGCACCCGCACGCTCAAGCTTTAAACGTGCACATTGCCAATTTGATCAGCCTGGAGATGCTGCCGTACAGGCTTGTGGAAACGGAGGCTTTCAAAAACATGATGGCGGCGGCGGCCCCACGCTACTCGGTCCCCAGTCGCCACTATTTGTCATGGTGAGCTGTCCCCGCCCTGCACGACCACGTGTCCCGTGCGCTCACCAACGCGGTTACTGGCAAGGTCCACTTAACAACGGACACGTGGACAAGCACAGGCGGGCAGGGCCACTATATCTCCCTGACGGCACATTGGGTGAATTTAGTAGGGGCTGGGACCGAGTCAGAGCCTGGGACCGCTCACGTCCTACCCACCCCCAGAATTGCGTGCCCCAGCTCGGTGGTGGTATCTGCGGTGGTGTATGCCACCTCCACTAAACTTTTCTCCTCCTCCTCCTCCAACGGACCTCTACCTCGCAATCAAGACGTGTCAGCAGCAGCACGTCGCCAGCAGTCGGTGTCGCGCGGCAGCACAGCGGTAGGCAAACATCAGCAGGCTGTGCTGAAACTAATCAGCTTAGAATAGGAGAGGCCCACGGCTCACGAACTGTTGCATGGTCTGACAGAGCAGACCGACCGCTGGCTTTCGCCGCTGAGCCTCCAACCGGGCACGGTCGTGTGTGACAACGGCCGTAACCTGGTGGCGGCTCTGCAGCTCGGCAGTCTCACGCACGTGCCATGCCTGGCCCACATCTTTTATTTGGTGGTTCAGCGGTTTCTGAAAAGCTACCCACACTTGTCAGACTTCCTCGGCAAGGTGCACCGGGTCAGCGCACATTACCGCAAGTCCAACACGGACGCTGCCACCCTGCGGACCCTGCAACATCGCTTTAATCTGCCAGTGCACAGACTGCTTTGCGACGTGCCCACACAGTGGAACTCTACGCTGCACATGTTGGCCAGGCTGTATGAGCAGCGTAGAGCTATAGCGGAATACCAACTCCAACATGGCCGGCATCGTGGGAGTCAGCCTCCTCAATTCTTTACAGAGGAGTGGGCCTGGATGGCAGACATCTGCCAGGTTCTTGGAAACTTTGAGGAGTCTACCCAGATGGTGAGCGGCGATGCTGCAATCATTAGCGTCACCATTCCTCTGCTATGACTGTTGAGAAGTGCCCTGCAAAGCATAAAGGCTGACGCTTTGCGGTTGGAACAGGAGACGGGGGAAGACAGTATGTCGCTGGATAGTCAGAGCATCCTCATGTCTATATCTCAGCGTGTTTTGGGGGAGGAGCCTCAGGAGGAGGAGGGGGAAGAGACAGCTGGACCCACTGCAGAGGGTACCCATCCTGCTTGCCTCTCATCTGTTCAGCGTGTATGGCCTGTGGAGGAGGAGGAGGATCCTGAAAGTGATCTTCCTAGTGAGGACAGCGATGTGTTGCGTACAGGTACCCTGGCACACATGGCTGACTTCATATTAGGATGCCTTTCTCGTGACCCTTGCGTTAGACGCATTCTGGCCACTACGGATTACTGGGTGTACACACTGCTCAACCCACGGTATAAGGAGAACCTTTCTACTCTCATTCCCGAAGAGGAAAGGGGTTCGAGAGTGATGCTATACCACAGGGCCCTGGTGGACAAACTGATGGTAAACTTCCCATCTGACAGTGCTAGCAGCAGAAGGCGCAGTTCCGAGGGCCAAGTAGCCGGGGAAACGCGGAGATTAGGCAGCATGTTCAGCGCAGGCAGGGGAACATTCTCCAAGGCCTTTTACCAGCTTTATGGCTCCCCAGCAATACTGTGTCACCGCTCCCCAGTCAAGGCTGAGTCGGAGGGAGCACTGTAAAAAGATGGTGAGCGAGTACGTAGCCGATTGTACCACCGTCCTCCGTGACGCCTCTGCTCTGTACAACTACTGGGTGTCAAAGCTGGACACGTGGCACGAACTCGCGCTGTATGCCCTGGAGGTGCTTGCTTGCCCTGCAGCTAGCGTCTTGTCAGAGAGGGTGTTTAGTGCAGCTGGGGGAATCATCACGGATAAGCGTACCTGCCTGTCAACTGACAGTGCCGACATGCTTACACTCATAAAAATGAACAAAGCCTGGATTTCCCCAGACTTCTCTTCTCCACCAGCGGAGAGCAGCGGTACCTAAACAATCTTTTCGCTGCAACCGCAGATAAAAGCACTCTTCTCTATCACTGTAACAAAAAAGGACATTTACCTTTGTCATTCTGTCTATGATATTAGTCCTCCTGCTCCTCCTCCTGAAACATCCTGTCAACACGCTGAACTGCCAATTTTTCTGCGGCCCAAAAGGCTCATATAACTTTTTTCAAACAATATTTCGACTTTTCTAACTGAAGCATTGAAACTTCAACATGAACCAATTTGTTTAACAGGGCTGCCTCCAGGCTCAGTTACAAATTAAGACACAGTAAGCTAAAATATTAATGGGTTTCACCTGCCCTCTCGGTTGAGCAATTTTTCTGGGGTACATTTGTACTGTTGGCACTGCAATTTTTTGGGCTCTCGCCTACACTGTAATCCAAGTAATTTTTCTTGCCTTCGCCTACACTCATGGTACACCAATGGGTCAGGGTTTGGCCTACACTCTTGCTACAGAAATGTCACCCGGGTCTGCCTGCCTATAATTCTGCCACAGTAATGCTACAGGGGCCTGCCTATACTTCTGCGACAGAAATGTTACTTCGGTCTGCCTATACTTCTGCTCCTGAAATGTTACAGGGGTCTGCCTACACTGCTGCTACTAAAATGTTACTGGGGTCTGCGTATACTGCTGCAAAATGAAATGTTACTGTGGTCTGTCTATACTGTTACTACTGAAATGTTACTGGGGTCTGTCTATACTGTTGCTACTGAAATGTTACTGAGGTCTGTGTGTACTGCTGCAAATTAAATGTTACTAATACTGGGCTATGCCTATACTGCAGCTACGAAAATGTTACAGGGGTCTGTCTATACTGTTGCTACTGAAACGTTACTGGGGTCTGTGTATACTGCTGCAAATTAAATGTTACTGGGGTCAGTCTATACTGCTGCAACTGAAATTTTACTGGGGTCTGTCTATACTCCAACTACTGAAATGTCACTGGGCTCTGCCTACACTGTTGCTAATGAAATGTTAATGGGGTCTGTCTATACTGTTACTAATGAAATGTTACTGGGTTCTGTCTATATTGCTGCAAATGAAATGTTACTGGGGTCTGTCTATACTGTTACTACCGATCTGTTACTGGGCTCTGCCTACGCTGCTGCTACTGAAATGTTACTGGGGTCTGTGTATACACCTGCAAATGAAATGTTACTGGGGTCTGTCTATACTGTTACTACTCAAATGTTACTGGGTTCTGGCTATACTGCTGTAAATGAAATGTTACTGGGGTCTGTTTATACTGCTGCAAATGAAATGTTACTGGGGTCTGTCTATACTGTTACTACTCAAATGTTACTGGGTTCTGGCTATACTGCTGTAAATGAAATGTTACTGGGGTCTGTCTATACTGCTGCAAATGAAATGTTACTGGTGTCTGTCTATACTGCTGCAAATGAAAAGTTACTTACTGGGGTCTGTCTATAATGCTGTAAATGAAATGTTACTGGGGTCTGTCTCTACTGTTACTACCGAAATGTTACTGGGCTCTGCCTACGCTGCTGCTACTGAAATGTTACTGGGGTCTGTCTATAATGCTGCAAATGAAATGTTACTAATACTGGGCTATGCCTATACTGCTGCAACGGAAATGTTACAGGGGTCTGTCTATAGTGTTACTACTGAAATGTTACTGGGGTCTCCCTAGACTTCTTCTGCAACATAAGTGTTAGTGGGGTCAGCTTATACCTTTGCAACAGTAATATTACAGGAGTCAGTGCATAGTATGGGTGCACTACGTTTTTCCATCGCGGTGACAGAGTAGCAGCAGGCACATATCCTTGGTGAAAGCAGGCCAGCTGAGAGCCACATACTCCCGGTCTGATTTTGGACTGATTGAAGAGGCCTTTACTTGTGATCATCTTTGGGAATTCCTGACAAAGATGAGTGGTATAGCCAGAAACGTGCATTGCTAACACTTTGCAATGGTCAACAGAAAACATATGAATGAAGCCTTTCCATATTTCTGATTGAGATGAGGAGGAGTGCCAACTTTTAGTTCTTAGAATATCCTTTTCATTGCTATCAAATGCCCCTCTTGTCTCAGAAAACACTAGCTTTTCCACATGGCTGTTGTCGCTTCCGCTTGTATTCTGTGGCTTTACTTTTGTCCAGTGGCTCTTAGGCGGATCTGAAGGTTTGATTTTGCCCATGGAGGCAAAATCCACGGTGGAGGCCCGGAACCCAGCCTGAACCTGGGCCCACTAACGTGGTTCGCACCAAGACTATAGCGGGTTCTGGTCATGCTGTCTTGGCCTTGTAATGCCACCTCCCCCTCCCGCTTGGGGTCAGGGGGTCAGCAATGCGCATCATGTATTGGGATACAGTAATGTACCGTCGGTGGGTTCCAGGGAGCCGCCCGTGCTGTGGGTGCACACAGAATTCCCATAGCTGAGTTGTACCTGCCTGTGACTATTAATAAAACAAAAAACCCAGTCTGACTGGGCAGGCAGTGTGGGCTGAAGCCCACCTGTACTTTATCTGACGTTACCTCAGCTATCCGGGGGACTGCAATGGGATTTATTAATGTACTGTTGGTGGCTTCCTGGGACCCACCCATGCTGTGGGTCCACACAGACTTCCCTGAGTGGAGTTGTACCTGCCTGTGACTATTAATTAAAAAAAACCCAGTCTGACTGGGGTATGCAGTGTGGGCCGAAGCCCACCTGTACTTTATCTGACATTACCTCAGCTGTGCAGAGCACTGCAATGGGATTTATTTATGTATCGTCGGTGGGTTCCAGGGAGCCACCCATGCTGTGGGTCCACTCCACACAGACTTCCCATAGGGGAGTTGTACCTGCCTGTGACTATTAATGAAAAAAAACCCAGTCTGACTGGGGCATGCAGTATGGGCCGAAGCCCACCGGTATTTTATCTGACGTTAGCTCAGCTGTGCAGGGCACTACAATGTGATTTATTTATGTACCGCCGGTGGGTTCCAGAGAGCCACCCATGCTGTGGGTGCACACGGAATTCCCGTAGGGGAGTTGTACCTGCCTGTGTCTATTTATAAAAAACCCCAGTCAGACTGGGGCATGCAGTGTGGGCCGAAGCCCACCTGTATTTTATCTGACGTTAGCTCAGCTGTGCAGGGCACTGCAATGGGATGTATTTATGTACCGTCGGTGGGTTCCAGGGAGCCACCCATGCTGTGGGTGCACACGGAATTCCCATGGTGGAGTTGTACCTGCCTGTGACTATTTATAAAAAAACCCACTCTGGCTGGGGCATGCAGTGTGGGCCGAAGCCCACCTGTATTTTATCTAATGTTAGCTCAGCTGTGCAGGGCACTGCAATGGGATTTATTTATGTACCGCCGGTGGGTTCCAGGGAGCCACCCATGCTGTGGGTGCACACGGAATTCCCATAGGGGAGTTGTACCTGCCTGTAACTATTAATTAAAAAAACCCAGTCTGACTTGGGCATGCAGTGTGGGCCGAAGCCCACCTGTATTTTATCTGATGTTAGCTCAACTATTCGGGGCACTGCAATGGGATTTATTTATGTACCGTTCGTGGCTTCCTGGGACCCACCCATGCTGTGGGTCCACACAGACTTCGCAGAGTGGAGTTGTACCTGCCTGTGACTATGAAAAAAGGCCAGACTGACTAGGGCATGGAGTGTGGGCCGAAGCCAACCTGTACTTTATCTCACATTAGCTCAGCTATCTGGGGCACTGCAATGGGACAAACTAGAGGAGCAATACAGCGCTAATGAGACATTCACAGCTACACTAGCATTGGAGTCCGCAGTAGGCCCGCGATTGCTGAGGGTTTGTGCAGAGGCCTATGTCCTGGGCGCAGTGAAAGTCCGCTTCCTGCCTAGGATTGCTGAAGCTGTGGGCCAAAGCCTATGTAGTCGTCGCGCGGTGCAAGTCTGCCTTGTTTGGCCGCTCTGATTTATTTATTGTTCATGTCTTGGGTTGCCTTGGACCCACCTATGCAGTTGGGGCACACTTAGTTCCCATCGCGGTGTTTGACCTGTCTGGCACAAAGACACTGACTGACTTGGGTAGGGGGCAGAGTGCAGATGGCTTTACCCTTGCGGTGTCGATTGAGCTATGCGACACCTAGAAAAAATTAATACTGTGTGGGCACATGGATTCTCCATTGTTATGTAACTCATGCCCACATTTGCAGCTCTTGACAGAGGTGGCACAGGATTGGAGGGAAGATCGTACGTCAATTTCTCTTTGATTCTCTACAGCATTGTGGGCTATCGCCCCGCTCCTTTTAAAGAGGGTCGCTACCTGGCCCTGCCAACCCTCTGCAGTGTGTGCCTCCAGTTCCTCCTCATCGCAGACGCACTTATAAATAGACATGAGGGTGGTGTGGCTATGAGGCCAGCGTGTGGCATGAGGGCAGCTGAGGGCTGAGGGACACTTCAGGGTCGGGCTCGCTCGCGCGTGGGGGGGGAGGGGTTGGGCAGCATGTAACCCAGGAGAAGAGGCAGCGGTGTGTCCCGCAGGCAGTGATTGTGCTTAGTTGGAGGTAGTGTGGTGCTTAGCTAAGGTGTGCCTTGCTAATGAGGGTTTGTCAGAAGTAAAAATTGTTAGGGGGTGGCACTCTTGCTGCTATTGTGGCTTAATAATGGGACCTGGGAACCTGAGATGCAGCCCATCATGTTACCTCAGCAGTATAATATATAGCAACCAATCACAGCGAAGCTTTCATGTTACCTCAGCACTGTAGGAAATAGCAATGAATCACAGCACAGCTTTCATGTTACCTCAGCAGTAAAAGAAATAGCAACCAATCACATCGCAGCTTTCATGTTACCTCAGCAGTATAAGAAAAAGCAGCCAATCACAGCGCAGCTTTCATGTTACCTCAGCAGTATAAGGAATAGCAACCAATCACAGCGAAGCTTTCATGTTACCTCAGCACTGTAGGAAATAGCAATGAATCACAGCACAGCTTTCATGTTACCTCAGCAGTAAAAGAAATAGCAACCAATCACATCGCAGCTTTCATGTTACCTCAGCAGTATAAGAAAAAGCAGCCAATCACAGCGCAGCTTTCATGTTACCTCAGCAGTATAAGAAAGAGCAACCAATCACAGCGCAGCTTTCATGTTACCTCAGCAGTATAAGAAAGAGCAACCAATCACAGCGCAGCTTTCATTTTACCTCAGCAGTATAAGAAATAGCAACCAATCACAGCGCAGCTTTCATATTACCTCAGCAGTATAAGAAATAGCAAAAAAATCAAGGCGCAGCTTTCATGTTACCTCAGCAGTATAACATATAACAACCAATCATAGCACAGCTTTCATGTTACCTCAGCGGTATAATATATAAGAACCAATCACAGCGCAGCTTTTTCATTTTACCTCAGCAGTATAAGAAATAGCAACCAATCACAGCATAGCTTTCATGTAACCTCAGCATTTCCAATATCCAGCAATTGTCTTGCGAAACGTTCAGCGGATGCGTCATTTTGTAGTTGAACACGCATCCCGTTGCTTGAAATGCCTTTTTTCTTTCGTGCTTGAGATGGAAATCGAACGCTCTACGTCTGGGGGTCATAACTGTCGACGATGCTCGCACGCGCGCCACCTATCATAGGATAGATGTACTATGCCAGAAACCGTTGCAGGAGTGTACTCAACAACTTCTCAAAGTTTCATGGCGAGCGGATGAATGGTTTAGTAATGCATAAAGACACTGGCGTACCGTGAGGGGAAACAGTGGTCAGAACAGTGACCCGGCCCTTGCGCTGAGGGGGCCCAGGAGCCCTGCCATATTCAACATGCACAGTGCGTGCACTACCGGCGCTGTCGGCCGCATGATCGCTGCGGCCGACAGTGCGTTTGTAGCGGGAGGCAGAGGTAGAGAAGAGGAAAGAGGCGGGAGGCAGCACCCAGGTCGGCACTAACAGAGGGGAGGGCTGTTACACGTGGAGTTAGCAGCCAATTACAGGCTGCAGACTCCCACGGTGCGCAGCCCTCCCACTGATAGGCTGCAGCTGTGAGTGGTCACAGCTGCAGTCTATCAGTCTCTGCCGGCCAGCGATTACCAGGGGGAGGGGCTAGTAAGGCTTTACTCACCTCCGGAGCGCTGGATGCACAGGACCTGCAGGAGGACCTGTGGCTGCAGATCACATGAGCCGGTCATGTGATCAAAAGTCCCGGACTTTCATTTACAAGCTGCCCAGACACTGCTGCAGAGGTGAGGCAGAGTATTGTAGTTATATATATATAGCTTGTATATATTATACTAATATATATATATATATATATATATATAGGAGATACACAGGTTATACCAGCATGGGACATACCACTATATACAGGGGGATATACATCCTGTATATAGTGATATGTATCATGCTGGTGTAACCTGTGTATCTTCTGTATATAATTTATATATATATATATATATATATATATATATATATATATATACAGCTGGTAGAAGCTCTACAGCCTGTATATAGTGATATAGAACATGCTGGTGTAACCTGGCCCAGTTTATATCAGCATGCCCTATATTACCATATACAGAATGTATAACTTATATCAGCTGTACATGTATAAATATATACAGAAGATATCCAATTTTGGGAGGTTTTACACCTGTACTGGGGAATTCCACTTTCCTGTTCTGTTTGGGGAGCAGGAAAGGGGAATCCCTGTCGAAGAACTACCTGGAAGGACGCCGGAAGGACTCCATATTTGGTGCCGGATCTGTGGTGGAAACTCCGTCCAGAGGTCCCGACGCAGATGTGAGACCGGCCTTACACCAGCATGGCCGTTATCACTGTATACAGGAGATGTATATACATTTACATCTCCTGTATGTACCATGCTGGTGTAACCTGGAGCTCTCCTGTATATTATTATATGTGTACAGCTGCTATAACCTGGGTATATACTATATATAATTATATATGTACAGCTGGTATAACCTGGGTATCTCCTGTATATAGTGATATGGAGCATGCTGGTATAACCTGGGTATCTCCTGTATATAATTATACATGTACAGCTGGTATAAGTTATACATCTCCTGTATATAATTATATATGCACAGCTAGTATAGGTTATACCTCTCCTGTATATAATAATGTATGTACAGCTGGTATAACCTGGGTATATGTATTTGAACACTTTACACACAACTGAAAAACACATCAGAAACCTGCATGCAGGAAAACAAGCAATGTATAGGCAGCAGCACTCACCAACAGATCCTACTCAGGAGGGTTTTTTTTTTCTTTTTTACTCAATGCAGAAAGCACATAGGCGCAGGCTTCTCCAAAGGACTGGACCAACGTCCTCAATAAATCCAGAGATGCAGTATATAAGAGAGCAGCACCAGGCGATGTTATATTCTAAAAATCACATGATAAATCCAGCACAATCCATGTGTCTTCAGTAGAAAGAATCTTTATTCCCAAAATGACCAGATTACAGCGAAAAAAACCGCATGTATTGTTTGAATCCACGTGCGGTTTATAATGGTGCATGCAGTCATGGATGTGATTTTAATTGTGGTTCAAAAATGCAACAAAATCCATGAACACAGTGTTAGGCCGGCTGCACACAACTGGGCCGGATTCTGCATGCGTGAGCCCGGAGTGGAGTCCAACCCTGTGCCCTGCTGGCATCCGCATTTACCTGTAATTTCTTTCTTTTTCCTGTACTGTGGATGGTCCACAAGGCGAGCCATCGGAGGTGCACAGTACTGTTACTTTTTTCTTTTAATCACTGACTTTCCAGCGCCGTTGCTAGGAGATGACGTGGGTGCCCGCGACTTTTCTGCAATGTCAGGGCAGCGGGTCGCACGGCTTGCATTGAGTTCAATGGAGGCCGTCCGTGCAGAATCTGCACTAAAATACAGCATGCCATGATTTTTCCTCCGTGAGCGGAAAACCACAACTGCTTTTCGCTCGTGTAGAGGAAAAAACGCTTTTCCATAGCATATAATGGGCGGTACATGCTGCGAAATCTGTAGGCGGATGCCCGCTCCATATTCCGCAATGCAAATCCAGCCATGTACAGCCGGTCTTAGGCTAATTTCACACGAGTGAGTCTGATATTGGACCGTGCAACAATGCCCCATATCACACTCGCCAACGTGTGCCGTCCCCACGGATGTGAGCGGTTGTTGTGTTAAAACCAGCTCGCATCACATCATCATATTTTCATGCGATGCATAGAAAAAACAAACAAAAAAAATCCCTCCTCTGTATGATCGCATCCAAAACAATGGGGTTCATATTCATGTGCGATTTGTGCGTCTTGCAATGCACAAATCTCGGGCAATTTTTGTGGCCGTTTGGAAGCAGCCTAAGACATTACCAACAGCTTTTTACATAGTCAAGGAAAGGAGTCCTGATGAGAAGGCTTACGCCAAGGCGCTACATCATGTTTGTAAATTACCACGGTTTAGGTATAGGTACAGGTACAGATGGAGGGCGGGGCAGCTCAACTTTTGCACCTGGGCGCCTTAGCCTTTAGGTACGCACCTGCATAAAGGACAAACTGACAGACAGGCAGACATTCATTTTTATATATAGGTAAGTTGGATTCACAAGTATATGCCTGTCTCTATAAATGCATAGGTAATTCTCAGGAGGAGACCCTTGTTAGTCTAAGGCTCTATCCTGAGTGGAGGCACAGACTAGGGAGAGCTCACTATTACATTTATTCTGACAATTAGCAAAGGTACCAGGTCTCCATACAGGTTGTCTCCGGGGCCTGTTGGGAAGGGTCACTATTAGAGATGAGCGAACGTATTCGTCCGAGCTTGATACTCGTTCGAGTATTAGGGTGTTCGAGATGCTCGTTACTAGAGATGAGCGAACTTACTCGTCCGAGCTTGATACTCGTTCGAGTATTGGCGTGTTCGAGATGCTCGTTACTCGTGACGAGTACCACGCGATGTTCGAGTTACTTTCACTTTCATCTCTGAGACGTTAGCGCGCTTTTCTGGCCAATAGAAAGACAGGGAAGGCATTACAACTTCCCCCTGCGACGTTCAAGCCCTCTACCACCCCCCTGCAGTGAGTGGCTGGCGAGATCAGGTGTCACCCGAGTGTATAAATCGGCCGCTCCCGCGGCTCGCCACAGATGCGTTCTGACATAGAGGAGGGAAAGTGCTGTTGGTGCCGGAGCTGCTATAGGGAGAGTGTTAGGAGTATTTTAGGCTTCAAGAACCCCAACGGTCCTTCTTAGGGCCACATCTAACCGTGTGCAGTACTGTGTAGGCTGCTTTTTGCAGTGTTGCACATTTTTTTTTGTGTATATCGGCTGTGCAGAGCATTGTGCCCTGCAGTAATTATTCATACTCCAGGGCCAGAAGTGGTGGTTAGGCAGGGATAGAAGACATATATTTATTGAATATAGGCAGTGGGCCTTAGCAAAAACATTTGGGGAAAAAAATCTATTTGGGCTGCCTGTGACTGTCCTCAGTGTACTGGGTCTCTGCTGGGGGTAGTTGTCCTCCTAATTCATACGCAGCCAGCTAAGTGTTACAGCAGGCTTGCGCAAAATTATTTCCTGGCTCTGTGTTGGCTGTTAAATCACCGCTGTATTCCAGTCCACAGTGCAACAGAGTGCAGTAATTTGACATACTCCAGGGCCAGTAGTGGTGACGCAGAGAGAGAAGACATATACAGTGTATATAGGCAGTGGGCCTTAGCAAAAACATTTGGGGAAAAAAATCTATTTGGGCTGCCTGTGACTGTCCTCAGTGTACTGGGTCTCTGCTGGGGGGTAGTTGTCCTCCTAATTCATACGCAGCCAGCTAAGTGTTACAGCAGGCTTGCGCAAAATTATTTCCTGGCATTCCGTAAGCGAAGTCAGCCTCCAACCACAGGCCAATAAGCGGCACATTTAATTACAGCGTTCTGTTTCTGCATTACTGGTAATACAGCATGCTGAGGGGTAGGGGTAGGCCTAGAGGACGTGGACGCGGGCGAGGACGCGGAGGCCCAAGTCAGGGTGTGGGCACAGGCCGAGCTCCTGATCCAGGTGTATCGCAGCCGACTGCTGCGGGATTAGGACAGAGGCACGTTTCTGGCATCCCCACATTCATCTCACAATTAATGGGTCCACGCAGTAGACCTTTATTAGAAAATGAGCAGTGTGAGCAGGTCCTGTCGTGGATGGCAGAAAGTGCATCCAGCAATCTATCGTCCACCCACAGTTCTACGCCGTCCACTGCTGCAACTCTGAATCCTCTGGCTGCTGCTCCTCCTTCCTCCCAGCCTCCTCACTCCATTACAATGACACATTCTGAGGAACGGGCAGACTCCCAGGAACTGTTCTCGGGCCCCTGCTCAGATTGGGCCTGGATTTCCCCAGACTTCTCTTCTCCACCAGCGGACAGCAGCGATACCTAAACAATACGTAGGCTGCACCCGCGGATGGAAGCAGTGTTCTCTCTCACCATCAAAAACGTGGACCTTTTAGCTTCATCAATCTGTGTATTGTGAGACGGTGACCGGCAAGGTGCTGGAGGGCAGGTATGTGTCGCCTAGGATGCTCTCCTATGCTGCCTTGGGGAGCGCTTGGGCAGATGCGTGCCACCGAGCAGCCTGGGCTCGGTGGAGGAAGCCGCCAGGTGGGGCTGGTACCAGGCCATATAAAGCCTGGGCCTACAGGGCCAGGGGGAGAGCTGAGACCTCTGCAGGTCTGAGAGTCCTGGCTGGCGGTGTGCAGGAGCCATTTTGATTACCAGTGTGTAGACAGGAACGCTACATGTTTAGTAAGTGCTCAGACGAGCAGGATTTCCTTTATGTTTGCCTGATGTTAAGGCCTGTCTTTTGCTTTTGTTTGCTTGGAAATAAACCCAGGCAAAGCCTGGACTAAAGACTTTATCGCAAGTGTCACTGTCTCTGACTGCTTATGCCCAGGTTGCTACCGATCCTAAACGCTAATCCCTCATATATGGTGTTTGGATGCGGGCAGCGGTCTTAAAGAGACATACACCAATTAATGGACATTTTGCTGCAGCAGCTGGAGAACCATTGCTAAGGGCAACCGCCCAAGAGAGATCGACTGGAGAGTGCTGTAACCCCCATGTCCTGGGTGAAAGCTGCAACGGCACAGCCATCAGATACTGCCAAGATGGAGGAACTGTTAAAGCAGCTGGTACAAATGAACGTGCAGCAACAGCAAGCGTTGGCCCAGTAGCAACAAGTGGCGGCGACCCAGCAAAAGATCCATGAGGAGGCCATGAGAGCTCAGGCCGAGACTAATGCTTTCCTGGCGCAAAGTGTGCAGAGGTCGTCTGGTTCGCTCCCCACCACCCGTACCGTGGTACAGACGGCCTTACAAAAGATGACGGCCACCGATGACATCGAGGCCTATCTCGCGGTCTTTGAGAGAGTGGCCGAGAGGGAGAAGTTACCGGCGCCTCAGTGGGCTGAGGTAGTAGCGCCTTTCCCGACGGGAGAACCCCAATAGGCCTACTTTGACCTCGGTGAGCAGGATGCCAAGGACTATAATAAGCTCAAAGATGAGATCCTGGCACGCTTGGGCTTGGACACCCATGTGCGGGCCCGACGCGTACACGCCTGGACTTTCACGGACGACCTACCAGCTCGCTCCCAGATGTACGACCTGGTGAGAAAGTGGCTGCAGCCGGAGGAGTCGGTAGAGATCGTACACAAAGTGGTTCTGGATAAGTTTATACGCTCGTTGCCCCCCGAAATCCAGCACTGGGTGGGACAAGGAGGTCCCCAGGATGTGGACCAACTCGTGAGCCTCGTCGAGAGGTATAAAGCCACGGAGGACTTACTGCAAGCCGTGCCTCCTCGACGTTCCAATCCCGGGAACAGCAAGTCGGCTGGAGCCCCTGGTAAGACTGTTCCATATGTAAGGGGTGTCAAAAGTGTCCCAAGGGGAGGCGGCTCAGAGGGGGATCGTTTGGGGCAGAGGAGGAGCCCCATATGGACATTCGGGTCCCGGGTAGAACCCCATGGAGACCGGGCCTCCATACGATGTTGGCACTGTCATGATACCGGGCATCTTGCTGCCAACTGTCCACTTACCGTGGAACCAATGGACCGTGACTCTGCCCGGCGGAGGTCGATGTTCGCACAGCCAGTGTGTTCTGCAGAGACTGCGTCAGAGACTGATCAACCCTTATGTCACCTAAAGGTGAATGACTTTGCGGTGACAGCTCTACTGGACTCAGGGAGCTTGGTTACGCTGGTGCACTCCAGCCTGGTCGATCCCACAACCTTCACCAGCCGTCGCATGGGGGTTGTTTGTGTGCATGGGGACACCAAGGAGTATCCTATTGCCCTTGTACGACTTGATACTCCGTGTGGACTTGCCACCCATGAGGTGGGTGTAGTAAAATCCTTAATGCACACCGTGATCCTCGGGAGAGACTTTCCCCTATTTTGGGACTTGTGGCGACACCGAGGGTCGTCTAAAAATAAGGTTCATGATAATGCAAATGTGCATGATGTGGGTCCAGAACCGTTTGACCCTGAGGGTACGGTTCCAGCAGTAGGGGTGACCCAAGAGGATGGGGATAACTTTCCCTTAACAGTACTAGCGGGTGAGACAGAGGTACAGGACGAAGTGGTTGCTATGCCGGACTTAGAGGTCTCACGTGCTAATTTCGGAACTGAGCAGCTCCGAGACCCCACCTTAGTAAAGGCCAGGGAAAATGTTAAAGTACTAAATGGGGAGCCTCAATTCCCGGGGGCTGATACTGTGTTTCCACACCTGGCAGTCAATTAAGAGTTGTTGTATCAGGTTGACAAGGTCCGTGGGGAGGTTGTGGAACAGCTGGTGGTACCTCAGTCTTATCACAGGATGTAACATAGTAACATAGTAACATAGTATGTAAGGCCGAATGAAGACATTGTCCATCTAGTCCAGCCTGTCTATCCTACTGTGTTGATCCAGAGGAAGGCAAAAAACCCCAAGGCCAGAAGCCAATTCCTTCCCGACTCCCTAATGGCAATCAGACTGTTCCCTGGATCAACCCCTAATAGTTCCTACCTGCCTATATACCAGGATTGACACTTAACCTAATATTTATATCCTGTAATATCCTTCTCCAGAAAGACATCAAGTCCCCTTTTAAACTCCTCTATGGATTTTGCCATCACCACTTCCTCCGGTAGAGAGTTCCACAGTCTAACTGCTCTTACAGTAAAGAACCCCTTTCTGTGTTGGTGATGAAACCTACTTTCCTCTAATCGTAGCGGATGTCCTCTTGTTACCGTCGTGGTCCTGGGTGTAAACAGATCGCGGGAGAGATCCATGTGTTGTCCCCTCATGTACTTATACATGGTTATTTGGTCGCCTCTTAACCTTCTTTTTTCTAGAGTAAATAGTCCCAATTTGGATAGCCTCTCTGGGTATTCCTGTCCCGTCATTCCATGTATTAGTTTAGTTGCCCTTCTTTGAACCCTCTCAAGCACTGTGACATCTTTCCTGAGCACCGGTGTCCAGAATTGTACGCAGTATTCCATGTGAGGCCTGACAAGTGCCTTATATAATGGAAGGATAATGTTCTCGTCCTTCGCCCCTATACTTCTTTTGATGCACCCCAAGACTTTATTTGCCTTTGCAGCAGCGGACTGGCACTGGTTACTCCAGTTTAGTCTATTATCCACTAATACCCCCAGATCCTTTTCCATATCACTTTTCCCTAGTGGTACCCCATTAAGTGAATATTGGTAACATCCGTTTCTCCTGCCCATGTGCATAGTCTTACATTTTTCAACATTGAACTTCATTTGCCATTTTTCTGCCCAAGCCTCCATCTTATCCAGGTCCGTTTGTAGCCGTACATTGTCCTCCGTTGCATTAATTATATTGTATAATTTTGTGTCATCTGCAAATATTGATATTTTGCTGTGCAGCCCCTCTATCAGGTCATTGATAAATATGTTGAACAGAGTGGGGCCTAATACTGAACCCTGTGGCACCCCGCTAGCGACTGTGGTCCAATCAGAGTACGAACCCTTTATTACCACCCTCTGCTTTCTATCGTTGAGCCAATTTTTTACCCACTTACACACGTTTTCGCCCAGTCCGAGCGGCCTCATTTTGTATATTAGCCTATTATGTGGCATGGTGTCAAAGGCTTTAGAGAAGTCCAGATATACAAGATCAATAGATTCTCCCAGGTCCAGCTTAGAGCTTACTTCATCGTAGAAACTGATCAGATTTGTCTGACATGAGCGACCCTTCATGAATCCATGCTGGTGAGGAGTTATTCCCTTAATCTCCTTGAGGTACTCATCGATGGCGTCTCTCAGAATCCCCTCGAAAATTTTTCCCGTTACTGAAGTGAGACTTACTGGCCTGTAGTTACCAGGCTCACTTTTGCTCCCTTTTTTGTAAATTGGAACCACGTTGGCAATGCGCCAGTCCAATGGTACTACTCCGGTCTTGATAGTGTCTAGAAATATTAGGTATAGCGGCCTCGCTATCTCGTCACTTAGTTCCTTTAGTATCCTTGGGTGTAATCCATCTGGGCCCGGTGATTTATCAATTTTAGTTTTCTTTAGACGCTTCCGCACCTCCTCCTGCGTTAGGTATGAGATATTTTGTGAGGGGTTCGTTTTATTCCCCTGCATCTCGTGTGGCATTTCCTTTTCTTTGGTGAACACACTTGAGAAGAAACTGTTTAGTAGATTTGCTTTCCCTTCGTCATCATCAATGATTTCTCCTGCATTGTTTTTTAAAGGGCCAGTGCTCTCCCTGCAAATCCTTTTGCTGTTTATGTAGTTGAAAAATAGCTTCGGGTTGTTTCTGCTCTCTTTTGCGATCCGTCTTTCTGCTTCCTCCTTGGCAGTTTTGATCGTATCTTTGCATATTTTGTTTTTTTCCCTGTATGATTTTAGCGCTTCTTCGCTGCCTTGTTGCTTTAGTAGTTTGAACGCTTTCTTCTTTTCGTTTATTGCCCCTCGTACCGTCTTGTCGAGCCACATTGGTTTCCTTTTAGCTGAGTTTCTTTTATTTTTAAAGGGAATGTGCTGGGAGGTCATCTCGGGAGCGAAAAGACTAAGGAACGCATCCTTCAGCGTTTTTTCTGGCCGGGGGTACATGGTGATGTAAAACGTTACTGTGAGTCGTGCCCGGAGTGTCAGATAACAGCTCCTATGCCCCATTACCGGAGCCCCTTAGTGCCCTTGCCCATCATAGAGGTGCCGTTTGAGCGGGTCGCTATGGACCTAGTTGGGCCCTTGGTAAAGTCTGCCCGGGGTCACCAACATATATTAGTGGTTGTAGACTATGCCACCCGTTACCCCGAAGCCGTTCCTTTACGCAATACGTCATCCAAGGGTATTGCAAAGGAACTACTTCACATGTTCTCCCGCACGGGCATACCAAAAGAGATCCTGACGGACCAAGGAACCCCCTTTATGTCAAAGGTCATGAAGGAATTGTGTAAGCTGCTGAATATTAAGCACTTGCGGACGTCGGTGTACCACCCACAGACGGATGGTCTGGTTGAGAGATTTAATAAGACCCTGAAAAGCATGCTAAAAAAGGTAGTCAATAAGGATGGGAAGGACTGGGACTGTCTGCTGCCATATTTAATGTTCTCAATCCGTGAAGTCCCACAATCCTCCACTGGGTTCTCTCCCTTTGAATTAGTGTATGGTAGACATCCCCGAGGGCTCCTTGATGTAGCTAAGGAGACCTGGGAGCACGAGTCCACCCCTTACAGGAGTGTTATTGAACACATCTTCCTCATGCAAGATCGAATTGCAGCGGTCATGCCCATTGTTAAAGAACATTTACAGCAGGCTCAAGAAGCCCAAAGCCGGGTATATAACCGGTCCGCCAAGGTGAGAACCTTCAACCCTGGGGATCGGGTACTAGTGTTGGTGCCCACCCTAGAAAGTAAATTCCTAGCAAAATGGCAAGGGCCCTATGACATAATTGAGAAAGTTGGAGAGGTAAATTATAAGGTATACCAGCCAGGTAGGCGGAAACCAGAACAATTGTACCATGTAAACCTAATTAAGCCATGGAAGGACAGAGAAGCCCTGACTGCAGTGAGCACCCCCTGTGGTACGGTCCCAGAGGTGTGTGTATCAGGGTCCCTGTCCAAATCCCAACAACAAGAGTCGAGGGAATTTATACAGCGTAATTCAGATGTGTTCTCTGATATACCAGGGCGTACGGGTGTCATAAAACACGACATTATAACTGAACCAGGGGTAAAGGTTCAGTTGAAACCGTACAGGGTTCCAGAAGCCCGCAGACGAGCCATCTCAGAGGAGGTCAAGAAAATGCTAGACCTCGGAGTAATTGAGGAGTCGAAAAGTGAATGGTCCAGCCCTATCGTGCTTATACCAGAACCTGATGGCTCTCTGCGCTTCTGTAACGACTTCCGGAAGCTAAATGACGTGTCAAAATTTGACGCATACCCAATGCCGAGAGTGGACGAGTTAATTGAGAGACTGGGTCATGCCAGGTACTTTTCCACTCTCGACCTTACTAAAGGCTACTGGCAGGTTCCCCTTACAGAGAGCGCGAAAGAAAAGACTGCGTTTGCCACACCAGAAGGGTTGTTTCAGTACATCTGCCTACCCTTCGGTTTGCATGGAGCCCCAGCAACCTTCCAAAGATTGATGGATATCATACTCAAACCCCATCGTCAATATGCGTCAGCATATTTAGATGATATCATCATCTTTAGCGAAGACTGGGACAGCCATCTACCCAAGGTACAGGCAGTACTGAACTCCCTTAGAAAAGCAGGGCTCACAGCAAACCCAAAGAAGTGCGCCCTGGGTCTTGAAGAAGCACGATACCTGGGGTATATAATAGGTAGGGGTATTATAAAACCCCAGGTCAATAAAGTTGAAGCCGTTCAGAACTGGCCCCAACCCACAACTAAAAAGCAGGTGAGAGCCTTTTTAGGCATTGTAGGGTACTATAGGCGGTTCGTACAAAACTTTGCTAGCATAGCAGCGCCCCTAACAGACTTGACCAAGAACAGTAAGTCAGTCATGGTCAAGTGGAACCCTGACGCAGAAATGGCGTTCCAAGAATTAAAAAGGGCCCTCTGTAGATGTCCAGTGTTAGTCACACCCAATTTTAAAAGGGAATTTATTGTCCAAACAGACGCGTCCGATGTGGGACTGGGAGCAGTTCTGTTCCAAGAAGTAAAGGGAGAGGAACATCCCATAATTTATCTGAGCAGGAAGCTCACGCCACCGGAAAAAAATTACAGTATCGTTGAGCGGGAGTGCCTAGCCATCAAGTGGGCTCTGGAATCCCTAAAATACTACCTGCTAGGTCGGCACTTCAGGCTGATCACAGACCACTCCCCCTTAACCTGGATGTCACAGGCAAAAGAAAGAAATGCCAGAGTCACTAGATGGTTCCTGACCCTTCAAAATTTTAGCTTTTCGGTAGAGCACAGGGCCGGAAATCTACAGGGCAATGCCGATGCCTTATCAAGGACGCATTGCCTGACGGCGAAAGGTGTCCGACCCCACAGGCTCGAACAGAGGGGTAGGGTATGTGAGACGGTGACCGGCAAGGTGCTGGAGGGCAGGTATGTGTCGCCTAGGATGCTCTCCTATGCTGCCTTGGGGAGCGCTTGGGCAGATGCGTGCCACCGAGCAGCCTGGGCTCGGTGGAGGAAGCCGGCAGTATAGTGTTAGTATCATTAAGCCACTAACACGTTGTAGTATGTAAGTGGCTCCAAGCCACATAATCCGGGCCGGCTTTTCCTGGAGTGACCAAAGTGAAGGGTGGGATGGTCACTCCCACGTACCAGGTGGGGCTGGTACCAGGCCATATAAAGCCTGGGCCTACAGGGCCAGGGGGAGAGCTGAGACCTCTGCAGGTCTGAGAGTCCTGGCTGGCGGTGTGCAGGAGCCATTTTGATTACCAGTGTGTAGACAGGAACGCTACATGTTTAGTAAGTGCTCAGACGAGCAGGATTTCCTTTATGTTTGCCTGATGTTAAGGCCTGTCTTTTGCTTTTGTTTGCTTGGAAATAAACCCAGGCAAAGCCTGGACTAAAGACTTTATCGCAACTGTCACTGTCTCTGACTGCTTATGCCCAGGTTGCTACCGATCCTAAACGCTAATCCCTCACAGTATTCTATTCATCCTCCTCCTCCTGCTCCTCCTCCTGAAACCTCACGTAATCACGCCAAACGGGCAATTTTTCTTAGGCCCACAAGGCTCAGTCATATAATTTTTGTAAACAATTTTTATACGTTTCAATGCTCATTAAAGCGTTGAAACTTTCACCTGAACCAATTTTTATTTTAACTGGGCTGCCTCCAGGCCTAGTTACCAATTAAGCCACATTAACCAAAGCGATTAATGGGTTTCACCTGCCCTCTTGGTTGGGCATGGGCAATTTTTCTGACGTACATTAGTACTGTTGGTACACCAATTTTTGGGGGCCCTCGCCTACAGTGTAATCCAATTAATTTTTGGCCCACCTGCATTAAAGCTGATGTTACATCAGCTGTGTTGGGCACTGCAATGGGATACATTTATGTACAGCCGGTGGGTTCCAGGGAGCCACCCATGCCGTGGGTCCACACGGAGTTGTAACTGCATGTGTCCACTTCTAAAGAACCCCAGTCTGACTGGGGCATGCAGTGTGGGCCGAAGCCCACCTGCAGTAAGCACGACATTACCTCAGCTGTGATGGGCAATGCAATGGGATATATTTATGTACCGCCGGTGGGTTCCAGGAAGCCACCCATGCTGTGGGTGCACACGGAATTCCCATTGCGGAGTTTTACCTGGCTGTGACTATTTATAAAAAAACGCGGTCTGACTGGGACATGCAGACACCTTGACAGAATGAATAGTGTGTGGCACATAGGTTCCCCATTGCTATGCCCACGTGTGCAGCTCCTGATGGAGGTGGCACAGGATTGGATTTCTCATTGCTTCTGTACAGAATTGTGGGCTATTGCCCCGCCCCTTTTAAAGAGGGTCACTGCCTAGCCGTGCCAACCCTCTGCAGTGTGTGCCTGCGGTTCCTCTGGCAGACGCACTTATAAATAGACATGAGGGTGGTGTGGCATGAGTGCAGCTGAAGGCTGCGCAGGGACACTTTGGTGTGCGCTGTGGACACTGGGTCGTGCGGGGGGGGGGGGGGGGGGGTTGGGCAGCATGTAACCCAGGAGAAGTGGCAGCGGAGTGTCATGCAGGCAGTGATTGTGCTTTGTTGGAAGTAGTGTGGTGCTTAGCTAAGGTATGCATTGCTAATGAGGGCTTTTCAGAAGTAAAAATTGTTGGGGGGGGCACTCTTGCCGGTATTGTGGCTTAATAGTGGGACATGGGAACTTGAGATGCAGCCCAACATGTAGCCCCTCGCCTGCCCTATCCGTTGCTGTGTCGTTCCCATCACTTTCTTGAATTGCCCTGATTTTCACAAATGAAAACCTTAGCGAGCATCGGCGATATACAAAAATGCTCGGGTCCCCCATTGACTTCAATGGGGTTCGTTACTCGAAACGAACCCTCGAGCATCGCGATAATTTCGTCCCGAGTAACGAGCACCCGAGCATTTTGGTGCTCGCTCATCTCTAGTCACTATATATACCCTCCCCCAAATAGGGTTACATATGAAAATAAGGAAGATGGAACAATACCTCTGCAGTGCCACCTATTGGATGGCAGCTTTCCTGCAAATCACTGTCCGACTCTTTATACAGATCTTAACAAATATTGGTAATTGAAAACAAAGCCAGAATCCATACGCAGACACTGCTCAGCAGTTAGTATGCACAGCAGAGGGAGGGTTATGGAGTGAGTCTGAAGACACAGACACTGAACTGACCTCGGCTTGTCTGTATGTATGTGTTTAAGGCCACTCTCGCATTTTGCCATGATTCTGCCGCCGCTTTTGGGCGCAGGTTATCGTCTACGACAGAGGCTTTTAATGCTCCCCTTCATTGTGATGAGGTGTGGTAATCGTGGCAAAATATAGCAGACAGCGTTTGAAAATCGTGGCACTTGAAAACGCCGCAATCGAGCGCATTTCTGCGAGGCCCCATTGAAATCAATTGGAGCCTTGTCCCGCGATTACAGCTGCATTCAAAATGCTGTGGTAATTGCAGAAAAGCGCATGTGTTCTATTAATACATACATTTTTTTCTTCATGTTCAAATTATGCACTGGGACAACTTCCAATGTATCCATAAGCCCCCAGTGTAAAAAAAAGTGTCCTTGTGGCACTTATTAAGTTAGTATACCAGCATAGCTTTTTGCTTTTTCATTGTATAGGAATGCATAATCTGCTGCGCTTTACAATAAAGAGGTACTGAAGAAAAAACTGTACGCATAAATAAATATTGTAAACTTTGATTACTCTGTGCATCATATCCTGAATCTGTGTGGCAATATCACCACCGGTGACATGTGAATAACTCAGCTTTACTTTTAGACCATTCTTTTTGAATTAGCCCTCATGTCCACGGCCGTGTATGTCAAAAGTTGTGGGTCTCCCAGCAGCATGATGGTATTAATGTATCTTGATGCCACCAGCAAGTACTGGTTGAGGGGGTTTCGGGGGGTGACGCCCCCTGAAGCTGATTAGCTGCACAGGAGGTTTGGCAGCAGCTCCTGGCAGGCCACTAATGAAGTTCTAGAAATTAATACTGCCTCCCGGCCTGCTGACACGCAGCCCCTCCCAGCGGCAGACCACAAGACGGCCACCGTTCTCCAGATGTCAGTGTAACTTAGCGGGCGACAGCAGGGAGGCAACAGTGGCAGAGAGACTGTGACAGCCGGCAGCGGCAGAGTGCAGGAGAACAGGAGGGATCCCAGTGCGGTGCAGGACACTCCGCTGTGTAGGCACTGGAGCACAGCGCCGGGTAAGACTCAGGGAGCTGGGCTACCTAAAGCCAACAACGGCGGGGAACTGAGCCGGGTAACAGGGCTGCAGCACAGCGGCGGGGAAGAGAGAGGGTCCGCGGCTAACTGACCTGGCACTCTGCTTTTGCCCCTCATCCATTGAAGGAGCTTATAGGTAACAGGGCTGCAGCACAGCGGCGGGGAAGACAGAGGGTCTGTGGCTCACTCACACGCCAGGCCGGTTCTGCTCTTCATCCACTAGGACCTTTAGGTATTCTGCCAATCGGGAGCTAAGGGTGTGACAGGGGCCTTTCTCCTGTCAAACGCCTAGCTTCTGGTGGCGTCAAGATACAAGAATACCCAGCATGATACCATTGCTTGTAAATAGCGCGCCTGCCAGCAGAGACCTCGCTGGGCTGCGAGTCTACATGGGCCACCTGGACATTTATAGTCTATGGACAGTCAGAAAGTGGTTAAAGGGGTTCTGCACATTGGACAATTCCTACTTACTGAAAGGATTCCTGAACAATAAGTTAATAATAGGGACCAGCCAATGCAGATCAATGGATTTGAGAAGTCCTCAAGATTAAGATATGCACTTTGTAACCATTATTCTCCCTGCCTTCCCGGCTGTTTACTTGACTTTATTGAATACTCTTTATTATCTTTCTCACTGTGGTTACTTTTTATGTCCCCTTTTATTTTCTTGTTCATCCTTTAAGTCGTATCCCTCAGAGACATGTGATCTTTTTTATATACAATATGATGTGTTCCTATTTTCAGTGATTATCTAATTTCCTGCTAGTTTTGGTTGGAAACAAGGAAGTTCATGTATGCAATATGCTTAGTGCACTCATGTACTATAACCCCTTAGTGACCGGCTTATTTTGTGCCATAAGGACCAACTGATTTTCAGCATTGCACTGCAAGAGCCATAACTCATTGACATAGGCCGCCTGCAGACGGCCGGGTCGGATCCGGCAGCGTGAATTCTCGCCGCCGGACCCGACCCAAGTGCCTGCAGAGAGCAGCGCGTACTCACCCGCGCCCCGCAGCTCCGGATCTTTCATGTGCCGACTGCTGAGCAGCCAGTGCATGCGCAGACCGGAGCCTGCGGCGGGTGAGGGACGATTTTGCGCGGCCAAACCGCAGCTGCCTGCATAGGATTGCATTTGTTAACACAATCCTATGCAGGCTTCCAGCGGCGGAAATCCCGCAGCGGAATTTCCGCCCGTCTGCAGGCAGCCATAGTTTGATGAGGGCTTGTTTTTTTGGAACGAGTTGAATTTTTTAATGACCCCACTCTGGAATACATATAATGTGTTGTAGAACTTTTATAAGAGTTTTTGGAGGGAGATGGAAAACATATAAGGACATTGTGCCGTTGTTTGGGGTTTTGTTTTTACAGTGTTCACCATCCAGCAAAAATAATATAACTTTCTTATCTGGATTAGCACGATTACTGTGATACTAAGTTTGTATAGATGTTTATTCTTTACTACTTTTGCACAATAAAAACACGTTTTTAAAGAAAAACAATTTAATCTCCATCATTGCAATCTAAGAAGCAGAACATTTTTTTTATATTTCCGGCAACTGAGTAATTTGATGTTCTGTTATTTGCAGGAAGACTTGTAGTTTTTGCTGCTACCATTTTGAGATACATATGACTTTTGGATTGCTTTTACTACAATTTTGGTTTACCAAGATTTTTATTATTTTAGAGAATTTAGATCATTCGAATTTACAACATGTTTGATATCAAGTGGTTTCAGAATCATTCAGACTAACTAAGTTATATAACCGATTTTGAAGCATAGGTTCAAGTTCCTTTCTTCTGTTACAGTAACCCCTAATAAAATAGTAATAACAACAAAGGACTAAAAACAAGAAATAAAAGATTAGAAAGAGATGGCGATGGGAGAGGGGAGGGGGGGGGGAGGAGAAAGAAGGCAGTCTATAATACTTCTCCGAGCAGTCATAATGCCTCCCCTCCCCCCCCCTCAGCGATTCTCCCAGCAGTCATAATGCCCGCCCCCAGCCACACATACTTACCCCTCCTTCTTGTGAGAGTGCCGTTTCTCTCCTGCCTGATCCCAGGTGCACACTGACGGCAGTGTGCTGTTAGATGCCTCCTCCCCCTGCTCTTGCGGAACCAAGTAGGAGACGTCAGGGGACGGGGGAGGAGGATCCTGGCTGCACACTGACTCACAGTGTGCGTCGGGATCAGCACAGATAGCAGCGCTGAGTGAATGTCGGCAGGGGAGCCGCAGCCCCTGCAGGCATTTACCAATGTGGTGAGCGGCCGATGGTGACGCGTGCCAGCAGGGAGGGTGCTGCGTGCCCCCTCTGGCACACGTGCCATAGGTTCGCCACCACTGCACTAGAAGGTAGGCAGGGTCTGCTGGATGGGTCAGGGATCTAGCTGTTGAATTCCACAGGCGCATAGTAAGAGAATATTGATACCAAGATGCCCATTTTTTTTATATAATGTTTCGCGGTCCATAAGGATACCTGCCAACTTCTCATTGACCTTAATCCAAGACCTTTTCCTCCCGGAGCGAGCGATTGCTATACGTGCTGATAGAAAGCACTAGGATATCCATTTATGTATATGTCTGGGGGTGTCAGGTATCCTTCTGCCTAAGAGAGCTTCCCAGGGCGATTTGTGTAGGGATACGTTTGTGATGGAGAATATTAGGTTGTATACCTGAACCTAAAAACAACAGAGCTTTGGGCAGTTCCACCAAATGCGTAGACCTTCATAATGACCATGATTGAAATGAATGCTTAAATAAAACATATTAAAACAGAATTAGACATGGCATACAGAGCAGAAAAAGACAGACCAGCATTTCAGTTAAGCATGCTTTATTATATGATTGGCACAACTAATAATAATTATGCGCTTTAGAGTTATGAAGCATTGTATTATAATTATGGTTTTAGCGCATATTTTCCAAGAAGACTTCCAAAACGTCCTACTAAAGGCGCAGTACATCTCTTTTCTTCATTATTCTCCCTTTCTTGTACATTGTCTTCCATAGGTCCTGATCTGGTGACTATAGAGCTAAGTAGCAAGTGACAGTCAGGGGAGATTTAGTAAAGTCCTCTGAAGGAAACTTATAGAGTAGGTCAGGATTTTAAAGAAACGGTCTTATTTTGTGAATAGTAACGTCCATTTCTGGAAAAATAGCATATTGCATACAGAAAAATCATTTTGGTTATAATTTGACATGTTATGGCCAACTTTCCTGTTTTCTCTGCCAGAGGTGTAGCGAAGCTTTTCCTCACTGGGGCAAAGATTTAGTTCAGCGACCTACTATACCATTTTTGCCAAACAACCCTAACAAAATGCCAATATACAATTCAATTGCATATTTTTTTTCATATTAAAGAAGATGTATTTGGCTCCCAGGTTGAAAAATGTAGGCACCAAATTACTTTTTTTACTGGCTCTATATATATCACTGATATAATCTTACTGTTCTGCTATATTATTGTTAGCAAGTCACTGTGATGCGGCCGTTACTGGTACTATAATGTTGTTGTCAGCTGTTTAGTCGTTCACGACCCTTGGCGCCCCTAAAGTCTCATGTCCACAGGCCCGCGCGGTTTTCCCGGGCAGAATCATGCAGCGGATTCCACCCGGCCCGCAGACAGGAGGCCAGAAAATACAATATACTCACCTGTTTGGATGCTGCGGGGCTCTCCTCTGTGCAGGTCGGATCTTCTTTCTTCTGCATGGCCGATGTGCTCGGGATGTCGGCGGCGCGGCGAGTGCATGTGCCGTGCCGTCTTTTTTCCTATCTTAAACTCCCGCTTTCCTGCAGTCCTGCAGCACGGACGCAGTGACAGCTGCATCTGTATCACGGATCCAAATGGCTTCATTGGCTTCAATGGAAGCCACGGGAGCCGTCCGTGCGGGAAAACCGCACAAAAATGGAGCATGCTGTGGGTGTTTACCTGAGCGTGCGATCCGCATGGCAGGGAAAAAAGACATCCGCAGGTATTCATTTACCCGCGGGTGCCCAATGATTTCCTATGGGCGCTTATCGCCGCGTGGGAGACCTGCGCGGATTTAATAAATCTATTTTCCCCATGGACATTGGGCCTAAAGACGAGCTCTCTCCATGTTTTTCAGTTTTGCACCGCTTCTTTCAGTTGTGTGATATCCATGCCAGTATCAGCTCTGACAGTATCAGCCATGGTGTTCTTTGGTGCTGTAATACATAGCAGTAATACAGCAGCACAGAGCGATGTTACAGTACCAGAAATATGGCAGCACAATTAGATGTAACAACCGCAATGTGTTCCTATATTATTGATGGTAATACAGCAATACAGCTAGATAATAGTATAATAATGACTTCCCTTCTATATTAGCTGCTAACGGGGACTCTCCACACAGTGACTGAACTGTTGCCTCTCATGCAGATACACAGCAACCAGCTGGCAGTCACTGATGATTATTGTGCCATTTTGCTTAATAGGAGAGCAGACCTGTCCCCACAGTGTGCTGCCCTTGTATAGGACTGCTTAGTCTGATTATAGGTCCGCTTCATAGGGGTTGTACCAAGTGTAATACTTACCTCCTGTCAATGAGTTAGGGATAAAGTGTCTCAAATTGAGGGTATCTGATCACTGGGACTGCCATGGATTTCAAAATGGGGTTCCTGTATACCCCTCCTAAATGAATGGAGTAGAGGTCATCCCTGAGTGCTGCTGCTCTATACATGTTAATGGGACTGACTGAGATGAGCGCTTGTATTTGGCTTTCCAGCAGTCTGAATAAAATAAAAGGAATAGCTGCATGCATGTTCAAAAACTGCTACATTCATATGGGGGACACAAAACATTTTGTGATTGGTAGAGGTCCCAGTAGCTGGACCCTCACCAATCAGACAATTATCCCTGATCATGTTGATTAGCGGTAAACTTGGCACAACCCCTTTAAATCATGATGCAGTACCATGTCTGCTGGACAGTCACAGTACTACAAGTCCCAGCATGCACTGTCACTGTGGGAATTTCTCAACATTAAAAACCATTAGTTTCACCCTCTCTCCTTCCATACAAACAGCTTGTTTCCCTCCCACTTCTTCTCCCTCACCTATAGACAGCTGCTCCAGTGCCATGGTCACTCCTTAGGGCTAATGCCCACGGACGGAAAACCGCAGCGTTGCCCCGCAGCTATTAGGGTCTATTGAACCTAATAGCTTAATGCTTACTCATGAAATTACCCGCGGCATGTCCTGTTTGCCACGGGAATATGCGCGGACGGCTTCCATTGCCGTCAATTGAAGCTGTCCGTCATGCTATACTTCCACTGTAGTACAGCGGAAGATAGCGTGAAAATGCTTCCCCGCCCTTTGCCGACCTGTCATATGACACTGCTGGCGCATCATATGACACTGCTGTCGCGTCATGCGCTGTACTGCGCATGCACACCTGGGTGTTATGCGGGTCTTTGCCCAGCGGATCCAGAGATAAGTATGGGGTCTTTGGTGGGGCGTCGTGACAGACTCCCCTGCGGTATTCCGCTTGGGGAGCCTGTCACTGCTGTGTGCATAAGGCCTTAATCACACCCACTTCATAGTGAGCTGCAAGAAGACTGAACAAATAGGGCACAACTCCACCTTTTGTTTGCTTTTACCCTAATTCAGAGAAGAGGGATTAGAAGTCTGCACACAGGAGGCAGAGATTAAGCACAGGAGCCCTTCTCCCCTACACCCAGGGCACATGCCCCGCTTGCCCCCTCTTCCCCCCCCCCCCGCCCCCTCCCAGCTACACTACTGCCTTTGCACAAGTTAGGACAAATGTTCCCTTTTGCTACAAGGGCTACAAATTAATGAGTAAGGACATACTAATTTACTGAAAAAAAAAAATCACTGATGGATCATATATATATATATGATCCTATCAGTGATTGATAGCTACCCCTGTCTGTACACTCATACACAGATAATTGTGTGAAATACACGTTTTATTGACTCTTTCCCCATAAAACTATATATCAGTCTGCTCAGCTCCTCCTGCTCTATAACTTGCTGCCTGCAGTTTGGACAGCGTGTTCAATCTGACATACTTGCTTTAAGTTTGGCAGAATATTAATGTTGCTCTAATATGCTCACAAGTAAGGTGGCCACCCATTCCATCAGCAAATACTGGCCAGGTTAGGCCAGCTTTACACAGGTGTATTATATATAATACGTAGAGAATAGAACCTGTTCATTTCAAACCCATATCAGAACCAAAAGCAAATTGGTCATTTGGAGTCCGACCTCTGAGACCCAGAGAATGACTCTAGTTCATTGCTGCAGATACTTCCAGGTTCTTCCTGCACAGTGCTGCCCCCATCAGTACACTGAGCAGGAACTGCAGTGCAACCCCTTTTACTTAAATGGAGCTGTACTGCCATTCCCAACCAAGGAGCTTTCAGAAGCACATCTGTGCAGGAACAAACAGAGAAGGGGCACAAAATTACCCCAGTGTCATTGTCCCTTCATTCCCAGGATCTGTGGGTGTCTCAGCGTTTGGACCGCATGAAACAGTATGTGATAGAATATCCTAGTCATATACCATCACTGTATGACATGGGAATAACCCTCTAATATGTTGTATATTATATGAGTACTTACTCTTTCTTACAGATGGAAAGTGAGACTAATCCAAGGAAGAGAACAAGGAGAAGAGACTTCTTCAAGAAAGCCATGTTTTATCTGTAAAAAGACATTTATACTGAAAGGTCAAAAAAAAAAAAAACAACCTACGGTCTAAAACATTTCACGCTATTCTTAATTTATCTCCGTTAGTACTGTCAGTGTTAGGGCTCATTCACTGGGCAAGGTGGATTCACTAGGAATTTTTTGACTACATTGACAAGTGGGGTGAAAAACGTTTTTTGGGCAAAAAACTTTTGATGACCAATCCTAAGGATATGTCAACAGTTAATCACTGAGGACCCGCTGCACGGGATCCCCAGCGACCACCTGATCACCTTGTATGCTGTCAGTACAGCGGGCTGCACATGCATCATGAGGAAGAGGAGTCGTGCCCCAGCTGGCTTCACTCCCTTTTAGCAATTGGGGTCATGACTCAAGTAACTCCACTCTGTCACTGTCCAGTTAGTGTTGACAGAGGAATCTGCGTATGGACCCACACCTTTCACAGTTGGAAAGGACCTTGTTGTCAATTTGTGCATTAATTTCTAGGAGGAATAACAGAGGAACAGTGCAGTACAGAGTAATAAATATAGATACTCCAGGAATGATATTTGATGGGAATACAAGTATAAACTATAACAACTACATCAGGACCGCTGACAGATCATCTTAATAACATTCTACATGGTTTCTGACCTAATTTTGAAATTGTGCTGAAATAAAGTGCAAAACACATAACATAAAAATAAAATACACTACCGTTCAAAAGTTTGGGGTCACATTGAAATGTCCTTATTTTTGAAGGAAAAGCACTGTACTTTTCAATGAAGATAACTTTAAACTAGTCCTAACTTTAAACAAATGCACTCTATACATTGCTAATGTGGTAAATGACTATTCTAGCTGCAAATGCCTGGTTTTTTGTACAAAATCTACAAAGGTGAATAGAGGCCCATTTCCAGCAACTATCACTCCAGTGTTCAAATGGTACAATGTGTTTGCTCATTGGCTCAGAAGGCTAATTGATGATTAGAAAACCCTTGTGCAATCATGTTCACACATCTGAAAACAGTCTAGCTCGTTACAGAAGCTACAAAACTGACCTTCCTGTGAGCAGATTGAGTTTCTGGAGCATCACATTAGTGGGGTCAATTAAACGCTCAAAATGGCCAGAAAAAGAGAACTTTCATCTGAAACTCGACAGTCTATTCTTGTTCTTAGAAATGAAGGCTATTCCATGCGAGAAATTGCTAAGAAATTGAAGATTTCCTACAACGGTGTGTACTACTTCCTTCAGAGGACAGCACAAACAGGCTCTAACCAGAGTAGAAAAAGAAGTGGGAGGCCGCGTTGCACAACTAAGCAAGAAGATAAGCACATTAGAGTCTCTAGTTTGAGAAACAGACGCCTCACAGGTACCCAACTGGCATCTTCATTAAATAGTACCCGCAAAACACCAGTGTCAACATCTACAGTGAAGAGGCGGCTGCGGGATTTTGGGCTTCAGGGCAGAGTGGCAAAGAAAAAGCCATATCTGAGACTGGCCAATAAAAGAAAAAGATTAAGATGGGCAAAAGAACACAGACATTGGACAGAGGAAGACTGGAAAAAAGTGTTGTGGACGGATGAATCCAAGTTTGAGGTGTTTGGATCACAAAGAAGAACGTTTGGGAGACGCAGAACAAATGAAAAGATGCTGGAAGAATGCCTGACGCCATCTGTTAAGCATGGTGGAGGTAATGTGATGGTCTGGGGTTGCTTTGGTGCTGGTAAGGTGGGAGATTTGTACAGGGTAAAAGGGATTCTGAATAAGGAAGGCTATCACTCCATTTTGCAATGCCATGCCATACCCAGTGGACAGCGCTTGATTGGAACCAATTTCATCCTACAACAGGACAATGACCCTAAACACACCTCCAAATTGTGCAAGAACTATTTACAGCAGAAGCAGGCAGCTGGTATTCTATCGGTAATGGAGTGGCCAGCGCAGTCACCAGATCTGAACCCCATTGAGCTGTTGTGGGAGCAGCTTGATCGTATGGTACGCCAGAAGTGCCCATCCAACCAATCCAACTTGTGGGAGATGCTTCTAGAAGCGTGGGGTGCAATTTCACAAGCTTACCTCAGCAAATTAACAGCTAGAATATCAAAGGTGTGCAATGCTGTAATTGCTGCAAAAGGAGGATTCTTTGACGAAAGCAAAGTTTGATGTAAAAACAATGTTATTTCAAATACAAATCATTATTTCTAACCTTGTCAATGTCTTGACTCTATTTTCTATTCATTTCACAACGCATGGTGGTGAATAAGTGTGACTTTTCATGGAAAACACAAAATTGTTTGGGTGACCCCAAACTTTTGAACGGTAGTGTATATTTTAAATATAAACCCACAATACATACCGCGTGATTCAGTGAGTACTGAGTGCAGAATACCGCAGGATCGTTGATTTCTTGGGATGGACATGCTGGTTAAACGAGCACTGACCATTGAATTCAATGGAGCCAGCAATACAGCCGGCTCCATTGAAAGCAATGGGCTGCCGGCTAGCGTGGGATGAATTTTCAGGAAGGGCTTAAAAATATAAGCCCTTACCTGAAAATCATCCTAAAATGTGTAAAAAGTAAAAAAAAAATATACTCACCTTGTCCCGGCAGAACGATGTTAGCCCATTGAATTCAATGGAGCCGGCAATACAGCCGGCTCCATTGAAAGCAATGGGCTGCCGGCGATCGCGGGATGAATTGTCGGGAAGGGCTTAAATATATAAGCCCTTCCCTGCAATTCATCCAGAAATGTGTAAAAATAAAAAAAAATATATACTCACCTAGTCCCGGCAGATGGAGTTCAGCGGCGGCCGGCGGCAGTTCTCTGAACTGCTCTCTGAAGTATTCAGCAGCCGGGGATTTAAAATCCCCGCCTGCTGAATGAGCTGCCTCTGATTGGTCACAGCCTGACCAATCAGAGGCAGATCTCACTCACACCCATTCATGAATTCATGAATGGGTGAGTGAGTGCTGCCTCTGATTGGCTCAGCGCAGCTCTCAGCTGAATGACAGCAGTTCAGCACCACAGTGCAGGGGACAGCAGGAGAAGACGCGGCTGTGCCCCGGCAGCTGAAGGGAGGTGAGTATCTATTTTTTTTGTTTTTTAAATCACTTTTAATTCATTTCCAGGGAATGGCTTATATGTAAAGCCCTTCCCTGAAAAAGAATTCAGGTGTGCCAGCTGCCGGCGACTCCATTGAAGAGAATGCCTGCATTTTTATTCTTTTTTACACTAAAATCTTTCTTTTTCAGGTAAGGGCTTATATTTTTAAGCCCTTCCTGAAAATTCATCCCGTGCTTGCTGGCAGCCCATTGCTTTCAATGGAGCCGGCTGTATTGCCGGCTCCATTGAATTTAATGGGCTAACATCGTTCTTCTCTGCCACAGCTGTTACAGCTGTGGCAGAGAAGAACGATCTTAATGCTGACATAATTTTTGTTTTTTTATTCTTACACATTTTAGGATGATTTTCAGGTAAGGGCTTACATTTTTAAGCCCTTCACGAAAATTCATCTGGGGGGGGGGGGGTGTCTCACTCTTGCCACTATTGTGGCTTAATAGTGAGACCTCGGAGCCCGAAATGCAGCCCTGCATGTTACTCCTCGCCTGCCCTATCCATTTCTGTGTTCTACATGACTTTGGTGATTTGCTAAGATTTTCACAAATGAAAACCTTAGCGGAGCACCAGTCATATACAAAAATGCTCGAGTCGCCCATTGACTTCAATGGGGTTCGTTACTCGAAACGAACTCTCGAGCATCACTGAAAGTTCGACTTCTAAGTGGGGCACAATGGAAAAAATGCAATTGCACCATTTTTGAAGGGGTTTGTATTTATAGCATTCGTATCACATTCACCCCGCGTGTAAAATGCAACTCGCCGAGGACCAAAGTAAGGTTATGTTCACACAAGGAGCAAACTGCGGAAATATCATATAATCCAAAGAAAAGGAGGAAAAGACAACCTCGCCCCGACTACTCGGACAACACCCACCCTGCCTAAAAGTCAGGTTATTGCCTTGATTAAATTGGCCCAATGTCTCATGCCTCGGCCACTAACTCTAGCAACTGAAAGAAGAAAAATACTAGTGAATGAATAAAAGCACCACTTATCATTACAGCAGAACTCCTCCCATCACAAACACATCCTCTCTCCACAAAGACTGAGAAAATATTCAACAACAGCCAGACACAAAAGCAAACTTAAATAATGACCGAAGCAATGCAACTGGACAGACAGCGTTCCACAAACATCAGGGTAAAATCCATATACAAAACAAGAGAACAAAATCAGTGACAGAGGAAACTCTAAGAGAATACAAATAAATGGCCAAGTAATACCTAATGAAATGGCAAACCACATAAACATAAGCATCAACTTGTCAGACAGACTGTAACAGTGCCATGACCCTGTTGCGGTCAACAGACCGTGACTGTGCCTCCCCTTTGCGGATGGGCCAAAGGACAACTAGGACATCGTGGATTAGGATTCCACCAATGAAAAGTCTTAACAAGGCGATCAGCTCTGACATTGCCGTCAAGAACACGCATCCTTTCCTCAGGTCCGTATCCCTGCCAGTGCACCAAATTCTGCAAGGAATTCCTTACACGGCGAGAGTCAATAATTTGACTGACTTCAAACTGAAAATTCCCATCCAAAAGAACTGGAGGAGGGGGGGGACTCTACATTCACTGGATTAACATATGTCTTAATCAGTGATTTGTGATAAACATCAGTAATCTTAAGAGAACCAGGCATCTCCTCTCAAAATGAAACCGGGGGTAATGATCTCCTTGACCAAGAAAACGTGGGCCAAGTTTAAAACTGGGTACTGGGTACTCATGAATTTAGTAGATAACCACACCAAATCAGCAACTCGAAAAATAAGCCCCTCTGACAGCCGGCTATTAGCCCCCTTTTTGTAGCCTCTTACAGGTCTTCTAAGGTTTCTCTGCACTTCCATCTAAACATTCTTGTGATGAAATGAAAATTCATAGTCTTTTGGTACCTCAGAAAGAAATCTTGAAAAATACAAATGATACCCAGAATTGCAAAACAGGGTGAATTGCCCATTGACTCCAAATAGCTATTCAATGCAAACTCTGCCAAAGATAAAAACTACAACCACTCTTCCTGATTGTCAAAAACAAAATACAGCAAATGTTGCTGAACACTGTGATTACATCTTTCAGTTTGACCATTAGTAGCAGCATGATAAGCAGAGGGAAAAGACAGTTGTACTTTCAATCGATGGAACATGATATGCTAAAATCTAGGCACAAACTGGACACCCCGATCTGAGACAATATCAGATGGCAACACATATAATGGACCACATGATTCAAGAACAGCCTAACCAAGGTTTTAGCTTTAGTAAGACTAGATGCATCTTGCTAAATCAGTCCACCATTACCCAAGCCATTATTTTTCCCAAGGTTTCTCTGGTACAAGCAAAGGTAACAACTTCCCAACTGATAGATTCCAGGGAGCCTTGGATCTCACACAAACCTTGCAGGAAGTGACAAAGCTAAAAATATCCAATCTAATGAACAGCCTCTAGAAGATTCTGGTTATTAACCTCCTAGAATTGTTAATTCCAGGATGACCTGCTAGAACAGAACTTTGCATTTTAGACAGTAACTGGAGTCTTAGATGTATTGTAAGAGAAAGCTTTCCCTCTGGAAGGTTTGAAAGTCCATAAGATTCTTTCTTGCAGATCTACTCCAAATCCAAAGAAACTGAAGACACAACAACCCCTTCAGACAGAATAGGTGCAGTTGGTTCCTTGGAGACTACTGAAACAAAATGTCTAAAGAGCGCATCTGCTTTGACATATTTATAACCAGGGTGTGATATGTGACAACAAATTCTAAGGGAGAAAAGAGTGATGACCACTGAGCCTGTCTAGAGTGAAGTTTCTTAGCAGACTCCAAATACATCAGATTTTTGTGATCAGTATAAACTGTTACCTTAAGTTGAGCCCCATCTACAAAATGCCGCCACTCCTCAAAAGCCCACTTAATAGCCAACACTTCCCTATCCTCAATATCATAATTTTATTCAGCTGAATACAAACTTCCATGGAGATTTTTTAACTCATTAGTGCCCTGAGACAGTACAGATCCAACTCCCACCTCCAAAGCATACACCTCCACCACAAAGGGTTTAGAAGAATCAGGTTGAATAAGAACAGGATCAGAAGCGCAGTATTAGGAAAGTTGCAAAAATGTTCGCAATAGTACATTCCTCAAAAGCTGTATTTAAAACATAACTTTTATTTATAATACATAAAAAGTATGGGGTGTAGAGTTTTAATTAAAAACATAGGACCCCCAGAGTAGGCTAGAAAACATTTCTGTACACCAGATAATACTACAGTATGGGGGCCCTGTGTTTTTAATCAAAATGATACCCCATATTCTAATGTATTATAAAAATTATGTTTTAAATGCAGTTCTTGAGGCGTGTTAGGCCGGCTACCAGTGTCTACCACCCTCTCTCTATTTCAGGCAGATGCGGGCGTCACTCTGCCTCTCTTGTATGAATGGGCTCTTAAGCTGTGTACTTTCCATTAGCACTGCAGGAGTTAATCCTTCCTTTCACTCTTAGCCCAGCTGCAAGGTTCATTAGCTATTGCTCTCCTATTTAAGCTGAGCTGGGGATCCTCCTCCTTGCCCAAGTATTGGTGTGAGTTTGTCTCAGTCACCCAGCAAAGGTCTCCTGCTGCTGACTCCTGTGCCTACCCTAATTCTTGGACTTGCTGCCTTGCTTCGTTTGTGCTCTCCTTGCTCGGACATCAGGCTGGATTCTGATTACAGTTCAGACTACACTGCCAACTACAACAGGACTACTCAACGAGGTAGCGGCCTGCTCGGTTTCCCGCAGCAAAGTCCAGATCCTTGTAGAGGGGTTAAAGGATGAATACCAATCAACCATCAGGATAATGCCCTTAGGATTATCCCAAAGCAAAACCAGTTAGTGGGCACAGTGGGTCCACATTTGCTATCTGTAACAGTATATTCAGGCCATAGACTCCGCTGATCCCTGCCCAAGAGGACTCTAAGGATTGTTCAAAGAAATGGCTCAGTAGCATGATCGCCATAAGCAAATAATGTCATACCTGTGCAACGTGAATGCTCGTCAGAACACAATAACTACCGCAGCGGCACTACAGCCGTCCACAGCAGACGCAACTTCGGCACCCTTCCCACAGGCAGCTTCTGTGGCAGGTTATGGTCCTAGGTTATCTGCCCTCCACGTTACGAAGGAGACCCTTAGCAATGCTGTGGGTTTCAATAATCAGTGCTCTTTATACTTTGAACTGTTGTCCCACCTGTTCCCTACTGAGCACGCTAAAGTGGCTTTCATGATGTCTCACCTCTCTGGATAGGCATCTGGTAAAAAAACTCTCTCTGGAAGAGAGACGATCCGGTAATAGCCTAAGTACGTTTGTGGAGACTTTTCAGAGGGTTTTTGATGAGCCTGGTCATACGACTTCGGCTGCCTACTCCTTACTGCGTCTACATCAGGGCAGCCTCACTGTGGGCCAATATGCCATTCAATTCCAAACCCCGGCCTCTGGAGTATTGAGATCCTAGTGGTAGTGTTTTGGAAGGGCAGGCAAGTCGCATTAGGGACGACTTGGCAGGGCGTAAGATTCCATCTTCCCTTGACACCTTGATCTCTCTGGCTACTAGGATAGATCTTCGATTCCAGGAAAGGATTGAAGAGGCAGCCAAGGAGAAGAGATCTATCCGACTGCTACCCGAGTTCCAGAGACCACTTGCTACTGCTCCAACTACCCTCTTGACTAATGGTCCAGAGCCCATGCAGGTCGATAGGCTCAAGTTACAGAGGAGCACATGCTCAGACATTCCAATAATCTGTGAATATACTGTGGAGCACAGGGGTATTAGGTCTGTATCTGTCCTCTAAAGCTGGGAATATTGTGAGCCTAGGGTCTGTACGAGAGGCTACCCTAGGTGAAGATCAGATCTCTCCAAAATTGAATTTACCCATGACTTTGTCCATCTCTGGTACTCAGTTCACTGTGCTGGCCTTCATGGATTCTGGATAGGCATGGAACTTCTTTCATCAAGCCGTGGTGGATCACTACCAAATTCCTATTCGACTGCTTGAGAGACCTTTTCGTGGTGACATCTGTTGATGGGAGTTCCCTTTCCGGAGGCCTACTGTGGCTTTGGTGAGGTCTTCCACAAGAAAGAGGCGGAGTGTCTGCCACCACATTGTCCTTACTAATGCCCAATTGATCTGCTGCCAGATTTCTTACCTCCTTGAGGCAGGTTATATCCTCTGTCACTCCTTGAGACTCAAGCTGCAGTTATAGGCAATTGTTCTGATCTGTTCTAAAGCATTATCGTCCTATAACATCCCTAGCATCTCTTTTATATTAGAACAATGCTCCTGCTTAGTGCTCAATTAAAAAAATAAACATTATACTCACCTAACCCCTAATCAACGCAGTGACCCCATTCTTTCTGTACTGTCCTCAACCCGCTGCAGCAAGTGTGATGACATCACTACATTGTGCCTCCTGCGCTGAGCCAGCAACAATGCACGGAGGATGGGAGATTCTGCGCTCACCAAGGGTTAGATGAGTGTAATATTTATTTTATAATCCTGATTCTATTTGGTTTTAGTGATAGAGGATGGTAGAACAGGGAAACTATATGACTCCCTGCTCTTCCATACTTATCGACTGCATCAGTGCCTTGTGGATGCTGACACAGTTGGATTCAGCTCCTGGTTTAGAGATTTCTATTACTAAAGACTGATATGGCCATTCTGTAAATAATCATTGATGTAAAGCACTATTTAATTAGAATGCTTAGATTGTCTAATTTCTCAGTAGCTTTCTATACTGGCTTATGGAGGGGAGCACCCTATGCCAGAACAAAGTATAAGAACCAGGGCTGACCAGTTGGAGAGCACCTATAAATACAAGTAAGAGCCTTTCTCGATTCCTTTCTTTGTTAGATTTTTACCATGCTTATAACAAATAGCTGTTTTATATTTGTGGTATAATTCATCTCAGTAATGATGGGCCAAGTCAACCGATTCCAATCATCTTGTGAAGTAGCACAAACTGTAACTAAGGATTAGCAGTTAGGGCTAGCTTTGGAGGGATAGGAGAGGGCTACATGGGGACAGTAGTGTTGGTGTGAGTGATACTTCAGGGATTAGGAAGATTTGGGGAGAGATAACATAGGGACAGAGTCTGCTTTTTGGTTGTTATTTTGGTTCCATTACCTACTCCAGTTTCCACAGCCAGTGTCATTATGTTAATCATTATCCTCATCTGGTACCGTCATCCTCTCGCCCTGCCGTATAATTGTGAGTTCCCATATCCCTTGTATATTACAGTATTGATACATGCTACATAGATTTCCTTGACGTCCATCTGCACGCAATTTGGATCATTTGCAGTCCTGTGATATCGGAGTCAAGTTTCACCATGAAGTGTACAGTTGGAGTCACTGACCAGCAAACAAGTAAGCCCTCCTTATAGTATATTACCTCTTTCTGTTAACCGTTCAATTAAATTATTTCCAAAGAAAGCTTCTCATCACCCCCTCCCCACACACTCATGAAAAATAGCGAATTATAGCTGTTATATGGTATAGTATAGTTCATAAACTTGTTTGAGACACAGGAAATCCTTATACAGTAAATTCAGCACTAATAACCTGATATTGGATCTCAAGGTAGGAATAAAGCATCCAAGATTATCTATATTATATGAGCCGGCTTGTAGTAACTTGTGATATAGGCCTCAGTCACACGTGCGTTTTTCCCCGCGTTTTGCGGATCGCATAATAGATGCGGATCCGCAAATCGCGTGACCGGGGCCAACGATTCCCTGAAAAATCTGCACCTAGCAAGCAGCATATCTACGCTATATGCAATTAGGCTTCTGATGACTACACCCCCTATGAGTCTCTCTGTGGGTTATTGTTCCAACTGTTTGTGGGATATTAAGGCATCACTTTCCCGCATCGTTTGCGAGCATATCTAGGGACTACTGCCCTGTCAAAAAGATCTACGACGAGCGACATAGCTCCAATTTTTTGTGTCGCTTAAGAACCCCAAAGACATATATATTTTTTCTGATTGAGCAGGGGATACAAAACTTTGGTGAATCCACCCAATAGCCCTCCATAATACTATGCACAGCCTGACACTTATACACCCATGTGCTTGTGTTATACAATACTGGGCTGACATCGTATACTCCCTCTATGGTATATATTAACCCTCTACCCTATATGCTCCCCTATTGTATGGTCAGTTTATCATCATTAAGCTGCATGCTTATATCACTGACCACACGATCTGTCTCTCGTGGGTAGCATTTTATGCTTCTTTTGGTGCATTCCTGAAATACTCACTTCCTGATGATCCATTTCACGAGGAAACGCGTCGAATAATTTATTCTATAAAAGGGAATGAAACCCTAATTCACATCTAAAGTAAATAGGAGAATCAATCCTATAAAGGGAACCAAACCCGAACTTACATTTAGTGTAATAACAAATCGGACCCTTGTACATCTTTATTTAATAGGTCTTACACGCTCCCGCTAATTCCAGTACCACACTATTACGAGGTGGCTTTGTGAATTCCCCACTGTCACCTTGACAAATATTCCTGGTACATAATAGGCTACTAACATCCATATTGAGCCTATTAATTTAGGGAGAGCTATTTACACTATTTGGCCACTGGGGGCATTAGTGCACGGCCCCACAGTAACCCTGTTTGTAGTATATGTGAGTTGGTCGCCAATATTACAATCCAATTTGGCCACCAACCCATCTAGCATGCTACCCGTTGTTGGTTTTGTTTTTGTTCTATATCAGGTGTGCCCTAGAATGGTATATGTTTTTTAGCATTGTATAATAAAATTATTTATTTTAATCAGTCCAAACTGTGAAGGGTAGTAACTTGTGATATATTAACAAACTCATGATAACTGTCATTTGAGCTGCCATATGTGAAAGCAAACAATATTTTCGAATGTTTATGTGTATTAAAATTTTACACTCACATTAATACAGTAAATAGAGAACATAAGCCCAGTGTGACATGTTTTACAGGGTGAGTTGCTATTTACAAGAAAACATTTTTTGACCTTTCAATATAATTGTTTCTGATAGATGAAACATGGCTTAATTAAAAAAAATAAATAAATAACCTATTCTTGTACTTGTGTTCAAATCATTACTTTTCTACTTTTTGAGAACACCTTCATCATTTTCCCTACCCACACAAACTCTTTATCCTGTTGCTACTCCCATTTCTGTATCTGCTGCTGCCTCATCTTCCACTATTACTATAAATACTGTGTGGCGCAGGGCCCCAAATACTGTACTACATCAATAATGCTATCATGAATAGTGTTTAACGGTTACTGATATATTCAGGTTAGGTTTGCCTGACTCTGTTTTCAAAAAATTCCCCTAAATGAGGACAGACGATTCTGACTCCCACTAAAATGAACGTGAGTAAAAAAAAATTTTTAATTATCAGCTTCACTAACAAGTGCATTTCTTGGAATGTGGCTTAGTTGTTAACACTATTGTCTTCCAGTGCTGAGTACATAGGTTCAAACTGCATCAAGAATAATTTCTACATGGAGTTTGGAAAAACGTCATCCAGTTTTGTTCTTATTCACATTTCAACCTACAGCCACAGCACTGCAAAGCGGCAGTGCTAACGACTGAGCCACCACACTTGTCTGGTCTGTTCTGTTCTAGAGTAGGAGAAGAACAAAAAGAAAAAATGTAAAAAGAACATAACCCCATCCAGATGTTTCCCTTGGTCAGATTGAACATAGAACTCCAGCGCTGCAAGGCAGCAGCGCTAACAACTGAGCCACCATGCATGGTTTGCCTTCTCTGGGGCAGATGCAGAACTACAAAGATAAGGTGACCAGACGTCCCGATTTAGGCGGGGCAGTACCGCTTTTGGACCCTGTATCTTGCCTTCCGCCAGGACAGCCATTTGTCCCGCTTTTGGGACGTCTGGCTACCATAGTGATTACAAGCTGGGATGCCGGAGTTCCACAGCCTGTAATCATACACTGAAGTCACAGCCGGATGCACACACTGAAGGCACATGTTCAGTGTGAGCATCTGGGATCTTCCTCCACCCCTCCTCTGACCTCTTCTCTTTGGGACTAGGAAGAGGGTAAGTTTCTTGGGTTTCATTGGAGTGGGAGGGTCACTATTACTACTGAGGGCCAGTGTGGGGAACACTATTACTACTCAGGGCCAGTGTGTGGGACACTATTACTACTGAGGACCAGTGTGGGGGACACTATTACTACTGAGGGCCAGTGTGGGGAACACTATTACTACTGAGGGCCAGTGTGTGGGACACTATTACTACTGGCGCTACTCTGGGGGACACTATTGCCACTGTGGGGGTCACTATTACTACTAATGCCACTGTGGGTGGTCACTATTACTACTGAGTCCACTGTGGGTGGTCACTATTACTACTGAGTCCACTGTCGGGGGTCACTATTACTACAGAGGCCACTGTGGGGGGGTCACTATTACTACAGAGGCCACTGTGGGGGGATCACTATTATAATGAAGGCCACTGTGGGGGGATCATTATTACTACAGAGGCCACTGTGGGGGGGGGGGGGTCACTTTTACTACCAGGGTCACTATTACTATTGAGACCACTGTGGGGGACACTATTACTACTGAGGGCTACTGGGGAAGACACTATTACTACTGAAGGCTACTGTGGAAGACACTATTACTACTGTGGCCACTGTGGGGGACACTATTACTAGTGAGGTCACTCTGCACATGGCAGCATAAATCAAGCTGACTTACGGTATGTTTATACGTGGCGGAAATGCTGCAGAATGTTTACAACAGAAATTTCTGCATCCAAAAGAACTGTCAAAATCTGTACCATTGGTGCGAATTTTGACTGGAAATCATCCGTGTATCCGCAGCTGATTTCATACTATGCGGCGCTGCCCCTCACCTCTTACTAAGGCTTCCTGCTGTCAGTGCTCACTGGATTGCAATTCTCAGCAGCCCGGTCAGGTGTGGCTGCGCTGGTCAGACCACTGGGAACTGGTAGCTGGGGAGCACTGACAGTGTAAGGCCTATGGAGGAGGTGAGGGGGAGCGTCGTATATTATGAAATCAATTGTGGGTACATGGCTAATTTTCTGTGAAGATTTGCACCAAGGGCATGGATTTTGACTGCTTTGTGGATGCAGAAATGCTGCAGAATTTGCCCACTGTCTTTTTTGAAACGGCCCTGTACTTTTTATAACAACTGAGGTAAAATCATACGTCATGATAAGTCCCGCGCCGCTGACCACACCCCTCTGTCCTGTACCTTATGGTTACCTTAAAGAGTACATACAAAGTCCATGCAGATGTTGTCATAAGACAGATTTTAACCTAGGACCATAGCAGTGGAGAGCAACAGTGCTAATGACTGAGACACAATAGTTGTTCTTCATTCTCCCCCTTCTTTCTCCTCCTCAGGTGGAAGAGTAGAACAAAGTAAAGGAGAACCGAGAAGGAGGAGAACTTGGTGGAGGGGAAGGATGAGGAAATGGAAGAGGAGGAGGAGGAGAAAAAACAAGAATGAAGAGGAGAAGGAGAAGGAAGAGGAGAATAATGAAGAGAAGAAGAAAAAGGGGGAAATTTAGAAGATCTTCTTCGTCCTCTTCCTTCTCAAGAAAAGGAGAAAGAGGTGAATAAGTAAAAAGCTTGGTAGCTCAGTGGTTAGCTTGTATTGGTAAGTGTCTAAGTTCATAGCCATTTATGGACAATATCTGTATGGAGTTTGTATGTTTTCTTTGTGTTAATTATTATTCTTGTTTTTTATCTTCTTAGGAGAAGGCAGAAGAAAGAAGTGTGGTGGATCAGTTGTTATCACTGCTGCTATTTGTTTGTTCTTGTTGGTCTCCTCCAACAAAATACGTAGGCGTTCTAGGATAGATATTTAATTCCAGGAAAGGACCAAAGAGGCAGCCCAGGGGAAGAAATCTATCTGACTGGCACCCAAGTTCCAGAGGCCACTTGCTACTACTCCAACTACCCCCTTGGCTATTGGTCCAGAGCCCATGCAGGTTGATAGGCTTAAGTTAATAAAGAAGAAGTGCATGCTCAGAACTTCTAATAATCTGTTCATGTACTGTGGAGCCCAGGGTCATTACAGCCATACATGTTCTCTTAAGCTAGGGAACTCTCCAGCCTAGGGTCTGTAGGAAAGGCTACCCTAGGTGAATATCAGACCTCTCCAAAACGGAATTTACCCTTCACTTTGTCCATCTCCAGTACTCCGTTCACTGCATCGCCCTTCTTGGACCCTGGTTCGGCACGGAACTTCTTACATCAAGCTATGGTGGATTGCTACCAAATTCTTATTCCACGGCTTGAGACCTTTCGTGTTGACATCTGTTGATGGGAGTTCCCTTTCCTAGACTATTCAATTCATCACGGAGCCTATGGGTCTGAAATTGGTCTTTCCTTGCTGGTCCATTCGAGATTCACCAGTTCCCTGTTGTTGGGTCTGCCTTGGCTTTGTCTGCATAATCCAACCTTGGACTGGAGGTCTGGGAGGGTTATACGTTGGGGTTATCCTATCATTCTAAGTGCATGCTTCCTATACAGCTTGTTCTATACCTTCTGGTGCCTCAGAACCCCAAGGGCCTGCCAAAGGCTTACTACAGTTTTCCTAATGTCTTCAAAAAGAAAGAGGTGAAATCTCTGCCACCACATCTTTTTTATGACTGTCCAATTGATCTGCTACCAGGTTCCTTACCTCCTCAAGGCAGGATATACCCTCTGTTGCTCCCTGAGAGCCAAGCTGCAGCAGAGTATGTCAAAGACAATCTCGAGGTGTAATATTCTGAGGGCATTTTTTTGCCGCTTATAGGCAATTTCTCTAATCTGATATAAAGCCTTATTGTCCTATAACATCCCTGGCATTTCTTTTATATTATAATAATGCCCCTGTTTAGTGCTTCATTAAAAAAAAAACAAAAAAAAACATTATTCTCACCTAACCCCTGATTAACGCAGTGACTCCTTTATTCCTGTACTGTTGTCAACTACTTTCCTCCTGGTGCAGCAGGTGTGATGACATCACTACACGATGCCTCCTGCGCTGAGCCAGCAACAATGCTCGGAGGATGGGAGATGCTGCGCTCACCAGGGGTTAGATAAGTGTAATGTTTATTTTCTGATCTTTATTCTATTTGGTTTTGGCGGTAGACAATGGTAGAACAGGGAAACGATATGACTCCCTGCTCTTCCATAATTACTGACTGCATCAGTGCCTTGTGGATGCTGATACAGTTGGATTCGGGGCACTAGTCTTTAGCCCCAGACTAGTCTTTGTTTTATCCCAGATCTCCAGTTCTGGCGAGGCTCCTGGTTTAGAGATTTCTATTACTAAAGACTGATATAACCATTCTGTAAACGATCAATGATATAAAGTACTATTTAATTATAATGCTTAGATTTTCTCAGCAGCCCTCCACATGGTGACAATAGTGTCAGTGTGAGGGATACTTCAGGGATTAGTAACTGGATTTGGGGAGAGATAATTTAGGGACAGGTTCTGTTTTTGGTTATTATTTTAGTTTTATTATCTACTCCACTTTCCACAGCCACTGTCATTATATTCATCATCATCTGGTACCGTCCTCTTCTTGCCTTGCTGTATAATGGTGAGTTCCCATGTCCCTTGTATATTACAGTATTGATATATGCTTCAGAGATATCCTTGAATGTCCATCTGCAAACAATTTGTATCGTTTGGAGTCCTCTGATATCTGAGTCAAGTTTCACCATTAAGTGGTGTCACAGCCCTGCAAACAAGTAAGCTCTCCTTATAGATTATTACTAGAAATGAGCGAGCACACTCGGATAAGTCAGTTACTCAAGCGAGCCTCGCTCTTCTCGAGTAACTGCATTCTTGTCTGAGCGGGGGGGGGGGGGGGCAGCGGGGGAGAGAGTGAGAGAGATCTTTCTCTCCCACCCGCTGCCCCCCGCCGCCCCCCCTTCTCCGCGAGCACGCTCGGACAAGAATGCAGTTAATTGAGAAGAGCGAGGCTCGCTCGAGCAACTGAGTGTTCCGAGCGTGCTCACTTATCTCTAATTATTACCTCTTTCTGTTAACCGTTGAATTACCGTATAGTCCCGAGTATAAGCCGAGTTTTTCTTTCTCACTTGGCTTATACTCAAGTGAGGTAAAAAAAAACAAACAACGCAATACTCCCCTCCCAGCCGGCGTCTGTGTCCCCGATACGATGGTCTTCCCAGCGATGCAGCAAGCTGCTTGAGACTTCTCCCCACTGTCATCTCCCTGCTAGACTTTGAATTCCCCCACTGTCAGCGCTGTTTAACTGGGCACTATGATTGGATCGAGCGCTGGCTGGGAGGTGAGTATTGAGGTTTTTTTTTACCTAGTATATACTTGAGTATAGCTAGGCTTATACTTAAGTCAATATGTTTTACTGTTTTTCTGGTAAAACTTATTGACTCGGCTTATTCTCGGGTCGGCTAATACTCGAGTATATACGGTAAATGCTTTCCAAAGAAAGCTGTCCCTCACCCCCTCCCCTCACATACTCATGAAAAAGACCAACGTTTAGAAGGTATATGTTACAGTAGTCATCACAAACCTTTTGTGACACAGGAAATCCTTATACAGTAAATTCAGCAATTATAACCTGATATTGGAATCTCAAGGTAGGAATAAACCATCCAAGATTATCTATATTATATGAGCCGGCTTCTAGTAACTTGTGATATATTAACAAACTCAGGATAACTGTCATTTGAGCTGCCACATGACAAAGCAAACAATATATGCAAATGTTTAAGTGTATTAAAGTTCTCTTTAACTTACACTGACATTAATGCAGTAAATAGAGCAAGTAAGCCCAGTGTGACATGTTTTACAGGGTGAGTTGCTTTATATTAGACAACATTTTTTGACCCTTCAATATAATTGTTCTTAATAGATGAAACACGGCTTTAAAAAATAAATAAATAAATAAATCTCTTTGTACTAGTTTTTCACTCATCCTGTGTGTGCAGTGATATGAAGTTTACAAAGCAGTTAGTATGTCGTGGGAGGTGATGGGTGACACAAGTATCAGGATATGAGGTAAGCCCAATGTCTAAGTGTGGCGCAAAGTGTTAAGGAAGCAGAATACAGTCCTAAGCTCTCTCACAATCTGAAGGTTGCAGGTTCAATCCCCGCTTGGTTCAAGTAGCCGACTCAGGGTTGACTCCGCCTTCCATCTTTCTGAGGTTGGTAAAATAAGTACTCAGCTTGCTCAGGAGTAATAAACAAAAATTACCTGAAAGTGCTGCAAAATAAGTTGGCGCTATACAAATAACTAGTCCATTGTCCATATTTATATCTTTATAGTAATTAAAATATCACAGTGATAAAAAATAGCAGTGCCCAGTTAGAGAATAGTTAATATCTATGTAAAATAAAGCATAAACACTAGTGTTAAAACCAAATTATTAGCAATTTTATGTATAATATAACAAAGTACAGTAACTACATATTTTTCTGTACTGGGAATGGTAAAAAACAGAGATAGTGTATATGCATATGTTATTCACTAAAGCCGCCAGCACACATACGGATTTGTATTGCGAAATCCAGAGCAGACTTCCGCCTCGAGACTCCACAGCAAATGCTTTGCATAGCATGCTATGGAAAAGCGTTATTTTCCTGCACATGAGCAGAAATCAACTGTGATTTACCGCTCGTGGGGGAAAAGACAGCATGCACTATATCTAGGTGGATTCCGCGCGGGCGGCTTCCAATGTAGTCAATGGAAGCTGTCTGAAATGCGTCCCTTCAGCAATCATCATTGAAGTAGATCAGTTATTGAAGTAAATGGTAAAATGCTGAAATTCAATAAGTGACCCCACCCATATAAAAAATCATCATCACTGTATCGTTTGGGTTTAGAAATATTCATCAGTACAGTTTCTTCTAAGGCAATGGAATTAAGCTAAAGGAATGTTGTCCTTCCATTTTTTTAAAATGGGCACTTTTAAAATGTAGCAAGCTGTTGCTATCAACCTTTCTTGAAAAAATGTTTTTGTGATTACTTTATTGTGTTCGTGGCTCAGAGTTAGATCCAGGTAATCGATGGAGAGGTCAGAGTCATGGCCAGTAAATGTAAGGTTCAAATTGTTCCTATTGAGGGGGAAAAAAGGGGAATAAGATCTTCTTAATCTCCCCCTCTTTCTTTTTCTCCTCTTTATTCTCCTCCTCCTTTTTTCCTTCTCATTTTCCTCCTCGTCCTTTTTTTCTCCTCCTTCTCTTCCTCATCCTTTCAACTTCTCAGGCTGGTGGCTCAGTCATTAGCACTGTTGCTTTCCACCACTATGGTCCTAGGTTAACATCTATCTTAAGAAGTGTTTTGATTTGTTTTAATTCAAGCAATGAAACTTAAGAATTTATTAATTCACATGCTTTACTCGAATATTGCTTTGTTTTCTTTGTTACAAATTTTGTCAAAAGTTCAATACAAAAGTTTTTAAAAAAAATCTGTCTTAGGACAAAATCTGGATGTATTCTTTGTACTTCTCCCACTCACCCAGAGAAGGCAGACTGTGCATAGTGGTTCAGTTGTTAGCACTGATGCCTTGTAGCACTTGCTCCTCCCTCCTTCAGTTTCTTCAGGTCTTCAGTTCTTCCTGTCCCTATAGAGACAAGCAAGGGGGCTCCTTCCATGGAGCCGGACGAGGTTCCTAAGACCCCTCTCTCCACCGGCAGCAGGATCCAGCGGGCGGTGCCCCAAAAAGAGACATAGGAAATGTTCTATGTGCCTTAAAAAGTTAGAAGATGCATATAAAAAATCCCTATGCCCGGAATGCACGGCTAAAGTCCTTAAGTAGGAGCAGTCGGCATTTATGGAGGACATAAGGTCTCTGGTTAGGGAGGAAGTGCGGGCATCCATCTCTGGTCTCCCATCGGCCCAACCGGAGAGAAGATCGACCAAAAGGCCCAGATATACGCCACTGATGAGCTCGGATTCTGAGCAATCACTGGTCGAGCTTTCAGAGGGTGAATTATTGGATCACCCACCCAAGATCATTGACGATAGCAAAAAGTATTACTTCACCTCAGGTGATCTCGACGAGCTTCTAAAAGCCGTAAGGGACACCATGAAAAATTGAGGATACGGTTGAGCCAAAGTCCGTCCGAGACGATATGTTTGGTGGGTTAAGGGCCAGAAATAGGATTGTTTTTCCGGTAAACAGCACTATAAAGAAGGTGATCGCCGACGATGGGATCTGTGCTGACAAACATCTTTATTTATCCCGAGAGTATAAAGAGAGATTTAGGCTCTCGCAAGAAGACATACAGGAGTATGAGAGTGTACCAAAGGTAGATGCGGAGGTAGCCAAGATGGGTGGGAAACGGCACTTCCCTTTGAGGATTCCTCCCATCCAAAGGATCCTATGGATAATAAAGTCGATGTCCTCATGAAGCATGCATGGCAAGCATCGGCTTATGCCCTAGAATCTAATATTGCAGCCACATCAGTGGCGAGATCTATGTTCCTCTGGTTGAGGGAACTGGACGCTCAGGTCAAGCAAAGGGCATCCAGAGAGGAAATCCAGGAGTATATATCTCTGTTAAAGTTGGCAACGGCCTTTTTGGCTGATGCCTCAGGCGAGACAATCAGACTTTCAGCCAGAAATGCGGCACATTCTAATATAGCCAGACAAGTGATCTGGCTAAAATCTTGGAAAGCGGATGCTACATCCAAAAATAAATTATGTAACATCCCCTTCTATGGGCAATACATTTTCGGGCCTGATCTGGACAAGATCCTGAAGAAAGCAGCGGAGAGAACCCAAGGATTTCCCGACCAGGGGAGGATTCCGCAACCCTTTAAACGACGGCCTACCTTCAAGACTTATCGGCGGAAAGGAAAGACAGGCCGCTGGTCTTACCCCAAAGGTGGCAGGGGTATGACGGGGAAAGTTGCTATCCCGATAGAGGATTCCCTGGTGGGAGGTAGATTACTGAGATTCTGTCATGAATGGCAAGATATTACAAAAAATTCGTGCGTTCTCCAATTAGTGTCGTGGATCCAAAATATAGATATATTGGGTTTCCACTACATTAGTATCCCAAGGATACAGAATAGAATTATTAGTCTGGCCTCCTAACAGACTTACCATAACTCCCACGCAATCCCCGATTCTTCCAAAAAATTTTAGAGAAGAAATCGTTAACTTGTTACACATGGGGGCAGTAGTGGAGGTCTCCTCCTCAGAACAGAAATTGGGGTACTACTCTCCTCTTTTTCTCATTAAAAAGCCAAATGGTTCGCACAGTATGATTTTTAACCTTAAAGGCTTAAACAAATATATCATCTACAAAAAAATTTAAGATGGAGACGATTAGATCAGAGGTGACTTTAATTAATAGAGCTGATTATATGTGTACAATCGACTTAAAGGATGCATACTATCATGTCCCGATCCTTTCCGAACATCATAAATACTTGAGGTTTGCGGTAGAAATTGGGAACTATGTACATCATTTCCAGTTCCAGAGCTTACCCTTTGGCATTTCTATCGCGCCAAGGGTTTTCTCAAAAATTGTGGTCGAGATGGTAGCATATCTTAACCCCTTCCCGCTCCATGACGTACAGGTATGTCATGGAGCCACGGGGTATGTATGAAGAGAGGTTGCGTGGCAACCTCTCGTCATACAGTGCGGGTGTCAGCTGTTTATAACAGCTGACACCCACGGGCAATAGCCGTGATCGGCCGCTCGTCCGATCACGGCTATTAACCATTTAAATGCCGCTGTCAATTCTGACAGCGGCATTTAAATCCCCCCAACGGTGAGATCGGGGGAGCCTTGCAGGTATCATGGCAGCCGGGGGCCTAATGAAAGGCCCCAGGGCTGCCTTACCAGACTGCCTATCAAGCCATCCTCGTGGGGTGGCTTGATAGACTGCCTGTGAAAAAGCAGTATGACCTAATGCTATAGTATTACGTCATACTGCAGGAGCGATCAAAGCATCGCATGTTAAAGCCCCTCAGGGGGACTTCAAAGTAATGGAAAAGAAAATCAATAAAGTTTTTTAATTGTAAAAAAAAAAGTTGTAAAAGTTTAAATCACCCCCCTTTTCCATATCTATTATTAAAAAATCTAGATCATGCAATAAAAATATGTATTTGGTATCGCCGCATCCGTAAAAGTCCGATCTATCAAAGTAGCACATTATTTTTCCCGCGGAGTGAACGTCGTCCGAAAAATAAAATAAAGAACACCAGAAATGAACTTTTTTAGTTACCCTGTCTCTCAGAAAAAACGCAATAAAAAGCGATCAAAAAGTCGTATGTATTCCAAATTGGTACTGTCAGAAACTACAGAACATCCCGTAAAAAATGAGCTCTTGCTAAACTACGTCGATGGAAAAATAAAAAAAGTTATTGCACGCACAAAATGACCGCAGAAAATAATTGAAAAAAATTAAATGTCTTTGAAAAAAAAACTATACAAGTTTGGTATCGTAGTAATCGTACCGACCCATCGAATAAAGTTATCATGTCACTTTTGTTGCCGTTTGTGCGCCATAGAAACAAGATGCACTTAAAGATGGCAAAATGTCGTTTTTTTTTCATTTTACTCCACTTAGAATTTTTAAAAAGTTTTTCAGTACATTATAGGGTACTTTAAATAGCACTATTGAAAAATACAACTTGCCCCGCAAAAAACAAGCCCTCAAACAGCGACATAGATGGATAAATAAAGGAGTTACGATTTTTTTGAAGGGGGAGGAAAAAACGAAAATGGAAAAAGAAAAAGGGTCCGCGTCATTAAGGGGTTAATGCATCAGGCATTAACTTTGTTCCTTATTTGGACAATTCTTTACTGATCGACCCCTCAGTAAAAATCCTGAAGGAAAGTGACGCTCGTACAGTTGCTCTGTTTCAGAAACTAGGGTGGATTGTGAACATCCAAAAGTCCAGTCTTCTCCTGGAAACTCGGAAAATATTTTTAGGGGTTCAGATGGATTCCGAGTCTCAGACTTTATCTTTGCCGCCGCTCAGAAAGGAGAATTTAAGACAGATAGTCTGTAAATACTTGCAAAAAAAACAGATGACATTGAGAGAAGGAATGAGACTATTGGGCCTCATGACATCATGCATACAGATTATACCATGGGCCCAAGCACATTCAAGAATGCTGCAGAAGGTTGTCCTTGATAACTGGGATAGAGCGGCGACCTTGTTAGATAGCAAGGTGTCCCTGCCATCATCAGTTGTTTGGTCTCTTCACTGGTGGTTATCGGCCCATAATCTAAATGCAGAATCCTAGTGGGTTCCTGAACCCTTCATTAACGTAGTTACGGATGCTAGCCAGCTCGGTTGGGGAGCACAGATAGGACAACATCTGTTACAAGGGAAATGGGGCCCAGAAGTTAAAAGCCAGACTTTAAACTTCAGAGAATTTATGGCTATCTGGGAAGCGTTGCGCAGGTTACAAGACACTTTAAAAGGCAAGCATGTTAAAATCTTTTCAAATAACGCGACTGCTGTCTGCCTTATTCGTCATCAGGGAGGTACCAAGAACTAACCATGTATAAGTACATGAGGGGACAACACATGGATCTCTCCCGTGATCTGTTTACACCCAGGACCACAAAGGTAACAAGAGGACATCCGCTACGATTAGAGGAAAGTAGGTTTCATCACCAACACAGAAAGGGGTTCTTTACTGTAAGAGCAGTTAGACTGTGGAACTCTCTACCGGAGGAAGTGGTGATGGCAAAATCGATAGAGGAGTTTAAAAGGGGACTTGATGTCTTTCTGGAGAAGAAGTATATTACAGGATATAAATATTAGGTTAAGTGGCAATCCTGGTATACAGGCAGGTAGGAACTATTAGGGGTTGATCCAGGGAACAGTCTGATTGCCATTAGGGAGTCGGGAAGGAATTTTTCCCCCAAAAGGGCTAATTGGCTTCTGGCCTTGGGGTTTTTTGCCTTCCTCTGGATCAACACAGTAGGATAGACAGGCTGGACTAGATGGACAATGTCTTCATTCGGCCTTACATACTATGTTACTATGTTACTATGTTACCATCTCCTAAAGCTAACCGCTCGAATCTTCCAGGGGGCCGAAGTCATGTTGCGGTCATTAACAGCAGTCCATCTCAGAGGATCTCAGAACGTGACGCAGACTACCTCAGCCAGAAACACCTGGATCCGGGAGAATGGTCTCTGAACCGGAAAGAGTTCCTACGTATTGTGGACGCCTGGGGCACGCAGAAAATAGACCTTTTTGCGAGCAGGTCAAATGCAAAATGCCAGAAATTCTTCTCCCTCAACCCAAGAGACAAAGCCTTTGGAGATGGATGCTTTTTCTCAAGTTTGGGATATGGATCTGGCCTACGCCTTTCCTCCTATTCCCCTTATTCCAAGGGTCCTACAAAAAATTCAGAGAAGTCACGTAACCGTTATACTAGTCATCCCATACTGGGAGAAACGTGCATGGTTCCATCTCCTTCTGAACCTAACTATTGCAGATCTAGTCTGGCTTTCGGTCAGGGAAGATCTCCTGTCGCAGGGCCCAGTTCTGTGTCCCAATGTACAGAAGCTGAACTTAACAGCCTGGATGTTGAGAAACAGATGTTACTAGATCAAGGTTTGTCTGCCAGGGTAGTGTCAAGTTTGTGTCAGAGTCGTAAACCAGTAACCACCGCTATTTATAATAAAGTATGGAAGAAGTTTACTTCCTGGAGGAAGTCGAAGGTTTCTGACTTTGACACCTCCATAATGGAGATACTGGATTTCCTTCAGGAAGGCCTAGACAAAAATCTAAGCCCGGGGACCCTTAAAGTTCATATCTCAGCCCTTTCGTGTTTTTTAGATCAGCCGTTAGCTGAGCATAAGTTAGTCCGCAGGTTCATAAAGGCAGCGAAGAGGATAAGACCGGTAAGCCACAGCTCAGTACCTCCGTGGGATTTAAATGTAGTGCTCAAAAGCCTTTTTAGGGGGATGTGGGACTCGGGGGAGGGGGATATATGCCCCGCCTCTGGGTCTCGGGCCTGCGTGCATTGCGGGCTACCTAGGTCTCATAGGGGCAGCATGTGGGGCATTGTAGGGCTCCCGGGGGTTATATGGTGGTCTGCCTGGCGCGTCGCCCTACAGGTTTTATATTGACAGAACTTAGCTGACCCATTCCTAAAATTGTGGTATTAAATTTAAAATGTTGATGTTGAGGATGTGGAGGGTGGGGGATGAGACATCATGATGGTTGTGTGCTGTGTTTTCCCTCCTTTCTCTGCTCTCTCCTTTCTCCCCAAGTTGGAGCGTGTGGACTCCAGGAGTAAAGCGTCGCATCCCCTTCGAGGGGAGTAGAAGTCCTCTGATGTCGAAGCCCCACCTGAAGGGGCGCTTGACCCTCCATCATTGGAGCAAGCATTGCATGTAGATGAGATCCTACATACACAACAGGAACAAATGCTAAAAGCAGCTGTACAACTCTGCTATTTATTTCAATGGGATTTCTCAGTCAAGTGTTAAAACGCAGCGTTTTCAACACTACGATTTTAAAGTGATGTCAGTTCTATTTTTGGGCTGAAAATGATGTGCGTCGCCCATTAAAATGAATGAGGGGTGGGGAGTGCTTGAAATATAAGCCCTATCCCAAAAATCAGTCCTAACTACACTAACTGAAAAAAATTGCAATACTTATCTGGTAGGTGCCCTACTGGTCCCTCCTGCTGCTCTCCATTTTGGGTTGCAAGTCTTTCTTCATATATGTGCTGTACAAAAAACTGTTTTTAAAATGACAGAATTACCAAAAAAATGAAAATCATAATCTTTTCCTTCTGCTTTGCTTAAATTCATTGAAAAACTGTGAAGTCAAAAAAGGCATCGTACCCCTAGATAAATTCATTAAGGGGTCTGGTTTTCAAACTGGGGTCATTTGTGGGGGCTCTCGATCATTTAGATCACTCAATGGCTCTACAAGTGGGCAATGGGACCTAAATCTCCTTCAAACAAAATGTCAGTTCTGAAAGCCACCTGCTACTCCTTTCAGTTTGGGCCCCGTTGTGCATACAGACATAATATTAGAGCCACAGTGGGTATGTTTCTGAGCACAGGACAAACCGGGGTATCCATTTTGGGGTGCAAATCCTCATTTTCATGTGCACTATAGAAAAAAGTCCTGTCTTTAAAATGACATATTTGCAAAAAATTTAAATTGTAGTTTTTCTCTTCTAAATTGCATTGACTTCTGAAAAAAACTGTGGGGTTAAAATACTCATGACACTCCTCAGTGAATATACTATGAGGTATACTTTTTATGGGGTCATTTATGGGGGTATTTATAATTCTGACACCTATGAGCCTTTGCAATCTTGGCTTGGAGCAGGAAAACAAAGTGTTCCTCAAAATGTTGATAATCAATGTTAAATTTGTACGTCTCCTGAATGGTTAAAAAAAAGCGAAAGTTTTTCAAATGTGCATCCGGAATAAAGTAAACAAATGGAAATATATATCTTAGCAAAAATTTGTACAGTATGTTTGCACATATTTAAGATATTGCAATTGAAAATGTGGAAAAAATTGACATTTTCTCCAAAATGTTTTCAATTTTGGCGCTTTTAATAAATATACACAAATTTTATCTGCGTATTTTTACGACCTAAATGAAGTACAACATGTGGCAATAAAACCATGTCAGAATCACTTGGGTATGCAAAACCTTTACGGAGCTATTCTATGTTAAAGAGACTCATGTCAGATTTCCAAAATTTGGCCTGATCATTAAGGCGCAAACAGGCTTGGTCACTAAGGGGTTAAATAATACATATTACAATCAGGATTAGACATGGCGTACTGAGCAAAAAAAGACAGACCAGCATTTCAGTTAAGCATGCTTTAATGTATTATTGGCACAACTAATAATAATTATGCTCTTTACAGTTATGAAGCATTGTATTATATTAATGGTTTTATCCTGGAAGAATATTTCCAAGAAGACCAGTAACACCTCCTAGTAGATCCCCAAGAGCTCTCTTTTCTTCACCATTCTCCCTTTCTTGTACATTGTCTTCCTCCGCTTCTTCCTCTCTTTTCCTGTTAGGAGACAGTGTACAATTAATAAAACATTATGCTAATTGTTCCTACATTGTCAATTAATAATATATTGGTATTTATTTGATTTCTAGTCTGCTGCTGTGAAGTGCAGCGATCTCCGTAGGCCCTGATCTGGTGACAATAGAGATAAGTAGCAAGTGACAGTCAGGGGAGATTTAGTAAAGTCCTGTGAAGGAAACATATAGAGTTGTTTGGGATTTTAAAGAAAGGGTCTTATTTTGTGGACAGTAATCTCCATTTCTGGGAAAAATAAGCATATTGAATACAGAAAAATCTCTTTGGTTCTAATTTTAACATACTGTGGCCAACTTTTCTGTGTTCTGTGCCAGAGGTGCAGCGAGGCTTTTCCTCACTGGGGCAAAGATTTAGTTCAGCGACCTACTATACCATTTTTGACAAACAACCCTAACAAAATGCCAATATACAATTCAATTGCGCATTTTTTTTTCCTATTTAAAGTAGATATATTTGGCTCCCAGGTTAAAAAATGTAGGCACCAAATTACTTTTAGCAAGTCGCTGTGATGCCGCCATTACTGGTGCTATAATGTTGTTGTCAGCCGTTTAGTCGTTCTTGACCCTCGGCGACCCTAAAGACGAGCTCCCTCCATGTTTTTCGGTTTTGCACCGCTTCCTTCAGTTGTGTGATATCCATGCCAGGATCAGCTCTGACAGTATCAGCCATGGTGTTCTTTGGTGCTGTAATACATAGCAGTATTACAGCAGCACAGAGCGATGTTACAGTACGAGAAATATGGCGGCACAATTAGATGTAACACCCGCATTGTGTTCCTATATTATTGATGGTAATACGTTAATACAGTTAGATGATAGTATAATAATGACTTCCTTTCTATATTAGCTGCTTACGGGGACTCTCCACACAGTGACTGAACTGTTGCCTCTCATGCAGATACACAGCAACCAGCTGTCAATCACTGATGATTATTGTGCCATTTTGCCTAATAGGAGAGTAGACCTGTCCCCACAGTGTGCTGCCCTTGTATAGGACTGCTTAGACTGATCACAGGTCCGCTTCATAGGGGTAGTACCAAGTGTAATACTTACCCTCTATCAATGGGTTAGGGATAAAGTGTCTATTTGGTGGGGGTCTGATCACTCGGACCACCATGGATTACAAAATGTGGGTCCTGTGTCCCCTCTCTGAATGACAGGAGCATGAGCACTGCTGCTCTATACATGTTAATGGGACTGACAGAGGTGAGTGCTTGTACTTGGCTCTCCAGCAGTCTGAATAAAATAAAAGGACACAAGACATCTTATGATTGGTGAAGATCCCAGTGGTCGGACCCTCACCAATCAGACACTTATCCCTAATCATGTTGATTAGGGGTACAAGGTAAACTTGGCACAAATCCTTTAAATCATGATGCAGTACCATGTCTGCTGGACAGTCACAGTACTACAAGCATGCACAGTCACTGGGGGAATCTCTCTGAATCAGCCTGCAACATTAAAAACCATTAGTTTCACCATCCCTTCTTCCATACAGACTGCTTGTTTCCCTCCCTCTTCTCCCCCCTCACCTATAGACAGCTGCTCCAGCCATGGTCACTCCTTAATCACACCCAGTGCATAGTGAGCTGCAAGAAGACTGAACAAATAGGGCACAATTCTACTTTTTGGGTGCTTTTATACTAATTCAGAGCAGTGGGGTTAGAAGTGTTTAAACTCTGCCTGCAGTGTGCAGACAGGAGCCATCCACCTGTGCCCATGGTACATGACTCTCCTTACCCCCCCAGCCACACTACTGCTTTTGCGCACGTTAGGACAAATGTTCCTTTTTGCTACAAAGGCTACAAATGTATGAGTAAGGACATACTAGTTCATTGAAAATAAATAAGCAGTGAGATTGTACTTCAAGCATAAAAAGGGAGTCTGTCATCTTGAACATGCTGTCCAAACTGCAGGCAGCATGCTACAGAGCAGGGGGAGCTGAGCAGACATATATATATATATATATATATATATATATATATATATATATATATATATATATATATATATATATATATATATATATATATATATATATATATATATATATATATATATATACTAGCTGATATACCCGGCTTCGCCCAAGTTAATTTGGTAGTGGTGTTTATCTGGTGTTCACACGGAAATCTTATAAAGTCGTGGTTACTTTAGAGATACCGGAAAAACAGATATTCACCATTTTGCATAGTTCTCTGCGTTACCCAGGAAACATCACGGGGAGGCAACCATGCGACATTTCCTTTATATAAAATGACATCAGGAAGTGAGAGAATTATATTTCATACGTAAAATGTGGACGCTAATTCTTTTGTGCTTAGAATTGAACAATCGAGGTGGGACCCATTAGCTTTTCCTATTTATGACATAATCAATGCTCGTGCCAAATTTCACGTTTCTATGACACTGGAAAGTGAGAAAAATACATTCTGTACGTAAAATTCGGACGCTAATTCTTTTGCGCATAGTATTGAATAATCGAGTTGGGACCCATTAGCTTTTCCTATTTATGACATAACCAATGCCCGTGCCAAATTTTAAGTTTCTATGTGAGAAAATTACATTCTGTACGTAAAATTTGGACGCTAATTCTTTTGTGCATAGAATTGAATAATCGAGTTGGGACCCAATAGCTTTTCCTATTTATGACATAATCAATGCTCGTGCCAAATTTCACGTTTTTATGACACTGGAAAGTGAGAAAATTATATTCCGTACGTAAAATTTGGACGCTAATTCTTTTGCGGATAAAATTGAATAATCGAGTTGGGACCCATTAGCTTTTCCTATTTATGATATATTCAATGCCTGTGCCAAATTTCGAGTTTCTATGACACCGGGAAGTGAGAGAATTAGATTCCGTACGTAAAATTTGGACGCTAATTCTTTTGCGCATAGAATTGAATAATCGAGTTGGGACCCATTAACTTTTCCTTTTTATGACATATTCAATGCCCGTGCCAAGTTTTAAGTTTCTATGACATTGGGAAGTGAGAGATTTAGATTATGTACGTTAAATTTCGACGCCAATTCTTTTGCGCTAGAATTGAATAATCGAGTAGGGACCCAATTACTTTTCCTATTTTGGAGATAATCTATGCTTGTGCCAAAATTCATGTTTTTACGACATCGGGAAGTTGGAGAACTTTTGGCGAGTCAGGCAGTCAGTGAGTCAGTCAGTGAGTCAGTGAGGGCTTTCAGCTTTATATATATACTAGCTGACATACCCGGCTTCGCCCGAGTTAATTTGGTACTGGTGTTTATCTGGTGTTCACACGGAAAATCTTATGAAGTCGTGGTTACTTTAGAGATACTGAGGAAAAACATATGTTCACCATTTTGCATAGTTCTCTGCATTACCCAGGAAACACCACGTGGAGGTAACCATGCGATGTTTCCTTCATATAAAATGACATCAGGAAGTGAGAGAATTAGATTACGTACATAAAATTTGGACACTAATTCTTTTGCGCGTAGAATTGAATAATCGAGTTGGGACCTATTAACTTTTCATATTTATGACACAATCAATGCTTGTGCCAAATTTCATGTTTCTATGACATTGGGAAGTGAGAGATTTGGATTATGTACGTAAAATTTGGACGATAATTCTTTTGCGCATAGAATTGAATAATGGCGTTGGGACCCATTAGCTTTTCCTATTTATGACATAATCAATGCTCGTGCCAAATTTCCCGTTTCTATGACACCGGAAAGGGAGAAAATTACATACCGCACGTAAAATTTGGACGCAAATTCTTTTGCGCATAGAATTGAATAATCGGGTTGGGACCCATTTGCTTTTCCTATTTATGACATAATCAATACTCGTGCCAAATTTCCCGTTTCTATGACACCGGAAAGTGAGAAAATTACATTCCGCACGTAAAATTTGGACGCTAATTCTTTTGCGCATAGAATTGAATAATGGAGTTGGGACCCATTAGCTTTTCCTATTTATGACATAATCAATGCTCGTGCCAAATTTCCCGTTTCTATGACACCGGAAAGTGAGAAAATTAGATTCTGTACATAAAATTTGGACGCTAATTCTTTTGCGCATATAATTGAATAATCGAGTTGGGACCCATTAGCTTTTACTATTTATGACATAATCAATGCTTGTGCCAAATTTCCCGTTTCTATGACACCGGAAAGTGAGAAAATTACATTCCGCACGTAAAATTTGGACGCTAATTCTTTGGCGCATAGAATTGAATAATGGAGTTGGGACCCATTAGCGTTTCCTATTTATGACATAATCAATGCTCGTGCCAATTTTCCCGTTTCTATGACACCGGAAAGTGAGAAAATTACATTCCGCACGTAAAATTTCGACGCCAATTCTTTTGCGCTAGAATTGAATAATCGAGTTGGGACCCATTCGCTTTTCCTATTTATGACATAATCAATGCTCATGCCAAATTTCCCGTTTCTATGACACCGGCAAGTGAGAAAATTATATTCCGCACATAAAATTTGGATGCTAATTCTTTTGCGCATAGAATTGAAGAATCGAGTTGGGACTCATTAGCTTTTCCTATTTATGACATAATCAATGCTCGTGCCAAATTTCCCGTTTCTATGACACCGGAATGTGAGAAAATTAGATTCCATACGTAAAATTTTGACGCTAATTCTTTTGCGCATAGAATTGAATAATGGAGTTGGGACCCATTAGCTTTTAGTATTTATGACATAATCAATGCTTGTGCCAAATTTCCTGTTTCTATGACACTGGAAAGTAAAGAAATTACATTCCGCACGTAAAATTTCGACGCCAATTCTTTTGCGCTAGAATTGAATAATGGAGTTGGGACCTATTAACTTTTCCTATTTATGACATAATCAATGCTCGTGCCAAATTTCATGTTTCTATGACACCAGAAAGTGAGAAAATTAGATTCCGTACGTAAAATTTGGACGCTAATTCTTTTGCGCATAGAATTGAATAATGGAGTTGGGACCCATTAGCTTTTACTATTTATGACATAATCAATGCTTGTGCCAAATTTCCTGTTTCTATGACACCGGAAAGTGAGAAAATTACATTCCGCACGTAAAATTTGGACGCTAATTCTTTTGCGCATAGAATTGAATAATGGAGTTGGGACCCATTAGCGTTTCCTATTTATGACATAATCAATGCTCGTGCCAATTTTCCCGTTTCTATGACACCGGAAAGTGAGAAAATTACATTCTGCACATAAAATTTGGACGCTAATTCTTTTGCGCATAGAATTGAATAATGGAGTTGGGACCCATTAGCTTTTCTTTTTTATGACATAATCAATGCTCCTGCCAAATTTCACGTTTCTATGACATTGGGAAGTGAGAGATTTAGATTATGTACGTAAAATTTTGACGCCAATTCTTTTGCACATAGAATTAAACAATCGAGTTGGGACCCAATTTATTTTCCTATTTTGGAGATTATCTATGCTTGTGCCAAATTTCATGTTTCTACAACATCGGGAAGTTGGAGAACTTTTGGCGAGTCAGTCAGTCAGTCAGTGAGTGAGTCAGTGAGTGAGTGTATATATATACACAGACACAAATCTATCAGTGATTGATAGCTACCCCTGTACGTGTACTCATACACAGATAATTGTCAATCACTGATAGCTCCACCCACTGGACTCTTAAGTTCGTAATGAGCAGAGATATAAGTGTGAAATACAAGTTTTATTGACTATTTCCCCATAAAACTATATATCAGTTTGCTCAGCTCCTCCTGCTCTAAAACTTGCTGCCTACAATTTGGACAGCATGTTCAAGCTGACAGACTCCCTTTAAGTTTGGCAGAATATTAATGTTGCTCTAATATGCTCACAAGTAAGGTTGCCACCCATTCCATTAACAAATACTGTTAATAATAATACGTAGAGAATGGAACCTATTCATTTCAAACCCATATCTGAACCAAAAGTAAATTGGTCAGTGGGACTCCAACCTCTGGGACCCAGAGAATTACTCTGGTTTATTGCTGCAGATACTTCCAAGTTTTTCCTGCACAGTGCTGCCCCCTCATTACACTGAACAGGAACTGCAGTGCGACGCCTTCACTTTAATGGAGCTGTTCTGCCATTCCCCACCTAGGAGCTTTCGGAAGCACATCTGTGCAGGAACAAACAGAGAATGGGCTGCAACATATAATAATATATAATAATAATAATAATCTATATTTGTATAGCGCCAACTTATTCCGCAGCACTTTCAGGCATGGATAAATGCAAAACAATACAACAATTACAATGTGAGGTACATTGGGTTAGACACAAATGGGTTGAGGGTGGTACAGGAGGTGCAGGGGTTGGGGAACACAGGCAAAAGGAAATTTCATGTACAGATAATTTATTAGAAGGCAAACAGGGTGGGGCACCATAAGGAGGGGCGAGGGACTAGGTCAGGAGATTTGGTATGCTTCCCTGAAGAGGTGCGTTTTTACGGCACGTCTGAAATTTTGTGCATCGGGAATTGTCCGGATGCCTTGGGGTAGAGCATTCCAGAGGATGGGTGCTGCTCTGGTGAAGTCCTGTAGGCGAGCATGTGAGGTTCGTATTACAGGGGTGTTTAGTATGAGTGTGTTAGCAGATTGGAGTGAGCGCGCTGGGTGGTGTACTGACAGTAGGGAGGCGATGTACGGTGGCGCAGCGCCATGCAGAGCTTTGTGAGTGAGGTAGAGGAGTTTAAATTTAGTTCTGCAGTGGATGGGCAGCCAATGCAGCGACTGGCATAATGCAGAGGAGTCTGAATAACGACTGGATAGAAAAATGAGTCTAGCTGCTGCATTTAGTATGAATTGGAGTGGAGCGAGTCTAGTGCGGGGGAGGCCAATGAGTAGCGAGCTGCAGTAGTCAAGCCAGGAGTGGATGAGGGCAACCACGAGCGTCTTTAGCGTGTCCGTGGTTAGAAACGGACGTATTTTAGCAATATTTCTGAGGTGCATGTGGCATGTTTGGGCCAGAGATTGGATATGGGGGGAGAGGTCAGAGTCCAGTGTGACCCCAAGGCATTGGGCATGCCGTCTGGGGGTTATGATGGTGCCAGACACTGGAATGGAGATGTTGAGGGGAGGTCGGTTAGAAGGTGGAAAGACAAGGAGGTCAGTTTTAGAGGGGTTTAGTTTGAGAAAAAGGGAGGACATAGTGTTAGAGACAGTGGACAGACAGTCGGTGATATTTTGGAGGAATGGTCCAGAGATCTCACGAGAGGAGGTGTATAGTTGGGTGTCGTCAGCGTAGAGATGGTATTGGAGGACAAATTTGTGGATGGTTTGTCCAACTGGGGAAGTATAGATAGAGAAGAGAAGGGGACCAAGGACCGAGCCCTGGGGTACCCCAACAGCGAGAGGAAGTGGAGCAGAGATAGAACCAGCAAAGGAAACATTGAAAGAGCGGTCAGAGAGGTAGGAAGAGAACCAGGAGAGAGCAGTATCCTTTAGACCAATAGAGTGGAGCATAGTGAGAAGGAGATTATGGTCGACAGTGTCAAATGCAGCAGACAGGTCAAGGAGGATTAGTAGGGAGTAATCACCTCTCGACTTTGCAGTCATCAGGTCATTTGTTACTTTTGTAAGGGCAGTTTCGGTCGAGTGTAGAGAGCAGAAACCAGACTGGAGGGGGTCAAGGAGCGAGTTGTCAGAGAGAAAGCGAGTAAGGCAGGAGTAGACCAGGCGTTCCAGTAATTTGGAGATGAAGGGGAGGTTTGAGACGGGTCGGTAGTTGGCAGCATCAGTTGGGTCCAGGGTTGGTTTTTTAAGCAGAGGGGATATAATGGAGTGTTTGAATGAGGAGGGAAAAGTGCCAGAGGTTAGGGAGAGGTTGCAGATTGTAGTGAGGTGAGTAATGAGAGCTGGGGAAAGGGACCAGAGGAGGTGAGAGGGGAGAGGGTCGCTAGCGCAGGTGGTGGGGCGGGCAGCGGAAAGGAGCCTGGAGACTTCTTCCTCTGTCGTTGGTTCTAGCGTAGATAGTGAGCAGGTGCTGGGTGCAGTGCTGATGAAACTGGAATCGGGGCTGACCATGCAGCTTTCAGAGATTTCTTTTCGAATGTTGTCGATTTTTTCTTTGAAATACGCAGCTAGTTCTCCAGCAGTCAGGTCTGTCGCAGGGGCATGTTCCTTGGGGCTGAGGAGGGAGTGAAAGGTCTCAAAGAGTTGTTTGGGGTTGTGGGATAGTGAGGAGACAAGGGAGGTGAAATAAACTTGTTTGGCATGGTGAAGGGCTAGGTTATAAGTTTTAAGCATAAATTTGAAGTGGAGGAAGTCTGCCGGCAGCTTTGACTTTTTCCACAGCCGCTCGGCGCACCTAGAGCACCGCTGGATGAAGCATGTTTGGGACGTAAGCCAGGGTTGCCGTGGTCTGCGTTTGACGGCTCGCGTAACGGGCGGTGCCGCTTCATCCAGGGCACGGCTGAGGGTGGTGTGGTAGTATTCGGCTGCCAGGTTAGGGCAGGGGAGGCGAGAGATAGGCGATAGGGAGGACTGAATAGTTTCGGCAATTTGTTTAGTGCGGACAGACTGGAGGTTCCTAGAGGTGCGATAGATAGGAGGGTCAGGAGAGATGCTAGGGTGCCTGATGGAGAAAGAGAGAAGGTTGTGATCTGAGAGTGGAAGTGGGGAGTTAGTAAAGTGAGAAGCAGAGCAGAGACGGAGGAAAACTAAATCGAGAGTGTTACCATCTCTATGAGTGGGGGAGTCAGAGATTAGCGATAAGCCAAGGGAGGAGGTAAGTGTTAAAAGCCGGAAGGCAGATGAGGAGCTAGAGTCGTTAGTAGGGATGTTGAAATCACCAAGGATGAGGGTTGGGATTTCACAGGATAGGAAGTGGGGGAGCCAGGCAGCAAAGTGGTCTAGGAACAGGCGGGTGGGACCTGGGGGGCGGTAAATAACTGCGACACGCAGAGGCAGTGGGCGGAAAAGTCGCAGGGTGTGGACTTCGAAGGAGTGGAAGGTAAGCGAGGGAGCTGAGGGAATGACCTAGAAGGTACAGTTTGGGGAGAGGATGATGCCTACTCCTCTGCCGCGTCTGTCATCCGATCTGGGGGTGTGGGAGAACTGCAGGCCATCATAGGACAATGCAGCGGGGGAGGTGGAATCGGACTGCTGTATCCAGGTTTCCATGAGGGCGAGCAAGTTCAAGCGTTTACTGGTGAAAAGGTCATGGATAGTTGGGAGTTTGTTACACGCAGATTGGGAGTTCCATAGGGCGCATTTGAATGGGGCAGGGGGGCATTTTGGTAGAGAACAGTACGGGGTGGGCCTGGGTTGGGGATACAAGGGTAACAAGGGTGAGCGCATGGCTAGGGGATTTGTGTGGGTGGCTGAGGTGTTTCTTAGCAGTATTGGGGGGTTGAAGGCGTCTTAGGAAGTTGAACAGTGCATGGGAGCCATACATAGGTGAGGAGAGGAGGGAGGGGCTGATGTGGATGGAGTGTGTTGGGGCTGGGCGTTGGAAGAAAGTGTTAAGGCTTGAAAAGAGGATAGTGAAGGAGATTAGTGCAAAGAGGAGAGTATTTTCGTCCAGGCTTTGGAGAGATGTGAATGTTACCTGTCTCCTGCTCTGTCGAACTGCGCTGTATAACTGCATCATTCGACAGCATTAAACACTTGTTGCTGGACACTTAGTGCTGGAGACATCAGGTGAAGCATTACACCAGTGTAGCTGCCCCTTCATTCCCAGGATCTGTGGGTGTCTCAGCAGTTGGACCCCATGAACCAGTATGTGATACCATATCCAAGTGATATACCATCATAGTATGAGATGGGGATAACCCTCTAATATGTTGTATATTATATGAGTACTTACTCTTCCTCACAGATGGAAAGTGAGACTAATCCAAGAAAGAGAACAAGGAGAAGAGACTTCTTCAAGAAAGCCATGTTTTATCTGCAAAAATACATTTATATTGAAATGCAAAAAAAACAACTTACTGTCTAAAACATTTCACGCTATTCTTAGTTAATCTCCGTTGGTACTGTCTGTGTTAGGGCTTATTCACCCGGGCAATGTGGATTCACTAGGAATTTATGACTACATTGACAACTGAGGGTGAAACAATATATTTTCTGGGCAAAAAACTTGTAATGACCAATCCTAAGGATATGTCAACAGTTAATCACTGAGGACCTGCTGCTCGGGATCCCCAGCGACCACCTGATCACCTTGTCTGCTGACAGTACAGCGGACCGCACATGCATCATACGGAATGGGAGAAGAAGTGCCCTAGCTGGTGTCACTCCCTTTTAGCAGTTGGGTCATGACTCATGTAACTACAGTCTGTCACTGTCCAGTTAGTGTTAACAGAGGAATCTGCATATGGACCCACACCTTTAACAGTTGTAAAGGTTCTTGTTGTCAATTTTTACATTAATTTCTAGGAGGAATAACAGAGGAACAGTGCAGTACAGAGTAACAAGGATAGATACTCAAGGAATGATATTTGATGGGAATACAAGTATAAACTATAACAACTACATCAGGACAGCTGACAGATCATCTTAATAACATTCCACATGGTTTCTGACCTAATTTTGGAATTGTGCTGAAATAAAGTACAAAATACATAACAAAAAAATAAAACATATTTAGCATATAAAGCCACAATACATACCGTGTGATTTCAGTAAGTACTGAGTGCAGAATACCCCAGAATCGCTGATTTCTTGCTATGGACATGCTGGTTAATATAGCAGCTACTTGGGGTGGGATCATAAATCCACAATAATGACTACACTGTGGGAAAGAGAACTGTTTGTTTTTCTCATCCACTTCTTTGTATTGTGGGTCACATTTTTGATGAACTTTTCCCATGATTTAGAATTGTGAGACATATTTTAATATGTTGAGGCATTTGCAAATACTGGTTGCCAGCTCAATTCCATAACCCCTTCCTGCAGCCGCTCTTTGTATTTTCTTCTTTTTCCTTTTTTAACATCCACACTTTCAAAAATCATAATTTTTTTACTTTTCAAGTAACATGACTACACAAAGGCTTTTTTTCGTGCAGAAGTTGCATTTTTCAATGCCACCATTTAATGTAGCATATGATATTATGGAAATCTTAATATTTTCCAAGTGGGGCACAATGGAAAAAATGCAATTGCACCATTTTTGAGGGGTCTATATTCACAGCATTCGTATCACATTCACCCTGAGTGTAAGATGCAGGTCGATAGGCTCAAGTTACAGAGGAGGAGCACATGCTCAGACAGTCCAATAATCTGTGAATATACTGTGGAGTACAGGGGTATTAGGTCTGTACCTGTCCTCTAAAGCTGGGAAAACTTTGAGCCTAGGCTACCCTAGGTGAAGATCAGATCTCTCCAAAATTGAATTTACCCGTGACTTTGTCCATCTCTGGTACTCAGTTAACTGTGCCGGCCTTCATGGATTCTGGATCGGCACGGAAATTCTTTCATCAAGCCGTGGTGGATCACTACCAAATTCCTATTCGACTGCTTGCGAGACCTTTTGTTGTGACATCTGTTAATGGGAGTTCCCTTTCCGAGACCATTCAGTTTGTCACAGAGCCTTTGGGTCTAAAATTGGGCTTTCTCCGCTCAGAGAGGTATTCCTTGCTGTTCCTTCCGAGGTCCAACAGTTCCCTGTTGTTGAGTCTGCCCTGACTTCATATGCATAATCTCACCTGGGATTGGAAGCCTGGGCAGTTTTATGTTAGGTGGGTCATCCTGTCATTCCAAGTGCCTCCTTTCTATACAGCCTGTTCTATGCCTCCCGGTGCCTCAGAACCCCCAGCGCCTGCTGGAGGCCTATTTTGGTTTTGGTGATGTCTTCAACAAGAAAGAGGCGGAGTGTCTGCCACCACATTGTCCTTACTAATGCCCAATTAATCTGCTGCCAGATTCCTTACCTCCTTGAGGCAGGTTATACCCTCTGTCACTCCTTGAGACTCAAGCTGCAGCAGGATACGTTACAGACAATCTCAAGGTGTATTATACTGAGGGCATTTTTTGCCAGTTATAGGCAATTGCTCTAATCTGTTCTAAAGCATTATCGTCCTATAACATCCCTGGCATCTCTTTTATATTAGAACAATGCTCCCGTTTAGTGCTCAATTAAAAAAATAAGCATTATACTCACCTAACCCCTAATCAAAGCACTGACCTTGTTCTTTCTGTACTGCAGCAAGTGTGATGACATCACTACATTGTGCCTCCTGTGCTGAGCCAGCAGCAATGCACGGAGAATGGGAGATGCTGCGCTCACCAGGGGTTAGATGAGTGTAATGTTTATTTATTTTATAATCTTGATTCTATTTGGTTTTGGCGATAGAGGATGGTAGAACAGGGAAACTATATGCCTCTCTGCTCTTCCATAGGCCGCCTGCAGACGAGCGGGTCGGATCCGGCAGCGGGAATTCTCGCCGCGGGACCCGACCCGAGAGCCTGCAGGGACGAGCACGTACTCACCCGCGCCTGGTGGCCCCGGCTCTTTCATGTGCCGGCTGCGGCGCAGCCGGCGCATGCGCAGACCAGAGCCGGCGGCTGGGTGAGTGCGTGCCCCGCACAAAAATAGGACATGCCGCGGTTTGTTTGCCGCGCGAGATTTCGCGCGGCCAGACCGCGGCCGTCTGCATAGGAGTGCGTATTGTAATGCACTCCTATGCAAACTTTCAGTGGCGGAAATCCCGCGGGAAATACCGCCGCGGCATTTCCGCCCGTGTGCAGGCGGCCATAATTATCGACTGTATCAGTGCCTTGTGGATGCTGACACAGTTGGATTCAGCTCCTGGTTTAGAGATTTCTATTACTAACGACTGATATAACCATTTTATAAATGATCATTGATATAAAGTACTATTTAATTAGAATGCTTAGATTGTCTAATTTCTCAGTAGCTCTCCATACTGGCTTATGGAGGGAAGAATCCTATGCCAGAACAAAGTATAAGAGCCAGGGCTGACCAGTTGGAGAGAACCTATAAATACAAATAAGGGCCTTTCTCGATTCCTTTCTTTGTTAGATTTTTACCATATTTATAACCAGAGATGAACGAGCACCAAAATACTCGAGTCGAACTTTTGGTAATGGTCGAGCTCGTTTCGAGTAATGAACCCCATTGAAGTCAATGGGGGACTCGAGCATTTTTGTATGGGACCGATGCTCCGCATAGGTGATGACTTTTGAAACACCAGAAAACATCAGAAAGTCATGGAAACACCACAGAAACGGATAGGGAACGGCAGGGGCAGCATGAATGGCTGCATCTGAGGCTCCCAGGTCCCACTATTAATGCAAAATGGGGGCAAGAACCTGGCGGTCAACCCCCTAACAATTTACTTGGGACAAACCCTCATTAGCAAGGCACATGCGCTGGCACATCTTAGCTAAGCACCACACTACCTGCAACCAAGGACAATCACTGCCTATGGGTGACACTGCTGCCTCTTCTCCTGGGTTACATGCTGGCATTGCTGTCCAACCCCCCGCACGACCCTGCGTCCACAGCGCACACAAAATTTTCCCTGCACAGCATTCAGCTGCCCTCATGCCACAGGCTCGCTTCATAGCCACACCACCCTCATGTGGATTGATAAGTGCGTCTGCGATGAGGAGGAACCAAAGGCACACACTGCAGAGGGTTGGCAGGGCCAGGCAGCGACCCTCTTTGAAAATGTTAGCGATAGCCCACAATGTTGAGAATTGATGATAAATTGACGTATGATCATCATTCCAATCCCGTGCCACCTCCGTCACAAAATTGTCAGGAGCCGCAAATGTGGGCATAAAGGGGACTCAGGTGCCAGCACTTCTACACATCTCCACAATGCAGCAATACTCTGTGTGGGAAGGACGTGAGCAGGCCCAGGGTCAGGCTCGGTTCCAGCCTCCACCTTGTGTTACCCAAGGTGCCGTGAGTTACATAGCAATGGAGATCTATGTGTCCCCACACAATTCATTCTGTGTAGGTGTCAGATAGCTCATCACCACAATGGGAAGTCTTTGAGTTCCTTGTGCTCACCTATGCTGTGGGTGCATAAAGATGGTATTACACAGGAAGAAATCAGAGTGCCCAAACATGGCAGAGTTTCACCCCGCCAAGGACCTCGGCCTCAGTCCACATTTCTGCCCTAGTCAGTCAGTGTATTTGTGCCAGACAGGTAAAACACCACAATGGGAAGTCTTTGTGCACCCACAGCATAGGCGGACCCCAGTAACATTTCAGTAGCAAGAGTATAGGCGGACCCCAGTAACATTTCTGTAGCACAAGTATAGGCGAACCCCTCAAACCTTTCAGTAGCAACTGTATAGGCGGACACCTGTAACATTTTTGTAGCAAGAGTATAGGCGGACCCCTGTAACATTTCTGTAGCAGAAGTAAAGGCAGACCCCTGTAACATTTCAGTAGCAAGTGTATGGGCAAACCCCTCAAACCTTTCAGTAGCAAGTGTATAGGCAGACCACAGTAACATTTATGTAGCAAAAGTATAGGCAGACCCCAGTAACATTTCTGTAGCAAAAGTATAGGCGAACCGCTCAAACCTTTAAGTAGCAACTGTATAGGCGGACACCAGTAACATTTATGTAGCAAGAGTATAGGCGGACCCCTGTAACATTTATGTAGCAAGAGGATAGGCGGGCCCCAGTAACATTTCTGTAGCAAGAGTATAGGCGAACCCCTCAAACCTTTCAGTAGCAACTATATAGGCAGATCCCTGTAACATTTCTGTAGTAAGAGTATAGGCGGACCCCAGTAACATTTATGTAGCAAGAGTATAGGCGGACCCCAGTAACATTGCTATAGCAAAAGTATAGGCGGACCCCAGTAACATTTCAGTAGCAAGAGTATAGGCGAATCCCTCAAACCTTTCAGTAGCAAGTGTATAGGCTGACCCCTGTAACATTTATGAGCGAGAGTATAGGTGGAGTCCTGTAACATTTCTGTAGCAAAAGTATAGGTGAACCCCTGAAACACTGGTGTACCAATAGTATAGGCGAACACCTTTAAAAATTTGTTTACCAAGAGTATAGGCGATGGCCGGAAAAATTAGTTTGCTAACAGTATTGGCAATGGCCTTAAAAATTAGTGTACCAAGAGTACAAGTGTACCTGTGAAAAATTGCTGAACGCCAAGGGCAGGTGAAAACCACAAACATTTTTTGAAGATACAGCTCGGTTTTGGTTAAAGGGGTTGTCCCGCGCCGAAACGGGTTTTTTTTTTTTTCAACCCCCCCCCCCCCCCCCGTTCGGCGCGAGACAACCCCGATGCAGGGACGTACAGAAAGCTTACCGGAGCGCTTACCTTAATCCCCGCGCTCCGGTGACTTCTCTACTTACCTGTGAAGATGGCCGCCGGAATCCTCTTCCTCCGTGGACCGCAGCTCTTCTGTGCGGTCCATTGCCGATTCCAGCCTCCTGATTGGCTGGAATCGGCACGTGACGGGGCGGAGCTACAGGGAGCCTGCATTCTGCACGAGCGGCTCCATTGAAGAGAGCAGAAGACCAGGACTGCGCAAGCGCGGCTAATTTGGCCATCGGAGGGCGAAAATTAGTCGGCACCATGGAGACGAGGACGCCAGCAACGGAGCAGGTAAGTAAAAAACTTTTTATAACTTCTGTATGGCTCATAATTAATGCACAATGTATATTACAAAGTGCATTAATATGGCCATACAGAAGTGTATAGACCCACTTGCTGCCGCGGGACAACCCCTTTAATTTGTAACAGAGCCTGGAGTCAGCCCTCCACAAAAATTGGTTTAACTTTAACTTTTAAAACTGTAAAAACCTATAAAACTTTTAAACAGAGCCTTTTGGGCCACATAGAAATTGGCAGTTCAGCGTGAAGACATGCGGTTTTAGGAGGAGGAGGAGGAGGAGGAGGAGGAGGAGAAGGAGTAATAATATCCGAGAGGGATACACAAAGCTAATTCTCCCCCTTATTGGGTGATAGGGGATGCATTTTTCTTCTGTTGCAGCGAAAAGATTCCTTAGGATCCGCTGCTTTCCACCGGTGGAGAAGAGAAGTCTGGGGAAATCCAGCCTTTGTTCATCTTTATGAGGGTAAGCATGTCGGCGCTGTCAGTTGACAGGCGGGTACCCTTATCCGTGATGATCCCCCAGCATCACTAAACACCCTTTCCGAAAAGACACTAGCAGCAGGGCAGGCCAGCACCTCCAGGGCGTACAGCGCAAGTTCGTGCCACGTGTCCAGCTTTGACACCCAATAGTTGTATGGAGCAGAGGCATCACGGAGGACTGTGGTATGGTCGGCTATGTACTCCCTCACCATCTTTTTACAGTGCTCCCTCTGACTCAGTCTTGACTGGGGAGTGGTGACACAGTCTTGCTGGGGAGCCATAAAACTGGCAAAGGCCTTGGAGAGTGTTCCTCTGCCTGCGCTGGACATGCTGCCTGATCCCCGCACCTCCCCTGCTAGTTGGCCATCTGAACTGCGTCTTCTACCACTAGCGCTGTCAGATGGGAACTTTAGCATCACTTTTTCCACCAGGGCCCTGCGGTATTGCATCACTCTCGTACCCCTTTCCTCTTCGGGAATGAGAGTGGAAAGGTTCTTCTTATACTGTGGGTCGAGAAGGGTGTACACCCATTAATCCGTGTTGGCAATAATGCGTCTAACGCGTGGATCACAGTGGATAACATGAAGTCAGCTATGTGTGCCAGAGTCCCAGTACGCAACACATCGCTGTCCTCACTAGGAGGATGCTCCTCCTCCTCTTCTTCAGCCCATATACGCTGAACAGATGACAGGCAAGCAACATGGGTACCCTCTGCAGTGTGGCCAGCAGTCTCTCCCCCCTCCTTCTCTTCCTCTCCCTTCCCCTCCTCCTCCTCCTCCAAAACCCGCTAGATATAGACGTGAGGGTGGTCAAGCGACATACTGTCATCCCCAGTCTCCTCTTCTAACCGCAAAGCGTCTGCCTTTATGTTTAGCAGCAAACTTCTCAGCAGGCAAAGCAGCGGGATGGTAACGCTAATAATGACCGCATTGCTGCTCACTATTTGGGTAGACTCCTCAAAGTTTCCGAGGACCTGGCAGATGTCATCCATCTGTGCCCCCTCCTCTGTAAAGAATTGCGGAGGCTGACTACCACTACGCTGCCCATGTTGCAGCTGGTATTCCACCATTGCTCTACGCTGCTCGTACAGCCTAGCCAACATGTGCAGCGTAGAATTCCAGTGCGTGGGCATGTCCCACAGCAGTTGGTGCTCTGGCAGCTGAAACAGACATTGCAGTGTCCTGAGGGTGGCAGCATCCATGGTGGACTTACGTAAATGTGCGCACAAGCGTCGCACCTTGCCGAGCAGGTCAGTCAAGTGGAGGTAGTTTTTCCAGAAACCGCTGAACCACCAGATTAAAGACGTGCACCAGGCATGGCACGTTTGTGAGGCTGCCAAGCTGCAGAGCCGCCACCAGGTTACGGCCGATGTCATACACGACCATGCCCGGTCAGCGGCGAAAGCCAGAGGTCGGTCTGCTCCGTCAGACCCTGTAACAGCTCGGGGGCCATGTGCCTCTTGTCACGTAAGCTGATTAGTTTCAACACGACTTGCTTACGCTTGCCCACCGCTGTGCTGCCGCGTCGCACGCTACAGACTGCTAGCGACGTGCTCACACTTCTTAATTGAGAGGTGGAAGTGGCAGAGGAGGGGGGGGGGGTTGGAGGAGGTGGCATAATACGCCGCAGATACCAGCACCGAGGTAGGACTCACTATTCTTGGTGTGGATAGCACGTGAGCGCTCCCAGGCTCTGACTCGGTCCCAGTCTCCACCAAGTTCACCCAAAGCTTCCGTTTCCACAAACCTGTACGTCAGCATCTCCAGGCTGATTAATTTGGCAATGTGCACGCTTAAAGCTTGTGCATGCGGGTGGATGGCAGCATATTTGCTCTTTCGCTCCAACACTTGTGTTAGCGACAGTTGAACGATGCGCTGGGAGACATTGCTAGAGGCCATGGAGGACCGTGGAGGTGAGGGTGTGGGTGCAGGCTGGGAGATGCTTGTGCCTGCGTCCTGGAAGGGGGATTGGATCTGTGGCACAGGGGAAGAGGCAGTGGTGTGGCCCGGAGGCGGTGAATGGCCTTTGTCCCACCTTGTGGGGTGCTTGGCCATCATATGCCTGCACATGCTGGTGGTGGTGAGGCTGGTAGTGGTGGCTCCCTGGCTGATCTTGGTGCGGCACAGGCTGCACACCACTGTTCCTCAGTCCTCCGCGCTCTCACTGAGCCATGAGGGGGTGCTGTGGGAAACAGTTGGGGGATTCTTTGCTCTGGCCCTGGCCACCCCACTGACTCCTCCAACCTGTCCTGCTGCTGCACTTGCTTCCCCTTCTGAAGCTGTGTCTTCAGTAGGCTTAGCAAGCCAGGTGGGGTCAGTCACCTCATCGTCCAGCAGCTCTTCCTCCGAATCCTTTGTGCGCTCCTTCCTTGGACTTACTGCCCTTACTACTACCTCATTGACAGACAACTGTGTCTCATCATCCGCATCCACAAAAAGCTCTTGAGACAGTTGCCTGAAGTCCCCAGCCTCATCACCCGGACTCCGGGAACTTTCCAAAGGTTGGACATCGGTCACGACAAACTCCTCAGGTGAGAGAGGAACCATTTTTTCCCACTCTGGGCAGGGACCTGAGAACAGTTCCTGGGAGTCTGCCTTCTTAGAATCTGTCATTTTCCTGGAGTGACAAAGCTGGGAGGAAGGAGGAGCAGCCAGAGGATTCAGAGGTGCAGTTCCTAGGCTGGGAGTAGTGGAATGCGTAGAAGACTGGGGGTTTGATACATTGCTGGACGCATTATCTGCTATCCACGACAGGACCTGCTTGCACTGCTCTTCTCGTAATGAAGGTCTACGCAGACCCGCAAATTGTGATAGGAAGCTGGGGAACGTAGGGACTTGGCGCTCTCATAATCCCTCAACAGCCGGCTATCATGCAACCCGCCCACACCATCACTTGGACTCCCGTGGCCGGGTCCACGTCCTCGACCCTTATCCCTATTCCTCATCATGTTAGATTAAGGATAGAGCAGGGCCAAAATAAATTACCCCACCATATAGCACTGAGAACTATTGGTTATTTACAGCACACAGAGACTTGTAGATACCGGAGGCTGTATGCTGTGACCGGAAAAAATTAAACTGCTGTCTTGCGCTGATACAGAGGGGTCCTTTACCGCTCACAGAGACTTGTATATAATGGAGAGGCTGTATGGAGTGGGGGAAAACTAGAAACTCAATGGATAGTGCTGGTAACTGTGGCAACTTCACCACACCCAAGGCAAGGATATTGTGCGACGCTCTGTGCAGGGGCAGAAAGCTATACAGCCAATGGATAGTGCTGGTAACTGTGGCAACTTCACTGCACCCAAGAAAAGGGTATTGTGCCACGCTCTGTGCAGGGGCAGAAAGCTATACAGCCAGTGGATAGTGCTGATAACAGGGGCAACTTCACTGCACCCAAGGAAAGGGTATTGTGCGACGCTCTGCCCAGGTGCAGAAAGCTATACAGCCAGTGAACAGTGCTAATAACAGGGGCAACTTCACCTTACCCAATGAAAGGGTATTGTGCAACGCTCTGCCCAGAGGCAGAAAGCTATACAGCCAGTAGATAGTGCTGATAACAGGGGCAACTTCACCGCACCCAAGGAAAGGGTATTGTGCGACGCTCTGCGCAGGGGCAGAAAGCTATACAGCCAGTGAACAGTGCTAATAATGGGCAACTTCACCGCACCCGAGGAAAGGGTATTGTGAGATGCTCTACCCAGGGGCAGAAAGCTAGACAGCCAGTGAATAGTGCTGATAACTGCGGTAACTTCACCCAACAAATAGAATGGTATCTGTGAAATGCTGTTCTGCAGTGGGCCAGGAAATATTTGCATACTATTAAGTGATGAGAGTGAGCCCTCTGCCTAAGGCACTGCACACATAGAACGGTATCGCTGCAATGATCTGCAGTGTCCCAGGAAATATTAGAGTACTGTTTCGCGGTGAGACCTCTGCCTAATGCACTGCAGACAGAGAGCTGTAATGCTATGCAGAGAGATATATATTAAAAAAAAATAAAAAATTGGTGCACTACTGCTCCCAGCCAGCCACAACTGTAATGTACATGATGAGGAGTAGCCCTAAGAAGGACCGTTGGGGTTATTGAAGACTGGATCCTACTCAAACACTTTCCCTATATAAGCAGCTCTTTCCCTCAACTCTGCCTAATGCACTGCAGACTGAGAATGCTATAGCTGTAATGCTCTGCAGAGAGATAGATGTTTTAAAAAAAACAAATTGGTGCACTACTGCTCCCAGCCAGCCACAACTGTAATGCACACGATGAGGAGTAGCCTTAAGAAAGACCGTTGGGGTTCTTGAAGACAGGATCCTACTCAAACACTTTCCCTCAACTCTGTCTAATGCACTGCACACACAGAACAGTATAGCTATAATGGCCTGCACAGGCCTAGATGCTTGAAAAAAAAAATAAATGGTGCACTGCTGGTCCCAGCCAGCCACATCAGTAATGCACACGATGATACACTTTCCCTAACCTCTGCCAGCACGCGTCTGAGGTGAGCAACAGGCGGGACCAGTTTAACTACTCGGTGGTCACTTGATCGGCCCAGCCACTCACTACTGGGGGGGGGGGGGTTGGCACGTCACAGCAGGAAGTGGTAAAGCCTTCCCCGCATATTTATTGGCTAGAAAATGGTGCTAAACATACGGGGGAAGGGAAATGCTATTGACTCGAGTACCGCGTGGTGTTCATCTCGAGTAACGAGCATCTCGAGTACCCTAATACTCGAACGAGCATCAAGATCGGCCGAGTACGCTCGCTCATCTCTAGTTATAACACATAGCTGTTTGTTGCTTGTGGTATAATTCATCTCAGTAATGATGGGCCAAGTCAACCGATTCCAATCATCTTGTGAAGTAGCACAAACTGTAACTAAGGATCAGCAGTCAGGGCTAGCTTTGGAGGGATAGCGAAGGGTTACATGGGGACAGTAGTGTTGGTGTGAGGGATACTTCAGGGATTAGGAAGATTTGGGGCGAGATAACATAGGGACAGAGTCTGCTTTTTGGTTATTATTTTGGTTCCATTACCTACTCCAGTTCCCACAGCCAGTGTCATTATGTTAATCATTATCCTCATCTGGTACCGTCATCCTCCTCTCGCCCTGCCGTATAATTGTGAGTTCCCATATCCCTTGTATAATACAGTATTGATACATGCTACATAGATTTCCTTGACGTCCATCTGCACGCAATTTGGATCATTTGCAGTCCTGTGATATCTGAGTCAAGTTTCACCATGAAGTGAACAGTTGGAGTCACTGACCAGCAAACAAGTAAGCCCTCCTTATAGTATATTACCTCTTTCTGTTAACCGTTCAATTAAATGCTTTCCAAAGAAAGCTTCCCATCACCCCCTCCCCACACACTCATGAAAAAATACAGAATTATAGCTGTTATATGGTATAGTATAGTTCATACACTTGTTTGAGATACAGGAAATCCTTATACAGTAAATTCAGCACTAATAACCTGATATTGGATCTCAAGGTAGGAATAAAGCATCCAAGATTATCTATATTATATGAGCCGGCTTCTAGTAACTTGTGATATATTAACAAACTCAGGATAACTGTCATTTGAGCTGCCACATGGCAAAGCAAACAATATTTGCGAACGTTTTAGTGTATTAAAATTTTCACCTTACACTGACAATACAGTAAATAGAGCAAGTAAACCCAGTGTGACATGTTTTACAGGGTGAGTTGCTTTTAATTCGACTACATTTTTTGACCTTTCAATATAATTGTTCTTGATAGATGAAACACGGCTTTAACCCCTTAGTGACCACCCTATGGTGTTTTTACGTCCTGCCATTGCAGGACGTGTATGGAGGGAGTTAGCGCTGCTATCTCCCTCCATACATCGCAGGTGTCAGCTGTTTATTACAGCTGATACCTGCGGGCAACAGCCCTGTTCGGCAGTGCGGCCAATCGGGACTGTTAACCCTTTAAATGCCGCTGTCAAATCTGACAGTGGCATTTAAATCCCCCGAACGATGTCCAGGGGTCTCGTAGGCTCCCCCCCCCCCCGCGCGGGGAGATCAGAGGATCCATGCGCATGTCATGGCAGCTGGGGGCCTTCTGAAAGGCCTCAGAGCTGTCATGGCAGAATGCGTATCAAGCCATCCCCAAGGGGTGGCTTGATAGGCTGCCTGTCAGAATGCAGTATGATGTAATGCTATGGCATTACCTCATACTACATAAGCGATCTAAGCATCGCTAGCTGTTGTCCCCCAGGAGGACTAAAAGAAAAAGTAAAACTAAGAACAATAAAGTTTTATTAATTATGTATAAAATAAAAAGTTATAAAAGTTAAAAAAAAAACCTTTTGCCATATTTAAAATAAAAAAATCTAAATAATAAAACAAAAATATATATTTGGTATCGCTGCATCCGTTCATGACACCATGATGCCTATTAATGACGCCATGATAATTCCAACAGTGAACCACATTGGTACTGGCACCCTGTATCCACTATGTGTGTGAGTGTACACCAAGCATCCACCCCCCTCATTATCAAGAGGCAGTGTGAGTGGTTGTCTTATCGGTGTCCTGCACAGGTGTTATTCGCTCCTCCATTTCGTAGTCAGCTACCTGCATGGTGAGAGGAGGATGTATCTATATGCACTCCTCAGTCAGTAAGTAACGGACATTTTCTGTGATTGTTTTTCAGTACATTATATGGTACATTAAATAGTACCATTAAAAAATACAAGCCCTCATACACCTACGTCGATGGATAAATAAAGGAGTTACAATTTTTTTAATGGGGGGAGGAGAAAAAGAAAATGGAAAAAAAGCCAAAACGTGTGGTCACTAAGGGGTTAAAAAATAAATAAACAAATCTGTTCTCTTCATACTAGTTTTTCACTCATCCTGTGTGTGCAATCATATGAAGTTTATAATGCAGTTAGTATGTTGTGGGAGGCGGTGGGTGACACAAGTATCAGGATACGAGGAAGACACCGGACTTACAAATATATAAATGTTTATTACAACTATTAAAGGGGTTGTCCCGCGCCGAAACGTTTTTTTTTTTTTCAATAGCCCCCCCGTTCGGCGCGAGACAAACCCGATGCATGTTATAAAAAAAAAAACCGTCCAGTACTTACCCGAATCCCCGCGCTCCGGCGACTTCTTCCTTACCTTAGTAAGATGGCCGCCGGGATCTTCACCCACGATGCACCGCGGGTCTTCTCCCATGGTGCACCGTGGGCTCTGTGCGCTCCATTGCCGATTCCAGCCTCCTGATTGGCTGGAATCGGCACACGTGACGGGGCGGAGCTACAAGGAGCAGCTCTCCGGCACGAGCGGCCCCATTCGGAAGGGAGAAGACCGGACTGCGCAAGCGCGTCTAATCGGGCGATTAGACGCTGAAATTAGATGGCACCATGGAGACGGGGACGCTAGCAACGGAACAGGTAAGTGAATAACTTCTGTATGGCTCATAATTAATGCACAATGTACATTACAAAGTGCATTAATATGGCCATACAGAAGTGTATAACCCCACTTGCTGCCGCGGGACAACCCCTTTAACAGCAAAGAAATATGATTAAATATGATGAGTAACCAGTAATTTTTATATTGTGTCTCAGGCTACATGCGGACAGCAGTGTCAGTGTGAGGGATACTTCAGGGAGACATTTGAGGCGAGATAGCACAGGGACAAGGTATGCTTTTGGTTATTTTGGTACCATAATCTGCTCCAATATTTAGTATATTACCTTTTTCTTTTAACCCTTCCATTAGCTGCCTTGCAAATAAGGCTTCCAATTGCCCCTCACCCCTCCCCCCCCCACACAGACACACACGAAAAAGACCATAGTATAGATCAGTGGTGGCGAACCTATGGCACGTGTGCTAGAGGCGGTACACAAAGCCCTCCCTGCTGGTATGCATTGCCGTCGGGTGCTCACCACGATAGTGAACTCCGTGGCTCCCCTGCCGGTATTCACTCAGCAGCACTGCTATCTGCGCTGATCCTGGCACACGCTGTGACGTCAGTGTGCAGCCGGGATCCTCCTTCCCCCTCTACCGATGTCTCCTACTTGGTTCCGCGAGAGCAGGGGGAGAAGGCAGCCAGCAGCACACTGATGTCAGTGTGCACCTGTGATCAGCGCTGCTGGAGGGCGTGCCGGGCAGAAAACGATCGACGCTTCCACAAGGAGGAGAGGGGAAAGTATGTGGGTCTCGTGGGGAATGGGGGGGCCACTGTGGGATGTCCCTATTACACTGGGGCAGCTGTGGGATATCACTGTTACACGGGGGCCGCCGTGGGGTGTCACTATTACTACTAAGGGCCACCATGGTGTGCTGCTATTTTTACTGGGGGCCGCCGTGGTGTGTCAATATTGCTACTGGGGGCCACTGTGGGGTGTCAGTATTATTACTGGGGGCCACTGTGGGGTGTCACTATTATTACTGGGGGCCGCTGTGGGGTGTCAATATTATTACTGGGGGCTGCTATAGGGTGCCTTTGTGATACTGGGGGTTGCTGTTGGGGGGGTCACTAATACTGTGGGCCGCTCTGGGGGTGTGTGGTCCCTGTGAGACTGGGGGGCTGCTGTGGGGGGAGCACTGTGAGACTGGAGGCCACTGTAAGGGGGGGCGTCACTGTGATACCAGGGGCCGCTGTGCGGGGGTGGAGGGTCACTATTACCGCTAGAAGGGATCACTATTATACTGGGGGCCGCTGTGGGACGTCACTATTATTGCTGTGGCCGCTGGGGGGGTCCATATTATCGCTGAGGGGGTCACTATTATCGCTGGGGCCGTTGGGGTCACTATTATCACTGCGGCCGAGGGGGGGGTCACTATTATGGCTGGGGCCACTGGGGGGAGGTCAATATTATCACTTTTTCTCTGGGGGGGGGTCACTATTATTGCTGGGGCCGCTGGGGGGGGGGGGGGTCACTATTATCACTGCGGCTGCTGGAGGGGGTCACTATTATCGCTGGGGCCACTGGGGGGAGGTCACTATTATCACTTTTGCTGCTGGGGGGGGGGGTCACTATTATCACTGGGGCCACTAGGAAGGCCATTATTACCACTGTAGTATGTTTACATGTGGCAGAAATGGGCAGGGCTGTTTTTGAAGATAGACAGTGTGTAGATTTTGACTGCTTTTTGGATGCGAAAATTCTGCAGAATTTTCAACAGAAATTTGCGCTGAGGACATTCTGCAGTATTTCCACATCCAAAAAGCAGTCAAAATCTGCAAGCTGTCTATTTTCAAGCGGCCCTGTCCTTTTTAGAACAACGGGGGTAAAATCGTACATCATGACAAGCCCCGCCCCCTGACGTGTTGGCACTTTGCAGTAAATAAGTGGGTTTAGGTTGCAGTTTGGGCACTCGGTCTCTAAAAGGTTCGCCATCACTAGTATAGATGGTATATGTTACAGTACTAAATACAATCTTTTTGAGACGCAAAAAAAATCCTGATAAAGTTAATTCAGCAATAATGACCTGATATTGAAATCTGAAGGTAAAAAAACCATCCAAGATTTTATTTATATATATATATATATATATATATATATATATATATATATATATATATATATATATATATATAAGCCTATTTTAACACAGCCCTGAAAATCGTGCAGGATTTGTACAATGCGAGATGCACAAATCTCGCATGACTATGAATCTGATTCTTTTGAAGGTGGTCATATACATGAGCGTTTTGTTTCTTTTTTTACATTTATTTATTTATTTTCTTTCGCCCCGCATTGCATCGCGGTGCGGAAAAAAATAGTGGCATGTCGTATCTTTGGGCATTCCCTCGGGAAAAGCTTGCCCATTGTTTCTCATGAAGCCGGAAAACATATTGCATGGCATGCAACATGTACGCGACTGCGAGATTTCTTATTAGAAACAATGGAAAACGCTTGCCGATGCTTTTGCGCGGCTGAAAGTTACTGTACTGGAGAGACACAGAAATGTCTCACATCCGTTGGGACATTGCACGTATACGAGTGTGATATCGTGCTTGCCCATGTGCATTTAGCCCTATATTAGCATGCTCCTAGTAACCTGTGATATATTAACAAACTCATGATAACTGTCATTTGAGCTCCCACATGACAAAGGAAACAATATTTTGGAATGTTTATGTGTATTAAAACTTTACACTGACATTAATACAGTAGACCGAGAACGTAAGCCCAGTGTGACATGTTTTACATGGTGAGATGCTATTTTCAAGAAAACATTTTTTGACCTTTCAATATAATTGTTTTTGATAGATAAAACATGGCTTAATTTAAAAAAAATGAATAAATAACCTATTCTTGTACTTGTGTTCAAATCATGACTTTTCCACTTTTTGAGAACACCTTTATCATTTTCCCTACCTACACAAACTCTCTATCCTGTTGCTACTCCCATTTCTATATCTGCTGCTGCCTCATCTTCCGCTATTATGTGGCACAGGGTCCCAAATACTGTACTACATCAATAATGCTATCTTAAATAGTGTTTTTAATGGTTGCTGATTAGAGATGAGCGAACACCAAAATGTTCGGGTGTTCGTTATTCGGAACGAACTTCCCGCGATGCTCGAGGGTTCGTTTCGAACAACGAACCCCATTGAAGTCAATGGGCGACCAGAGCATTTTTGTATTTCGCCGATGCTCGCTAAGGTTTTCATGTGTGAAAATCTGGGCAATTCAACAAAGTGATGGGAATGACACAGAAACGGATAGGGCAGGCGAGGGGCTACATGTTGGGCTGCATCTCAAGTTCACAGGTCCCACTATTAAGCCACAATACCGGCAAGAGTGGGCCCCCCCCCCCCCTCCCAACAACTTTTACTTCTGAAAAGCCCTCATTAGCATGGCATACCTTTGCTAAGCACCACACTAGCTACAACAAAGCACAATCACTGCCTGGATGACACTCCGCTGCCACTTCTCCTGGGTTACATGCTGACCAACCGCCCCCCCTCCCCCCCACAGCGCACACCAAAGTGTCCCTGCGCAGCCTTCAGCTGCCCTCATGCCACGCCACACTCATGTCTATTTAGAAGTGCGTCTGCCATGAGGAGGAACCGCAGGCACACACTGCAGAGGGTTGGCATGGCTAGGCAGCGGCCCTCTTTAAAAGGGGCGGGGCGATAGCCCACAATGCTGTACAGAAGCAATGAGAAATAGAATCCTGTGCCACCGCCATCAGGAGCTGCACACGTAGGCATAGCAATGGGGAACCTATGTGCCACACACTATTCATTCTGTCAAGGTGTCTGCATGCCCCAGTTAGACCGGGCTTTTTAATTCATAGACACAGGCAGGTACAACTCCCTATTGTGAAGTCCCTGTCGACCCACAGCATGGGTGGGTGCCAGGAAGCCACCGGCGGTACATAGAAATATCCCATTGCATTGCCTAACACAGCTGAGGTAGTAATGTCGTGCGTAATACAGGTGGGCTTCGGCCCACACTGCATGCCCCAGTCTGACTGGGGTTCTTTACAAGTGGACACATGTAGGTTAAACTCCCTGTGGACCCACTGCCTGGGTGGGTGCCAGGAAGCCACCGGCGGTACATAGAAATATCCCATTGCATTGCCCAACACAGCTGAGGTAGTAATGTCGTGCATAATACAGGTGGGCTTCGGCCCACACTGCATGCCCCAGTCAGACTGGGGTTCTTTAGAAGTGTACAGATGTATTAAAAACTCCGTGTGCACCTACAGCATGGGTGGCTCCCTGGAACCCACCGGCGGTACATAAAAATATCCCATTGCATTGCCGAACACAGCTGAGGTAACGTCAGCTGTAATGCAGGTGGGCTAAAAATTAATTTGATTACACTGTAGGCGAGGGCCCACAAAAATTGCTGTATCAACAGTACTAATGTACATCCCAAAAATTGGCCATGGCCAGCCAAGAGGGCAGGTGAAACCCATTAATCGTTTTGGTTAATGTGGCTTAAGTGGTAACTAGGCCTGGAGGCAGCCCAGTGTAACGAAAAATTGGTTCAAGTTAAAGTTCCAACGCTTTTAAGCGCATTGAAACTTATAAAAATTGTTCAGAAAAATTATTTGAGTGAGCCTTGTGGCCCTAAGAAAAATTGCCCGTTCAGCGTGATTACGTGAGGTTTCAGGAGGAGGAGCAGGAGGAGGAGGAGGAATATTAGACACAGATTGATGAAGCAGAAATGTCCCCGTTTTGGATGGTGAGAGAGAACGTAGCTTCCATCCGCGGGTGCAGCCTACGTATTGCTTACGTATCGCTGCTGTCCGCTGGTGGAGAACAGAAGTCTGGGGAAATCCAGCCTTTGTTCATCTTGATGAGTGTTAGCCTGTCGGCACTGTCGGTTGACAAGCGGCTACGCTTATCTGTGATGATTCCCCCAGCTGCACTAAACACCCTCTCTGACAAGACGCTAGCCGCAGGACAAGCAAGCACCTCCAGGGCATACAGCGCTAGTTCAGGCCACGTGTCCAGCTTCGACACCCAGTAGTAGTAGGGGGCAGAGGCGTCACCAAGGATGGTCGTGCGATCCGCTACGTACTCCCTCACCATCCTTTTACAGTGCTCCCGCCGACTCAGCCGTGACTGGGGAGCGGTGACACAGTCTTGGTGGGGAGCCATAAAGCTGGCCAGGCCCTTAAAGACTGTTGCACTGCCTGGGATGTACATGCTGCTCGATCTATGCACATCCCCTGCTACCTTGCCCTCGGTACTGCGCCTTCTGCCACTAGCACTGTCGGCTGGGAATTTTACCATCAGCTTGTCCGCAAGGGTCCTGTGGTATAGCAACACTCTCGAACCCCTTTCCTCTTTGGGAATCAGAGTGGGCAGGTTATCCTTATACCAAGGATCGAGCAGTGTGTACACCCAGTAATCCGTCGTGGCCAGAATGCGTGCAACGCGAGGGTCACGAGAAAGGCATCCTAACATGAAGTCAGCCATGTGTGCCAGGGTACCTGTACGCAACACATGGCTGTCTTCACTAGGAAGATCACTTTCAGGATCCTCCTCCTCCTCTTCCTCCTCCTCAGGCCATACACGCTGAAAGGATGACAGGCAATCAGCCGGTGTACCGTCAGCAGCGGCCCAAGCTGTCTCTTCCCCCTCCTCCTCATCCTCCTCATGCTCCTCCTCCTCCTCCTGTACGCGCTGAGAAATAGACAGGAGGGTGCCCTGACTATCCAGCGGCATACTGTCTTCCCCCGCCCCCGTTTCCGAGCGCAAAGCAGCTGCCTTTATGGTTTGCAGGGAATTTCTCAAGATGCATAGCAGAGGAATGGTGACGCTAATGATTGTAGCATCGCCGCTCACCACCTGGGTAGACTCCTCAAAATTACCAAGGACATGGCAGATGTCTGCCAACCAGGCCCACTCTTCTGAAAGGAATTGAGGAGGCTGACTCCCACTGCGCCGCCCATGTTGGAGTTGGTATTCGACTATAGCTCTACGTTGTTCATAGAGCCTGGCCAACATGTGGAGCGTAGAGTTCCACCGTGTGGGCACGTCGCACAGCAGTCGGTGCACTGGCAGCTTAAAGTGATGTTGCACGGTGCGCAGGGTGGGAGCGTCCGTGTGGGACTTGCGAAAATGTGCGCAGAGCCGGCGCGCCTTTACGAGCAGGTCTGACAAGCGTGGGTAGCTTTTCAGAAAGCGCTGAACCACCAAATTAAAGACGTGGGCCAGGCATGGCACGTGCGTGAGGCTGCCGAGCTGCAGAGCCGCCACCAGGTTACGGCCGTTGTCACACACGACCATGCCCGGTTGGAGGCTCAGCGGCGCAAGCCAGCGGTCGGTCTGCTGTGTCAGACCCTGCAGCAGTTCGTGGGCCGTGTGCCTCTTATCGCCTAAGCTGAGTAGTTTCAGCACGGCCTGCTGACGCTTGCCCACCGCTGTGCTGCCACACCGCGCGACACCGACTGCTGGCGACATGCTGCTGCTAACACATCTTGATTGCGAGACAGAGGAGGAGGAGGAGGAGGAGGAGGGTGCTTTAGTGGAGGAAGCATACACCTCCGCAGATACCACCACCGAGCTGGGGCCCGCAATTCTGGGGGTGGGTAGGACATGAGCGGTCCCAGGCTCTGACTCTGTCCCAGCCTCCACTAAATTCACCCAATGTGCCGTCAGGGAGATGTAGTGGCCCTGCCCGCCTGTGCTTGTCCACGTGTCCGTAGTTAAGTGGACCGTGGCAGTAACCGTGTTGGTGAGGGCGCGTACAATGTTGCGGGAGACATGGTCGTGCAGGGCTGGGACGGCACATCGGGAAAAGTAGTGGCGACTGGGAACTGAGTAGCGCGGGGCCGGCGCCTCCATGATACTTTTGAAGGACTCCGTTTCCACAACCCTATACGGCAGCATCTCAAGGCTGATGAATTTTGCTATGCGGACGGTTAACATTTGACCGTGCGGGTGCGTGGCGGCGTACTTGCGCTTGCGCTCCAACAGTTGCGCAAGCGACGGCTGGACGGTGCGCTGAACTACACTGCTGGATGGGGCCGAGGACAGCGGAGGTGAGGGTGTGGGTGCAGGCCAGGAGACGGTAGTGCCTGTGTCCTGAGAGGGGGGTTGCATCTCAGTGGCAGGTTGGGGCACAGGGGGAGAGGCAGGGGTGCAAACCGGAGGCGCTGAACGGCCTTCGTCCCACCTTGCGGGGTGCTTGGCCATCATATGTCTGCGCATGGTGGTGGTGGTGAGGCTGTTGGTGTTGGCTCCCCGGCTGAGCTTTGCGCGACAAAGGTTGCACACCACTGTTCGTCGGTCGTCAGGCGTCTCTGTGAAAAACTGCCAGACCTTAGAGCACCTCGGCCTCTGCAGGGTGGCATGGCGCGAGGGGGCGCTTTGGGAAACACTTGGTGGATTATTCGGTCTGGCCCTGCCTCTACCCCTGGCCACCGCACTGCCTCTTGCAACCTGCCCTGCTGATGCCCTTGACTCCCCCTCTGAAGACCTGTCCTCCTGAGTAAGTGTTGCACACCAGGTGAGGTCAGTCACCTCATCGTCCTGCTGCTCTTCCTCCGAATCCTCTGTGCGCTGCTCCCTCGGACTTACTGCCCTTACTACTACCTCACTGCAAGACAACTGTGTCTGATCGTCATCGTCCGCCTCACCCACAGAAAGTTGTTGAGACAGTTGGCGGAAGTCCCCAGCCTCATCCCCCGGACCTCGGGAACTTTCGAATGGTTGGGCATCAGTGACGATAAACTCCTCTGGTGGGAGAGGAACCGCTGCTGCCCAATCTAAGCAGGGGCCCGAGAACAGTTCCTGGGAGTGTTCCCGCTCCTGAGCAGGTGTCATTGTAGTGGAGTGAGGAGGCTGGGAGGAAGGAGGAGCAGCAGACAGAGGATTCGGATTTGCAGCAGTGGACGGCGCAGAACTGCGGGTAGACGATAGGTTGCTCGAAGCACTTTCTGCCATCCAGGACAGGACCTGCTCACACTGCTCATTTTCTAATAACCGTCTCCCGCGTGGACCCATTAATTGGGCGATGAATGTGGGGACACCAGAAACGTGCCTCTCTCCTAATCGCGCAGCAGTCGGCTGCGACACACCTGGATCAGGAGCTCGGCCTGTGCCCACACCCTGACTTGGCCCTCCGCGTCCTCGGCCGCGTCCACGTCCTCTAGGCCTACCCCTACCCCTCAGCATGCTGTATTACCAGTGATTTGATTTCACAGGCAGCTAATAAATTGGCGCAAGACTGCAGGCCAAATATAATTTTTTTCCCTTTTTTGAAAACGAAAGGCCCCACTGCCTCTAGTGAATGTATAATCTAAGTTTAATAACTGTGCTGTTTTCCTGCTAATGTGTCACAGAACGTGAGGGTAGCAGAGTTATTAACTGTGGCAGAGCAGGTATTTTTTTTCCCAATTAAGGAAAGCAAATGGCGAAGCCAGGAGTAAAACGTAGCTGGGTGCGTCTGATTTTTACAGGTTGCACACGCAGCCGACACGTGTCCACCGCCCTTAGGACGGACAGAGGCAGGACAAATAGAATTATTTTCACTTGTTTTACAAGCAAAAGGCAGCACTGCGTATATTCAATGAATAATAACTGTGTTGTGGCCCTGCCTATACAATTCTTTCCCTGCAGTATCAATGGAGGGTGCAATGCTCTGCAGAGGCGATTTTGAGAAGCAAAAAAAAAATGCAGCACAGCTAACAGCAGCCTGGACAGTACTGCACACGGTTAAATATGGCCCTAGAAAGGACCGTTGAGGTTCTTGAAGGCTACACTCACTCCTAACACTCTCCCTGCCTATGCAGCACTTCTGTCCCTAATGCCAGGTGCAACGCTCTGCAGAGCCGATTTTGAGAAAAAAAAAATTGCCACTGCTAACAGCAGCCAACACACAGCTATCAGTGGCCCTAATAAGGACCTTTGGGGGGTCTTGAAGCCTACACTAACTACCAATTCTTTCCCTACAGCAGCTCCGGTACAAACAGCACTGTCCCTCATCTAACTCACACGGCATCTGAGGCGAACCGCGGGAGGGGCCGACTTTTATGTTCGGGTGACACCTGATCTTCCCAGCCACTCACAGCAGGGGGGTGGTATAGGGCTTGAATGTCACAGGGGGAAGTTGTAATGCCTTCCCTGTCTTTCAATTGGCCAGAAAAGCGCGCTAACGTCTCAGGGAAGGAAGTGAAAGTAACCAGAACACCGCATGGTGTTCGTTACGAATAACGAACATCCCGAACACCCTAATATTCGCACGAATATCAAGCTCGGAAGAACACGTTCGCTCATCTCTATTGCTGATATATTCAGGTCAGGACTGTCTGACTCGATTTTCAAAAAATTCCCCTAAAGAAGGACAGCCGATTCTGACTCCCACTAAAATGAACGTGAGTTGAAAAAAAATTTAAAATCATCAGATTCACTAACGAGTGCATTTCTTGGAATGTGGCTTAGTTGTTAACACTATTGACTTCCAGTGCTGAGTACATAGGTTCAAACTGCATCAAGAATAATTTCTGCATTGAGTTTAGAAAAACTTCATCCAGTGTTCTTATTCACATTTCAACCTACAGCCACAGCACTGCAAAGCAGCAGTGCTAATGACTGAGCCACCACACTTGTCTGGTCTGTTCTAGAGTAGGAGAAGAACAAGAAGAAAAAATGTTGAAAGAACTTATCCCCATCCAGATGTTTTTTGCCGTGGTCAGATTGAACTTAGAACTCCGATACTGCAAGACAGCAGTGCTAACTGAGCCACCATGCATGGTCTGCCTTCTCTGGGGCAGATACAGAAGCAGAAAGATAAGGTGACCAGACGTCCTGATTTGGGACCCTGTGTCCCGCCTTCTATCAGAACAGCCATTTGTCACATTTTTGGAAGTCTGGTTACCATAGTGATTACAAGCCAGGGTGCCGCAGCTCCACAGCCTGTAATCACACATTGTAGTCAAAGGAGGATGCACACACTGAAGTCACAAGTTCAGTGTGAGCATCCGGGATCTTCCTCTACCCCTCCCCTGACCTCTTCTCTTTGGGCATCCGCAGCAGCATCTCCTCCCTTCTCCTCTCACGGAACTACCAACTTTTCCCCGCAGCAGCTCGGAGAAGGGGAGGACCAGCGGTGCTCTGAAGACCAGGAAGAGGGTAAGTTTCTTGGGTTTCATTGGTGTGGGAGGGTCACTATTACTACTGAGGGCCAGTGAGAGAAGCACTATTACTACTGAGGGCCAGTGTGGGGAACACTATTACTACTGAGGGCCAGTGTGGGGGACACTATTACTACTGGGACTACTCTGGGGGACACTATTACCACTGAGGCCACTGTGGAGGTCACTATTACCAGTGAGGCCACTTTGGGGGTCACTATTACTACTGAGGCCACTGTGGGGGTCGCTATTACTACTGAAGCCATTGTGGGAGGGTCGCTATTACTACTGAGGCCACTGTGGGGGGTCACTATGACTACTGAGGCCACTGTTGGGGTCACTATTACTACAGAGGCCACTTTGGGGGTCACATTTACTACCGGAGCCACTGTGGGGTGCACTATTATTATTGAGACCACTGTGGGGGTCACTATTACTATTGAGACTACTGTGGGGGTCAATATTTACTACTGAGGCCACTGTGGGGTACACTATTACTACTGTGGCAACTGTGGGGGACACTATTACTACTGAGGTCACTCTGCACGTGGCAACATAAATCAAGCTGACTTATGGTATGTTTACACGTGGCGGAAAAGCTGCAGAATGTTCACAGCAGAAATTTCCACAGCATTTCTGCATCCAAAAAAACTGTCAAAATTTTGACTGAAAATCAGCCGTGTATCCACAGCTAATTCATACTATGCGGCGCTCCCCCTCATCCTCTTACGAAGGCTTCCTGCTGTCAGCGCTCACTGGCTTGCAGTTCCCAGCAGCCTGGTCAGGTGCAGCTCCACTGGTCAGGTGATGGTCAGGCCACTGGGAACTTGAAGCCAGGGAGCAATAACAGTGGAAGGCCTATGAAGGAGGTGAGGGGGAGCGCCGTATAGTATGAAATCAATTGTGGGTACGCAGCTAATTTTCTGTGAAAATTCGCACCAAGGGCATGGATTTTGACTGCTTTGTGGACGCAGAAATGCTGCGGAATTTGCTCGCTGTCTTTTTTGAAACGGCCCTGTACTTTTTATACCGACTGAGGTAAAATCATATGTCATGATAAGCCCCGCGTCCCTGACCACACCCCTCTGTACTACTGTGACCGTGGGAAAATATGGTTACTAGAGATGAGCGAATGCGTTCGTCCGAGCTTGATATTCGTGCGAATATTAGGGTGTTCGGGATGTTCGTTATTCGTAACGAACACCATGCGGTGTTCTGGTTACTTTCACTTCCTTCCCTGAGACGTTAGCGCGCTTTTCTGGCCAATTGAAAGACAGGGAAGGCATTACAACTTCCCCCTGTGACGTTCAAGCCCTATACCACCCCCCTGCTGTGAGTGGCTGGGGAGATCAGGTGTCACCCGAACATAAAAGTCGGCCCCTCCCGCGGTTCGCCTCAGATGCGGTGTGAGTTAGCTGAGGGACAGTGCTGTTTGTACCGGAGCTGCTGTAGGGAAAGAATTGGTAGTTAGTGTAGGCTTCAAGACCCCCCAAAGGTCCTTATTAGGGCCACTGATAGCTGTGTGTTGGCTGCTGTTAGCAGTGGCAAATTTTTTTTTCTCAAAATCGCCTCTGCAGACCGTTGCACCTGGCATTAGGGACAGAAGTGCTGCATAGGCAGGGAGAGTGTTAGGAGTGAGTGTAGCCTTCAAGAACCTCAACGGTCCTTTCTAGGGCCATATTTATCCGTGTGCAGTACTGTCCAGGCTGCTGTTAGCTGTGCTGCATTTTTTTTTGCTTCTCAAAATCGCCTCTGCAGACCATTGCACCCTCCATTGATACTGCAGGGAAAGAATTGTATAGGCAGGGCCACAACACAGTTATTATTCATAGAATATACGCAGTGCTGCCTTTTGGTGGAAAAAAACTGAAAACAAATCTATTTGTCCAGCCTCTGTCCGTCCTAAGGGCGGTGGACACGTGTGAGCTGCTTGAACAACATTGCTAAATCAGACGCACCCAGCTACGCTTTACTGCTGGCTTTGCCATTTGCTTTCCTTAATTGGGAAAAAAATACCTGCTCTCCAAGAGTTATAATAACTCTGCTACCCTCACGTTCTGTGACACATTAGCAGGGACACAGCACAGTTATTAAACTTCTCATGTTCATTGAATATACGCAGTGCTGCCTTTTGGTGGAAAAAAACTGAAAACAAATCTATTTGTCCAGCCTCTGTCCGTCCTAAGGGCGGTGGACACGTGTGAGCTGCTTGAACAACATTGCTAAATCAGACGCACCCAGCTACGCTTTACTGCTGGCTTCGCCATTTGCTTTCCTTAATTGGGAAAAAAATACCTGCTCTCCAAGAGTTATAATAACTCTGCTACCCTCACGTTCTGTGACACATTAGCAGGGACACAGCACAGTTATTAAACTTAGATTATTCATTCACTAGAGGCAGTGGGGCCTTTCGTTTTCCAAAAAGGGAAAAAATTATATTTGGCCTGCAGTCTTGCGCCAATTTATTTCCTGCCTGTGAAATCAAATCACTGGTAATACAGCATGCTGAGGGGTAGGGGTAGGCCTAGAGGACGTGGACGCGGCCGAGGACGCGGAGGGCCAAGTCAGGGTGTGGGCACAGGCCGAGCTCCTGATCCCGGTGTGTCGCAGCCGACTGCTGCGCGATTAGGAGAGAGGCACGTTTCTGGCGTCCCCACATTCATCGCCCAATTAATGGGTCCACGCGGGAGATGGTTATTAGAAAATGAGCAGTGTGAGCAGGTCCTGTCCTGGATGGCAGAAAGTGCTTCGAGCAACCTATCGTCAACACGCAGTTCTGCGCCGTCCACTGCTGCAAATCCGAATCCTCTGTCTGCTGCTCCTCCTTCCTCCCAGCCTCCTCACTCCACTACAATGACACCTGCTCAGGAGCGGGAACACTCCCAGGAACTATTCTCGGGCCCCTGCTTAGATTGGGCAGCAGCGGTTCCTCTCCCACCAGAGGAGTTTATCGTCACTGATGCCCAACCATTCGAAAGTTCCCGGGGTCCGAGGGAAGAGGCTGGGGACTTCCGCCAACTGTCTCAACAACTTTCTGTGGGTGAGGAGGATGATGACGATCAGACACAGTTGTCTTGCAGTGAGGTAGTAGTAAGGGCAGTAAGTCCAAGGGAGCAGCGCACAGAGGATTCGGAGGAAGAGCAGCAGGACGATGAGGTGACTGACCCCACCTGGTGTGCAACGCTTACTCAGGAGGACAGGTCTTCAGAGGGGGAGTCAAGGGCATCAGCAGGGCAGGTTGCAAGAGGCAGTGCGGTGGCCAGGGCCAGGGGTAGAGGCAGGGCCAGACCGAATAATCCACCAAGTGTTTCCCAAAGCGCCCCCTCGCGCCATGCCACCCTGCAGAGGCCGAGGTGCTCTAAGGTCTGGCAGTTTTTCACAGAGACGCCTGACGACCGACGAACAGTGCTGTGCAACCTTTGTTGCGCAAAGCTCAGCCGGGGAGCCAACACCAACAGCCTCACCACCACCACCATGCGCAGACATATGATGGCCAAGCACCCCACAAGGTGGGACGAAGGCCGTTCAGCGCCTCCGGTTTGCACCCCTGCCTCTCCCCCTGTGCCCCAACCTGCCACTGAGATGCAACCCCCCTCTCAGGACACAGGCACTACCGCCTCATGGCCTGCACCCACACCCTCATCTCCGCTGTCCTCGGCCCCATCCAGCAGTGTAGTTCAGCGCACCGTTCAGCCGTCGCTTGCGCAAGTGTTCGAGCGCAAGCGCAAGTACGCCGCCACGCACCCGCACGCTCAAACGTTAACCGTCCGCATAGCAAAATTCACCAGCCTTGAGATGCTGCCGTATAGGGTTGTGGAAACTGAGTCCTTCAAAAGTATCATGGAGGCGGCGGCCCCGCGCTACTCAGTTCCCAGTCGCCACTACTTTTCCCGATGTGCCGTCCCAGCCCTGCACGACTACGTCTCCCGCAACATTGTGCGCGCCCTCACCAACGCGGTTACTGCCACGGTCCACTTAACTACGGACACGTGGACAAGCACAGGCGGGCAGGGCCACTACATCTCCCTGACGGCACATTGGGTGAATTTAGTGGAGGCTGGGACAGAGTCAGAGCCTGGGACCGCTCATGTCCTACCCACCCCCAGAATTGCGGGCCCCAGCTCGGTGGTGGTATCTGCGGAGGTGTATGCTTCCTCCACTAAAGCACCCTCCTCCTCCTCCTCCTCCTCCTCCTCCTCCTCTGTCTCGCAATCAAGATGTGTTAGCAGCAGCATGTCGCCAGCAGTCGGTGTCGCGCGGTGTGGCAGCACAGCGGTGGGCAAGCGTCAGCAGGCCGTGCTGAAACTACTCAGCTTAGGCGATAAGAGGCACACGGCCCACGAACTGCTGCAGGGTCTGACACAGCAGACCGACCGCTGGCTTGCGCCGCTGAGCCTCCAACCGGGCATGGTCGTGTGTGACAACGGGCGTAACCTGGTGGCGGCTCTGCAGCTTGGCAGCCTCACGCACGTGCCATGCCTGGCCCACGTCTTTAATTTGGTGGTTCAGCGCTTTCTGAAAAGCTACCCACGCTTGTCAGACCTGCTCGTAAAGGCGCGCCGGCTCTGCGCACATTTCCGCAAGTCCCACACGGACGCTGCCACCCTGCGCACCCTGCAACATCACTTTAAGCTGCCAGTGCACCGACTGCTGTGCGACGTGCCCACACGGTGGAACTCTACGCTCCACATGTTGGCCAGGCTCTATGAACAACGTAGAGCTATAGTCGAATACCAACTCCAACATGGGCGGCGCAGTGGGAGTCAGCCTCCTCAATTCCTTTCAGAAGAGTGGGCCTGGTTGGCAGACATCTGCCATGTCCTTGGTAATTTTGAGGAGTCTACCCAGGTGGTGAGCGGCGATGCTACAATCATTAGCGTCACTATTCCTCTGCTATGCATCTTGAGAAATTCCCTGCAAACCATAAAGGCAGCTGCTTTGCGCTCGGAAACGGGGGCGGGGGAAGACAGTATGCCGCTGGATAGTCAGGGCACCCTCCTGTCTATTTCTCAGCGCATACAGGAGGAGGAGGAGGAGCATGAGGAGGATGAGGAGGAGGGGGAAGAGACAGCTTGGGCCGCTGCTGACGGTACACCGGCTGATTGCCTGTCATCCTTTCAGCGTGTATGGCCTGAGGAGGAGGAGGAGGAGGATCCTGAAAGTGATCTTCCTAGTGAAGACAGCCATGTGTTGCGTACAGGTACCCTGGCACACATGGCTGACTTCATGTTAGGATGCCTTTCTCGTGACCCTCGCGTTGCACGCATTCTGGCCACGACGGATTACTGGGTGTACACACTGCTCGATCCACGGTATAAGGAGAACCTGCCCACTCTGATTCCCGAAGAGGAAAGGGGTTCGAGAGTGTTGCTATACCACAGGACCCTTGCGGACAAGCTGATGGTCAAATTCCCAGCCGACAGCGCTAGTGGCAGAAGGCGCAGTACCGAGGGCAAGGTAGCAGGGGATGTGCGTAGATCGAGCAGCATGTACATCCCAGGCAGTGCAACAGTCTTTAAGGGCCTGGCCAGCTTTATGGCTCCCCACCAAGACTGTGTCACCGCTCCCCAGTCACGGCTGAGTCGGCGGGAGCACTGTGAAAGGATGGTGAGGGAGTACGTAGCGGATCGCACGACCATCCTTGGTGACGCCTCTGCCCCCTACAACTACTGGGTGTCGAAGCTGGACATGTGGCCTGAACTAGCGCTGTATGCCCTGGAGGTGCTTGCTTGTCCTGCGGCTAGCGTCTTGTCGGAGAGGGTGTTTAGTGCGGCTGGGGGAATCATCACAGATAAGCGTAGCCGCTTGTCAACCGACAGTGCCGACAGGCTAACACTCATCAAGATGAACAAAGGCTGGATTTCCCCAGACTTCTGTTCTCCACCAGCGGACAGCAGCGATACGTAAGCAATACGTAGGCTGCACCCGCGGATGGAAGCTACGTTCTCTCTCACCATCCAAAACGGGGACATTTCTGCTTCATCAATCTGTGTCTAATATTCCTCCTCCTCCTCCTCCTGCTCCTCCTCCTGAAACCTCACGTAATCACGCTGAACGGGCAATTTTTCTTAGGGCCACAAGGCTCACTCAAATAATTTTTCAGAACAATTTTTATAAGTTTCAATGCGCTTAAAAGCATTGGAACTTTAACTTGAACCAATTTTTCGTTACACTGGGCTGACACCAGGCATAGTTACCACTTAAGCCACATTAACCAAAGCGATTAATGGGTTTCACCTGCCCTCTTGGCTGGCCATGGCCAATTTTTGGGATGTACATTAGTACTGTTGATACAGCAATTTTTGTGGGCCCTCGCCTACAGTGTAATCAAATTAATTTTTAGCCCACCTGCATTACAGCTGACGTTACCTCAGCTGTGTTGGGCAATGCAATGGGATATTTTTATGTACCGCCGGTGGGTTCCAGGGAGCCACCCATGCTGTAGGTGCACACTGAGTTTTTAATACATCTGTACACTTCTAAAGAACCCGTCTGACTGGGCCATGCAGTGTGGGCCGAAGCCCACCTGTATTACGCACGACATTACTACCTCAGCTGTGTTGGGCAATGCAATGGGATATTTCTATGTACCGCCGGTGGCTTCCTGGCACCCACCCAGGCAGTGGGTCCACAGGGAGTTTAACCTACATGTGTCCACTTGTAAAGAACCCCAGTCAGACTGGGGCATGCAGTGTGGGCCAAAGCCCACCTGCATTAAGCACGACATTACTACCTCAGCTGTGTTGGGCAATGCAATGGGATATTTTTATGTACCGCCGGTGGGTTCCAGGGAGCCACCCATGCTGTAGGTGCACACTGAGTTTTTAATACATCTGTACACTTCTAAAGAACCCGTCTGACTGGGGCATGCAGTGTGGGCCGAAGCCCACCTGCATTAACCCTTTCCAGTCCACTGTGTGACCTGTGAAGACATTAGGGTTTAAGGCTGTACAGCTCCGTTGTTGGTAGACGTCCGTCGGGGTTCTCTTACTGTATATTGCCAGTCTCTCTGCTGTCGGAGCCTATCCTACGTGTCAGCTCATGCAGTACTGGCTTTAGCCAGCATATAGCGCCGTTGTATAACAGCAGAAAAAGAGTAAGCCCCCTAGGAAAACCATATACAAATTGGATTGGAAAGGGTTAAGCACAACATTACTACCTCATCTGTGTTGGGCAATGCAATGGGATATTTCTATGTACCGCCGGTGGCTTCCTGGCACCCACCCATGCTGTAGGTGCACACGGACTTTTTACTACATCTGTACACTTATAAAGAACCCCAGTCAGACTGGGGCATGCAGTGTGGGCCGAAGCCCACCTGCATTAAGCACGACATTACTACCTCAGCTGTGTTGGGCAATGCAATGGGATATTTCTGTGTACCGCCGGTGGGTTCCAGGGAGCCACCCATGCTGTGGGTCGACAGGGACTTCACAATAGGGAGTTGTACCTGCCTGTGTCTATGAATTAAAAAGCCCGGTCTGACTGGGGCATGCAGACACCTTGACAGAATGAATAGTGTGTGGCACATAGGTTCCCCATTGCTATGCCCACGTGTGCAGCTCCTGATGGCGGTGGCACAGGATTCTATTTCTCATTGCTTCTGTACAGCATTGTGGGCTATCGCTCCGCCACTTTTAAAGAGGGTCGCTGCCTAGCCGTGCCAACCTCTGCAGTGTGTGCCTGCGGTCCCTTGTCATGGCAGACGCAATTCTAAATAGACATGAGCGTGGTGTGGCATGAGGGCAGCTGAAGGCTGCCCAGGGACACTTTGGTGTGCGCTGTGGGGGGGGAGGGGGGGCGGTTGGGCAGCATGTAACCCAGGAGAAGTGTCAGTGGAGTGTCATGCAGGCAGTGATTGTGCTTTGTTGGAGGTAGTGTGGTGCTTAGCAAAGGTATGCCATGCTAATGAGGGCTTTTCAGAAGTAAAAGTTGTTGGGAGGGGGGGGGGGGCCACTCTTGCCGGTATTGTGGCTTAATAGTGGGACCTGTGAACTTGAGATGCAGCCCAACACGTAGCCCCTCGCCTGCCCTATCCGTTTCTGTGTCATTCCCATCACTTTCTTGAATTGCCCAGATTTTCACACATGAAAACCTTAGCGAGCATCAGCGAAATACAAAAATGTTCTGGTCGCCCATTGACTTCAATGGGGTTCGTTGTTCGAAACGAACCCTCAAGCATCACGGGAAGTTCGTTCCGAATAACGAACACCCGAACATTTTGGTGTTCGCTCATCTCTAATGGTTACCTTAACAATGAGTACATACAAAGTCCATGCGGATGTTGTGGTAAGGCAGATTTTAACCTAGGACCATAGCAGTGGAAAGCAACAGTGCTAATGACTGAGACACGATAGTTGTTCTTCATTCTCCTCCTTCTTCCTCCTCAATTGGAAGAGTAGAACAAAGTGAAGGAGAACTAAGAAGGAGGAGAAGTTGGTGGAGGGGAAGGATGAGCAAATGAAATATGAGGAGGAGGAGAAAAACAAGAATGAAGAGGAGAATGAGAAGGAAGAGGAGAATAATGAAGAGAAGAAAAGTGGAAATTTAGAAGATCTTATTCATTTTTTTCTCCTTTTCCGTAGAAGTAGAAGCAGGAGGACGAAGAAGGAAAAAGCTTGGTAGCTCAGTGGCTAGCACTGTTGCTTGTATTGGTGAGGTTCTAAGTTCATAGCTATTTATGGATAAAATCTGTTTGGCGTTTGTATGTTCTCTTTGTGTTTATTATTATTCTTGTTCTTCATCTTCTTAGGAGAAGGCAGAAGAAAGAAGTGTGGTGGATCAGTTGTTATCACTGCTGCCTTGCAGTAATTGAGTTCTAGGTCAACATCAGCATGGTGTTTTTGTGTTCTATTTGTTTGTTATTGTTGGTCTTCTCCAACAAAATACGTAGGGAATAGGCACTATTCCGTTAGCAAATTCATTAGTTCGCATACTAAGGGTACAGTAATGGGCATGCGTTTCGCATCTAGTTTTATAAATTTGTATGTGGGTGAGTTTGAAAATGGTATATACTCTCCCAAAATCAATAGTCATGCAATATTGTTTTGTATAAACGATACATTGATGACAGGGGCGTAGCTAGAGGCTCATGGGCCCGGGTGCAAAAGTTTAGCTTGGGGCCCCCTTCCAGACCCGTCCACCCACCACTCCTTTTCACAGCTACTCCTTGTATATCACTTTTAGCTACATTACTGTTTTTTTTTAATGACCCATCAATGGATCATTAGTAATCAGGGGTTTTAGATTTTTAAAACATCCAGAACACAAGCCTCAAGGCACGCTTTGCTTCCCCAAGAAAGAAAAAAATAATTATATATACACATACATAATACAGGCACACATACATTGGAGACAGCATGAGCTAACTTTTATAACATGTTAGGGCTCATGTCCACGACTAGGTTTTCACCACGTATTATGCACACGTGGTAATCCCAGCATGCTCTCTTTCTCTGCGTGCCACGTAACGTGAGCCCTGTACACTTGTATGATACACTGCCCATACACATTACATTGTTTCCATATGCATTGTCACTCTAAACAGAGTGGGGAATTAAAAAAAGAATCCCACTGTGCATGTGCAGTGCTACACAAAGCCATATGCGGTCCCTGCCGGCAGCGTGCACGGCTGGGAAATGTGTGAGATGCTGGTGGTCTCCCACAGTGTTGTAGGCTTACGGCTGTGGCATTGAGCCCTTAGTCACCAATACAGCGGCTCAGTTCTAGTATACCTCTAATAGTGAAGTCAGGTGCCGGCTCGCAGAACCCCCCTCACTCACCCCCACTCCCCATCACACTGAACCCCCCTCACTCACCCCCACTCCCCATCACACAGAACCCCCCTCACTTACCCCCACTCCCCATCACACAGAACACCCCTCACTCACCTCCACTCCCCATCACACAGAACACCCCTCGTCCCCCCCACTCCCCATCACACAGAACACCCCTCACTCACCCCCACTCCCCATCACACAGAACCCCCCTCACTCACCCCCACTCCCCATCACACAGAACCCCCCTCACTCACCCCCACTCCCCATCACACAGAACCCCCCTCACTCACCCCCACTCCCCATCACACAGAACCCCCCTCACTCACCCCCACTCCCCATCACACAGAACACCCCTCACTCACCTCCACTCCCCATCACACAGAACACCCCTCGTCCCCCCCACTCCCCATCACACAGAACACCCCTCACTCACCCCCACTCCCCATCACACAGAACCCCCCTCACTCACCCCCACTCCCCATCACACAGAACCCCCCTCGTCCCCCCCACTCCCCATCACACAGAACACCCCTCACTCACCTCCACTCCCCATCACACAGAACACCCCTCACTCACCCCCACTCCCCATCACACAGAACACCCCTCGTTTCCCCCACTCCCTATCACACAGAACACCCCTCACTCACCCCCACTCCCCATCACACAGAACACCCCTCACTCACCCCCACTCCCCATCACACACAGAACACCCTTCCCCCCTCTTAATCATACCGAGGACGTTCCCTCTCACTGACTGCACTTACTTTCACTATGGTCTCTGCGCAGGCAGGCAGCCTCTCCTGCATATCGGCGCTTCCTCCCAGGACCTCCGCTCAGACCCCTCCCCTCTGATGATCTCTGTGCTGGAGAACCAGATGGGGGAGGGGTCTGAGCGGAGGTCCTGGGAGGAAGCGCCGATGTAGGAGAGGCTGCCTGCCTGCGCAGAGACCATAGTGAAAGTAAGTGCAGTCAGTCAGTGTCGTGGAAAGTAAGCCCCGTGGGCCCCCAGGGGCTCAGGGGCCGGGTCGCAACCGCACCCCCAGCACCCCCTATATGTACGCCAGTGATTGATGATCTGATTTTTAAATGGGAGTGGTCACCTGTTGAATTTCTTGAATTTACCATGTACCTCAATAGGAACGATTGGTACCTTGCATTCACTGGCCATGACTCTGATCTCTCCATTAATTACCTGGATCTAACTCTGAGCCACGAACATAATAAAATAATCACAAAAACATTTTTTCAAGAAAGTCGGTAGCAGCAGCTTGCTACATTTTAAAAGTGCCCACTTAAAAAAATGGAAGGACAACATTCCTTTTGCTCAATTCCATTGCCTCAGAAGAAACTGTACTAAAGATGAATATTTCTAAACCCAAAGCTCCATTATAAAAAATAGACTAAAGCAAAAATGTTATCCCCACTGTCTGATTAACGAAAGCTATAAAAAAGGCGAAAACTAGAATTCTTTTAAAGGAAAAAAAAGCTGCAAATTGATCCAAGCAATTTTCATTGTGACTAAATTACCACATACCACCCATCTCATTCTATGATCAAATTTACACTGGAGAAATATTGGGGCATATTTCTTCAAGACCCATATCTCCTTAACAATATTCCATCTAAACCAAGAATCACATTTAGGAGGGCCTGAACACTAAAAAATATATTGGCACCTAGCATTTGAAAAAAAAAAGCCTTCCCTCCCACTTTTCAATTTTACCTGCCCCCTACTATTGTAGACTGCTGCAAATGTAATATCCTCTTTACTGCATCTACATCGGGGCAACCTCACTATTGGCCAATAAGCCATTCAATTCCAAATACTGGCCTCTGGAATAATGAGGCCCTGGTGGTGGCATTCTAGGATAGATATTTAATTCCATGAAAGGACCAAAGAGGCAGCCCCGGAGAAGAGATCTATCTGACTGGCACCCAAGTTCCAGAGGCTACCACTCCAACTACCCCCTTGACTATTGGTCCAGAGCCCATGCAGGTCAATAGGCTCAAGTTAATAAAGGAGGAGTGCATGCTCAGAGGTTCTAATAATCTGTGCATGTACTGTGGAGCCCAGGGTAAATGCGTCCATGCATGTTCTCTTAAGCCGGGAAACTCTTGAGCCTAGGGTCTGTAGGAAAGGCTACCCTAGGTGAATATCATACCTCTCCAAAACGGAATTTACCCTTGGCTTTGTCAATCTCCAGTACTCAGTTCACTGTGTTGCCCTTCCTGGACCCTGGTTCCGCATGGAACTTCTTACATCAAGCCATGGTGGATCGCTACAAAATTCTTATTCCACGGCTTGAGCCCTTTCATGTTGACATCTGTTGATGGGAGTTCCCTTTCCGACACTATTCAATTCATCACGGAGCCTCTGGGTCTAAAGTTGGGCTTTCTCCACTCAGAGAGGATTTCCTTGCTGGTCCTTCCGAGATCCACCAGGTCCCTGTTGTTGGGTCTGCCTTGGCTTTGTCTGCATAATCCAACCTTGAATTGGAGGTCTCGGGGGAGTTATACGATGGGGTTATCCTGTCATTCTAAGTGCCTGCTTCCTATACAGCCTGTTCTATACCTCCCAGTGCCTCAGAAACCCCAGGGCCTGCCAAAGGCTTACTACAGTTTTGCTAATGTCTTCAAAAAGAAAGAGGTGGAATGTCTGCCCCCACATTTTCCTTAAGGCTGCCCAATTGATCTGCTGCCAGTTTCCTTACCTCCTCAAGGCAGGATATAACCTCTGTTGCTCCCTGAGAGCTAACTTGCAGCAGAGTATGTCAAAGACAATCTCAAGGCGTAATATACTGAGGGCATTTTTTGCCTGTTATTGGCAATTTTTCTAATCTGATATAAAGCCTTGTTGTCCTATAACATCCCTGGCATCTCTTTGATATTATAATAATGCCCCCGTTTAGTGCTCCATTATAAAAAATAAATATTATACTCACCTAACCCCTGATCAACGCAGTGACTCCTTTATTCCTGTACTGTTATCAACCCGCTGCAGCAGGTGTGATGACATCACTACATCGTGCCTCCTGCACTGAGTCAGCAACAATGCACGGAGGATGGGAGATGCTGTGCTCACCAACAGTTAGATGAGTGTAATGTTTATTTATTTTCTGATCTTTATTCTATTTGGTTTAGGCGATAGAAATGGTAAAACAGGCAAACTATATGGCTCCCTGCTCTTCCATAATTGCTGACACAGCTGGATTCAGGGCACTGGTCTTTAGGCCCAAGGCTTGTGTGCCCCGGATCTCCAGTGCTAGTGACGCTCCTGGTTTAGAGATTTCTATTACTAAAGACTGATATAACCATTCTATAAATGATCATTGATATAAAGTACTATTTAATTATAATGCTTAGATTTTCTCAGCAGCCCTCCACATGGGGACAATAGTGTCAGTGTGAGGGATACTTCAGGGATTAGTAACTGGATTTGGGGAGAGATAACATCGGGGCAGGTTCTGTTTTTGGTTATTATTTTGGTTCTATTATCTACTCCACTTTCCACAGCCACTGACATTGTATTCATCATCCTTCTCCTCATCTGGTACCGTCCTCTTCTCGCCCTGCTGTATAAGGGTGAGTTCCCATGTCCCTTGTATATTACAGTATTGATATATGCTTCAGAGATATCCTTGACGTCCATCTGCAAGCAATTTGCATTGTTTGGAGTCCTCTGATATCTGAGTCAATTTTCACTATTAAGTGGTGTCACAGCCCCGCAAACAAGTAAGCTCTCCTTATAGATCACCTCCTTCTGTTAACCGTTGAATTACCATATATACTAGAGTATAAGCCGGGTTTTTCAGCACATATTTTTTGTGCTGAAAAAGCTCCCCCGCAATACTCACCTCTCAGCCGGCGTCTGTGTCTCTGGCACGATGGTCTCTCCGGTGATGCAGCAAGCTGCTTGAGATTTCTCCCCACTGTCATCTTCCTGCTCGACTTTGTATTCCGCCACTGTCAGCGCTGTGTAATTAGGTGCTATGATTGGTTCGAACGCCGGCTGGGAGGTGAGTATTGTGTTTTTTGTTTTTTTTTACCTAGTATATACTTGAGTATAGCTAGGCTTATACTCGAGTCAATAAGTTTTACCATTTTTCTGATAAAACTTATTGACTCGGCTTATTCTCAGGTAGGCTAATACTTGAGTATATACAGTAACTATGCACATTTAGTGTATTACCAGTTGGCAGTGTGGCCAGCCCAAGAAGAACTAGGGAAGAGCAGGAAGGAGGAGGAGGGAGGCAGTCACATGGGCCAGCAGGGACTGCTGCACCTGCCTCCTGCTGAACGCGTCCACCGGATCTGCCTGTGCTGCTGGCCTGCTGCTATCAAGGGAGAACTGGTCCGGGCCCCGGGGTATGTGTATATAGTGTGTTTATAGTGTGTATATATAGTGTGTATGTGTGTACTATCTATCTTATCTATCTTATCTGTCTTATCTGTCTTATCTGTCTTATCTGTCTTATCTGTCTTATCTGTCTTATCTGTCTTATCTGTCTTATCTATCTGTTATACATCCCCATGGATTTACTGTATATATTTCCCTCTTTACACACAATTAAAAAACGCATCTGAAACGCGTGGTTATTAATAGTGTTTGCGGCTTCTTAATAACGTACGCGGTCTTTTTATGTGTTTTTCTTAATTGTGCTTCTAAAGTACAACAAAAACATGAACACACTCTAAAGCCACGGTCACATGGGACTGAAATCCCGCAGAAATTTCGTGGAATGACCACATCGTAATGCTGCAAAATTTCTGCGGCAGAAATGCAGCTTCGTAACGCACGCAAGTTTTGCTATGGCCATCTTTCCACATAGAAGGAGAGAGGCCACCGCAGAAACGACGATACAGTTGACATGCCACGGCTTTGAATTCCACACAACATGTCAATTTCAGCATGGCTCGGCCGCGACGGACTGGCCGCAGCGTGTGGATGAGATTTTTGCAAATCTCGTCCACTTTGCTGCTTTGTCACGGGATAAAAATGCAGGTGGAATTTTCATGCAGAAAGTCTGCTCTGAAATTCCGCTGCAATTCCGCCCATGTTATCCAAGCCTAAGGCCACTCTCACATGTGCATTCAGAAAACGCAGCTTGTAATCGTGGCACTTTTACCAGAATTTCGAGCGGCATTTTTGAACACATGGTACAGAGTTTGACAGCACTTTTTAATGCACCCCATCATTGTGATGGGTGAGAGGAGGTAAAAAACCTGAAAATGCAAAATTAGAGCAGACAGCTCTCGAAAATTGGGAGCACCATGTTCGAGTGCAGGTTTGAGTAACCCCATTAGAATCAATGGGAGTGTTGTACTGAGTTTTGTATGGCGCTTGGACACTGCGCTAATAATGGTAAAAAGCAGTGTGTGTGTGGCCTGCGGGGCTACCAAGAAACTTTCATGTGCAGGAAATGCATCATGTGCAGGAAAGATTACGCTAAGGAGTTAGATCATGTATGGAAATTTGTTTTGCAGCCGTATGCAGCCCGATTTGGGTAAAGGTACAGGGGAACTTTTGCACCTGGGCCCCTGAGCCTTTAGGTATGCCCCTGATGGTACGTATATGTTACAGTAGTCATTACAAACCTTTTGCAACACATGATCAGGGTAGACCCGAGAAACCGTTCTGTAGCCAACCGACCTTTACGTTAAAGAATGACACAACACAAAATTCTTTGGATAATTTGGCCACAGCAGTTATTTTATTAATTTTGTAACATTAACAAAATAAATGACCTTCGTTTTTTAACCACTGAGGGGGGGAATCCTTGGAGGCACAAAATCTGGTGCTTAAATAATTTCTTGATGGAAAATGGAATCTTGCCCACAATCGTCCTAACCAATTCGTGGACACCACTAGCTGCCTTAAGGTGGCTAAAATATATGACATACGGCTGGGAGAGATAACCCCCCCCCCATTAGCCAAATCCCATAGCACCAGACATTAAACCAATAACCAGAGGAGGGAGCGTTAAGCTGTAAGGCCATACCCACCAACTCCCCCCCCCCCAAACAATTTACCACTGACTCCACGGACTCCCCACCCGTCACAGCCAGCACGGCTTATGCCTCAGCCTGCGCCGCACCCCACCAATCTCAGTGCCCTTTCAATACCCTCCTGAACTGCTGGGGCCCACATGTCAGTCCCAATGTCATTAAGTTGGACTCCGTCAGACTGCCAGTAATTCCCTTCTCCCTTTTCAAGATATATATGACAGACACTATCTCCTCCGTTTCTAGCCACAAAGGCCGAGACATGCCTGTTGAGTTTGATCCTTGCTTTATTCAAACTCTCTGGTGACCTAGCCATCCTCCATGTTTTTCTAGGAATGATCTCTGAACAAACTATTACCATATTCTCAAACAAGCAAGGAAGCCTTAAAAAATCATATTGAATGTCGTGCCGCAATTCACGGGCAGGGCGGCTCCCCAAATCATTCCCACCCACATGTAGGACTAAAACGTTGGGACTCCTATCCCTAGCTGCGCAATCACTGACCTCCAGTAACACAAGCCTCCACAACATTCCCCACCTACCAATCCACCGCAGGGTCGCCACATCTGTGTTAAATCCCAACTGCCGTCCATTCAGCCGTGCGCTTGCTCTTTCAGCAGCCCAGTAGAGATATGAATGGCCTAGAAGCCATACCAAGGCAGCAGAAGGAAGGCCTGTGTAAAAAAGATGAAGAAATATCAGTCCCAATCCCCCGTCCTTTAAAACACAAAATAGATAATTTTTTTTTAAATAACCTACTTGTAAAGCTAATTAAATCCCACTACCCACAGCGCTGGCCAAGTAGCTGCGCACCATTTTCCTTTAAAGAAGGCACCAAAAGCTGCTCCCCGAGCCGCATCCCTGTACAATTTGCAATCAAAATTGTTCACTGTCTTTTCTAAAAACAAAGACCTCCCGTTGTATTGATCCAAGAATTTGTCCCATTCGTCCAAATCAGCCTTCATTCCCTTTGACACCCGCAGAAAATGATGCCCTGCCTTTACGCCCGCTGACGCTTCTGCCATTCGGCGACAAAATATGCGCCCCATTGGCATAATACGACAGGCAAAATTTAATTTACCCAACAGCGACTGTACAGTTTTTAGCGTCACCTTCCTAGCTTTACGCACACTCTTCAAATCTTCCTTCAACGACTTCAATTTATTCTCTGGCAAATGGTATGCCAAAATGTTCAGCGACCCATTGCACCGTGGTTAAAAGAAAGGCACACACCCGGAATTTGCTGGACCAATGCATAGAAAATCATCCAAATAATGAATGATTGACTTTATACCTGAAACATCCCAAACAACCCATTCTAAAAATAAACTAAATGCCTCAAAATAGGCACAAGAAATGGAACACCCCATAGGAAGATACCTATCTACATAAAACTTTCCTTCCCAACAACACCCCAACAGCCTTAAACTCTCAGGATGCACTGGCAATAGCTTAAACGTCGATTCCACATCCGTTTTTGCCATTAGTGCCCCTTTTCCACACCGCAACACCCATTTGACCGCCTCATCAAAGGACGTGGGGGTCATGGCTTAACCACAGAGCAGGAAAGACATATGGTGGATAAGCTCCCACCTAATTTATATATAAACTTAAAAAAAAACTGGAAAAACCCACTGGAGAGAGATCCGGGTGCACTGCTACTCACCCTCAGTGGTACCCCCAACCATCGGAGGGGTGAAGAGGAGACTGGAGAGCTGGATCGTGTCCCGAGGTGGCTGAGAGGAGCTGCGGCCTGCTGCCCACACTGATCCTTCTGGATACATCTGGTCCCCGGAGATCGCGATCGGTGAGGAGGAACCTGCATTACAGGTGTGCTCCCGGTGGGTCCCCAGCACTCACCCAGAAGCTGTGGAACGGAGGAGACAGCAGACGCCGTAGGGATTGCCATCTTGCCAAGGTGGGATGGAGCTCCTCCCGATCGGAGCTGCTGCTGGAAGGGGCCCCTTGCTTGCTCACCGGAGAGCAGTAAGTAGCTGGCCATGGCGCCGGCGGAAGTTGGACTGACTGCCTGCGGTGCTCTCCTTGCAGGCGGAGCTCGGCGGCAGTTCCTGCATCCCAGCGCGGCACCAGGAGGGAACTCCCCTTGCAGGCCTCTCACATCTGTCACCTACCCGAGTGAGGACTGGGGATAGCGCTGCGGCTTCCTGCTGCTGGGGCTCCGATACTGGGTCCTGCGGCACCCAGTGACGTCATTTTGGGGTCACTGTGATCCTCTGGTGGTTCACCGCCATCTTTTTCTCTCGGGCAGAGGTATCCCCCGCCCCCCCCCTCCTGCAATTAACAAAAGCTGCGGAGAGGAAGAGCAGCGAGCAGAGGGCCGATAATAGCTACCTGTACCCAGCAAGGGTAACTAAAGAGAAGCCCATCTGAGGGATAACTCACTGCAGTATCTGCATAAACTGCATAAAGTGAGCCCAGCTATCTGCATTCACATTATCAAGAAATCACTGATCTGTTCCAAACTACTAGTGGTGATTTTCTTATATTTTGTTGACCTCCCGTCAACAATGACTGTTGAAATATTCTATTGATGTTTCACCTCTAATGGCCTAAGGCACACCTATCCAGTTATCACCATTCTTTTATACTAAACAAGAGGTTCGTTCACAGACCCGTCAATTATAGGTACCCCAAGCACGTCATATATTTTATCCACTACAGCCTCCAACAATATGACAAGAGGCAGAAAAAGGGACGTCAGTCCTCCCAAACTCACTTACTTCTTCGAATCTGTGGCTCCGTCTCGTCGTGAGGAGAATTACATTGACTCTCCTGTTAAAGTAGGCAAGAGGCCTCCGCACAAACAAGCGCCAGAGGATATATTACCTCAAAAAACCAATACAAGTCCAGAGCACATCACACCAGAGGTCTTAAGAGCCATGTTTCAGGATCTTAAAGAAACCATACAGAAGGACTTTAAAGAAGCTGTTTCCTCTATCCACAACTACGTCATAGCTATAAGGGAATGCACCTCTTATCTTGAAGAGAAAATGGAGGATTTTGTTGTGGCTCATAATACTCTGGTGGATGCCTATAATGAAGCAGAAGATGACATCACTGCAATTAAACTAAAGCAGGCGGCTCTAGAGGACTGATCAAGGAGGAACAACATCCGGTTCAGGAATATCCTGATATTGTGGAATTTCTTACCGACCTCTTTGTTGCAATAATACCCAAATCTACACAATTCGACTTTCTGATTGACAGGACCCATAGGGTTCCCGAACCCAAAACCTTCCAGCTTCTGTACTCAGAGACGTTCTCGCGAGGTTGCACTTCTTTAATTTCAAAGATGCCCTCCTGAAAGCTTCTTTACAAATTAAAGAACTCCCAGTTTGCTTCCAGCAAATCTCATTATTCACAGACCTCTCTCCTGCTACACTTGCCCGGAGAAGAGAATTCGCAAGATTTACGAGAGTTTTGCGAGAGAAAAGAAAATCAGTGTAAATGGGGCTTTCCTGTGAAGCTTATAATCTCCAAAGATAGGACCTCTCATGCGATCTCTTCTCCCAAACATGTGGAAGCGACGATTGCCAAATGGTCTCTCGCTCTCCCAGGTGGAGAAACTAAACCCTCTCCAAAAGAACCTCCCCCATTCCTAAATCAAGAATGGTCCAAAGTTCCACCAAAGGATTCCTCCAAGTCTTCTCTATGAACATAAGAACACTTCTCTCTGTTCCTATTTTAAAAGGAGACTGTGTAGATTTCCAGAACATTTCGAATACTCAGGCTAACATATTTTGTGCCTTGGCCTATATGCCTTAGCCCTTTCATCATTCCATTTTTTCTTTTCAACGATAGAGAAAACCTCACCTTATTCTTTTCTGTCGTTCATCACCCCCCTACTACAGATATTTCCAGGTGTTTCTCTTACAACACCCACCTTGGTTCACGTAGAACCAGGACTGTTTACTATTTGTTATACTGTCTTTTGATAGTTCATGTTCATTTTTGTGGTCAACTTATCCTGTTCATTACCGAGCACTTGGCAATTTCTCAGATTTCTGATAACTCTAGGTCTTTACTCAATTTGTTTGTCATGATTTCTCACTGTATGTCGCAGATGCAGCATAGAGTACCCCAACCTACCCCATGGTTATAAAAGTTTCATCACTGAATGTAAATGGACTTAATAGTCCCTTCAAACGATCCCTCCTCTGGAAAGAAGCTAACAAATTGAAATGTGACATTCTCTGTGTCCAGGAATCTCACCTAAATAAAAAAAAGATACATTTAGACTCCAAAATAAAAACTTTTCCTTTATTTTTACTCCCATGCTATTAATAAGAAGAGGGGTGTCTTAATAGCTGTAAATCGGACGGTAGCTTTTCAATGCCTAAGTGTGGTTGCGGACAAGGAGGGAAGATTTGCTATATTATCGTGTCTGATCAACAACATCCCATATACTATTCTTACAATATATTCACCCAATACCAAACAAACCGCTCTTATTTGGTGAGTTCTAGACCGTCTCCTGAGTATCAAACAAGGAGCCTTGATTATCTGCGGTGACTTTAATATTGTCCCCAATAATTCTCTTAATAAAAGTGGCTCATTGCCTGTTGGCGGCACACAAGAGTTGCAGGACCTCATTTTTCAAATGACGTTTGAAGAATTCTACATGCGAACGAAAGAGATTACTCCTTTTTCTCACCCCCCCCCCTAAATTTATTCGCAAATCGAATATTTTCTAGTAGATAAGTGGGTGTTACAGAGATCCCATTTGTCAGACATAGGCTTTATAACTTGGTCCGACCATGCTCCTGTTTCCCTGTCTATTACTGAAGTGTTTAACTTGGCTCCGTCTTCTCCCTTGAGACTTAACAACTCTCTTCTCAACGACTTATAATTTTCGGAGGAAATTAAAAAGCATTTGGAAGAATATTTCTTCCTTAACAATACAAGCGAGATTCCAATTCCACCTATATAGTTTGCCCATAAAGCCGTGATAAAAGGATATTTCTTAAAAAAAAGCTGCATGCGAGAAGAAAAAAAGACTTAAAGAAATAGATGACCTTCTGTTACGGATTACATCTAGAGAATTTAAATAAAAAACACTTCTCAGACAAAACCTTATCAGAGTTGAAATCTCTTGTCTTCGCTTATACAACCTTATGCAAAACAAATACGAATTTCACCTCTGCAGAGCCAAGCTTGTTAACTATAGTGTGGGAAACAGGACTTATAAACTTCTAGCTAAAAGAGTAAAAACTAATGAAACCAAAACCAGAAGCTTATTTTTACTGGACTCCTCTAATAATAAAATCATTAAAGGGGTTGTCTCGCGCCGAAAGGTTTTTTTTTTTTCAATAGGCCCACCGTTCGGCGCGAGACAAACCCAAAGGATGGGTTAAAAAAAATATATATATATTACTTACCCGAATCCCCGCTCTGCGACGACTTCTTTCTTCCTTCTCCAAGATGGCCGCCGGGATCTTCACCCACGATGCACCGCGGGTCTTCTCCCATGGTGCACCGTGGGCTCTGTGCGGTCCATTGCCGATTCCAGCCTCCTGATTGGCTGGAATCGGCACACGTGACGGGGCGGAGCTACGATGACGACGCGGGACCAGCTCTCCGGCACGAGCGGCCCCATTCACAAGGCAGAGGACCGGACTGCGCAAGCGCGTCTAAAAACGCCAGAAGATAGCGAATTTAGACGGATCCATGGCGACGGGGACGCCAGCAACGGAGCAGGTAAGTGAATAACTTCTGTATGGCTCATATTTAATGCACAATGTACATTACAAAGTGCATTAATATGGCCATACAGAAGTGTATGACCCCACTTGCTACCGCGAGACAACCCCTTTAACCCTTGCAACATTGCAGAAGAATTTGCACAATACTATAGTTTGCTTTATAACTTTAAGGATGATAAAAACATCACACACCCCAACCCGCAACTCATTCAGAACTTTTTAAATAGTATCTCTCTCTCTCTTCCCTTTCAGAATCGTAATCCACATTTCTTAATAAGGAAACTTCCATTTTGGAAATACTGGACACCATTACCTTCTTTAAAACTGAATAAGTTCCCTGGACCAGACGGCCTATCCAATGAATATTATAAAAAGTTTGCGAACACCCTGGCTCCATATCTACTAAAAATGTTTAATCACGCTATCTGCTCAGGGTCTTTTCCTCCGGAGATGTTGGGTGCCCTGATAGTCACCCTCCCTAAAACGGGCAAACAACTCATTTCTCCTGCCGATTTCAGGCCCATATCGCTCTTTAAATCTGACTTGAAAATTTTTGCTAACATTTTGGCCTCAAAGCTTAACAGCATTTTACCAAGTCTTGTAAAAAACAACCAGGTGGGATTTATCAGAGATAGACAGACTTTAGATGCTACTAGAAGATTTATAAATTTGATTGAGCTGGCTAAATCTAATCGTACTTCTTCTATGCTCCTATCGCTCGATGCAGAAAAGGCCTTCGATAGGGTGCACTGGGATTAGCTAAAAGTGGTCCTTGAAAAATTTGGGTTTGGGGGACAGTTTCTATTCACTACAATGTCTTTATACACCTTCCCCAATGCCAGGGTATATTCCTCTAGTTTTTTGTACCAAACCTTCCCAATTAGTAACGGTACTAGACAGGGCTGCCCTATGTCTCCACTACTCTTTGCCCTTCTAATGGAACCATTTGCAGAACATGTCAGAGCATCCCCAGAGATCTCGAGAATATGGGCGGCACTAGAGAACATAAAATCAGCCTTTATGCTGATGATGTTATTCTTGCTCTAACAAACCCTTCCCTATCTCTGTCAGCAGTAAGTGCTTTGATCAACAATCTCTCTGAAACCTCCTACTACAAAGTTAACACCTCTAAATCTTTAATTCTAAACATAGGCATCAGAAAGTCTTTAATTTTTTTCCTCGCAAAGGAGCACAACTTCTGCTGGACTGAAGAAGTCCTCCCAAACTTAGGTATTAAATTAACATCTCCATCAGCCAAATTATTTAACCAAAACTACAAGCCTCTTGTAACATCCATTCAGGCAGAACTAAAGAAACTTAAAACATATGGGATCTCCTGGCTCAGTAGAATTTCGGCCACTAAGATGAGAATTTTCCCTAAAATCCTGTATATTTTCCGAAATGTCCCCATTTCACTCCCAATTTCATATCTTAACCCCTTAACGACCAGCCCATAGTGTTTTTACGTCCTCCCGAAGTGGGCTTTATTCTCTGAGGACGTAAAAACATGTGTCCTGCAGAGAATAAAGCCCCTCGGGCTCTGGACATGACAGCTCCATGCTATCGGTGTCCGCAGGTAGCCGACAGCATGGAGCTGTCATCCCGGGCTGCAAGGACCCCCCCCCCCCCCCGGCATTGCGATCGGCGCTATCCAATGGATAGCACCGATCGCAAAAAAGTAAATAAAAGTGCAAAAAAAGTTACATATTCAGCTCCCCTGATGGATCGGATCGGTCCGCCGCACTGCTCCCCGCTCGCCAGGCGGCATTACGTCAGCCGCATGCGCGGAAGGCCCGGCGGCGCGGGAAATTTAAAATCTCCTGGCTCCCGGCTCCTGTAGGTAGCCGGGAGGCAGGAGATGTCAGCGGGGACCTGGTTGAGCGGTCCCCGATACTGCGATCGCCGTTATCTAATGGATAACGGCGATCATGGAAAAGTGAAAAAAAGTTTTAAAAAAGTAAATGTTTCAGCTGCCCTCATGGATCGGATCCATGAGGGCAGCTGAAAATACTCACCTCCATCCTCCACGAAGTGCCCTGCGATCTGGAGCCGCCACGGGCTTCCGTGCATGCGCTCCAAGGGGAAAATGGCGGCGCATGCGCAGAAGCGCCGCGAGGTTTAAAAATCCCCTGTCTCCAGGCTACCTTCAGTAGCTGGGATACAGGAGATGTCACCGGGGACCGCGGAGTTAAAAAAAGTTGTAGTTTCATCTCCCCTATGAAAATGCTCCCCTAAGGTCCCCAAAAGCCCCCCCCCCCCAAAACACAGGGCATTACCCTCTACTGCGCATGCGCCGAACAAAATGGTGGCACATGCGCAGTAGAGCCTAAGGCAAAAGATGCCTTAGGCATAGTAACTTGCAGAGACCAAAATGATTGGCCCCTGCTGACATGGATGGCTGTGATAAACCTATCACAGCCATCCATGTCATTTGTTTAATAAATATGGCACACGATCAGTCTGGCGTATCTCTCCCCTGTCACTCAGAGTGATTTGTGACAGGAGAGAGATAGCTGAGAAAAATCGTGTGCCATATAGCAAGTTAAAAAAAGAAAAAAAAAACGTTATTACCCGCCTTCACCTTCCCTTATACCCTAATTACCCTACTTTATCCCTGTCCACTTTTTTGGGGGCTATTTTTTTTTTACCCCCATTAAAAAAATTTTTTAATAAAATGGAGTGCAGGCGCTACACCGCCGAGCAAGCATACGCGCTGCTCTATGCCTCAAGCTCCGGTAGCGATGCTACCAGCGAGTCAGAGGAGGAGGAGGTTTTTTTTGAGAGTGACGACTCTGCCTCCAGCGCTATGGAGGTAGAGGAAGTCGTTGGGGCAGCGGGGTCAAGTTATGCGGCGCCCGCCACTGTGTGGAGTGCCGCATGTTTGTTTACGCCCCGCATCCCAGAATTTTTAGCGTCTCCAGGCGTTAATCTGGACGTTGCAAATTTCACCCCGTATAATTTTTTACATTTATTTATTACCGACGATGTGCTGCAGTTAATTGTCCAGCAGACAAATATATACGCTGGACAATACGTGACCGCGCACCCAACGTCAGTTTATTCAGTGATGTGGACCGCCATAGATGTCCCTGAGCAAAACAATTTTTGGGACTTATTTTACTAATGGGACTTGTAAAAAAGTCATCCATACGGTCCTATTGGTCCATGAGCGCCATTCACGCAACGCCCGTATTTGCGTCGATAATGCCCCGACGCAGATATGAAAACATTCTGCATTTTTTTCATTTTGCAAATAATGCTCCGACAACTACTATACGAGCGTCCCCCCTTTTAAAAGCGTTACACGCCGCAGGTACAGGAGCTTGCGGAACTACCAGCAAAAATAGAGTAGGATTCCCACAACCCCTTGTTTCCAGGCATGTAGATAAAGGCGCGTCTTACGCACTGGCCTATGACCCCTTGCTGGCAGTTAAATGGCGTGACAGAAAGGACGTCTTTATGCTGTCCACTGTGCACACAGACACCTCCATTACAGTTAGGGAGAGGGGGGCTGCAGCGGAGAAAATTAAACCGGTCTGCATCACAGATTATAATAAATTCATGGGGGGCGTCGATCTGTCAGACCAAGCTCTACAGCCCTACCTTGTGAAACGTAAAACGCGAGCTTGGTATAAGAAGGTAGCCTTCAACCTTATACATATGGCTACATATAACGCTCACATAATTTTTAAATCGTCTGGGGGCACACTGAGCTTCCTCCAGTTTCAGGAGGCGCACCACAAGACGCATTGCAATCGGAGGAGGTGCGGAGGCTAACGGAGTGCCATTTTATGAATCTCATCCCCGAGACTGCGAGCAAAAAATACCCCCCCAAAAAAGTGTCGCGTCTGCACTAAGCAAGGGAGGAGGAGAGATACGCGTTTTTATTGCCCCACGTGCCCATCCCACCCTGGCCTTTGTAATTACCCCTGCTTTGAAATTTACCATACAGTTTTACATTATTAATTTTATTTCACATACTAGCTTACCCGTCGCGCATTGCTGCGAAGACAGACAGACATACATTCATTCATTTTTATATATCTAGATAACAACCAATCACAGTGCAGCTTTCATGTTACCTCAGTTGTATAATATATAACAACCAATCACAGCGCAGCTTTCATGTTACCTTAGCAGTATAAAATATAACAACCAATCACAGCACAGCTTTCATGTTACCTCAACAGTAAGAGAAATAACAACCAATTACAGCGCAACTTTTATTCTGCCTCAGCAATATAAAAAATAGCAACCAATCACAGCGCAGCTTTCATGTTACCTCTGCGGTATTATATATAGCAACCAATCACAGCGCAGCTTTCATGTTACCTCAGTGGTATAATATATAACAATGAATCGCAGCACAGCTTTCATGCAACCTCAGTAGTATAAGAAGTAGCCACCAATCACAGCACAGCTTTCATGTTACCTCAGCGGTATAATATATAGCAACCAATCACAGCACAGCTTTCATTTTACCTCAGCATTCTCAATATCCAGCAATTGTCTTGCGAAACGTTCGGCGGATGCATCATTTTCTGGTTGAACACTCATCCCATTGCTCGCAATGCCTTTTGCTTTCGTGCTTGAGATGGAAATCAAACGATCTTTGTCTGGGGGGCATAACTGTCAACGATGCTCGCACGCGCGCCACCTATCGTAGGATAGATGTACTATGCCAGTAATCTTCCCAGGAGTGTACTCAACAACTTTCCAAAGTCTCATGGCAATTGGATGAATGGTGTAGTAATGCATAAAGGACAAACAGACAGACATACATTCATTTATATATATCAGGAAGTGAGAGAATTAGATTCCGTACGTAAAATTTGGACGCTAATTCTTTTGCGCATAGAATTGAATAATCGAGTTGGGACCCATTAGCTTTTCCTATTTATGACATATTCAATGCCCGTGCCAAATTTAATGTTTCTATGTGAGAAAATTACATTCCGTACGTAAAATTGACGCTTATTCTTTTGCGCATAGAATTGAATAATCGAGTTGGGACCCATTAGCTTTTCCTATTTATGACATAATCAATGTTCGTGCCAAATTTCAAGTTTCTATGTGAAAAAATTACATTCCGTACGTAAAATTTGGACGCTAATTCTTTGGCGCTTAGAATTGAATAATCGAGTTGGGACCCATTACCTTTTCCTATTTATGACATAATCAATGCTCGTGCCAAATTTCAAGTTTCTATGACATTGGGAAGCGAGAAAATTAGATTCCGTACGTAAAATTTGGACGCTAATTCTTTTGCGTTTAGAATTGAATAATCGAGTTGGGACCCATTAGCTTTTACTATTTATGACATAATCAGTGCTCGTGCCAAATTTCATGTTTCTACAACATCGAGAAGTGAGAGAATTAGTGGCAATGATGGAAATCGAACGATCTACGTGGGGGGGGGGGTCGTAACTGTCGACGACGAACGCACGCGCGCCATTTATCGTAGCATAAATGTACTATGCCTATAATCTTCCCAGGAGTGTACTCAACAACTTCCCAAAGTTTCATGGCGATCGGATGAATGGTGTAGTAGCGCATAAAGGACAAACAAACAGACAGACACGCACGCATACAGACACGCATACATTCAATTTTAGATATATAGATAAAAAACGCCAAAAGGGGGTGTGGGTGGGGGGTTGTTCTTTTTAGGGAATCAGTTTTACTTTTTTTAGTCCGTCTCCCCAGTTTTTCCTGCTTGAAACAAAAAAAAAACCAGTCCAAAAAGTGTCAAATTTGGTGAAAAAAATGAAATCACATTTATATTCCACTCGCATTATAATTATTTTAAATTGTGAGGGGCATTTTATTATTTTGGCAGTTTATTATCTCTACTAGTGTGCAATGGGGCCTGTAAATTATTCAGTTGCGCCCTAAAATCAAACGGGTGCTCCATACACTATAGGCCTAGCCATGCGCCCTCTAAGAAGATTGGGGCTACAATGGGTATGTTTCTGAGCAAAGGACACACAGGGGTATCCATTTTGGGGTGCAAGTCTTTATTCATATATGTGCTGTACAAAAAAAAATCACTTTTAAAATGACAGAATTACCAAAAGAATGAAAATCTTATTTTTTTTCTGCTGCTTGGCTTAGATTCATTCAAAAACCGTGAAGTCAAAAAAGACATTGTACCCATAGATAAATTCGTTAAGGGGTCTAGTTTTCAAAATGGGGTCACTTGTGGGGGTTCACCATCGTTTTGGTAACTCAAGGGCTCTACAAGTGTACAATAGGGCCAAAATATCATTCAAGCAAAATTTCTGTTCCAAAAGTCACCGGTTGTTCTTTCCATTTCGGGCCCCATTGTGCATTCAGACATAAGATTAGGGCCATAATGGGTATATTTCTGAAAACAGGACAAAAAGGGGTATCCATTTTGGGGAGCAAGTCTTTATTCATATATGTGCTGTACAAAAAAAAAAAAATCGCTTTTAAAATGACAGAATTACCAAAAAAATGAAGATCGTAATTTTTTTTTTCTACTTCGCTTAGATTTATTAAAAAACCGTGAAGTCAAAAAAGACATCATACCCCTAGATAAATTCGTTAAGGGGTCTAGTTTTTGAAATGGGTTCACTTGTGGGGGTTCTCCATTGTTTTGGTCACTCAAGGGCTCTACAAGTGTACAATAGGGCATAAATCTCCTCCAAGCAAAATTTCTGTTCCAAAAGTCACCGGTTGCTCTTTTCATTTTGGGCCCCATTGTGCATACAGACATAAGATTAGGGCCATAATGGGTATATTTCTGAAAAGAGCACAAACAGGGGTATCCATTCTGGGGTGCAAGTCTTTATTCATGTATGTGCTTTACAAAAAAAACGATTTTAAAATGACAGAATTACCAAAAAAATGAAAATCGTAATTTTTTCCTTCTGCTTGGCTTAGATTTATTCATAAACCGTGAAGTCAAAAAAGACATCGTACCCCTAGATAAATTCGTTAAGGGGTCTAGTTTTCAAAATGGTGTCACTTTTGGGCGTTCTCCATCGTTTTGGTCACTCAATGGCTCTACAAGTGTACAATAGGGCCTAAGTCTCATTCAAGCAAAATTTCTGTTCCAAAAGTCACCGGTTGCTCTTTTCATTTTGGGCCCCATTGTGCATACAGATGTAATACTAGGGCCACAATGGGTATGTTTCTGAGCACGGGACAAACAGGGGTATCCATTCTGGGGTGTAAATTCTCATTTTCATGTGTACTATAGAAAAAAGTCCTGTCTTTAAAATGACATATTTGCAAAAATATGACATTTTAGTTTTTCTCTAAATTGCATTGACTCCTGAAAAAAATCTGTGGGGTTAAAATACTCATGGTACCCCTCAGTGAATACGTTAAGGGGTGTAGTTTTTAAAATGGGGTCACTTGTGGGGGTATCTATCATTTTGATTCCTATGGGCCTTTCCAATCTTGGCGTGGTGTAGGAAAACAAAGTGTTTTCACATTTTTAAGATATTGCAGTTGGAAATGTGAAAAAATGACGCTTTTTTCAAAATTTTCCCAATTTTGGCGCTTTTAATAAATAAACACAAATTCTATCGGTCTATTTTTTCCGCCTAAATGAAGTACAACATGTGGCGAAAAAACAATGTCAGAATCGCTTGGATATGCAAAACCTTTCTGGTGTTTTTCCATGTTAAAGTGACACATGTCAGATTTGCAAAATTTGGCCTGGTCATTAAGGCGCAAACAGGCTTGGTCACTAAGGGGTTAAAAGAATTCAATCTGCTCTTCATTTGGGAAAAAAAGAAACCCAGGGTCAGAAGAGACATTTTATATATACACAGGAAAGATGGCAGCCTTGGATTCCCCTCTATTGTACAATACTACAAAGCAACCATATTAGATCAACTCAGATTCTCGTGGCTTAACGATCCTGTGAAAGAATGGGTGGCTATTGAAAACTACAGGCTAAATAACCATTCCCTGAGACATCTGCTATTGGCGGAACTATACTTCAACTCTAAACCTTCTCTTACTTCAGCCACACTTCTAGTGGCCTTGAATGTCTTGAACACAGTAACGAGAAGACTGAAGCTAATATCCTTTCCCTTACATAAAGCTAAAATAACAATACTAAAAATAGTCATCCAGAACCTTTCTCTCTCTAGCTGGAAACAATTAGGTTTAACCCAGATTAACCAATTTTGGGAGAACGGGCATCTTTTATCACTTTTGTAGAGTTATCTGACAAATTTAATATCCCCAAAACAAACTTTTTAAAATATGTAAATTACCCACCTCCTGAGCAATAGGGCCTAAATCTCCTTCAAGCAAAATGTCTGTTCTGTAAGCCATCGGCTGCTCCTTTCATTTTGGGCCCCATTGTGCATACAGACATAATATTAGGGCCACAATGGGTATGGTTCTGAGCATGGGACACACAGGGGTATCCATTTTGGGGTGCAAATCCTCATTTTCATGTGTACTATAGAAAAAAGTCTGGTCTTTAAAATGACATATTTGCAAAAGTATCAAATTTTAGTTCTTCTCTTCTAAATTTCATTGACTCCTGAAAAAAACTGTGGGGTTAAAATACTCATGACACCCCACAGTGAATACACTATGGGGTATACTTTTTAAAATGGGGTCATTTATGGGGGTATCTATAATTCTGACACCTATGAGCCTTTGCAATCTTGGCTTGGCATTGGAAAACAAAGTGTTCCTCAAAATGTTGATAATCAATGTTAAATTTGTACGTCTCCTGAATGGTTAAAAAAAAGCGAAAGTTTTTCAAATGTCCAGAATAAAGTAAAGAAATGAAAATATATATCTTAGCAAAAATTTGTACAGTATGTTTGCACTGATTTGAGATATTGCAATTGCAAATGTGAAAAAATGACATTTTCTCCAACATTTTCCCAATTTTGGCGCTTTTAATAAATATACACAAATTTTATCTGCCTATTTTTACCACCTAAATGCAGTAAGGCGAAAAAACAATGTCAGAATCACTTGGGTATGCAAAACCATTACGGAGCTATTCTATGTTAAAGAGACACATGCCAGATTTCCAAAATTTGGCCTGGTCATTAAGGCGCAAACAGGCTTGGTCACTAAGGGGTTAAATAATACATATTGCAATCAGGATTAAACATGGCATACTGAGCAAAAAAAGACAGACCAGCATTTCAGTTAAGCATGCTTTAATGTATTATTGGCACAACTAATAATAATTATGCTCTTTACAGTTATGAAGCATTGTATTATATTAATGGTTTATCCTTTCATAAAAATTCCTAGTACAGGCCCAAGAAATCTCTTTTCTTCACCATTCTCCCTTTCCTGTACATTGTCTCCCTGCGCTTCTTCCTCTCTTTTCCTGTTAGGAGACAGTGTACAATTAATTAAACATTATGCTAATTGTTCCTACATTGTCAATTAATAATATATTGGTATTTATTTGATTTCTAGTCAGCTGCTGTGAAGTGCAGCGATCTCCGTAGGCCCTGATCTGGTGACAATAGAGCTAAGTAGCAAGTGACAGTCAGGGGAGATTTAGTAAAGTCCTGTGAAAGAAACATATAGAGTTGTTTGGGATTTTAAAGAAACGGTCTTATTTTGTGGACAGTAGTGTCCATTTCTGGGGACAAAAAAAGCATATTGAACACCGAAAAATCCCTTTGGTTTTAATTTTAGCATACTGTGGCCAACTTTTGGGCTCAGTCACACAGGCGTTTTTACGTGCTTATATATGCGTAAAAAAACGCGTGAACATGTCCATTGCCACCCATATGTTCTCTCTTTTGTAGGTGCTATTTTTTTTTCTTGACGAACGCAGTACGAACGTTTTTACGCGCGTATATACTCGTGTAAAAACGCCCGTATGACTGAGCCCTTTCTGTGTTCTGTGCCAGAGGTGTAGCGAGGCTTTTCCTCACTGGGGCAAAGATTTAGTTCAGCGACCTACTATACCATTTTTGACAAACAACCCTAACAAAATGCCAATATACAATTCAATTGCGCATTTTTTTTCCTATTTAAAGTAGATATATTTGGCTCCCAGGTTAAAAAATGTAGGCACCAAATTACTTTTAGCAAGTCGCTGTGATGCTGCCATTACTGGTGCTATAATGTTGTTGTCAGCCGTTTAGTCGTTCTCGACCCTCGGCGACCGTAAAGACGAGCTCCCTCCATGTTTTTCGGTTTTGCACTGCTTCTTTCAGTTGTGTGATATCCATGCCAGTATCAGCTCTGACAGTATCAGCCATCGTGTCCTTTGGTGCTATAATACATAGCAGTAATACAGCAGCACAGAGCGATGTTACAGTACCAGAAATATGGCGGCACAATTAGATGTAACACCCGCAATGTGTTCCTATACAATTGATGGTAATACAGCAATACAGTTAGATGATAGTATAATAATGCCAACAGGTTAGAGATAAAGTGTCTATTTGGTGGGGGTCTGATCACTCGGACCACCATGGATTACAAAATGTGGGTCCTCTGTCCCTCCTCTGAATGACAGGAGCAATGGAGCATGAGCACTGCTGCTCTATACATGTTAATGGGACTGACGGAGGTGAGCGCTTGTACTTGGCTCTCCAGCAGTCTGAATAAAATGAAAGGACACAAAACATCTTGTGATTGATGAAGATCCCAGTGGTCGGACTCTCACCAATCAGACACTTTTCCCCGATCATGTTGATTAGGGGTACAAGGTAAATTTATCACAAGCCCTTTAAATCATGATGCAGTACCATGTCTGCTGGACAGTCACAGTACTACAAGCATGCACAGTCACTGGGGGAATCTCTCTGAATCAGCCTGCAACAATAAAAACCATTAGTTTCACCATCCCTCCTTCCATACAGACTGCTTGTTTCCCTACCCCTTCTTCCCCCTCACCTACAGACAGCTGGCCCAGCGCCATCGTCACTCCTTAGGCCTCATGTCCACGGGTATATAAAGAGTTAAAATCCGGAGCATTTTTCCCGCACGCGCATCCGCGCCCCATAGGGATTCATTAGACACCCGCAGGTAGTTAAATACCTGTGGATGTCATTTTTCCCTACAGGCGCGGGTCCCGCGTGCAGGAAAAAATCCGGACATGCTCCATTTTAGTGCAAGTCTCCCACGGGGACGGCTCCCGCAGGCTTCTATTGAAGCCTATGGAAGCCGTCCGGATCCGCGGGAAACCCGCACCTGAATTAAACTCGCCTGCTCCGGACGGTACGGGTCTTCCCTTCTTCGCGGCCTGATCTCTCTTCTTTGCGGCCGGCTCTTCTTTCTTCGGCCCTGGGGAAGTGCCCTGCGCATGCGCGCCGCACGCAGCCGACGTGCTGAGCACATCCGCCAGGCCGAAGAAAGAAGATCCAGCCACGACGGAGAGAAGATCAGGCCGCAAAGAATGGAAGATCTAGAGCCTCCGGAGAGGTGAGTAATTCTTATTTTCAGCCCTCATGTCCGCGGGGCAGGAGGTACCCGCTACGGATTCTCCATGGAGAATCCGTAGCGGGCCTGATTTGCCCCATGGACATGAGGCCTTAGGCCTCATGTCCACGGGGAAAATCAGGTCCACTGCGGATATGTAACGTGGGGAAAATAATATTTAAAATCCGCATCGGATCACCCGCGTGCATAATCCGCATCTAAAATTTCCTATTGGAAAGCATTGACCACCTGCAGGTAGATAAATACCCGCAGATGGTATTTAAAAGTGATTTTAAAATTTCATGTGCGTGAAAAAAAACGCGAAATGCTCCATTTAAGTGCGGATCACGCGTGCGGGAGCTCATAGCTCAATTGATCTCCTGCATGAAAGAAAAAAGAATTTAGGGCACAACTCCACTTTTTGTGTGCTTTTATCCTAATTCAGAGCAGAGGGGTTAGAAATGCTCTATCTCTGCCTGCAGTGCGCAGACAGGAGCCATCCACCTTTGCCCAGGGTACATAACCCTCCTTACCCCCCCTTCCCCCCAGCCACACTACTGCCTTTGCGCAAGTTAGGACAAATGTTCCTTTTTGCTACAAATGTATGAGTAAGGACATACTAATTCATTGGAAAATATACAGATGAGCAGTGAGATTGTACTTTAAGCATAAAAAGGGAGCCTGTCATCTTGAACACGCTGTCCAAACTGCTGGCAGCATGGCTATTAGTGTATCTTGATGCCACCAGGAAGTCCTGGTGGAGTCAAGATTGACAGAGGGGTGACGTCCCCTGTCAGTGATTGGCTTCTTATCAGCTTGGCCTGTCGGTCCTGGAAGGCCACTAAGCATTTAGCGCTGCCAGGACATAGCAGAGAGGAGTTGGTGGCTGGCCGGGTGTCGTGGCCCTGGAGCAGCTCATTCGTGTCCAGGGGCCACTTTGGCAGTGGATGAGTGAGGGAGCGGGCAATAGGGAAAACAGAGGCTGCGGCAGATGTCGTAAGCCTGTTCTGCCGGCGGAGCAGAAAATGTATGCCCATCCTGTATTTTTGCAGTGGTGATGGGGTGGATCGGACGGCAGAGAACTGAGAGGCTACAGTGGCTGCGGCACGCAGCAGTCAGCCGGCGGCCAGCTGGGCAGCAGAACAGATGCAGGCGAACGGCAACATGGCAGTGAGCGGGGGAGGGGCTGTCATGGAGCAGAGGCTCTTTGCTGGCTGCCGCAACTCAGCAGTGAGGCAGCGGCCACCTGGGAGCCGGAGACCACCACTCTGCTCACACTGATCGCTGGAGCGTCTGCATTGATGACTGCAGGCCCTGCTGCCGTTAGCCTTACGGTTAATTATCATTATTACATCTTCATGCTGCCAGCTTACACCGGTAACATTGAAATCACCGTCAGCCTAAGGCTGCAGGGCAGCCAGTTATTAATGCACACTGGAGGACCTTCGTGTCTTGAGCCTATCGGGAGCTGGGGGTGTGATGGGGGCGTTCTCCCTGTAAAACCCCTAGCTCCTGGTGGCGTCAAGATACACTAATACCGGCAGCATATTATAGAGCCGGGGGAGCTGAGCAGACTTTATATATGTATATATATATATATATATATATATATATATATGTGTGTGTGTGTGTGTATATATATATATATGTATATATATATATATATATACATATATATATATATATATATATATATATATATATATATATATATAAATACAATCCTATCAGTGATTGATAGCTACCACTGTACGTGCACTCATACACAGATAATTGTCAATTGTCAATCACTGATAGCTCCACCCACTGGACTCTTCAGTTCGTAATGAGCAGAGATATAAATGTGTGAAATGCACGTTTTATTGACTCTTTCCCCATAAAACTATATATCAGTCTGCTCAGCTCCTCCTGCTCTATAACTGGCTGCCTGCAGTTAGGACAGCGTGTTCAAGCTGACAGGCTCGCTTTAACCCTTTGCAATTTTTTCTCTTTCTGCCATTATACAGTGGCGCCATCTGATGACTAGAGCCAGTTTTGCAGTATGGGACATGCTGGAGAAGCCCCCCACAACAGAGCGAGCAGTAATATACAGTAAGAATACCCTACTAGACGTCTTCAGACATCGGAGCTGTACAGCCCTCAATTAGAATGTCTTCAGACGTCAGACAGTGGATTGGAAAGGGTTAAGTTTGGCAGAATATTAATGTTGCTCTAATATGCTCACAAGTAAGGGTGTCACCCATTCCATTAACGAATACCAGCCAGGTTAGGCTGGCTTTACACGGGCGTATTATATATAATACGTAGAGAATGGAACCTATTCATTTCAAACTCATATCAGAACCAAAAGTAAATTGGTCAGTTGGAGTCCGACCTCTGGGACCCCGGGGATTATTCTGCTTTATTGCTGCAGATACTTCCAGGTTCTTCTGGCACAGTGCTGCCCCCTCATGGCACTGAGCAGGAACTGCAGCATGACTCCTTTTACTTAAATGGAGCTGTATTGCCATTTCCAACCTAGGAGCTTTCTGAAGCACATCTGTGCAGGAACAAACAGAGAAGGGGCTACAACATTACACCACTGTATCTGCCCCTTCATTCCCAGGATCTGTGGATGTCTCAGCGGTTGGACCGCATGAAGCAGTATGGGATAGCATATCCTAGTCATATAACATCACTGTATGAGATGGGAATAACCCTCTAATATGCTGTATATTATATGAGTACTTACTCTTCCTCACAGATGGAAAGTGAGACTAATCCAAGGAAAAGAACAAGGAGAAGAGACTTCTTCAAGAAAGCCATGTTTTATCTGTAAAAATACATTTATATTGAAATGCAATAAAAAACAAACAACTTACTGTCTAAAACATTTCACACTATTCTTAGTTAATCTCTGTTGGTACTGTCAGTGTTAGGGCTCATTGACTCGAGCAAGGTGGATTCACTACGAATTTATGACTACAGTGAGAACTGGGGGGTGAAAATTTTTTGGGGGGCAAAAAACTTGTAATGACCAATCCTAAGGAATGTCAACAGTTAATCACTGAAGACCTGCTGCTCGGGATCCCTAGTGACCTCCTGATCAGTTTGTCTGCTGACAGTACAGCGGGCCACACATGCATCATAAGGAACGGTAGAAGAAGTGCCCTAGCTGGTGTCACTCCCTTTTAGCAGTTGGGGCAATGACTCATGTAACTACAGTCTGTCACTGTCCAATTAGTGTTGACAGAGGAATCTGCGTATGGACCCACACCTTTAACAGTTGTAAAGGTTCTTGTTGTCAATTTTTGTATTAATTTCTAGGAGGAATAACAGAGGAACAGTGCAGTACAGAGTAATAAGGATAGATACTCAAGGAATGATATTTGATGGGAATACAAGTATAAACTAAAACAACTACATCAGGACAGCTGACAGATCATCTTAATAACATTCTACATGGTTTCTGACCTAATTTTGGAATTGTGCTGAAATAAAGTACAAAATACATAACAAAAATCAAATATATTTTAAATATAAAGCCACAATACATACCGTGTGATTCAGTAAGTACTGAGTGCAGAATACTGCAGGATCGTTGATTTCTTGGGATGAACATACCGGTTAATATAGCAGCTACTTGGGGGTGGGATCATAAATCCACAATAACGACTACACTGCAGGGAAGAGAACTCTGTTTGTTTTTCTCATCCACGTCTTTGTATTGTGGGTCACATTTTTGATGAACCTTTCCCATGATTTAGAATTGTGAGACATATTTTAATATGTTGAGTCATTTGCAAATACTGGTTGGCGGCTCAATTCCGTAACCCCTTCCCGCTGCAGCTCTTTTTATTTTCTTCTTTTTCCTTTTTTAACATTCCCACTTTCAAATATCATAACTGTTTTACTTTTCAAGTAACATGACTACACAAAGGGTTTTTTTTGTGCAGAAGTTGCATTTTTCAATGCCACCATTTAATGTAGCATATAATATAATGGAAATCTTAATATATTCTAAGTGGGGCAGAATGAAAAAAATGCAATTGCACCATTTTTTGAGGGGTCTGTATTTACAGCATTTATATCACATTCACCCTGAGTGTAAGATGCAACTCACCGAGGACCAAAGTAAGGTTGTGTTCACACAAGGAGCAAACTGCATAACAGAGTGAAATAGCATATAATCTAAAGAAAAGGAGGAAAAGACAACCTCGCTCCGACTACTAGGACAACACCCACCCTGCCTAAAAATCAGGTTATCGCCTTGATTAAATTGGCCCAATGTCTCATACCTCAGCCACTAACTCTAGCAACTAAAAGAAGAAAAATACAAGTGAATGAATAAAAGCACTACTTATCATTACAGCAGAACTCCTACCATCACAAACACATCCTCTCTCCACAAAGGCCGCCTGCAGACGGCCGGGTATGAATTCTCGCAGCCAAACCTGACCCGAGCCCCTGCAAGAACCAGCGCAGTGCTTACCTCTCCCGCGGCTCCGGCCCTTTGATGTGCCGGCTGCTGGGAACATCATGCGCAGGGCGGAGCCGGCGGCTGGGGAAACACGTTTCTGTGCGGGCCTCTGCGAGACCCGCACAGAAATAGAGCATGCCGCAATTTGTTTTCTGCGCTTGATTTCGGGTGGACAAACTGCGGGTGTCTGCCTAGGATTGCATTTTCTAACGCAATCCTATGGCAGCTTCCACTGGCGGAAATTCTGTGGGAAATTCCGCCGCGGAATTCCCGCCCGTGTGCAGGGGGCCAAAGACTGAGAAAATATTCAACAACAGCCAGACACAAAAGCAAACTTAAATAATGACCGAGGCAATGCAACTTGACAGTGTTCCACAAACATCAGGGTAAAATCCATATACAAAACAAGAGAACAAAATCAGTGACAGAGGAAACTCTAAAAGAATACAAATAAATGGCCAAGTAATACCTAATGAAATGCCAAACCACAAAAACATAAGCATCAACTTGTCAGACAGACTGTAACATTGCCACGACCCTGTTACAGTCTACGGAGGGGCCACAGGACACTTAGGACATGGTTGATTAGGATTCCACCAATGAAAAGTCTTAACAAGGCGATCAGCTCTGACATTGCTGTCTGCAACCTGCATCCTTTCCTCAGGTCCATATCCCCGCCAGTGCACCAAATACTGCAAGGAATTCCTTACACAGCGAGGGTCAATAATTTGACTGACTTCAAACTGAAAATTCCCATCCAAAAGAAATGGAGGAGGGAGGGACTCTACATTCACTGGATTAATGTACGTCTTAAGCAGTGATTTGTGATATACATCAGTAATCTTAAGAGAACCAGGCATCTCCTCTCAAAATGAAACAGGGTTAATGATCTCCTTGACCAAGAAAACGTGGGCCCAGTTTAAAAGAGGGTACTTTCAGCTTAATATATTTAGTAGATAACCACACCAAATCACCAACTCAAAAAATAATCCCCTCTGACAGCCTGCTATTAGCACTCTTTTTTTAGTCTCTTACAGATCTTCTAAGGTTTCTCTGCACTTCCATCTAAACATTCTTGTGATGAAATGAAAATTCATACTCTTTTGGTACCTCAGAAAGAAATCTTGAAAAACACGAATGATACCCAGAATTGCAAAACAGGGTGAATTGCCCATTGACTCCAAATAGCTATTCAATGCAAACTCTGCCAAAGGTAAAAACTACAACCACTCTTCCTGATTGTCAAAAACAAAATACAGCAAATGTTGCTGAACACTGTGATTACATCTTTCAGTTTGACCATTAGTAGCAGCATGATAAGCAGAGGGAAAAGACAGTTGTACTTTTAACCGATGGAACATGATATGCTAGAATCTAGGCACAAACTGGACACCCCAATCTGAGATGATATCAGATGGCAACCCGTATAACGGACCACATGAGTCAAGAACAGCCTAACCAAGGCTTTAGCTTTAGTAAGACTAGATACATCTTGCTAAATCAGTCCTCCATTACCCGAGCCTTTATGTTGCCTAAGGTTTCTCCGGTACAAGCAAAGGTAATAACTTCCCAACTGATAGATTCCATGGAGCCTTGGATCTCACACAAACCTCGCAGGAAGTGACAAAGCTAAAAATATCCAATCTAATGAACAGCCTCTAGAAGATTCTGGTTATTAACCTCATAGAATTGTTAATTCCTGGATGACCTGCTACAACAGAACTTTGCATTTTAGACAGTAACTGGAGTCTTAGATGTATTGTAACAAAATGCTTTCCCTCTGGAAGGTTTGAAAGGGCAAAAGATTCTCCCTTACAGATCTACTCCTCCAAATTCAAAGAAACTGAAGACACAACAACCCCTTCAGACAGAATGGGTGCAGTTGGTTCCTTGGAGACTACTGAAACAAAATGTCTAGAGAGAGCATCTGCTTTGATATTTTTACAACCAGGGTGTGATATGTGACAACAAATTCTAAGGGAGAAACGAATGATGACCACTGAGCCTGTCTGGAGTTAAGTTCCTTAGCAGACTTCAAATACATAAAATTTTTGTGATCAGTATTAGAGATGAATGTGCACCAAAATGCTCGGGTGCTCTTTGCTCGAGTCAAACTTTCCGCGATGCTCGAGAGCTCGTTTCGAGTAATGAACCCCATTGAAATCAATGGGCGACTCGAGCATTTTTGTATATGACCAATGCTCCGCTTAGGTTTTCACTTGTGAAAATCTGGAAAACATACGAAAGTCATGGAAAGGTCAGGGCAGGGGCAGCATGCAGGGCTGCACCTCAGACTCCCAGGTCTCACTATTAAGCCACAATAGCGGCAAGAATTTGCTCCCCCCCCTTAACAATTTTTACTTCGGACAAACCCTCATTAGCAAGGCACACCTTAGCTAAGCACCACACTACCTCCAACAAAGCACAATCACTGCCTGCGGGTCACACCGCTGCCTCTTCTGCAGGGTTACATGCTGCCTAACCCCCCGCACTACCCTGCGTCCACAGCGCACACAAAAGTGTCCCTGCGCAGCCTTCAGCTGCCCTCATGCCACACGCTCACTTCATAGCCACACCACCCTCATGTCTATTTATAATTGCGTCTGCCATGAGGAGGAACCGGAGGCACACAATGAAGAGGGTTGGCAGGGCCAGGTAGCGACCCTCTTTAAAAGGGGCGGGGCGATAGCCCCCAATGCAGTTGAGAATCAATGAGAAATTGACGTTCGATCTTCATTCCAATAAAGTGCCAGCCTCCGTCAGGAGCTGCAAACGTGGGCATGAGTTACATAGCTATGGGGAATCTATGTGCCCACACAGTATTCATTCTGTCTAGGTGTGGGATAGCTCAATCGACACTGCAAGGGGAAAGCCATCTGCACTCTGCCCCCTACCCAAGTCAGTCAGTGTCTTTGTGCCAGACAGGTCAAACACCGCGATGGGAAGTCTGTGTGCACCCACAGCATAGGTGTGTCCTAGGCAACCCAACACATGAACAATAAAAAAATCAGAGTGGCCAAACATGGCAGAGTTACACTGCGCCGAGGACATAGACCTCGGCCAACAGCTTCTGCAATCGTAGGCATGAAGCGGACTTTGATGCTAGTACACCTGTGAAGGTCTCATTAAATCAATTATGTTTTCTTTCACTGCTCCTATGACTGGATTAGCCAGGAAAAAGTTCCACAGGCCCAACCTGGCGCAGTTGCAATTCCCCCGGGACATAGGCCTCAGCCCACACACTCAGCAATCGCGGACATGAAGCAGGCTTTGATGCTAGCACAGCATTGAATGTCTCATTAATGCAGTAACGCTCCTCTTCTTTGGCCCAAACCAGTGTATCAGATAACTGTGGTAACACGAGAGCAAATACATGATGCCCACTGCTGATCCCCTGACCCTAAGCAGGAGGAGGAGGTGGCCTTACAAGGCCAAGAAAACATGACCAGGATCCTCAGTAGCCTGTGTGGGAAGTATGTGAGCAGGCCCTTGGTACGGCTTGGTTCCAGCAAACACACTGTGGTACCCAAGGTGCCGCGAGTTACATAGCAATGGGCAATCCGGGTCCCCTCACACTATTCTTTCTGTGTTGGTGTCGGATAGCTCAATCGACACCGCAAGGGGAAAGCCATCTGCACTCTGCACCCTACCCAAGTCAGTCAGTGACTTTGTGCCAGACAGGTAAAACACCGCTATGGAAAGTCTTTGTGCACCCACAGCATAGGCGAGCAGAAGGAACAAAAAGAAAGTAATAAACATGAAGAAATTACAGTACCCAAATATGGCAGACTTTAACTCCACTGAGGACATAGGCCACTTCACAAACCCTCAGCAAATGCGGGCATCGAGCGGACTCCGATGCTAATACAGCTGTGAACGTCTCATTAAGGCAGTAACCCTCCTCTTCAGTGGCCCAAACGAGTTTCACAGATAACTGTGGTAACACGAGAGAAAATACATGTTGGCCTCGGCCCACAATTCATGCCCTAGTCAGTGAGTGTTTCTGGGCCAGATAGGTAAGACACCGCGATGGGAAGTTTGTGTGCACCCATAGTATAAACAGGCCCCTGCAACATTCCATTAGAAAAGGTATAAGCAGACCCCAAAAACATTTCGGTTGCAGTAGTATAGGCAGACCCCAGTACCATTTCTTTAGTAGAAGTATAGGCAGACCCCTGTAACAATTTGGTAGCAGGAGTATAGACAGACCCCTGTAACATTTTGGTAGCAGGAGTAAAGGCAGACCCCAGTAGTACTATTTATGTACAAGTATAAGCAGACCCCTGTAACATTTATGGAGCAGCAGTATAGGCAGACCCCTGTAACATTTGCGTGGCAGAAGTGTAGGCAGACCCCAGTAACATTCTTGTAGCAGAAGTATAGGCAGACCCCTGTAACATTTAAGTGGCAGAAGTATAGGCAGACCCCTGTAACATTTCTGTAGCAGCAGTATAGGCAGACCCATGTAACATTCTTGTAGCAGCAGTATAGGCAGACCCCTGTAACATTTAAGTGGCAGAAGTATAGGCAGACCCCAGTAACATTTCGGTTGCAGTAGTATAGGCAGACCCCAGTACCATTTCTTTAGTAGAAGTATAGGCAGACCCCTGTAAAATTTTGACAGCAGGAGTATAGGGAGACCCATGTAACATTTTGGTTGCAGGAGTAAAGGCAGACCCCAGTAGTACTATTTCTGTACAAGTAGAGGCAGACCCCTGTAACATTTATGAAGCAGCAGTATAGGCAGACCCCTGTAACATTTACGCGGCAGAAGAATAGGCAGACCCCAGTAACTTTCTTGTAGCAGAAGTATAGGCAGACCCCTGTAACATTTACATGGCAGAAGTATTGGCAGACCCCTGTAACATTTATGTAGCAGCAGTATAGGCAGACCCCTGTAACATTTACATGACAGAAGTATTAGCAGACCCCTGTAACATTTATGTAGCAGCAGTATAGCCAGACCCCTGTAACATTTATGTGGCAGAAGCATAGGCAGACCCCTGTAACATTAGCGTGGCAGCAGTATAGGCAGACCCCAGATCATTCTTGTAGCAGCAGTATAAGCAGACCCCTGCACCATTTCTGTAGTAGAAGTATAGGCAGACCCCTGTAACATTTACGTGGCAGACGTATAGGCAGACCCCTGTAACATTTAAGTGGCAGCAGTATAGGCAGACCCTTGTAACATTTACGTGGCAGAAGTATAGGCAGACCCCAGTAACATTCTTGCAGCAGCAGTATAGGCAGACCCCTGTAACATTTACGTGGCAGAAGTATAGGCAGACCCCAGTAACATTTATGTAGCAGCAGTATAGGCAAACCCCTATATCAGTTCTGTAGCAGCAGTATAGGCAGACCCCTGCACCATTTCTGTAGTAGAAGTATAGGCAGACTCCTGTAACATTTACGTGGCAGAAGTATTGGCAGACCCCTGTAATATTTAAGCGGCAGCAGTATAGACAGACCCATGTAACATTTATGGAGCAGCAGTATAGGCAGACCCCTGTAACATTGTTGTAGCAGCAGTATAGGCTGACCCCTGTAACATTTAAGTGGCAGTAGTATAGGCAGACCCCTGTAACATTTATGGAGGAGCAGTATAGGCAGACCCCTGTAACATTTACGTGGCAGAAATATAGGCAGACCCCAGTAACATTCTTGTAGCAGCAGTATAGGCAGACCCCTGTAACATTTACGTGGCAGAAGTATAGGCAGACCCCAGCACCATTTCTGTAGTAGAAGTATAGGCGGACCCCTGTAACATTTACGTTGCAGAAGTTTAGGCAGACCCCAGTAACATTCTTGTAGCAGCAGTATAGGCAGACCCCAGTAACATTCCTGTAGCAGAAGTATAGGCAGACCCCTGTAACATTTATGGAGCAGCAGTATAGGCAGACCCCTGTAACATTTGCGTGGCAGAAGTGTAGGCAGACCCCAGTAACATTCTTGTAGCAGAAGTATAGGCAGACCCCTGTAACATTTAAGTGGCAGAAGTATAGGCAGACCCCTGTAACATTTCTGTAGCAGCAGTATAGGCAGACCCATGTAACATTCTTGTAGCAGCAGTATAGGCAGACCCCTGTAACATTTAAGTGGCAGAAGTATAGGCAGACCCCAGTAACATTTCGGTTGCAGTAGTATAGGCAGACCCCAGTACCATTTCTTTAGTAGAAGTATAGGCAGACCCCTGTAAAATTTTGACAGCAGGAGTATAGGGAGACCCATGTAACATTTTGGTTGCAGGAGTAAAGGCAGACCCCAGTAGTACTATTTCTGTACAAGTAGAGGCAGACCCCTGTAACATTTATGAAGCAGCAGTATAGGCAGACCCCTGTAACATTTACGCGGCAGAAGAATAGGCAGACCCCAGTAACTTTCTTGTAGCAGAAGTATAGGCAGACCCCTGTAACATTTACATGGCAGAAGTATTGGCAGACCCCTGTAACATTTATGTAGCAGCAGTATAGGCAGACCCCTGTAACATTTACATGACAGAAGTATTAGCAGACCCCTGTAACATTTATGTAGCAGCAGTATAGCCAGACCCCTGTAACATTTATGTGGCAGAAGCATAGGCAGACCCCTGTAACATTAGCGTGGCAGCAGTATAGGCAGACCCCAGATCATTCTTGTAGCAGCAGTATAAGCAGACCCCTGCACCATTTCTGTAGTAGAAGTATAGGCAGACCCCTGCACCATTTCTGTAGTAGAAGTATAGGCAGACCCCTGTAACATTTACGTGGCAGACGTATAGGCAGACCCCTGTAACATTTAAGTGGCAGCAGTATAGGCAGACCCTTGTAACATTTACGTGGCAGAAGTATAGGCAGACCCCAGTAACATTCTTGCAGCAGCAGTATAGGCAGACCCCTGTAACATTTACGTGGCAGAAGTATAGGCAGACCCCAGTAACATTTATGTAGCAGCAGTATAGGCAAACCCCTATATCAGTTCTGTAGCAGCAGTATAGGCAGACCCCTGCACCATTTCTGTAGTAGAAGTATAGGCAGACTCCTGTAACATTTACGTGGCAGAAGTATTGGCAGACCCCTGTAATATTTAAGCGGCAGCAGTATAGACAGACCCATGTAACATTTATGGAGCAGCAGTATAGGCAGACCCCTGTAACATTGTTGTAGCAGCAGTATAGGCTGACCCCTGTAACATTTAAGTGGCAGTAGTATAGGCAGACCCCTGTAACATTTATGGAGGAGCAGTATAGGCAGACCCCTGTAACATTTACGTGGCAGAAATATAGGCAGACCCCAGTAACATTCTTGTAGCAGCAGTATAGGCAGACCCCTGTAACATTTACGTGGCAGAAGTATAGGCAGACCCCAGCACCATTTCTGTAGTAGAAGTATAGGCGGACCCCTGTAACATTTACGTTGCAGAAGTTTAGGCAGACCCCAGTAACATTCTTGTAGCAGCAGTATAGGCAGACCCCAGTAACATTCCTGTAGCAGAAGTATAGGCAGACCCCTGTAACATTTATGGAGCAGCAGTATAGGCAGACCCCTGTAACATTTGCGTGGCAGAAGTGTAGGCAGACCCCAGTAACATTCTTGTAGCAGAAGTATAGGCAGACCCCTGTAACATTTAAGTGGCAGAAGTATAGGCAGACCCCTGTAACATTTCTGTAGCAGCAGTATAGGCAGACCCATGTAACATTCTTGTAGCAGCAGTATAGGCAGACCCCTGTAACATTTAAGTGGCAGAAGTATAGGCAGACCCCAGTAACATTTCGGTTGCAGTAGTATAGGCAGACCCCAGTACCATTTCTTTAGTAGAAGTATAGGCAGACCCCTGTAAAATTTTGACAGCAGGAGTATAGGGAGACCCATGTAACATTTTGGTTGCAGGAGTAAAGGCAGACCCCAGTAGTACTATTTCTGTACAAGTAGAGGCAGACCCCTGTAACATTTATGAAGCAGCAGTATAGGCAGACCCCTGTAACATTTACGCGGCAGAAGAATAGGCAGACCCCAGTAACTTTCTTGTAGCAGAAGTATAGGCAGACCCCTGTAACATTTACATGGCAGAAGTATTGGCAGACCCCTGTGACATTTATGTAGCAGCAGTATAGGCAGACCCCTGTAACATTTACATGACAGAAGTATTAGCAGACCCCTGTAACATTTATGTAGCAGCAGTATAGCCAGACCCCTGTAACATTTATGTGGCAGAAGCATAGGCAGACCCCTGTAACATTAGCGTGGCAGCAGTATAGGCAGACCCCAGATCATTCTTGTAGCAGCAGTATAAGCAGACCCCTGCACCATTTCTGTAGTAGAAGTATAGGCAGACCCCTGTAACATTTACGTGGCAGACGTATAGGCAGACCCCTGTAACATTTAAGTGGCAGCAGTATAGGCAGTCCCTTGTAACATTTACGTGGCAGAAGTATAGGCAGACCCCAGTAACATTCTTGCAGCAGCAGTATAGGCAGACCCCTGTAACATTTACGTGGCAGAAGTATAGGCAGACCCCAGTAACATTTATGTAGCAGCAGTATAGGCAAACCCCTATATCAGTTCTGTAGCAGCAGTATAGGCAGACCCCTGCACCATTTCTGTAGTAGAAGTATAGGCAGACTCCTGTAACATTTACGTGGCAGAAGTATTGGCAGACCCCTGTAATATTTAAGCGGCAGCAGTATAGACAGACCCATGTAACATTTATGGAGCAGCAGTATAGGCAGACCCCTGTAACATTGTTGTAGCAGCAGTATAGGCTGACCCCTGTAACATTTAAGTGGCAGTAGTATAGGCAGACCCCTGTAACATTTATGGAGGAGCAGTATAGGCAGACCCCTGTAACATTTACGTGGCAGAAATATAGGCAGACCCCAGTAACATTCTTGTAGCAGCAGTATAGGCAGACCCCTGTAACATTTACGTGGCAGAAGTATAGGCAGACCCCAGCACCATTTCTGTAGTAGAAGTATAGGCGGACCCCTGTAACATTTACGTTGCAGAAGTTTAGGCAGACCCCAGTAACATTCTTGTAGCAGCAGTATAGGCAGACCCCAGTAACATTCCTGTAGCAGAAGTATAGGCAGACCCCAGTAACATTTATGGAGCAGCAGTATAGGCAGACCCCTGTAACATTTGCGTGGCAGAAGTGTAGGCAGACCCCAGTAACATTCTTGTAGCAGAAGTATAGGCAGACCCCTGTAACATTTAAGTGGCAGAAGTATAGGCAGACCCCTGTAACATTTCTGTAGCAGCAGTATAGGCAGACCCATGTAACATTCTTGTAGCAGCAGTATAGGCAGACCCCTGTAACATTTAAGTGGCAGAAGTATAGGCAGACCCCAGTAACATTTCGGTTGCAGTAGTATAGGCAGACCCCAGTACCATTTCTTTAGTAGAAGTATAGGCAGACCCCTGTAAAATTTTGACAGCAGGAGTATAGGGAGACCCATGTAACATTTTGGTTGCAGGAGTAAAGGCAGACCCCAGTAGTACTATTTCTGTACAAGTAGAGGCAGACCCCTGTAACATTTATGAAGCAGCAGTATAGGCAGACCCCTGTAACATTTACGCGGCAGAAGAATAGGCAGACCCCAGTAACTTTCTTGTAGCAGAAGTATAGGCAGACCCCTGTAACATTTACATGGCAGAAGTATTGGCAGACCCCTGTAACATTTATGTAGCAGCAGTATAGGCAGACCCCTGTAACATTTACATGACAGAAGTATTAGCAGACCCCTGTAACATTTATGTAGCAGCAGTATAGCCAGACCCCTGTAACATTTATGTGGCAGAAGCATAGGCAGACCCCTGTAACATTAGCGTGGCAGCAGTATAGGCAGACCCCAGATCATTCTTGTAGCAGCAGTATAAGCAGACCCCTGCACCATTTCTGTAGTAGAAGTATAGGCAGACCCCTGTAACATTTACGTGGCAGACGTATAGGCAGACCCCTGTAACATTTAAGTGGCAGCAGTATAGGCAGTCCCTTGTAACATTTACGTGGCAGAAGTATAGGCAGACCCCAGTAACATTCTTGCAGCAGCAGTATAGGCAGACCCCTGTAACATTTACGTGGCAGAAGTATAGGCAGACCCCAGTAACATTTATGTAGCAGCAGTATAGGCAAACCCCTATATCAGTTCTGTAGCAGCAGTATAGGCAGACCCCTGCACCATTTCTGTAGTAGAAGTATAGGCAGACTCCTGTAACATTTACGTGGCAGAAGTATTGGCAGACCCCTGTAATATTTAAGCGGCAGCAGTATAGACAGACCCATGTAACATTTATGGAGCAGCAGTATAGGCAGACCCCTGTAACATTGTTGTAGCAGCAGTATAGGCTGACCCCTGTAACATTTAAGTGGCAGTAGTATAGGCAGACCCCTGTAACATTTATGGAGGAGCAGTATAGGCAGACCCCTGTAACATTTACGTGGCAGAAATATAGGCAGACCCCAGTAACATTCTTGTAGCAGCAGTATAGGCAGACCCCTGTAACATTTACGTGGCAGAAGTATAGGCAGACCCCAGCACCATTTCTGTAGTAGAAGTATAGGCGGACCCCTGTAACATTTACGTTGCAGAAGTTTAGGCAGACCCCAGTAACATTCTTGTAGCAGCAGTATAGGCAGACCCCAGTAACATTCCTGTAGCAGAAGTATAGGCAGACCCCAGTAACATTTATGTAGCAGCAGTATAGGCAAACCCCTGTATCAGTTCAGTAGCAGCAGTATAGGCAGACCCCTGCACAATTTCTGTAGTAGAAGTATAGGCAGACCCCTGTAACATTTACATGGCAGAAGTATAGGTCAACCCCTGTAACATTTAAGTGGCAGCAGTATTGGCAGACCCCTGTAACATTTATGGAGCAGCAGTATAGGTAGACCCCTGTAACATTTACGTGGCAGAAGTATAGGCAGATCCCAGTAACATTCTTGTAACAGCAGTATAGGCAGACCCCTGTAACATTTACGTGGCAGAAGTATAGGCAGACCCCAGTAACATTGTTGTAGCAGCAGTATAGGCTGACCCCTGTAACATTTACATGGCAGAAGAATAGGCAGACCCCTGTAACATTTAAGTGACAGCAGTATAGCCAGACCCCTGTAACATTTATGGAGGAGCAGTATAGGCAGACCCCTGTAACGTTTACGTGGCAGAAATATAGGCAGACCCCAGTAACATTCTTGTAGCAGCAGTATAGGCAGATCCCAGTAAGATTCTTGTAGCAGACGTATAGGCAGACCCCTGTAACATTTATGGAGCAGTAGCATAGGCAGACCCCTGTAACATTTACGTGGCAGAAGTATAGGCAGACCCCTGTAACATTTAAATAGCAGCAGTATATGCAGATCCCAGTAACATTCTTGTAGCAGAAGTATAGGCAGACCCCTGTAATATATACGTGGCAGCAGCATAGGCAGACGCCAGTAACATTCTTGTAACAGCAGTATAGGCAGACCCCTGTAACATTTACGTGGCAGAAGTATAGGCAGACCCCAGTAACATTGCTGTAGCAGCAGTATAGGCTGACCCCTGTAACATTTACATGGCAGAAGAATAGGCAGACCCCTGTAACATTTAAGTGACAGCAGTATAGCCAGACCCCTGTAACATTTATGGAGGAGCAGTATAGGCAGACCCCTGTAACGTTTACGTGGCAGAAATATAGGCAGACCCCAGTAACATTCTTGTAGCAGCAGTATAGGCAGATCCCAGTAAGATTCTTGTAGCAGACGTATAGGCAGACCCCTGTAACATTTATGGAGCAGTAGCATAGGCAGACCCCTGTAACATTTACGTGGCAGAAGTATAGGCAGACCCCTGTAACATTTAAATAGCAGCAGTATATGCAGATCCCAGTAACATTCTTATAGCAGAAGTATAGGCAGACCCCTGTAATATATACGTGGCAGCAGCATAGGCAGACGCCAGTAACATTCTTGTAGCAGCAGTATAGGCAGACCCCTGTAACATTTACGTGGCAGAAGTATAGGCAGACCCCTGCACCATTTCTGTAGTAGAAGTATAGGCAGACCCCTGTAACATTTACGTGGCAGAAGTATAGGCAGACCCCTGTAATATTTAAGTGGCAGCAGTATAGGCAGACCCCTGTAACATTTATGGAGCAGCAGTATAGGCAGACCCCTGTAACATTTACGTGGCAGAAGTATAGGCAGACCCCAGTAACATTCTTGTAGCAGCAGTATAGGCAGACCCCTGTAACATTTACGTGGCAGAAGTATAGGCAGACCCCAGCACCATTTCTGTAGTAGAAGTATAGGCAGACCCCTGTAACATTTACGTTGCAGAAGTTTAGGCAGACCCCAGTAACATTCTTGTAGCAGCAGTATAGGCAGACCCCAGTAACATTCCTGTAGCAGAAGTATAGGCAGACCCCAGTAACATTTATGTAGCAGCAGTATAGGCAAACCCCTGTATCAGTTCTGTAGCAGCAGTATAGGCAGACCCCTGCACAATTTCTGTAGTAGAAGTATAGGCAGACCCCTGTAACATTTACATGGCAGAAGTATAGGTCAACCCCTGTAACATTTAAGTGGCAGCAGTATTGGCAGACCCCTGTAACATTTATGGAGCAGCAGTATAGGCAGACCCCTGTAACATTTACGTGGCAGACGTATAGGCAGACCCCAGTAACATTCTTGTAGCAGCAGTATAGGCAGACCCCTGTAACATTTACGTGGCAGAAGTATAGGCAGACCCCAGTAACATTGTTGTAGCAGCAGTATAGGCTGATCCCTGTTACATTTACATGGCAGAAGTATAGGCTGACCCTGTAATATTTAAGTGGCAGCAGTATAGGCAGACCCCAGTAACATTTATGGAGCTGCAGTATAGGCAGACCCCTGTAACATTTACGTGGCAGAAGTATAGGCAGACCCCAGTAACATTCTTGTAGCAGCAGTATAGGCAGACCCCTGTAACATTTATGTGGCAGAAGTATAGGCAGACCCCAGCACCATTTCTGTAATAGAAGTATAGGCGGACCCCTGTAACATTTACGTTGCAGAAGTTTAGGCAGACCCCAGTAACATTCTTGTAGCAGCAGTATAGGCAGACCCCTGTAACATTTATGTGGCAGAAGTATAGGCAGACCCCAGCACCATTTCTGTAATAGAAGTATAGGCGGACCCCTGTAACATTTACGTTGCAGAAGTTTAGGCAGACCCCAGTAACATTCTTGTAGCAGCAGTATAGGCAGACCCCAGTAACATTCCTGTAGCAGAAGTATAGGCAGACCCCAGTAACATTTATGTAGCAGCAGTATAGGCAAACCCCTGTATCAGTTCTGTAGCAGCAGTGTAGGCAGACCCCTGCACAATTTCTGTAGTAGAAGTATAGGCAGACCCCTGTAACATTTACATGGCAGAAGTGTAGGTCAACCCCTGTAACATTTAAGTGGCAGCAGTATTGGCAGACCCCTGTAACATTTATGGAGCAGCAGTATAGGCAGACCCCTGTAACATTTACGTGGTAGAAATATAGGCAGACCCCTGTAACATTTTTGTAGCAGTAGTATAGGCACCCTCTCTGACAAGACGCTAGCGGCAGGGCAAGCCAGCACCTCCTGGGCATACAGCGCAAGTTCGTGCCACGTGTCCAGCTTTGACCCCCAATAGTTGTATGGAGCAGAGACATCATGGAGGATGGTGGTACGATCGGCTACGTACTCCCTCACCATCTTTTTACAGTGCTCCTTCCGACTCAGCCTCGACTGGGGAGTGGTGACGCAGTCTTGCTGGGGAGCCATAAAGCTGGCAAAGGCCTTGGAGAGTGTTCCCCTGCCTGCGCTGAACATGCTGCCCGATCTCCGCACCTCCCCTGCTACTTGGCCCTCGGAACTGCGCCTTCTGCCGCTAGTGCTGTCAGATGGGAAGTTTAGCATCACTTTGTTCACCAGGGTCCTGTGGTATTGTATCACTCTCGTGTCCTTTTCCTCTTCTGGAATGAGAGTGGAAAGGTTCTCCTTGTAACGTGGGTCGAGAAGGGTGTACACCCAGTAATCTGTGTTGGCCAGAATGCGTCTAATGTGAGGGTCACGAGAAAGAAAGCCTAACATGAAGTCAGGCATGTGTGCCAGGGTACCAGTACGCAAGACATGGCTGTCCTCGCCAGCAAGATGACTTTCAGGATCCTCCTCCTCCTCCTCCTCCACAGCCCATACACGCTGAATAGATGAGAGGCAAGCAGCATGGGTACCCTCTGCAGTGTGCCCAGCTGTCTCTTCCCCCTCCTCCTGAACCTACACCTGCTCCTCCCCCTCCTCCTCCAAAATACGTTGAGATATAGACATGAGGGTGGTCTGGCTATCAAGCGACATACTGTCATTCCCCGTCTCCTGTTCCAACCGCAAAGCGTCGGCCTTTATGCCTTGCAGCGAACTTCTCAGCAGGCATAGCAGCGGGATGGTAATGCTAATGATTGCAGCGTCGCCGCTCACCATCTGGGTAGACTCCTCAAAGTTTCCGAGGACCTGGCAGATGTCTGCTATCCAGGCCCACTCCTCGGTAAAGAATTGGGGAGGCTGACTACCACTACGCCGCCCAGGTTGGAGTTGGTATTCCACTATTGCTCTACGCTGCTCGTAGAGCCTGGCCAACATGTGAATTCCACCGTGTGGGCACGTCGCACAGCAGTCGGTGCTCTGGCAGATTAAACCGATGTTGCAGGCTCCTCAGGGTGGCAGCATCCGTGGTGGACTTGCGGAAATGTGCGCAGACACCGCGCACCTTGCCGAGGAGGTCAGATAAATGCGAGTAGTTTTTCAGAAAACGCTGAACCACCAGATTGAAGATGTGGGCCAGGCATGGCACGTGTGTGAGGCTGCCGACCTGCAGAGCCGCCACCAGGTTACGGCCGTTGTCACACACGACCATGCCCGGTTGGAGGCTCAGCGGCAAAAGCCAGAGGTCGGTCTGCTCTGTCAGACCCTGCAACAGTTCTGGGGCCATGTGCCTCTTGTCACCTAGGCTGAGTAGTTTCAGCACGGCCTGCTGACGCTTGCCCACGCTGTACCGCGCCGTGCCACACCGACTGCTGGCGACGTGCTGCTCACATTTCTTAATTGACAGGTAGAGGTTGCATAGGAGGAGGAGGGGGAGGGTTTAGAGGAGGTGGCATAGACTGCAGCAGATACCAGAACTGAGCAAGGACCCGCTATTCTGTGTGTGGGTAGGACGTGTGCGGTCCCAGGCTCTGACTCGGTCCCAGCCTCCACCAAATTCACCCAATGTGCCGTCAGGGAGATATAGTGGCCCTGCCCGCCAGTAATTTCCACGTGTCCGTGGTTAAGTGGACCTTCCCAGTAACCGCGTTGGTGAGGGCACGATTAATGTTGCGGGAGACGTGCTGGTGTAGGGCTGGGACGGCACACCGGGAAAAATAGTGGCGACTGGGGACCGAGTAGCGTGGGACGCTGCACTGAGAGACATTGCAGCATGGGGTCGAGGGCAGGGGAGGTGAGGGTGAGGGTGCAGGCCGGGAGGCGCTCGTGCCTGTGTCCTGAGAGGGGGGCTGGAGAGGCAGTGGTTTGACCCGGAGGCGGTGAATGGCCTTCGTCCCACCTTGCGCATGCTGGTGGTGGTGAGGCTGGTAGTGGTGGCTTCCTGACTGATCGTGGCGCGACACAGGTTGCACACCACTGTCTGTCTGTCGTCCGCGCTCTCACTGAAAAACATCCACACCTTTGAGCACCTAGGCCTCTGTACGGTAGCTTGGTGCAAGGGGGTGCTTTGGGAAACAGTTGGGGGATTGTTTGCTCTGGCTCTGCCTCTACCCCTGCCCACCCCACTGCCTCTTCCAACCTGTACTGCTGCTGCACTTGCCTCCCCCTCTGAAGACCTGTGCTCAGTTGGCTTAGCAAACCAGGTGGGGTCAGTCACGTCATCGTCCAGCGGCTCTTCCTCCGAAGCCTCTGTGCGCTCCTCACTCGGACTTACTACCCTTACTACTACCTCACAGATAGACAACTGTGTCTCATTATCATCGTCCTCCTCACACACTGAAAGCTCTTGAGACAGTTGCCGGAAGTCCCCAGCCTCATCACCCAGACCCCGGGAACTTTCCAAAGGTTGGACATGGGTCACGACAAACTCCTCAGGTGAGAGAGGACCCATTTTTACCCAATCTAGGCAGGCACCCGAGAATAGTTCCTGGGAGTCTGCCTGCTCATCAGAATGTGTGATTTTTATGGAGTGAGGAGGCTGGGAGGAAGGAGGAGCAGCAGCGAGAGGATTCAGAGTTGCAGCAGTGGACGGCATAGAAGATTGGGCGGTCGATACATTTCTGGATGCATTTTCTGCCATCCACGACAGGACCTGCTCACACTGCACTGTTTGTAATAAAGGTCTACTAGGTGGACCCATAAATTGTGATATGAAGCTGGGGACCCCAGAAACTTGCCTCTCTCCTAATCCCACAGCAGCCGGCTGCGATTCACCGGGACCAGGAACTCGGCTTGTGCCCACACCCTCACTTGGACCTCCGCATCCTCATCCGATTCCACGTCCTCGAGCCCTACCCCTACCCATCAGCATGGTGGATTACGAATAGAGCAGACATAGAGCGCTGTAAATAATTATGGAATTATTTGCGTACACTTTCACGCTGACAGCGGTATTGTAACGCTAGCTCCAGGCAGAAACAAATTATATGGAAGGCTGCAAACAGGCCTAGCTGTGCAATAGTGATGCACTGCAACTCCCACCAGACACCCTGTAAATTTCAGACGGTCAGAGGTAGCGCAACAATGGATTTTTTTTTCTTTTTGAAAAAGAATACAGGCTATATAGTGTGTATATGTCTTTCCCTATATCAGTGACTGTGTCCATACGCTGTGCGTTAAGTTCACTGCAGACACAGACCGGTGTAAAAAATAATGGAATTATTGGCGGACACTTTCATGCTGAAAGCGGAATTGTAACGCTAACTCCAGGCAGAAACAAATTATACGGAAGGCTGCAAACAGGCCAAGCTGTGCAATAGTGATGCACTGCAACTCACACCAGACACCCAGTAAATTTCAGACGGTCAGAGGTAGCCCAACGAAGGAGCTTTTATTTTATTTTTTTTGAAAAAGAATACAGGCTATATAGCATGTAGAGATGAGCGAACACCAAAATGTTCGGGTGTTCGTTATTCGTAACGAACTTCCCGTGATGCTCGAGGGTTCGTTTCGAACAACGAACCCCATTGAAGTCAATGGGCGACCAGAACATTTTTGTATTTCGCCGATGCTCGCTAAGGTTTTCATGTGTGAAAATCTGGGCAATTCAGGAAAGTGATGGGAATGACACAGTGACGGATAGGGCAGGCGAGGGGCTACATGTTGGGCTGCATCCTAAGTTCACAGGTCCCACTATTAAGCCACAATACCGGCAAGAGTGGGCCCCCCCCCCTCCCAACAACTTTTACTTCTGAAAAGCGCTCATTAGCATGGCATACCTTTGCTAAGCACCACACTACCTCCAACAAAGCACAATCACTGCCTGCATGACACTCCACTGCCACTTCTCCTGAGTTATATGCTGCCCAACCGCACCCCCTCCCCCCCACAGCGCACAGCAAACTGTCCCTGCGCAGCCTTCAGCTGCCCTCATGCCACACCACCCTCATGTCTATTTAGAAGTGCGTCTGCCACGACGAGGGACCGCAGGCACACACTGCACAGGGTTGGCACGGCTAGGTAGCGACCCTCTTTAATAGGGGCGGGGCGATAGCCCACAATGCTGTACAGAAGCAATGAGAAATACAATCCTGTGCCACCGCCATCAGGAGCTGCACACGTGGGCATAGCAATGGGGAACCTATGTGCCACACACTATTCATTCTGTCAAGGTGTCTGCATGCCCCAGTCAGACTGGTTATATGCACCTTAACAGTAACCGCGTTGGTGGTAATGTGGTGGTGACTGCGGACCTAGTACCACGGTTGTATTTTGTTGGTTTTCGGAATGTGGCCAGGATTAAGTGGGCCGTGGCGGGGGGATGGTGGGGGGGCTCTCTTGTAGTGTCGGTAAAGGTGAAATTCTTGGACTGCCGCCAGACGAACCAATGCAAAGGCATTTGCCAACAATGTTTTCCCTGTTGGAGGAGGAGGGGGATGTTTTTGAGGCACTACGTGTCCTCTCCACGTGTCCGTGGTTATATGCACCTTAACAGTAACCGCGTTGGTGGTAATGTGGTGGTGACTGCGGACCTAGTACCACGGTTGTATTTTGTTGGTTTTCGGAATGTGGCCAGGATTAAGTGGGCCGTGGCGGGGGGATGGTGGGGGGGCTCTCTTGTAGTGTCGGTAAAGGTGAAATTCTTGGACTGCCGCCAGACGAACCAATGCAAAGGCATTTGCCAACAATGTTTTCCCTGTTGGAGGAGGAGGGGGATGTTTTTGAGGCACTACGTGTCCTCTCCACGTGTCCGTTCCATGTAAGCAATAGTAGCACTCAAGACAGGCCCCAGTAACAATTCTGAAGCAGCAGTATAGCGGGAGCGCAGTCTTCGTTCCATGTAAGCAATAGTAGCACTCAAGACAGGCCCCAGTAACAATTCTGAAGCAGCAGTATAGCGGGAGCGCAGTCTTCGTTCCATTTCAGTAGCCTTAGTATAGCCAAGGCACAAGTGACATTTATGTAGCTAAACTGTAGGCCAACCCCACACACCTTTCTGTACCATGAGTGCAGGCGAAGAACATAGAAATTACTATGATTACACTGTAGGTGAGGGCCCCAAAAAATTGGTGTACCAACAGTACTAATGTACCTCAGTAAAAATTGGCCATGCCCAACCAAGATGGCAGGTGAATCGCTTTGGTTAATGTGGCTTAAGTGGTAACTAGGCCTGGAGGCAGCCCAGTGTAACGAAAAATTGGTTCAAGTTAAAGTTCCAACGCTTTTAAGCTAATTGAAACTTATAAAAATTGTTCTGAAAAATTATTTGAGTGAGCCTTGTGGCCCTAAGAAAAATTGCCCGTTCAGCGTGATTACGTGAGGTTTCAGGAGGAGGAGCAGGAGGAGGAGGAGGAGGAATATTAGACACAGATTGATGAAGCACAAATGTCCCCGTTTTGGATGGTGAGAGAGAACGTAGCTTCCATCCGCGGGTGCAGCCTACGTATTGCTTACGTATCGCTGCTGTCCGCTGGTGGAGAACAGAAGTCTGGCGAAATCCAGCCTTTGTTCATCTTGATGAGTGTTAGCCTGTCGGCACTGTCGGTTGACAAGCGGCTACGCTTATCGGTGATGATTCCCCCAGCCGCACTAAACACCCTCTCCGACAACACGCTAGCCGCAGGACAAGCAAGCACCTCAAGGGCATACAGGGCTAGTTCAGGCCACGTGTCCAGCTTCGACACCCAGTAGTTGTAGGGGGCAGAGGCGTCACCAAGGATGGTCGTGCGATCCGCTACGTACTCCCTCACCATCCTTTTGCAGTGCTCCCGCCGACTCAGCCGTGACTGGGGAGCGGTGACACAGTCTTGGTGGGGAGCCATAAAGCTGGCCAGGCCCTTAAAGACTGTTGCACTGCCTGGGATGTACATGCTGCTCGATCTACGCACATCCCCTGCAACATGGCCCTCGGAACTGCGCCTTCTGCCACTAGCGCTGTCGGCTGGGAATTTTACCATCAGCTTGTCCGCAAGGGTCCTGTGGTATAGCAACACTCTCGAACCCCTTTCCTCTTCGGGAATCAGAGTGGGCAGGTTCTCCTTATACCGTGGATCGAGCAGTGTGTACACCCAGTAATCCGTAGTGGCCAGAATGCGTGCAACGCGAGGGTCACGAGAAAGGCATCCTAACATGAAGTCAGCCATGTGTGCCAGGGTACCTGTACGCAACACATGGCTGTCTTCACTAGGAAGATCACTTTCAGGATCCTCCTCCTCCTCCTCCTCCTCAGGCCATACACGCTGAAAGGATGACAGGCAATCAGCCGGTGTACCGTCAGCAGCGGGCCAAGCTGTCTCTTCCCCCTCCTCCTCATCCTCCTCATGCTCCTCCTCCTCCTCCTGTACGCGCTGAGAAATAGACAGGAGGGTGCCCTGACTATCCAGCGGCATACTGTCTTCCCCCGCCCCCGTTTCCGAGCGCAAAGCAGCTGCCTTTATGGTTTGCAGGGAATTTCTCAAGATGCATAGCAGAGGAATGGTGACGCTAATGATTGTAGCATCGCCGCTCACCACCTGGGTAGACTCCTCAAAATTACCAAGGACATGGCAGATGTCTGCCAACCAGGCCCACTCTTCTGAAAGGAATTGAGGAGGCTGACTCCCACTGCGCCGCCCATGTTGGAGTTGGTATTCGACTATAGCTCTACGCTGTTCATAGAGCCTGGCCAACATGTGGAGCGTAGAGTTCCACCGTGTGGGCACGTCGCACAGCAGTCGGTGCACTGGCAGCTTAAAGTGATGTTGCAGGGTGCGCAGGGTGGCAGCGTCCGTGTGGGACTTGCGGAAATGTGCGCAGAGCCGGCGCGCCTTTACGAGCAGGTCTGACAAGCGTGGGTAGCTTTTCAGAAACCGCTGAACCACCAAATTAAAGACGTGGGCCAGGCATGGCACGTGCGTGAGGCTGCCGAGCTGCAGAGCCGCCACCAGGTTACGGCCGTTGTCACACACGACCATGCCCGGTTGGAGGCTCAGCGGCGCAAGCCAGCGGTCGGTCTGCTGTGTCAGACCCTGCAGCAGTTCGTGGGCCGTGTGCCTCTTATCGCCTAAGCTGAGTAGTTTCAGCACGGCCTGCTGACGCTTGCCCACCGCTGTGCTGCCACACCGCGCGACACCGACTGCTGGCGACATGCTGCTGCTAACACATCTTGATTGTGAGACAGAGGAGGAGGAGGAGGAGGAGGGTGCTTTAGTGGAGGAAGCATACACCTCCGCAGATACCAGCACCGAGCTGGGGCCCGCAATTCTGGGGGTGGGTAGGACGTGAGCGGTCCCAGGCTCTGACTCTGTCCCAGCCTCCACTAAATTCACCCAATGTGCCGTCAGGGAGATGTAGTGGCCCTGCCCGCCTGTGCTTGTCCACGTGTCTGTAGTTAAGTGGACCGTGGCAGTAACCGCGTTGGTGAGGGCGCGCACAATGTTGCGGGAGACGTGGTCGTGCAGGGCTGGGACGGCACATCGGGAAAAGTAGTGGCGACTGGGAACTGAGTAGCGCGGGGCCGCCGCCTCCATGATACTTTTGAAGGACTCCGTTTCCACAACCCTATACGGCAGCATCTCAAGGCTGATGAATTTTGCGATGCGGACGGTTAACGTTTGAGCGTGCGGGTGCGTGGCGGCGTACTTGCGCTTGCGCTCGAACACTTGCGCAAGCGACGGCTGAACGGTGCGCTGAACTACACTGCTGGATGGGGCCGAGGACAGCGGAGATGAGGGTGTGGGTGCAGGCCATGAGGCGGTAGTGCCTGTGTCCTGAGAGGGGGGTTGCATCTCAGTGGCAGGTTGGGGCACAGGGGGAGAGGCAGGGGTGCAAACCAGAGGCGGTGAACGGCCTTTGTCCCACCTTGCGGGGTGCTTGGCCATCATATGTCTGCGCATGGTGGTGGTGGTGAGGCTGTTGGTGTTGGCTCCCCGGCTGAGCTTTGCGCGACAAAGGTTGCACACCACTGTTCGTCGGTCGTCAGGCGTCTCTGTGAAAAACTGCCAGACCTTAGAGCACCTCGGCCTCCGCAGGGTGGCATGGCGCGAGGGGGCGCTTTGGGAAACACTTGGTGGATTATTCGGTCTGGCCCTGCCTCTACCCCTGGCCCTGGCCACCGCACTGCCTCTTGCAACCTGCCCTGCTGATGCCCTTGACTCCCCCTCTGAAGACCTGTCCTCCTGAGTAAGCGTTGCACACCAGGTGGGGTCAGTCACCTCATCGTCCTGCTGCTCTTCCTCCGAATCCTCTGTGCGCTGCTCCCTGGGACGTACTGCCCTTACTACTACCTCACTGCAAGACAACTGTGTCTGATCGTCATCGTCCTCCTCACCCACAGAAAGTTGTTGAGACAGTTGGCGGAAGTCCCCAGCCTCTTCCCCCCGACCCCGGGAACTTTCGAATGGTTGGGCATCAGTGACGATAAACTCCTCTGGTGGGAGAGGAACCGCTGCTGCCCAATCTAAGCAGGGGCCCGAGAACAGTTCCTGGGAGTGTTCCCGCTCCTGAGCAGGTGTCATTGTAGTGGAGTGAGGAGGCTGGGAGGAAGGAGGAGCAGCAGACAGAGGATTCGGATTGGCAGCAGTGGACGGCGCAGAACTGCGGGTAGACGATAGGTTGCTCGAAGCACTTTCTGCCATCCAGGACAGGACCTGCTCACACTGCTCATTTTCTAATAACCGTCTCCCGCGTGGACCCATTAATTGGGCGATGAATGTGGGGACGCCAGAAACGTGCCTCTCTCCTAATCGCGCAGCAGACAGCTGCGACACACCTGGATCAGGAGCTTGGCCTGTGCCCACACCCTCACTTGGCCCTCCGCGTCCTCGGCCACGTCCACGTCCACGTCCTCTAGGCTTACCCCTACCCCTCAGCATGCTGTATTACCAGTGATTAGATTTCCCAGGCAGGAAATAAATTGGCGCAAGACTGCAGGCCAAATATAATTTTTGCCCTTTTTGGAAAACGAAAGGCCCCACTGCCTCTAGTGAATGAATTATCTAAGTTTAATAACTGTGCTGTGTCCCTGCTTATGTGTCACAGAACGTGAGGGTAGCAGAGTTATTAACTGTGGCAGAGCAGGTATTTTTTTTTCCCAATTAAGGAAAGCAAATGGCGAAGCCAGCAGTAAAGCGTAGCTGGGTGCGTATGATTTAGCAATGTTTTTCACGCAGCTCACACGTCTCCACAGGCGTAAGGACGGACAGAGGCTGGACAAATAGATTTGTTTTCAGTTTTTTCCCACCAACAGGCAGCACTGCGTATATTCAATGAACCTGAGAAGTTTAATAACTGTGCTGTGTCCCTGCTTATGTGTCACAGAACGTGAGGGTAGCAGAGTTATTATAACTCTTGGAGAGCAGGTATTTTTTTTCCCAATTAAGGAAAGCAAATGGCGAAGCCGGCAGTAAAGCGTAGCTGGCTGCGTATGATTTAGCAATGTTTTTCACGCAGCTCACACGTCTCCACAGGCGTAAGGACGGACAGAGGCTGGACAAATAGATTTGTTTTCAGTTTTTTCCCACCAACAGGCAGCACTGCGTATATTCAATGAACCTGAGAAGTTTAATAACTGTGCTGTGTCCCTGCTTATGTGTCACAGAACGTGAGGGTAGCAGAGTTATTATAACTCTTGGAGAGCAGGTATTTTTTTTCCCAATTAAGGAAAGCAAATGGCGAAGCCGGCAGTAAAGCGTAGCTGGCTGCGTATGATTTAGCAATGTTTTTCACGCAGCTCACACGTGTCCACCGCCCTTAGGACGGACACAGGCTGGACAAATAGATTTCTTTTCAGTTTTTTCCCACCAACAGGCAGCACTGCGTATATTCAATGAACCTGAGAAGTTTAATAACTGTGCTGTGTCCCTGCTTATGTGTCACAGAACGTGAGGGTAGCAGAGTTATTATAACTCTTGGAGAGCAGGTATTTTTTTTCCCAATTAAGGAAAGCAAATGGCGAAGCCGGCAGTAAAGCGTAGCTGGCTGCGTATGATTTAGCAATGTTTTTCACGCAGCTCACACGTGTCCACCGCCCTTAGGACGGACACAGGCTGGACAAATAGATTTCTTTTCAGTTTTTTCCCACCAACAGGCAGCACTGCGTATATTCAATGAACCTGAGAAGTTTAATAACTGCGCTGTGTCCCTGCTTATGTGTCACAGAACGTGAGGGTAGCAGAGTTATTAACTGTGGCAGAGCAGGTATTTTTTTTCCCAATTAAGGAAAGCAAATGGCGAACCCAGCAGTAAAGCGTAGCTGGCTGCGTATGATTTAGCAATGTTTTTCACGCAGCTCACACGTCTCCACAGGCGTAAGGACGGACAGAGGCTGGACAAATAGATTTGTTTTCAGTTTTTTCCCACCAACAGGCAGCACTGCGTATATTCAATGAACCTGAGAAGTTTAATAACTGTGCTGTGTCCCTGCTTATGTGTCACAGAACGTGAGGGTAGCAGAGTTATTATAACTCTTGGAGAGCAGGTATTTTTTTTCCCAATTAAGGAAAGCAAATGGCGAAGCCGGCAGTAAAGCGTAGCTGGCTGCGTATGATTTAGCAATGTTTTTCACGCAGCTCACACGTGTCCACCGCCCTTAGGACGGACACAGGCTGGACAAATAGATTTCTTTTCAGTTTTTTCCCACCAACAGGCAGCACTGCGTATATTCAATGAACCTGAGAAGTTTAATAACTGCGCTGTGTCCCTGCTTATGTGTCACAGAACGTGAGGGTAGCAGAGTTATTAACTGTGGCAGAGCAGGTATTTTTTTTCCCAATTAAGGAAAGCAAATGGCGAACCCAGCAGTAAAGCGTAGCTGGCTGCGTATGATTTAGCAATGTTTTTCACGCAGCTCACACGTCTACACAGGCGTAAGGACGGACACAGGCTGGACAAATAGATTTGTTTTCAGTTTTTTCCCACCAACAGGCAGCACTGCGTATATTCAATGAACCTGAGAAGTTTAATAACTGTGCTGTGTCCCTGCTTATGTGTCACAGAACGTGAGGGTAGCAGAGTTATTATAACTCTTGGAGAGCAGGTATTTTTTTTCCCAATTAAGGAAAGCAAATGGCGAAGCCGGCAGTAAAGCGTAGCTGGCTGCGTATGATTTAGCAATGTTTTTCACGCAGCTCACACGTGTCCACCGCCCTTAGGACGGACACAGGCTGGACAAATAGATTTCTTTTCAGTTTTTTCCCACCAACAGGCAGCACTGCGTATATTCAATGAACCTGAGAAGTTTAATAACTGCGCTGTGTCCCTGCTTATGTGTCACAGAACGTGAGGGTAGCAGAGTTATTAACTGTGGCAGAGCAGGTATTTTTTTTCCCAATTAAGGAAAGCAAATGGCGAACCCAGCAGTAAAGCGTAGCTGGCTGCGTATGATTTAGCAATGTTTTTCACGCAGCTCACACGTCTACACAGGCGTAAGGACGGACACAGGCTGGACAAATAGATTTGTTTTCAGTTTTTTCCCACCAACAGGCAGCACTGCGTATATTCAATGAACCTGAGAAGTTTAATAACTGCGCTGTGTCCCTGCTTATGTGTCACAGAACGTGAGGGTAGCAGAGTTATTAACTGTGGCAGAGCAGGTATTTTTTTTCCCGATTAAGGAAAGCAAATGGCGAAGCCAGCAGTAAAGCGTAGCTGGGTGCGTATGATTTAGCAATGTTTTTCACGCAGCTCACACGTCTCCACCGCCCGTAAGGACGGACACAGGCTGGACAAATAGATTTCTTTTCAGTTTTTTCCCACCAACAGGCAGCACTGCGTATATTCTATGAATAATAACTGTGTTGTGGCCCTGCCTATACAATTCTTTCCCTGCAGTATCAATGGAGGGTGGAATGCTCTGCAGAGGCGATTTTGAGAAGCCCAAAAAAAATGCAGCACAGCCAACAGCAGCCTGGACAGTACTGCACACGGATAAATATGGCCCTAGAAAGGACCGTTGAGGTTCTTGAAGGCTACACTCACTCCTAACACTCTCCCTGCCTATGCAGCACTTCTGTCCCTAATGCCAGGTGCAACGGTCTGCAGAGGCGATTTTGAGAAAAAAAAAAAAATCCCACTGCTAACAGCAGCCAACACACAGCTATCAGTGGCCCTAATAAGGACCTTTGGGGGGTCTTGAAGCCTACACTAACTACCAATTCTTTCCCTACAGCAGCTCCGGTATAAACAGCACTGTCCCTCATCTAACTCACACCGCATCTGAGGCGAGCCGCGGGAGGGGCCGACTTTTATATTAGGCGAACACCTGATCTCGCCAGCCACTCACAGCAGGGGGGTGGTATAGGGCTTAAACGTTGCAGGGGGAAGTTGTAATGCCTTCCCTGTCTTTCAATTGGCCAGAAAAGCGCGCTAACGTCTCAGGGAAGGAAGTGAAAGTAACCAGAACACCGCATGGTGTTCGTCACGAATAACGAACATCCCGAACACCCTAATATTCGCACGAATATCAAGCTCGGACGAACGCGTTCGCTCATCTCTAATAGCATGTATATGTTTTCCCCTATATCAGTGACTGTGTCCATACGCTGTGCGTTAAGTTCACTGCAGACACAGACCGGTGTAAAAAATAATGGAATTATTGGCGGACACTTTCATGCTGAAAGCGGAATTGTAACGCTAACTCCAGGCAGAAACAAATTATACGGAAGGCTGCAAACAGGCCAAGCTGTGCAATAGTGATGCACTGCAACTCACACCAGACACCCAGTAAATTTCAGACGGTCAGAGGTAGCCCAACGAAGGAGCTTTTATTTTATTTTTTTTGAAAAAGAATACAGGCTATATAGCATGTATATGTTTTCCCCTATATCAGTGACTGTGTCCGTACGCTGTGCGTTAAGTTCACGGCAGACACAGACCGGTGTAAACAATTATGGAATTATTGGTGGACAGTTTGACGCTGAGAACCGTATTGTAACGCTAACTCCAGGCAGAAACGAAGAATAAAGAAGGCTGCAAACAAGCCTAGCTGTGCAATAGTGACGCACTGCAACTCCCACCAGACACTCTGTAAATTTCCAAGGGTCAGAGGTATCCCAACGAAGGAGCTTTTAATTTAATTTTTTTGGAAAAAGAATACAGGCTATATGGCGTGTATATAACTTTCCCACTATCAGTGACTGTGGCCGTACGCTGTGCGTTAGGTTCACGGCAGACACAGACCGGTGTAAAAAATTATGGAATTATTGGCGTACAGTTGGAGGCTGACAGCGGTAATGTAATGCAAACTGAAGGCAGAAAAAAATGATACGGAAGGCTGCAAACAGGCCTAGCTGTGCAATAGTGATGCACTACAACTCCCACCAGACAACTTGTAAAATGCAGATGGTCAGAGGTAGCCCTAAGAAGGAGGTTTTTTTTAAATTTTTTTGAAAAAGAATACAGGCTATATAGCGTGTATATCACTTTCCCTCTATCAGTGACAGTGGCCGTACGCTGTGCGTTAAGTTCACTGCAGTCACAGACCGCTGTAAGAAATAATGGAATTATTGGCGGACAGTTAGACGCTGAGAGCCGTATTGTAACGCTAACTCCAGGCAGAAACAAAGAATACGGAAGGCTGCAAACAGGCCTAGCTGTGCAATAGTGATGCGCTGCAACTCACGCCAGACACCCAGTAAATTTCAGATGGTCATAGGTAGCCCAACGAAGGAGCTTTTTTTTTAATTGTTTTGAAAAAGAATACAGGCTATATAGCATGTATATGACTTTCCCTCTATCAGTGGCTGTGGCTGTACGCTGTGCGTTAAGTTCACAGCACGCACAGACCGGTGTAAAAAATTATGGAATTATTGGCGTACAGTTTGAGGCTGACAGCGGTATTGTAACGCAAACTGCAGTCAGAAAAAAATTATACAGAAGGCTGCAAACAGGCCTAGCTGTGCAATAGTGATGCAGTACAACTCCCACCAGACAACCTGTAAAATGCAGACGGTCAGAGGTAGCCCAACGAAGGAGCTTTTTAAAAAAAATTTAAAAAAAAGAATACAGGCTATATAGCGTGTATATGACTTTCCCTCTATCAGTGGCTGTGGCCGTACGCTGTACGTTAAGTTCACGGCAGACACAGACCGGTGTAAAAAATTATGGAATTATTGGCGTACAGTTGGAGGCTGACAGCGGTAATGTAACGCAAACTGCAGGCAGGAAAAAATTATTCGGAAGGCTGCAAAAAGGTCTGGCTGTGCAATAGTGATGCACTACAACTCCCACCAGACAACCTGTAAAATGCACAAGGTCAGAAGTAGCCCTAAGAAGGACCATTGGGGTTCTTGTAGACAGGATCCTACACTACCACTGTCCCTGCCTCAGCACCACTTTCCCTATACTCTGTATTACAGACTGCAGACTTAGAACGCTATAGGTGTAATAGCCTGCACAGCCCGAGATTAAAAAAAAAATGTTGGTGCAGAACTGCTCCCAGCAGCAACAACAGTAATGCACACGGTCAGATGTGGCCCTAAGAAGGATCATTGGGGTTCTTGAGGACAGGATCCTACACTAGTACTCTCCCTATAGCAGCAGCAGCAGCAGCACTTTCCCTAATCTCTCCCAGTGTGTGTCTGAGGCAAGCAGCGGGCGGGACCGCTTTAAGTACTTGGCGGTCACTTGATGCCGCCACTCCTCAAAAGCCCACTTAATAGCCAACCATCCCCTATCCCCAATATGATAATTCTATTTAGCCGAATGCAAACTTCCATGAAAAGAAAACAAAAGGATGGAGATTTTTAAATTCATTATTCCCCTGAGACAGTACAGATGCCACTCCCACCTCCAAAGCATACACCTCCACCACAAAGGGTTTAGAAGAATCAGGTTGAATAAGAACAGGAGCAGAAGCGCAGTATTAGGAAAGTTCCCCGTGGCAAGCAAAAATGCTCGCAACAGTACACTCCTCAAGAGCTGTATTTAAAACATAACTTTTATTCATAATTAGAGATGAGCGAACGTACTCGTCCGAGCTTGATGCTCGCTCGAGTATTAGGGTACTCGAGAGGCTCGTTACTCGAGACGAGCTCTACGCAATATTCGAGTCAATAGCATTTCCTTCCCTGCATGTTTTGCGCAATTTTCTGGCCAATAGACATGCAGGGAAGGCATTACAACTTCCTCCTGTGACGTTCCAGCCCTATTCCACCCCCTGCAGTGAATGGCTGGCAAGATCAAGTGACCGCCGAGTATATAAAGCAGTCCCGCCCGCTGCTCGCCTCAGACACACGCTGGCAGAGATTAGGGAGAGTCCTACTGGTGCTATAGGGAGAGTGTTAGCGTCTTCAAGAACCCCAACGGTCCTTCTTAGGGACACATCTGACCGTGTGCATTACTGTTGTGGCTGTCTGGGAGCAGTTTTGCACAAATTTTTTTTTTTTCATCTCGGGCTGTGCAGGCCATTACAGCTATAGCGTTCTCAGTCTGCAGTCTATTATACAGAGTATAGGGAAAGTGCTGCTGAGATACGGAAAGTGATAGTGTAGGATCCTGTTTACAAGAACCCCAACGGTCCTTCTTAGGGCTACCTCTGACCGTGAGCATTACTGTTGGGGCAGCTGTGAGCAGTTTTGCACTTTTGTTTTTTTTTCATCTTGGGCTCTGAAGACTATTGCATTGTCAGTCTGCAGCCAATTATACAGAGTATAGGGGTAGTAGTGGTCAGGCAAGGACAGTGGTAGTGTAGAATTCTGTCAACAAGTCCCCCAAAAAAGCTCCTCCTTGGGGCTACCTATGAGCGTGTGCATTACTGTTGTAGTGGCTCACTATTAGCCAGCTAGGCCTTTCTGCAGCCCAGCGTATAATTTTTTCGGCCCACAGTGTGCGTTACATTTTTTACACCACTGTGTGCGTCCCGTCAACTCCACGCACAACGTACGGCCATAGCCGCTGATAGAGGGAAGGAAATATACACGCTATCTAGGTTCCTGTTTTTTTAAAAAACATCTGAAAAAAAAATCCTCCTTAGGGCTACCTGTGCCCGTGTGCAGTTTACTGCGTGGCTGCTAGGAGTTGTAGTGGCTCACTATTAGCCAGCTAGGCCTTTCTGCTGCCTAGCGTATAATTTTTTTGGCCTACAGTGTGTGTAACATAACCTCTGTCAGCCTCCAAGTGCAAGCAAATAATTGCCTAATGTTTTACAATGCTCTGCGTCTGCTGTATTCGAAATACGCCATGCTGAGGGGTAGGCCTAGAGGACGTGGCCGTGGACGCGGGCGAGGACGCGGAGGTCCAAGTGAGGGTGTGGGCATAGACCGAGTTCCTGGTCCAGGTGAATCGCAGCCGGCTGCTGTGGGATTAGGAGAGAGGCAAGTTTCTGGGGTCCCCAGCTTCATATCACAATTTATGGGTCCACGTGGCAGACCTTTATTACAAAATGAGCAGTGTGAGCAGGTCCTGTCGTGGATAGCAGAAAATGCATCCAGCAATGTATCGACCACCCAGTCTTCTACGCCGTGCACTGCTGCAACTCTGAATCCTCTCGCTGCTGCTCCTCCTTCCTCCCAGCCTCCTCACTCAATGAAAATGACACATTCTGATGAGCAGGCAGACTCCCAGGAACTGTTTTCTGGCCCCTTTCTTGATTGGGAAAAAATGGTTCCTCTCCCACTTGAGGAGCTTTCAGTGTGTGAGGAGGTCGATGTGAATGATGAGACACAGTTGTCTATCTGTGAGGTAGTAGTAAGGGTAGTAAGTCCGATGGAGGAGCGCACAGAGGATTCGGAGGAAGAGCCGCTGGACGATGAGGTGACTGACCCCACCTGGTTCGCTAAGCCAACTGAGGAGAGGTCTTCAGAGGGGGAGGCAAGCGCAGCAGCAGGACAGGTTGGAAGAGGCAGTGGGGTGGGCAGGGGTAGAGGCAGGGCCAGAGCAAAGACTCCTCCAAACTGTTTCTCAAAGCACCCCCTCATGCCAAGCCACCGTGCAGAGGCCTAGGTCTTCAAAGGTGTGGATGTTTTTCAGTGAGAGCGCGGATGACCGACGGACAGTGGTGTGCAACCTGTGTCGCGCCAAGATCTGCCGGGGAGCCACCAGTACCAGCCTCACCACCACCAGCATGCGCAGGCATATGATGGCCAGGCACCCCACAAGGTGGGACGAACGCCGTTCACCGCCTCCAGGTCGCACCACTGCCTCTCCCCCTGTGCCCCAACCTGCCACTCAGATCCAACCCCCCTCTCAGGACACAGGCACGAGCGCCTCCCGGCCTGCACCCACACCCTCACCTCCCCTGTCCTCGACCCCATCCTGCAATGTCTCTCAGTGCAGCGTCCAGCTGTCGCTAGCGCAAGCCTTGGAGCGAAAGCGCAAATACGCCGCCACGCACCCGCACGCTCAAGCTTTAAACGTGCACATTGCCAAATTGATCAGCCTGGAGATGCTGCCGTACAGGCTTGTGGAAACGGAGGCTTTCAAAAACATGATGGCGGCAGCGGCGGTCCCACGCTACTCGGTCCCCAGTCGCCACTATTTTTCCCGGTGTGCCGTCCCAGCCCTACACCAGCACGTCTCCTGCAATATCAATCATGCCCTCACCAATGCAGTTACTGGGAAGGTCCACTTAACCACGGACACGTGGACAAGTACTGGCGGGCAGGGCCACTATATCTTCCTGACGGCACATTGGGTGAATTTGGTGGAGGCTGGGACCGAGTCAGAGCCTGGGACCGCACACGTCCTACCCACACACAGAATAGCGGGTCCTTCCTCGGTTCTGGTATCTGCTGCGGTCTATGCCACCTCCTCTAAACCCTCCCCCTCCTCCTCCTATGCAACTTCTACCTCTCAATTAAAAAAAAAATGTGAGCAGCACGTCGCCAGCAGTCGGTGTGGCGCGGCAGCACAGCGGTGGGCAAGCGTCAGCAGGCCGTGCTGAAACTACTCAGCCTAGGTGACAAGAGGCACACGGCCCCCGAGCTGTTGCAGGGTCTGACAGAGCAGACCGAATGCTGGCTTTCGCCGCTGAGCCTCCAACCGGGCATGGTCGTGTGTGACAACAGCTGTAACCTGGTGGCGGCTGTGTAGCTCGGAAGCCTCAAACACGTGCCATGCCTGGCCCACGTCTTCAATCTGGTGGTTCAGCGGTTTCTGAAAAACTACCCACCCTTGTCAGACCTTCTCGGCAAGGTGCACGGTGTCTGCGCACATTTCCGCAAGTCCACAATGGACGCTGCCACCCTGAGGACCCTGAAACATCGGTTTAATCTGCCAGTGCACCGACTGCTGTGCGACGTGCCACACGGTGGAATTCTACACTCCACATGTTGGCCAGGCTGTATGAGCAGCGTAGAGCAATAGTGGAATACCAACTCCAACCTGGGCGGCGTAGTGGTAGTCAGCCTCCCCAATTCTTTACCAAGGAGTGGGCCTGGATGGCAGACATCTGCCAGGTCCTCGGAAACTTTGAGGAGTCTACCCAGATGGTGAGTGGTGATGCTGCAATCATTAGCGTCACCATTCCTCTGCTGTGCCTGTTGAGAAGTGCCCTGCAAGGCATAAAGGCTGACGCTTTGCGATCGGAACAGGAGACGGGGGAAGATAGTATGTCGCTGGATAGTCAGAGCACCCTCATGTCTATAACTCATCGCATTTTGGAGGAGGAGGAGGGGAGGGGGAGGGGCCTCAGGAGGAGGAGGGGGAAGAGACAGCTGGGCCCACTGCAGAGGGTACCCATCCTGCTTGCCTCTCATCTGTTCAGCGTGTATGGCCTGTGGAGGAGAAGGAGGAGGATCCAGAAAGTGTGGACAGCGATGTGTTGCGTACAGGTACCCTGACACACATGGCTGACTTCATGTTAGGATGCCTTTCTCGTGACCCTCGCGTTAGACGCATTCTGGCCACTACAGATTACTGGGTGTACACACTGCTTGACCCACGGTATAAGGAGAACCTTTCCACTCTCATTCCCGAAGAGGAAAGGGGTTCGAGAGTGATGCTATACCACAGGGCCCTGGTGGACAAACTGATGCTAAACTTCCCATCTGACAGCGCTAGCGGCAGAAGGCACAGTTCCGAGGGCCAAGTAGCAGGGGAGACGCGGAGATCAGGCAGCATGTTCAGCACAGGCAGGGTAACACTCTCCAAGGCCTTTGCCAGCTTAATGGCTCCCCAGCAAGATTGTGTCTCCACTCCCCAGTCAAGGCTGAGTCGGCGGGAGCACTGTTAAAAGAATGGTGAGGGAGTACGTAGCCGATCGTACCACCGCCCTCCGTGACGCCTCTGCTCCGTACAACTACTGGGTGTCAAAGCTGGACACGTGGCACAACCTCGCGCTGTATGCCCTGGAGGTGCTTGCTTGCCCTGCTGCTAGCGTCAGAGAGGGTGTTTAATGCAGCTGGGGGAATCATCACAGATAAGCGTACCCGCCTGTCAACTGACAGTGCCGACATGCTTACACTCATAAAGATGAACAAAGCCTGGATTTCCCCAGACTTCTCTTCTCCACCAGCGGAGAGCAGTGGTGCCTAAACATTCTTTTCGCTGCAACCGCAAATAAAAGCACTCTTCTCTATCACCGTAAAAAAAAGAGACATTTACCTTTGTCAATCTGTGTATGATATTAGTCCTCCTCCTGCTCCTCCTCCTGAAACATCCTGTCATCACGCTGAACTGCCAATTTTTCTGCGGCCTAAAAGGCTCATATAACTTTTGTCAAACAATATTTCAACGTTTCTAACTGAAGCATTGAAACTTTAACATGAACCTATTGTTTTTAACAGGGCTGCCTCCAGGCTCTGTTACAAATTAAGACACAGTAAGCTAAAATATTTATGGGTTTCACCTGCCCTCTCTAGGTTGAGCATTTTTTCTGGGGTACATTTCTACTGTCGGTACAGCAATTTTTTGGGCCCTCGCCTACACTGTAATCAAAGTAATTTTTCTGGCCTTCGCCAACACTCATGGTACACCAATGTGTCCGGGGTTGGCCTACACTCTCGCTACAGAAATGTCTCACGGGTCTGCCTGCCTATACTTCTGCCACAGTAATGCTCCAGGGGTCTGCCTATACTTCTACGACAGAAATGTTTTTTCGGTCTGCCTATACTTCTGCTCCTGAAATGTTACTGGGGTCGGCCTACACCGCTGCTACTGAAATGTTAGTGGGGTCTGTGTATACTGCAGCAAATGAAATGTTACTGGGTTCTGTCTATACTGCTATAAATGAAATGTTAGTGGGGTCTGTCTATGCTGTTACAACCGAAATGTTACTGGGCTCTGCCTATGCTGCTGCTACTGAAATGTTGCTGAGTTCTGTGTATACTGCTGCAAATGAAATGTTACTAATACTGGGCTATGCCTATACTGCTGCTACGGAAATGTTACAGGGGTCTGTCTATACTGTTACTACTGAAATGTTACTGGGGTCTCTTTAGACTTCTTCTGCAACATAACTGTTAGTGGGATCAGCTTATACCTTTGCAACAGTAATATTACAGGAGTCAGTGCATAGTATGGGTGCACTATGTTTTCCCATCGCGGTGTTCTAAGTATCTGGGCATAACCAAAAAAAACCTGACTGACTAGGGCATGGAGTGTAGGCCGAAGTCAACCTGTATTTTATCTCACGTTACTGCAGCTATCCAGGGCACTGCATTGTGACAAACTAGAGGAGCGAAACAGCCCTAATGAAACGTTCACTGCAACGCTAGCATTGGAGTCCGCTGTAGGCCCGCGATTACTGAGTCTTTGTGCAGAGGCCTATGTCCTGGGTGCAGTGAAAGTCCGCTTCCTGCCTACGAATGCTGAAGCTGTATGCCAAGGCCTATGTCCCGTGGGAACTGCAAGTACGCCAGGTTGGGGCTGTGCAACTTTTTCCAGGCTAATGCTGTCATTGTAGCAGGGAAAGAAAACGTGACTGGTTTACTTTGCCAGCTTGGCCTTTCTGCAGGCAAGCGTATTATTTTTTCGGCCTACTGTGTGCGTTACAGTACCGCTGTCAGCCTCCAAGTGCAGGCCAATAATCGCCTAATTTTACCAATGCCCAGTGTCTGCTGTATTCGTAATCCACCATGCTGAGGGGTAGGGGTAAGCCTAGAGGATGTGGCCATGGGCGAGGACGCGGAGGTCCAAATGAGGGTGTGGGCACAGACCGAGTTCCTGGTGCAGGTGAATCGCAGCTGGCTGCTGAGGGATTAGGAGAGAGGAAAATTTCTGGGGTCCCCAGCTTCATATCACACTTTTGTTCTGTGGCTTCACTGTTATCCATTGGCTCTTATTCGTATCTGAAGCTTTGATTTTGCCCAAGGAGGCAAAATCCACGGTGGTATCCCGGAACCCAGCCTCAACCTGGGCCCGGTAATGTGGATCCCACACAGACTATAGCGGGTCCTGGTCATGCTGTCTTGGCCTTGTAATGCCACCTCCTTTAACCCCCCCCCCCTCCTCCTCCAACAATACAAACATTCTTGGCAAATGGTAAAGCTTTGGTCCCTCTTGCAGCAGTCCAAGAATTTCACCTTAACCATCACAATAGGAATCCCCCCCCCCCCCTTCCCTCTTAATCCTGGGCACAATTCCGAAAACCAAATAAACACAGACTATAGCGGGTCCTGGTCGTGCTGTCTTGGCCTTGTAATGCCACCTCCTTTAACCCCCCCCCCTCCTCCTCCTCCAACAATACAAACATTCTTGGCAAATGGTAAAGCTTTGGTCCCTCTTGCAGCAGTCCAAGAATTTCACCTTAACCGTCACAATAGGAATCCCCCCCCCCCCTTCCCTCTTAATCCTGGGCACAATTCCGAAAACCAAATAAACACAGACTATAGCGGGTCCTGGTCATGCTGTCTTGGCCTTGTAATGCCACCTCCTTTAACCCCCCCCCCCTCCTCCTCCTCCAACAATACAAACATTCTTGGCAAATGGTAAAGCTTTGGTCCCTCTTGCAGCAGTCCAAGAATTTCACCTTAACCGTCACAATAGGAATCCCCCCCCTTCCCTCTTAATCCTGGGCACAATTCCGAAAACCAAATAAACACAACCGGGGTGCTATTCGATTATCCCTATCTGAAGCATTCAGCCGAGCGGTAGAGCAATTGCAGGCTTCCATCTTGTTGGTGCAGATAATAATTACATGGTGTTGTGTCATGCTGAGGTAGGAATAGAGCCCACTCTCGAACACAGCAACCCTGCAGGGCTGGGGACAGAGTAGCAGCAGGCACATATCCTTGGTGGAAGCAGGCCAGCTGAGAGCCACATCCTCTTGGTCTGATTTTGGACTGATTGAAGAGGCCTTTACTTGTGATCATCTTTGGTAATTCCTAACAAAGATGAGTGGTATAGCCAGAAACTTGCATTGCTAACACTTTGCAATGGTCAACAGAAAACATATGAATGAAGCCTTTCCATATTTCTGATTGAGATGAGGAGGAGTGCTGACTTTTAGTTCCTAGAATATCCTTTTCATTGCTATCAAATGCCCCTCTTGTCTCAGAAAATACTAGCTATTCCAAATACCTGTTGTCGCTTCCGCTTTTACTCTGTGGCTTTACTTTTGTCCAGTGGCTCTTAGACGGATCTGAAGGTTTGATTTTGCCCATGGAGGCAAAATCCACGGTGGAGGCCCGGAGCCCAGCCTGAATCTGGGCCCACTAACGTGGTTCCCACACAGACTATAGCGGGTCCTGGTCATGCTGTCTTGGCCTTGTAATGCCACCTCCTCCTCCCGCTTGGGGTCAGGGGGTCAGCAATGCGCATCATGTATTTTCTCTTGTGTTACCACAGTTATCGGAGAAACTTGTTTGGGCCAAAGGAGAGGACTGGAGCATAACTGCATTAACATAACAGGGGTCTGCCTATACTTCAGCTGCAGAAATGTTACAGGGGTCTGCCAATACCGCAGCTACATAAATGTTTCTGGGGTCAGTCTATACTGCTGCAACTAAAATGTTACTGCGGTCTGTCTATACTGTAACTACAAAATTGTTACTGGGGTCTACCTAGACTTCTGCAGCATAACTGTTATTGGGGTCAGCTCATACGTTTGCTACAGGAATACTACAGAGGTCTGTGCATAGTATGTTTTCACCACTAAGTTTTCACATCGCGGTGTTCTACCTTTCTGGCCCAAAAAAAGACAGTGTGACTGGGGCATGTAGTGTGGGCCGAAGCCCACCTGTATTTTATCTGATGTTAGCTCTGCTATCTGGGGCACTGCAATAGGATACAGTAATGTACCGTCGGTAGGTTCCAGGGAGCCGCCCGTGCTGTGGGTGCACACAAAATTCCCTGAGCGGAGTTGTACCTGCCTGTGACTATTAATAAAAAAAAAACCAGTCTGACTGGGGCATGCAGTGTGGGCCGAAGCCCACCTGTATTTAATCTGACGTCAGCTCAGCTGTGCAGGGCACTGCAATGGGATTTATTTATGTACCGCCGGTGGGTTCCAGGGAGCCACCCATGCTGTGGGTGCACACGGAATTCCCATAGGGGAGTTGTACCTGTCTGTGTCTTTTTATAAAAAAAACCCAGTCTGACTGGGGCATGCACTGTGGGCCAAAGTCCACTGGTATTCTATCTGACGTTAGCTCTGCTGTCCGGGGAACTGCGATGGGATTTATTTATTATGAACGGTCGGTGGCTTCCTGGGACCCACCCATGCGGTGGGTGCACACGGAATTCCCATTGCGGAGTTGTACCTGCCTGTGACAATTAATAGAAAACCCCAGTCTGACTGGGGCATGCAGTGTGGGCCGAAGCCCACCTGTATTTAATCTGACGTTAGCTCAGCTGTGCAGGGCACTGCAATGGGATATATTTATGTACCGCCGGTGGGTTCCAGGGAGCCATCGATGCTGTGGGTGAACACGGAATTCCCACAGGGGAGTTATGCCTGCCTGTGTCTTTTTATTTTAAAAAACCAGTCTGACTGGGACATGCAGTGTGGGCAAAAGCCCACCTGTATTTTATCTGACGTTAGCTCTGCTGTCCAGGGCACTGCGAGGGGATTTATTTATTATGAAAGGTCGGTGGCTTCCTGGGACCCACCCATGTGGGTGCACACGGAATTCCCATTGCGGAGTTGTACCTGCCTGTGACTATTAATAGAAAACCCCAGTCTGACTGGGGCGTGCAGTGTGGGCCGAAGCCCACCTGTATTTAATCTGACGTTACCTCAGCTGTGCAGGGCACTGCAATGGGATTTATTTATGTACCGCCGGTGGGTTCCAGGGAGCCACCCATGCTGTGGGTGCACATGGAATTCCCATAGGGGAGTTGTACCTGCCTGTGTCTTTTTATAAAAAAAAACCCAGCCTGACTGGGGCATGCAGTGTGGGCCAAAGCCCACCTGTATTCTATCTGACGTTAGCTCTGCTGTCCGGGGCACTGCAATGGGATTTATTTATGTACCGGGAGTCACCCATGCTGTGCGTGCACACAGAATTCACATAGTGGAATTCTACCTGCCTGTGACTATTAATTTTAAAAAACCCAGTCTGACTAGGGCATGCAGTGTTGGCCAAAGCCCACCTGTATTCTATCTAACGTTACATCAGCTATCCGGGGGACTGCAATGGGATTTCTTTATGTACTGCCGGTGGCTTCCTGGGACCCACCCATGCTGTGAGTCCACACAGACTTCCCATAGGGGAGTTGTACCTGCCTGTAACTATTAATTAAAAAAAACCAGTCTGACTGGGGCATGCAGTGTGGGCCGAAGCCCACTTGTATTTTATCTGACGTTAGCTCAGCTATCCGGGGCACTGCAATGGGATTTATTTATGTACCGCCGGTGGGTTCCAGGGAGCCACCCATGCTGTGGGTGCACACAGAATTCCCATAGCGGAATTGTACCTTCCTGTGACTATTAATTTTTTTTTTTAAGTCTGACTCGGGCATGCAGTGTTGGCCAAAGCCCACCTGTACTTTATCTAACGTTACCTCAGCTATCTGGGGGACTGCAATGGGATTTATTTATGTACCGTCGGTGGCTTCCTGGGACCCACCCATGCTGTGGGTCCACACAGACATGCCCATGTTTGCAGCTCCTGACAGAGGTGGCACAGGATTGGAATGAAGTTCGAACGTCAATTTCTCCCTGATTCTCTACAGCATTGTGGGCTATATCCCCGCCCCTTTTAAAGAGGGTCGTTACCTGGCCCTGCCAACCCTCTGCAGTGTGTGCCTCCGGTTCCTCCTCATGGCAGACGCACTTATAAATAGACATGAGGGTGGTGTGGCTATGAGGCCAGCGTGTGGCATGAAGGCAGCTGAAGGCTGCGCAGGGACACTTTTGTGTGCGCTGCGGACGCAGGGTTGTGCAGCGGGTGGGGAGGGGGGGGGCAGCATGTAACCCAGGAGAAGAGGCAGCGGTGTGTCCCGCAGGCAGTGCTTGTGCTTGGTTGGAGGTAGTGTGGTGCTTAGCTAAGGTGTGTCTTGCTAATGAGGGTTTGTCCGAAGTAAAAATTGTTAGGGGGGGGCTCACTCTTGCCGCTATTGTGGCTTAATAGTGGGACCTGGGAACCTGAGATGCAGTCCAGCATGTTGCCCCTCGCCTGCCCTATCCGTTTCTGTTTCGTTTCCATCACTTTCGTAGGTTTTGCAGATTTGCACAAATGAAAACCTTAGCGAGCATCGGCGATATACAAAAATGCTCGAGTCACCCATTGACTTCAACGGGGTTCGTTACTCGCAACCAACCCTCGAGCATCACGGAAAGCTCGACTCGAGCAACGAGCGCCCGAGCATTTTGGTGCTCTCTCATCTCTAGTTATAAAGCATTATTGTCCTATAACATCCTTGGCATCTCTTTTATATTATAACAATGCCCCCGTTTAGTTAAAAAATAAACATTATACTCACCCAACCTCTAATCAACGCAGTGACCCCATTCTTTCTGTACTGTCGTCAACCGGCTGCAGCAAGTGTGATGACATCACTACATTGTGCCTCCTGCGCTGAGCCAGCAGCAATGCACGGAGGATGGGAGATGCTGCGCTCACAAAGGGTTAGATGAATGTAATGTTTATTTATTTTATAATCTTGATTCGATTTGGTTTTAGCGATAGATAATGGTAGTACAGGGAAACTATATGACTCCCTGCTCTTCCATAATTATAGACTGTATCAGTGCATGGTGGATGCTGACACAGTTGGATTCATTTAATTGGTTTAAAGATTTCTATTACTAACGACCGATATAACCATTCTATAAATGATCATTGATATAAAGTACTATTTAATTAGAATGCTTAGATTGTCAAATTTCTCAGTAGCTCTCCATACTGGCTTATGGAGGGGAGCACCCTATGCCAGAACAAAATATAAGAACAAGGACTGACCAGTGGAAGAGCACCTCTAAATACAAGTAAGGGCCTTTCTCCATTCCTTTCTTTGTTTGATTTTTACCATACTTATAACAAATAGCTGTTTGTTGCTTGTGGTATAATTCATCTCAGTAATGATGGGCCAAGTCAACCGATTCCAATCCTTTTGTGAAGTAGCACATACTGTTACTAAGGATTAGCAGTCAGGGCTAGCTTTGGAGGGATAGCAAAGGGTTACATGGGGACAGTAGTGTTGGTGTGAGGGATACTTCAGGGATTAGGAACTGGATTTGGGGAGAGATAACATAGGGACAGAGTCTGCTTTTTGGTTATTATTTTGGTTCCATTACCTACTCCAGTTTCCACAGCCAGTGTCATTATGTTAATCATTATCCTCATCTGGTACTGTCATCCTCTCACCCTGCCATATAATATCCCTTGTATAATACAGTATTGATACATGCTACATAGATTTCCTTGACGTCCATCTGCACGCAATTTGGATCGTTTGCAAGCCAGTGATATCTGAGTCAAGTTTCGCCATGAAGTGAACAGTTGGAGTCACTGACCAGCAAACAAGTAAGCCCTCCTTATAGTATATTACCTCTTTCTGTTAACCATTCTATTAAATGCTTTCCAAAGAAAGCTTCCCATCACCCCTTCCCTACACACTCATGAAAAATAGCAAATTATAGCTGTTATATGGTATAGTATAGTTCATAAACTTGTTTGAGACACAGGGAATCCTTATAAAGTAAATTCAGTACTAATAACCTGATATTGGATCTCAAGGTAGGAATAAAGCATCCAAGATTATCTATATTATATGAGCCGGCTTCTAGTAACTTGTGATATATTAACAAACTCAGGATAACTGTCATTTGAGCTGCCACATGGCAAAGCAAACAATATTTGCAAACGTTTAAGTGTATTAAAATGTTTAACTTACACTGACAATACAGTAAACAGAGCTTAAATTGAGTTTGAATTGCATTCCCCACGGCAATAATCCAGCTGCGGAAAACGCAGTGAAAGCTCTCCATAGCGTTGCTATGGAGAGTGCTTCCCCCCTGTCCATGAGCACAGAATCATTGCGATTCTCGGCTCACGGCCAGCAAATCTCAGCATGCTACGTTTTGCCACGAGTCTCCGCGGTCGGCCTATCTGTCAGATAGGCTGACCGGCGGAGATCCGTCTGCCGACTCCTGCAGCCTAATTGTTCTTGATAGATGAAACATGGCTTTAAAAAATAAATAAACAAATGTCTGTGTGCAATGATATGAAGCTTACAATGCAGTTAGTATGTTGTGGGAGGTGGTGGGTGACACAAGTATCAGGATATGAGGTAGACACCGGACTTACAAATATATAAATGTTTATTACAACTATTAACAGCAAAGACATATGATTAATTATGATGAGTAACCAGTAACTTTTATATTGTGTCTCAGGCTACATGCGGACAGCAGTGTCAGTGTGAGGGATACTTCAGGGAGAGATTTGGGCGAGATAGCACAGGGACAGGGTATGCTTTTAGTTATTATTTTGGCTCCATCATCTGCTCCAATATTTATTATATTACCTTTATCTTTTAACCCTTTCACTAACTGGTTTACATAAGGCTTCCCATTGCCCCCTACCTCCTCCTTCCCCCCATACACACGAAAAAGACCATAGTATAGATGATATATGTTACAGTACTAAATACAGACTTTTTGCGAAACAGAAAATCCTGATAAAGTCAATTCAGCAATAATGACCTGATATTGAAATCTGAAGGTAAGAAAAACCATCCAAGATTATCTATATAAAGCCTATTTTAACACCGCTGTGAAAATCGTGCAGGGTTTGTACAATGCGAGATGCACAAATCTCGCACGACTATGAATCCCATTCTTTTGAATGTGGTCACATATATGAGCGTTCTTGCTTTCTTGCATTGCGGGGCGGCAAAAAAAAAAAAAAGGCATTTCGTATCTTTGGGCATTCCCTCGAAACAGCTTGCCCATTGTTTCCCATTAAAGCCGGAAAACACATTGCACAGCATGCAATGTGTACGCGACTGCAAGGTTTCCTATTAGAAACAATGGAAAACACTTGCTGATTGTTTGGTGCGGCTGAAAGTAACTGTACTGGAGTGACCAAATACCTCACATACGTGGGGACAGTACACGAGTGTGATATCGTGCTTGCCCATGTGCAATTAGCCCTATACTAGCATGCTCCTAGTAACCTGTGATATATTAACAAACATGATAAATGTCATTTGAGCTCCCACATGTGAGAGGAAACAATATTTTCGATTGTTTATGTGTATTAAAATTTTACACTGACATTAATAGAGTGACATGTTTTACATGGTGAGTTGCTATTTACAAGAAAACATTTTTTGACCTTTCAATATAATTGTTTTTAATATATGAAACATGGCTTAATTTTTAAAACATGAATAAATAACCTATTCTTGTACTTGTGTTCGAATCATGACTTTTCCACGTTTTGAGAACACCTTCATCATTTTTCCTACCTACACGAACTCTCTATCCTGTTTCTACTCCCATTTCTGTATCTGCTGCTGCCTCATCTTCCACTATTACCATAAATACTGTGTGGCACAGGGCCACAAATACTGTACTACATCAATAATGCTATCTTAAATAGTGTTTAACGGTTACTGATATATTCAGGTCAGGACTGCCTGACTCGATTTTCAAAAAATTCCCCTAAATGAGGACAGACGATTCTGACTCCCAATAAAATGAATGTGAGTAAAAAAAAAATTAAAAATAATCAGCTTCACTAATGAGTGCATTTCTTAAAATATGGCTTAGTTGTTAGCACTATTGACTTAATTTCTGCATGGAGTTTGGAAAAACTTCTTCCAGTTTTGTTCTTATTCACATTTCAACCTACAGCCACAGCCCTGCAAAGCAACAGTGCTAACGACTGAGCCACCACACTTGTCTGGTCTGTTCTGTTCTAGCGTAGGAAAGGAACAAGAAGAAAAACTGTAAAAAGAACATAAGTCCTTCCTGATGTTTCCCTTGGTCAGATTGAACATAGAACTCCAACGCTGCAAGGCAGCAGCGCTAAGAACTGAGCCACCATGCATGGTCTGCCTTCTCTGGGGCAAATGAAAAAGCACAAAGATAAAGTGACCAGACATCCTGATTTAGGCTGGACAGTCTCGCTTTGGGACCCTGTGCCCTGCCTTCCGCCGGGATAGCCATTTGTCCATCTTTTGAGAAGTCTGGTTACCATAGTGATTACAAGCTGGGGTGCTGCAGCTCCACAGCCTGTAATCAGCTTGCAGCGCCATGGTGGAAGCACACATTGAAGTCACACGTTCAGTGTGAGCATCCAGCATCTTCCCCCCCCCCTCCCCTGACCTCTTCTCTTTGGGCATCCACAGCAGTACCTCCTCCCTACTCTTCTCGCAGAACTACACACTTCCTCCTACAGCAGCTCTGAGAAGAGGAGGACCAGCGGCGCTCTGAAGGTAAGTTTCTTGGGTTTCATCGATGTGTGTGTGTGTGTGTGTGTGTGTGGGGGGGGGGGGTTGTCACTAGTACTACTGAGGGCCAGTGTGGGGGACACTAATACTACTGGGGCTGCTCTGGGGGACACTACTCCTACTGAGGGCCACTATGGGGAACACTATTACTACTGAGGCCACTGTGGAGGTCACTATTACCGCTGCATGCATTATGGGGGTCACTATTACTACTGAGGCCACTGTGGGGGACACTAGTACTACTGGGGCTGCTCGGGGGGACACTATTACTACCAGGGCCACTGTGGGGGTCATTACCACCGAGGCCACTGTGGGGGTCACTATTACTACAGAGGTCACTGTGGTGGGGTCACTATTACTACAGAGGCCACTGTGGGGTTGCTATTACTATTAAGACCACTGCGGAAGACACAGTAACTACTGTGGAAGACACCATTATTACTGGGGCTACGCTGGGGGACACTATTGCTACTGAGGGCCACTGTGGGGGTCACTATTACTACTGAGGGCCATTGTGGGGGTCACCATAACTACTGGGGCCACTGTGGGGGACACTATTACTACTTTGGCCACTGTGGGAGACACTATTACTACTGAAGCCACTGTGGGGGTCACTATTACTGATGTGGCCACTGTGGGGGTCACTATTACTACTGAGGCCACTATGGTGGGTCACTATTCCTACTGAGGCCACTGTATGGGTGACTATTACTGTGGCGTGCACTGTGGGGGGTCACATTTACTACCGGGGCCAGTGTGTGTGGGGGGGTCACATTTACTACTGGGGCCACTGTGGGGGTCACTATTATTACTGAGGCCACTGTGGGGGGTAATTATTAGTACAGAGGCCACTGTGGGGGTCACATTTACTACCTGGGCCACTGTGAGGGTCACTAATACTATTGAGTCCACTATGGAAGACACTATTACTGGGGCTACGCTGTGGGACACTATTACTACTGGGGTACACCATTAGTACTGGGGCTAAACTGGGGGAAACTGCAGCGTGCACTGTGGGGGTCACATTTACTACCGGGGCCACTGCAGGGGTCACCATTACCACTGAGGCCACTGCGGGTGTCACTATTACTACTGAGGCCACCGTCGTGGGTCACTGTTACTACTTAGGCAACTGTGGTGGTCACTATTACTGCTGCATGCACTGTGGAGGTCACTATTACTACTGAGGCTACTCTGGGGGACACTATTACTACTGAAGGCCAGTGTGGGGGGTCACTATTACTACTGTACCCACTGTGGTGGGTCACTATTACTTCTTGGGCCACTGTGGGGGACACTATTACTATTGGGGGCACTGTGGGGGACACTATAACTACTGGGGCTGGCTACACTCGGGGACACTATTACTACTGAGGGCCAGTGTGGGGTACAGCATTACTACTAGGGCTAATTCGGGGGACACTATTACTACTGAGGGCCACTGTTGGGGTCAATATTACTACTGAGAGCCACTGTTGGGGTTACTATTACTACTGAGGGCCACTGTGGGGGTCACTATTTCTACTGAGACCACTGTGGGGGCTCACTATTAATACTGAGGCCACTGTAGGGGTCAGTATTACTGCGGCGGGCACTGTGGGGGTAACATTTACTACTGGGGCCACTGTGTGGGTCCCTATTACTACCGAGGCCACAGTGGTTGGTCACTATTCCTACTGAGGCCACTGTAGTGGTTACTATTACTGCGGCGTGCATTGTGGGGGTCACATTTACTACCGGGGCCAGTGTGGGGGTCACATTTTCTACCTGGGTCACTGTGGGGGTCAGTATTACCACTGAGGCCACTTTGGGTGTCACTATTACTACTGAGGCCACTGTAGTGGGTCACTATTACTTCTGCATGCACTGTGGGGGTCACTATTACTACTGGGGCTACTCTGTGGGACACTATGACTACTGAGGTCCAGGGTGGGGGGTCACTAATACTACTGGGGCCACTGTGGGGGACACTAATACTACTGAGGCCACTGTGGTGGTAACTACCACTACTAAGGCCACTGGAGTGGGGGGGTCACTATAACTACTGAGGCCATTGTGGGGGCTCACTATTACTACTGAGGCCACTATGTGGGTCACTATTACTGCTGTGTGCACTGTGGTGGTCACATTTACTACCGGGGCCACTGTGGGGGCTCACTATTACCACCGAGACCACTGTGGGTGTCAGTATTACTACTGAGGCCATTGTGGGGGTCACTATTACTACTGAGGCCACTGTGGGGGTCACTATTACTACTGAGGCCACTATGTGGGTCACTATTACTGCTGTGTGCACTGTGGTGGTCACATTTACTACCGAGGCCACTGTGGGGGCTCACTATTACCACCGAGGCCACTGTGGTTGTCAGTATTACTACTGAGGCCATTGTGGGGGTCACTATTACTACTGAGGCCACTGTGTGGGGTCACTATTACGACTTAGGCAATTGTGGTGGTCACTATTACTTCTGCATGCACTGTGGGGGTCACTATTACTACTGAGGCTACTCTGGGGGACACTATTACTACTGAGGGCCAATGTGGGGGGTCACTATTACTATTAGGGCCACTGTGGGGGACACTTTTACTACTGAGGCCACTGTGGAGATCACTATTACTGCTGCATGCACTGTGGGGGTCACTATCACTACTGAGGCTACTGTGGGGGGACACTTTCTACTGGGGCTACTTTGGGGGACACTATTACTACTGAGGGCCAGGGTGGGGGGTCACTAATACTATTGGGGTCACTGTGGGGGACATTATTATTACTGAGGCCACTGTGTTGGTAACTACTACTACTAAGGCCACTGTGGGGGGGAGGGGGTCAATATAACTACTGAGGCCATTGTGGGGCTCACTGTTACTACTGAGGCCACTATGTGGGTCACTATTACTGCTTTGTGCACTGTGGCGGTCACATTTACTACTGGGGCCACTGTGGGGGTCACTATTACCACCTAGACCACTGTGAGTGTCACTATTACTACTGAGGCCATTGTGGGGGTCACTATTACTACTGAGACCACTGTGGGACACACTATTACTGAGGCCACTGTGTGGGGTCACTATTATAACCTAGGCAACTGTGGTGGTCACTATTACTTCTGCATGCACTGTGGAGGTCACTATTACTACTGAGGGCCACTGTGGGGGCTACTTTTACTACTGTGGCCACTGTTGGAGACACTATTACTACTGAGTCCACTGTGGGGGTCACTATTTCTACTGAGACCACTGTGGGGGCTCACTATTAATACTGAGGCCACTGTAGGGGTCAGTATTACTGCGGCGTGCACTGTGGGGGTAACATTTACTACTGGGGCCACTGTGTGGGTCCCTATTACTACCGAGGCCACAGTGGTTGGTCACTATTCCTACTGAGGCAACTGTAGTGGTAAATATTACTGCGGCTTGCATTGTGGGGGTCACATTTACTACCGGGGCCAGTGTGGGGGTCACATTTTCTACCGGGGTCACTGTGGGGGTCAGTATTACCACTGAGGCCACTTTGGGTGTCACTATTACTACTGAGGCCACTTTAGTGGGTCACTATTACTTCTGCATGCACTGTGGGGGTCACTATTACTACTGGGGCTACTCTGGGGGACACTATGACTACTGAGGTCCAGGGTGGGGGGTCACTAATACTACTGGGGCCACTGTGGGGGACACTAATACTACTGAGGCCACTGTGGTGGTAACTACTACTACTACTACTAAGGCCACTGGAGTGGGGGGGGGGGGTCACTATAACTACTTAGGCCATTGTGGGGGACACTATTACTACTGAGGGCCAGGGTGGGGGTCACTAATACTTCTGAGGCCACTGTGGGGGACATTATTACTACTGAGGCCACTGTGGTGGTAACTACTACTACTAAGGCCAGTGTGGGGGGGGGGGGGTTACTATAACTACTGAGGCCATTGTGGGGGCTCACTATTACTACTGAGGCCACTATGTGGGTCACTATTACTGCTGTGTGCACTGTGGTGGTCAGATTTACTACCGGGGCCACTGTGGGGGCTCACTATTACCACCGAGACCACTGTGGGTGTCAGTATTACTACTGAGGCCATTGTGGGGGTCACTATTACTACTGAGGCCACTGTGTGGGGTCACTATTACGACTTAGGCAATTGTGGTGGTCACTATTACTTCTGCATGCACTGTGGGGGTCACTATTACTACTGAGGCTACTCTGGGGGACATTATTACTACTGAGGGCCAATGTGGGGGGGTCACTATTACTATTAGGGCCACTGTGGGGGACACTTTTACTACTGAGGCCACTGTGGAGATCACTATTACTGCTGCATGCACTGTGGGGGTCACTATCACTACTGAGGCTACTGTGGGGGGACACTTACTACTGGGGCTACTTTGGGGGACACTATTACTACTGAGGGCCAGGGTGGGGGGTCACTAATACTACTGGGGTCACTGTGGGGGACATTATTATTACTGAGGCCACTGTGGTGGTAACTACTACTACTACTAAGGCCACTGTGGGGGGGGGGGGGGTCAATATAACTACTGAGGCCATTGTGGGGCTCACTGTTACTACTGAGGCCACTATGTGGGTCACTATTACTGCTTCGTGCACTGTGGCGGTCACATTTACTACCGGGGCCACTGTGGGGGTCACTATTACCACCTAGACCACTGTGAGTGTCACTATTACTACTGAGGCCATTGTGGGGGTCACTATTACTACTGAGACCACTGTGGGACACACTATTACTGAGGCCACTGTGTGGGGTCACTATTATAACCTAGGCAACTGTGGTGGTCACTATTACTTCTGCATGCACTGTGGAGGTCACTATTACTACTGAGGCTACTCTGGGGGTCACTATTACCACTGAGGCCACTTCCGGTGTCACTATAACTACTGAGGGCCAGTGTGGGGTACAGCCTTACTACTAGGGCTAATTCGGGGGACACTATTACTACTGATGGCCACTGTTGGGGTCAATATTACTACTGAGGGCCACTGTTGATGTTACTATTACTACTGAGGGCCACTGTGGGGGTTACTTTTACTACTGTGGCTACTGTGGGAGACTCTATTACTACTGAGGCCACTGTGGGGGGTCATTATTACTACTGAGGCCACTGTGGGGGTCAGTATTATTGCAGCGTGCACTGTGGGGGGTAACATTTACTACCGGGGCCACTGTGGGGGTCACTATTACTACAGAGGCCACTGTGGGTGTCACTATTACCACTGAGACCACTGTGGTGGGTCACTATTGCTGTTGTGGCCATTGTGGGGGTCACTATTACTACTGTGGCTACTCTGGGGGACACTTTAACTACTAAAGGCCAGTGTGGGGGGTCACTATTACTACTGGGGCCACTATGCTGGGTCACTATTACTGCTGGGGCCACTGTAGGGGATACTATTACTACTGGGGCTTTGCTATGGGACACTATTACTACTGGGGGGCACCATCACTACTGGGGATAATCTGGGAAACACTACTGCTACTGGGAGCCACTGTGGCGGTCACTATTACTGCTGAGGGCCACTGTGGGGGTCACTATTACTACTGGTGCCAATGTGGGGGACACTATTCCTATTGTGGCCATTGTGGGAGACACTTACTACTGAGGCCACTTTGGGGATCACTATTACTACTAAGACCACTGTAGGGGGTCACTATTACTACTGAGGTCACTGTGGAGGCTCACTATTGCTACTGAGGCCACTGTAGGTGTCACTATTAATGCGGCGTGCACTGTGGGGGTCAGCTTTACTACCGGGGCCACTGTGGGGGTCACTATTACTACCAAAGCCACTGTGGGGGGGTCTCTATTACTACTAAGGACACTGTGGTGCGTCACTATTACTATTGAGGCAACTGTGGGGGTCACTACTACTGCTGCATGCAATGTGGGGGTCACTATTACTACTGAGGATAATCTAGGGGAACCTATTACTACTGAGTGCCAGTGTGAGAGGTCACTATTACTACTGGGGCCACTGTGGGGGACACTATTACTACTATGACCACTATGGGGGTCACTATTACTATTGAGGCCACTGTGGGGGACACTATTACTACTGAGGCCACTGTGGGGGGTCACTATTACTACTGATGCCACTGTTTGGGGTCACTTTTACTACAGAGGCCACTGTGTGGGGTCACTATTACTACGGAGGTCACTGTGTGGGGTCACTATTACTATAGAAGCCACTGTGGGGGGTCACTATTACTACAAAGGCCACTGCGGGGGTCACATTTACTACCTGGGCCACTCTGGGGGTCACTATTACTACTAAGGCCACTGTGGGGGTCACAATAACTACTAAAAGCACTGTGGGGGCTCACTATTACTACTGAGGCAGCTATGTTGGGCCACTATTACTACTGAGGCAACTGTGGGGGTCACTATTACTGCTGCATGCACGGTGGGGGTCACTATTACTACTGAGGCTACTCTGGGGGACACTATTACTACTGAGGGCCAGTGTGGGGGGGTCACTAATACTACTGGGGCCACTGTTCTGGGTCACTATTACTACTGAGGCAGCTGTATGGGTCACTATTACTGCTGCATGCACTGTGTGAGTCACTATTACTACTAAGGCTACTCTGGGGGACACTATTACTACTGAGGGCCAATGTGTGGGGGGGGGGTCACTATTACTACTAGGGCCCTTGTGGGGGACACTTTTACTACTGAGGCCACTGTGGGGATCACTATTACTGCTGCATGCACTGTGGGAGGTCACTATTACTACTGAGGCCACTGTGGGGGACACTATTACTACTGAGGGCCAAGGTGGGGGTCACTAATACTTCTGAGGCCACTGTGGGGGACATTATTACTACTGAGGCCACTGTGGTGGTAACTACTACTACTAAGGCCAGTGTGGGGGGGGTTACTATAACTACTGAGGCCATTGTGGGGGCTCACTATTACTACTGAGGCCACTATGTGGGTCACTATTACTGCTGCGTGCACTGTTGTGGTCACATTTACTACCAGGGCCACTGTGGGGGTCACTATTACTTCTGAGACCACTGTGGGTGTCACTATTACTACTGAGGCCATTGTGGGGGTCACTATTACTATTGAGGCCACTGTGGGAGTCACTATTACTGAGGCCACTATGTGGGGTCACTATTACTACGGAGGCCACTGTGGGGGTTCACTATTACTATAAAGGCCACTGTTGGGGGTCACTATTACTACCTGGGCCACTGTGGGGGTTGCTATTACTATTGAGACTACTATGGAAGACACTTTTACTACTGCCGCCGCTGTGGGGGACACTATTACTACTGAGGTCACTCTGCACATGGCAGCATAAATAAAGCTGACTTACGGTATGTTACATGTGGCAGAAATGCTGCAAAATGTTCACAGCAGAAATTTCCGCAGCATTTTTGCATACAGAAAAACTGTCAGAATCTGTACCGTTGGTGAGAATTTTGACTGAAAATCAGCCATGTATCTGCAGCTGATTTAATTGCGACACTCCCCCTCACATCTTACGACGGTTTCCTGCTGTCAGTGCTCAGTGGCTTGCAGTTTCCAGCAGCCTGGCCAGGTGCGACGTCACTGGTCAGGTGATGTTCAGGCCACTGGGAATTGGAGCCCGTGGAGCGCTGACAGCAGAAGGCCTATGGAGGAGGTGAGGGGGAGCGCTGCATAGTATGAAATCAGTTGTGGGTACGCGGCTAATTTTCTATGAAAATTCGCACCAAGGGCACGGATTTTGCCTGCCTTGTGGATGCAGAAATGCTGCAGAATTTTCTCGTTGCCTTTTTTTAAACGGCCCTGTACTTTTTATATCACCGAGGCAAATAAGTTCCCGTAAATGGAATATATTTAATTTTATATCACCGAGGCAAATAAGTTCCCGTAAATGGATATGTATATATATATGGCACATTAATATTGCTAATTGATAAATTGGATTATTGCTATCTGATTTTATCTAACAAATATATGCATAAAATTTATATATTATAATTCATGGGAGATACAATAAATATGTGCATATAATACAATATGATTGATGTGAGACGAATCTAATAAACTATACATCCTTTATGTCCTAACATGATTACTCATTATAATGTTCCATCTAGACCTGTCGGTATTAATATTGACATATTGAAATGTGCCTACCACCAAACAAAGATGTTTCAATTAGTACTTATACTGTAACTCTTCCAAATTCTGTTTATAATTTCCCATCTACAAGGGATATAGGCACCATGTCCTCTAGTGTCGCTGCCTCCGATATCTGTTGCTTGGTTGCCATAGCGAGGTATCGCAGCCATGTCATCGGACGGTGCACAGCCGCCTGGTTGTCAAATGGTTGGCGTCTTCACGCTTAGGCTCCATTGCGCATGCGCGAACTCGCGTAATATCGCAAGATTTCAGTGGAAGGTGTGCGACGATGCTGCAAGCTGATTGAAGGCACGGTATCCAATCGTCTTGCTTGGGAGGTGTGTCTTGTGTAATATAAACCTCCGTGTGAGGTCCAGTTACCATCTATGCTCATTTACTCAACAGCCACTGCGCTGTGCAGATCTACCATCAGCCATCGTGCTGTATAACTGTTTCATCCTGTCTTTACTAAATATCCATCCTGATGACGCTGTTAGAAACCATATAACAGCAGAAACGCGTTGATGGAAATGAGTTATCACTAGAGATGAGCGAACGTACTCGTCCGAGCTTGATACTCGTTCGAGTATTAGCTTGTTCAAGATGCTTGTTACTCGTAACGAGCACCACGCGATGTCCAGGTTACTTTCACTTTCATCTCTGAGACGTTAGCGCGCTTTTCTGGCCAATTGAAAGACAGGGAAGGCATTACAACTTCCCCCTGCGACGTTCAAGCCCTATACCACCCCTCTGCAGTGAGTGGCTGGCGAGATCAGGTGTCACCCGAGTATAAAAATCGGCCCCTCCCGCGGCTCGCCTCAAATGCGCTGTGACATAGCTGAGGGACAGTGCTGTTGGTGCCGGAGCTGCTATAGGGAGAGTGTTAGGAGTTAGTGTAGGCTTCAAGAACCCCAACGGTCCTTCTTAGGGCCACATCTAACCGTGTGCAGTACTGTGGAGGCTGCTTTTTGCAGTGTTGCACTTTTTTTTTTTTATGGTATATCGGCCGTGCAGAGCATTGCGCCCTGCAGTAATACTACAGGGACAGAAGTGGTGGTTAGGCAGGGAGAGTGCTAGGAGTGATTGTAGGCTTCAAGAACCCCAACGGTCCTTCTTAGGGCCACATCTAACCGTGTGCAGTACTGTGGAGGCTGCTTTTTGCAGTGTTGCACTTTTTTTTTTTGGTATATCGGCCGTGCAGAGCATTGCGCCCTGCAGTAATACTCCAGGGACAGAACTGTGTAGGCAGGGCCAGAAGACATATATTATTGACTGAATATACGCAGTGGTCCTTTTCAAAAAAATATTGGGCAAAAAATCTATTTGGCCTGCCTGTCACTGTGCTCAGTGTTCTGGGTCTGTGTGTGCTGGGTGTAGTAGTTCTACAAATAAATACGCAGGCAGCTAAGTGTTACAGCAGGCGTGCGCCAAATTATTTCCTGGCTCAGAAATCACCGCTCTGTTGCAGTTAATAACAGTGCAACACTCTTTAGTTCTGTCACACACTCCAGGGACAGAATTGTGTAGGCAGGGCCAGAAGACATATATTATTGATTGAATATACGCAGTTGGCCTTTTCAAAAAAATATTGGTCAAAAAATCTATTTGGCCTGCCTGTCACTGTGCTGCTCAGTGTTCTGGGTCTGTGTGTGCTGGGTGTAGTACTTCCACAAAATCATACGCAGGCAGCTAAGTGTTACAGCAGGCGTGCGCCAAATTATTTCCTGGCTCAGAAATCACAGCTCTGTTGCAGTTAATAACAGTGCGACACTCTTTAGTTCTGTCACACACTCCAGGGCCAGAAGACATGCATTATTGATTGAATATACGCAGTGGTCCTTTTCAAAAAAATATTGGGCAAAAAATCTATTTGGCCTGCCTGTCACTGTGCTCAGTGTTCTGGGTCCGTGTGTGCTGGGTGTAGTAGTTCTACAAATAAATACGCAGGCAGCTAAGTGTTACAGCAGGCGTGCGCCAAATTATTTCCTGGCTCAGAAATCACCGCTCTGTTGCAGTTAATAACAGTGCAACACTCTTTAGTTCTGTCACACACTCCAGGGACAGAATTGTGTAGGCAGGGCCAGAAGACATATATTATTGATTGAATATACGCAGTTGGCCTTTTCAAAAAAATATTGGTCAAAAAATCTATTTGGCCTGCCTGTCACTGTGCTGCTCAGTGTTCTGGGTCTGTGTGTGCTGGGTGTAGTACTTCCACAAAATCATACGCAGGCAGCTAAGTGTTACAGCAGGCGTGCGCCAAATTATTTCCTGGCTCAGAAATCACCGTTCTGTTGCAGTTAATAACAGTGCGACACTCTTTAGTTCTGTCACACACTCCAGGGCCAGAAGACATATATTATTGATTGAATATACGCAGTTGGCCTTTTCAAAAAAATATTGGTCAAAAAATCTATTTGGCCTGCCTGTCACTGTGCTCAGTGTTCTGGGTCCGTGTGTGCTGGGTGTAGTAGTTCTACAAATAAATAAGCAGGCAGCTAAGTGTTACAGCAGGCGTGCGCCAAATTATTTCCTGGCTCAGAAATCACTGCTCTGTTGCAGTTAATAACAGTGCAACACTCTTTAGTTCTGTCACACACTCCAGGGGCAGAATTGTGTAGGCAGGGCCAGAAGACATATATTATTGATTGAATATACACAGTTGGCCTTTTCAAAAAAATATTGGGCAAAAAATCTATTTGGCCTGCCTGTCACTGTGCTGCTCAGTGTTCTGGGTCTGTGTGTGCTGGGTGTAGTACTTCCACAAAATCATACGCAGGCAGCTAAGTGTTACAGCAGGCGTGCGCCAAATTATTTCCTGGCTCAGAAATCACCGCACTGTTGCAGTTAATAACAGTGCGACACTCTTTAGTTCTGTCACACACTCCAGGGACAGAATTGTGTAGGCAGGGCCAGAAGACATATATTATTGATTGAATATACGCAGTTGGCCTTTTCAAAAAAATATTGGTCAAAAAATCTATTTGGCCTGCCTGTCACTGTGCTGCTCAGTGTTCTGGGTCTGTGTGTGCTGGGTGTAGTACTTCCACAAAATCATATGCAGGCAGCTAAGTGTTACAGCAGGCGTGCGCCAAATTATTTCCTGGCTCAGAAATCACCGCTCTGTTGCAGTTAATAACAGTGCGACACTCTTTAGTTCTGTCACACACTCCAGGGCCAGAAGACATATATTATTGATTGAATATACGCAGTTGGCCTTTTCAAAAAAATATTGGGCAAAAAATCTATTTGGGCTGCCTGTCACTGTGCTCAGTGTTCTGGGTCCGTGTGTGCTGGGTGTAGTAGTTCTACAAATAAATACGCAGGCAGCTAAGTGTTACAGCAGGCGTGCGCCAAATTATTTCCTGGCTCAGAAATCACCGCTCTGTTGCAGTTAATAACAGTGCGACACTCTTTAGTTCTGTCACACACTCCAGGGCCAGAAGACATATATTATTGATTGAATATACGCAGTTGGCCTTTTCAAAAAAATATTGGGCAAAAAATCTATTTGGCCTGCTTGTCACTGTGCTCAGTGTTCTGGGTCCGTGTGTGCTGGGTGTAGTAGTTCTACAAATAAATACGCAGGCAGCTAAGTGTTACAGCAGGCGTGCGCCAAATTATTTCCTGGCTCAGAAATCACTGCTCTGTTGCAGTTAATAACAGTGCGACACTCTTTAGTTCTGTCACACACTCCAGGGCCAGAAGACATATATTATTGATTGAATATACGCAGTTGGCCTTTTCAAAAAAATATTGGGCAAAAAATCTGTTTGGCCTGCCTGTCACTGTGCTGCTCAGTGTTCTGGGTCCATGTGTGCTGGGTGTAGTACTTCCACAAAATCATACGCAGGCAGCTAAGTGTTACAGCAGGCGTGCGCCAAATTATTTCCTGGCTCAGAAATCACCGCTCTGTTGCAGTTAATAACAGTGCGACACTCTTTAGTTCTGTCACACACTCCAGGGCCAGAAGACATATATTATTGATTGAATATACGCAGTTGGCCTTTTCAAAAAAATATTGGGCAAAAAATCTATTTGGGCTGCCTGTCACTGTGCTCAGTGTTCTGGGTCCGTGTGTGCTGGGTGTAGTAGTTCTACAAATAAATACGCAGGCAGCTAAGTGTTACAGCAGGCGTGCGCCAAATTATTTCCTGGCTCAGAAATCACCGCTCTGTTGCAGTTAATAACAGTGCGACACTCTTTAGTTCTGTCACACACTCCAGGGCCAGAAGACATATATTATTGATTGAATATACGCAGTTGGCCTTTTCAAAAAAATATTGGGCAAAAAATCTATTTGGCCTGCTTGTCACTGTGCTCAGTGTTCTGGGTCCGTGTGTGCTGGGTGTAGTAGTTCTACAAATAAATACGCAGGCAGCTAAGTGTTACAGCAGGCGTGCGCCAAATTATTTCCTGGCTCAGAAATCACTGCTCTGTTGCAGTTAATAACAGTGCGACACTCTTTAGTTCTGTCACACACTCCAGGGCCAGAAGACATATATTATTGATTGAATATACGCAGTTGGCCTTTTCAAAAAAATATTGGGCAAAAAATCTGTTTGGCCTGCCTGTCACTGTGCTGCTCAGTGTTCTGGGTCCATGTGTGCTGGGTGTAGTACTTCCACAAAATCATACGCAGGCAGCTAAGTGTTACAGCAGGCGTGCGCCAAATTATTTCCTGGCGTTCCGTAAGCGAAGTCAGCCTCCAACCACAGGCCAATAAGCGGCACATTTAATTACAGCGTTCTGTTTCTGCATTACTGGTAATACAGCATGCAGAGGGGTAGGGGTAGGCCTAGAGAACATGGGCACGGCCGAGGACGTGGAGGCCCTAGTCCGGGTGTGGGCACAGGCCGAGCTCCTGATCCAGGTGTATTGCAGCCGACTGCTGCGGGATTAGGAGAGAGGCACGTTTCTGGCGTCCCCACATTCATAGCACATTTAATGGGTCCACGCGGTAGACCTTTATTAGAAAACGAGCAGTGTGAGCAGGTCCTGTCGTGGATGGCAGAAAGTGCTTCCAGCAACCTATCGTCCACCCACAGTTCTGTGTCGTCCACTGCTGCAACTCAGAATCCTCTGGCTGCTGCTCCTCCTTCCTCCCAGCCTCCTCACTCCATGAAAATGAGACATTCTGAGGAGCGGGCAGACTCCCAGGAACTGTTCTCGGGCCCCTGCTCAGATTGGGCAGCAGTGGTTCCTCTCCCACCAGAGGAGTTTATCGTGACTGATGCCCAACCATTGGAAAGTTCCCGGGGTCCGGGGGATGAGGCTGGGGACTTCCGGCAACTGTCTGAAGACCTTTCAGTGGGTGAGGAGGCCGATGACGATGAGACACAGTTGTCTATCAGTGAGGTAGTAGTAAGGGCATTAAGTCCGAGGGAGGAGCGCACTGAGGATTCTGAGGAAGAGCAGCAGGACAATGAGGTAACTGACCCCACCTGGTTTGCTACGCCTACTGAGGACAGGTCTTCAGACGGGGAGGGCAAGGGCAGCAGCAGGGCAGGTTGCAAGAGGCAGTGCGGTGGCCAGGGGTAGAGGCAGGGCCAGACCGAATAATCCACCAACTGTTTCCCAAAGCGCCCCCTCGCGCCATGCCACCCTACAGAGGCCGAGGTGCTCAAAGGTCTGGCAGTTTTTCACTGAGAGTGCAGACGACCGACGAACAGTGGTGTGCAACCTTTGTCACGCCAAGATCAGCCGGGGAGCCACCACCACCAGCATGCGCAGACATATGATGGCCAAGCACCCCACAAGGTGGGACGAAGGCTGTTCACCGCCTCCGGTTTGCACCGCTGCCTCTCCCCCTGTGCCCCAACCTGCCACTGAGATCCAACCCCGCTCTGAGGACACAGGCACTACCATCTCCTGGCCTGCACCCACACCCTCACCTCCGCTGTCCTCGGCCCCATCCACCAATGTCTCTCAGCCCACTGTCCAGCCGTCGCTAGCGCAAGTGTTTGAGCGCAAGCGCAAGTACACCGCCACGCACCCGCACTCTCAAGCGTTAAACGTGCACGTAGCCAAATTTATCAGCCTGGAGATGCTGCCGTATAGGGTTGTGGAAACGGAGTCCTTCAAAAGTATGATGGCGGCGGCGGCCACGCGCTACTCAGTTCCCAGTCGCCACTACTTTTTCCCGATGTGCCGTCCCAGGCCTGCACGACCACGTCTCCCGCAACATTGTACGCGCCCTCACCAACGCGGTTACTGCCAAGGTCCACTTAACAACGGACACGTGGACAAGCACAGGCGGGCAGGGCCACTATATCTCCCTGACGGCACATTGGGTGAATTTAGTGGAGGCTGGGACCGAGTCAGAGCCTGGGACCGCTCACGTCCTACCCACCCCCAGAATTGCGGGCCCCAGCTCGGTGGTGGTATCTGCGGCGGTGTATGCTTCCTCCAGTAAACCACCCTCCTCCTCCTCCTCCAATGCAACCTCTGTCTCGCAATCAAGATGTGTCAGCAGCAGCAGCACGACGCCAGCAGTCGGTGTCGCGCGTCGTGGCAGCACAGCGGTGGGCAAGCGTCAGCAGGCCGTGCTGAAACTACTCAGCTTAGGAGATAAGAGGCACACGGCCCACAAACTGCTGCAGGGTCTGACAGAGCAGACCGACCGCTAGCTTGCACCGCTGAGCCTCCAACCGGGCATGGTCATGTGTGACAACGGCCGTAACCTGGTGGCGGCTCTGCAGCTCGGCAGCCTCACCCACGTGCCATGCCTGGCCCACGTCTTTAATTTGGTGGTTCAGCGCTTTCTGAAAAGCTACCCACGCTTGTCAGACCTGCTCGGAAAGGTGCGCCGGCTCTGCGCACATTTCCGCAAGTCCCACACGGACGCTGCCACCCTGCGCACCCTGCAACATCGGTTTAATCTGCCAGTGCACCGACTGCTGTGCGACGTGCCCACACGGTGGAACTCTACGCTCCACATGTTGGCCAGGCTCTATGAGCAGCGTAGAGCTATAGTGGAATACCAACTCCAACATGGGCGGCGCAGTGGGAGTCAGCCTCCTCAATTATTTTCAGAAGAGTGGGCCTGGTTGGCAGACATCTGCCAGGTCCTTGGAAAGTTTGAGGAGTCTACCCAGATGGTGAGCGGCGATGCTGCAATCATTAGCGTCACCATTCCTCTGCTATGCCTCTTGAGAAGTTCCCTGCAAAGCATAAAGGCAGACGCTTTGCGCTTGGAAACAGAGCCGGGGGAAGACAGTATGTCGCTGGATAGTCAGAGCACCCTCCTGTCTATATCTCAGCGCGGTGAGGAGGAGGAGGAGGAGGAAGATGAGGAGGAGGGGGAAGAGATAGCTTGGCCCACTGGTGAGGGTACACATGCTGCTGGCCTGTCATCCTTTCAGCGTGTATGGCCTGAGGAGGAGGAGGAGGAGGAGGAGGAGGAGGAGGATCCTGAAAGTGATCTTCCTAGTGAGGACAGTCATGTGTTGCGTACAGGTACCCTGGCACACATGGCTGACTTCATGTTAGGATGCCTTTCTCGTGACCCTCGCGTTACACGCATTCTGGCCACTACGGATTACTGGGTGTACACACTGCTCGGCCCACGGTATAAGGAGAACCTTTCCACTCTCATACCCGAAGAGGAAAGGGCTTCGAGAGTGTTGCTATACCACAGGACCCTGGCGGACAAACTGATGGTAAAATTCCCATACGACAGCGCTAGTGGCCGAAGGCGCAGTTCCGAGGGCCAGGTAGCAGGGGAGGCGCGGAGATCAGGCAGCATGTACAGCACAGGCAGGGCAACACTCTTCAAGGCACTTGACTGCTTTATGGCTCCCCAGCAAGACTGTGTCACCGCTCCCCAGTCACGGCTGAGTCGGCGGGAGCAGTGTAAAAGGATGGTGAGGGAGTACGTAGCCGATCGCACGACCGTCCTCCGTGACGCCTCTGCCCCCTACAACTACTGGGTGTCGAAGCTGGACACGTGGCCTGAACTCGCGCTGTATGCCCTGGAGGTGCTTGCTTGTCCTGCGGCTAGCGTCTTGTCAGAGAGGGTGTTTAGTGCGGCTGGGGGAATCATCACAGATAAGCGTACCCGCCTGTCAACCGACAGTGCCGACAGGCTAACACTCATCAAGATGAACAAAGCCTGGATTTACCCAGACTTCTCTTCTCCACCAGCGGACAGCAGCGATACCTAAGCAATACGTAGGCTGCACCTGTGGATGGAAGCATCGTTCTGTATCCCCATCAAAAACGGGGACCTTTTCGCTTCATCAATCTGTGCATAATATTCCTCCTCCTCCTCCTGCTCCACCTCCTGAAACCTCACATAATCACGCCGAACGGGCAATTTTTCTTAGGCCCACAAGGCTCAGTCATATAATTTTTCTAAACAATTTTTATACGTTTCAATGCTCATTAAAGCGTTGAAACTTTCACCTCAACCAATTTTTATTTTAACTGGGCTGCCTCGAGGCCTAGTTACCAATTACAGCAGACGTTACATCAGCTGTGTTGGGCACTGCAATGGCATGTATTTGTGTACCGCCGGTGGGTTCCAGGGAGCCACCCATGCTGTGGGTCCACAGGGAATTGTAAATGCATCTGTGTCCACTTCTAAAGAACCCCAGTCTGACTGGGGCATGCAGTGTGGACCGAAGCCCACCTGCATTAAACATGACATTATTACCTCAGCTGTGATGGGCAATGCAATGAGATATTTTTAAGTACCCCCGGTGGCTTCCTGGCACCCACCCATGCTGTGGGTCCACAGGGAGTTGTAAATGCATCGGTGTCCACTTCTAAAGAACCCCAGTCTGACTGGGGCATGCAGTGTGGACCGAAGCCCACCTGCATTAAACATGACATTATTACCTCAGCTGTGATGGGCAATGCAATGGGATATTTTTATGTACCGCCGGTGGGTTCCAGGGAGCCACCCATGCTGTGGGTCCACAGGGAGTTGTAAATGCATCTGTGTCCACTTGTAAAGAACCCCAGTCTGACTGGGGCATGCAGTGTGGACCGAAGCCCACCTGCATTAAACATGACATTATTACCTCAGCTGTGATGGGCAATGCAATGGGATATTTTTATGTACCGCCGGTGGCTTCCTGGCACCCACCCATGCTGTGGGTCCACAGGGAGTTGTAAATGCATCTGTGTCCACTTCTAAAGAACCCCAGTCTGACTGGGGCATGCAGTGTGGACCGAAGCCCACCTGCGTTAAACATGACATTATTACCTCAGCTGTGATGGGCAATGCAATGGGATATTTTTATGTACCGCCGGTGGGTTCCAGGGAGCCACCCATGCTGTGGGTCCACAGGGAGTTGTAAATGCATCTGTGTCCACTTGTAAAGAACCCCAGTCTGACTGGGGCATGCAGTGTGGACCGAAGCCCACCTGCATTAAACATGACATTATTACCTCAGCTGTGATGGGCAATGCAATGGGATATTTTTATGTACCACCGGTGGCTTCCTGGCACCCACCCATGCTGTGGGTCCACAGGGAGTTGTAAATGCATCTGTGTCCACTTCTAAAGAACCCCAGTCTGACTGGGGCATGCAGTGTGGGCCGAAGCCCACCTGCATTTCATCTGACGTTAGCTCTGCTGCCCAGGGCACTGCAATGGGATACATTTATGTACAGCGGGTGGGTTCCAGGGAGCCACCCATGCTGTGGGTGCACACGGAATTCCCATTGCGGAGTTGCACCTGCCTGTGACTATTTATAAAAAAACGCGGTCTGACTGGGGCATGCCGACACCTTGACAGAATGAATAGTGTGTGGCACATAGGTTCCCTATTGCTATGCCCATGTGTGCAGCTCCAAATGGAGGTGGCACAGGATTGGATTTCTCATTGCTTCTGTACAGCATTGTGGGCTATCGCCCCGCCCCTTTTAAAGAGGGTCGCTGCCTAGCCGTGCCAACCCTCTGCAGTGTGTGCCTGCTTTTCCTGTGGCAGACGCATTTATAATTAGACATGAGGGTGGCGTGGCATGAGGGCAGCTGAAGGCTGGGCAGGGACAGTTTGGTGTGCGCTGTGGACACTGGGTCGTGGGGGGGGGGTGGGATTTGGCAGCATGTAACCCAGGAGAAGTGGCAGCGGAGTGTCATGCAGGCAGTGATTGTGCTTTGTTGGAGGTAGTGTGGTGCTTAGCTAAGGTATGCATTGCTAATGAGGGCTTTTCAGATGTAAAGGTTGTTGGGGGGGGGCCCACTCTTGCTGCTATTATGGCTTAATAGTGGGACCTGTGAACTTCATATGCAGCCCAACATGTAGCCCCTCGCCTGCCCTATCCGTTTCTGTGTCGTTCCCATCACTTTCTTGAATTGCCCCGATTTTCACAAATGAAAACCTTAGCGAGCATCGGCGATATACAAAAATGCTCGAGTCGCCCATTGACTTCAATGGGGTTCGTTACTCGAATCCTCCTGATTGGCTGGAATCGGCACACGCGACGGGACGGAGCTACGCGATGACGCGTCAAAGGGGCGGAGCCAGAACGCCGCTGCTGCCGAGCCGAAGGCAGAAGACCCTTCTGCGCAAGCGCGTCTAATCAGGCGATTAGACGCTGAAGTTAGACGGAGCCATGGAGACGGGGACGCCAGCGCAGGGAAGGTAAGTGAATAACTTCTGTATGGCCAATATTTAATGCACGATGTATATTACAAAGTGCATTAATATGGCCATACGGAAGTGCTTAACCCCACTTGCTTTCGCGAGACAACCCCTTTAACTTACGCTGACATTAATACAGTACATAGAGCAAGTAAGCCCAGTGTGACATGTTTTACAGGGTGAGTTGCTTTATATTAGACAACATTTTTTGACCTTTCAGTATAATTGTTAACCCTTTCCAATCCAATGTCGGGCCTGCCCCGACATCATAATTTCCATCCACAGCTCCGATGTCGGGGCAGGCCCGACACTGCAGTGCAGGAGTGCATCTGCACCTGATCATCAGACACATCGGGTGCAGATGCACTCCTGCACTGGTCCTCATCGAGGACCACCGAGGAGAAGGCAGAAAGGGTTTTTAACCCTTTCTGCCTTCTCCTTTACACATTACATAGCGCTCAATTAGCGCTATGTAATGCACGGAGATTCCGGCCGGCGATCATATGACCGCCGGTGTCACATGACCCCAGCGGTCACATGAATGCCAAGCCGGGAGCCTGCACCGTGGGGGGGGGGGCTGCTTACCTGTCCGGCGTCTTCTGCATTCTCCCTTCTGTCTCCCAGCTCGGCGATCATGTGACCGCTGGGTGCCACCTGACCCCAGCGGTCACATGATCGCCGAGCCGGGAGGCAGGATGCAGAATGTGGAAGATGCCAGACAGGTAAGCAGGCCCCCCCCCATGGTGCAGTGAGCACCTGCACCATCCTGAACTCTGTCAGTTCAGGAGTGTGCAGGGAAATGTATATTTTCTCATTCATTCTCACAAGCTCCAATTTATTTGGAGCCGGGGAGAATTAATGAGAAAATATAATTGGATTGGAAAGGGTTAATAGATAAAACGTGGCTTTAAAAAATAAAAATAAATTAATCTCTTCTCTTTGTACTAGTTTTTCTCTCATCCTGTGTGTGCTATGATATGAAGTTTACAATGCAGTTAGTATGTCGTGGGAGGTGGTGGGTGACACAAGTATCAGCATACAAGGTAGGCCCAATGTCCAAGTGTGGCACAAAGTGTTAAGTAAGCAAAATACAGTTGTAAGCTCTCTTTCACGATCTGAAGGTTGTAGGTTCAATACCTGCTTGGTTCAAGTAGCCGGCTCAGGGTTGACTCAGCCTTCCATCCTTCCGAGGTTGGTAAAATGAGTACCCAGCTTGCTCAGTGGTAATAAACAAAAATTACCCGAAAGCGCTGTAAAATTAGTTGGCGCTATACAAATAACAAGTCCATTGTCCATATTTATATCTTTATAGTAATTGTATTTATTGTATATATAATATAACAATAAAGTACAGTAACTATATAACCTGCCGTACTGGGAATTGTAAAAAACAGATAGTGTGTATATATATATATATATATATATATATATACAGTACAAATCTAGTACAAACATTTGGAACATAATATAATCAAAGATAGTTATTAAAATGATATAATTATATAATGACCATAGATTGTAATGAAATGACAGCATAAAATGCATGATAAATAGTAGAAGGCAATGAAGCAGAGTAGCATATTATTTGGAAGTTTTCTAGATTAATTTATAAAGAAATAAATAAAAAAGAGGAAAATATTGATGGAGGAATGTTATTGACTAAGGCTACCTGCACACGGACAGATTTGCATTGCGAAATCCAGAGCCGGCTTCCGCCTCAAGACTCCGCAGCAAATGCTTTCCATAGCATGCTATGGAAAAGCGTTTTTTCCTGCGCACGTGCAGAAATCAACTGTGATTTACGGCTCGCGAGGAAAAAGACAGCATGCACTATATCTAGGTGGATTCCGCGCGGACGGCTTCTATTAAAGTCAATGGAAGCTGTCTGAAACGCGGCCCTTCAGCAGTCATCATTGAGGTAGATCATCTATTGAGGTAAATGGTAAAATGATTAAATTCAACAGGTGACCCCACCCATATAAAAATCAGATCATCACTGTATCGTTTGGGATTAGAAATATTCATCAGTACAGTTTCTTCTGAGGCAATGGAATTGAGCAAAAGGAATGTTGTCCTTCCATTTTTTTTTAAATGGGCACTTTTAAAATGTAGCAAGCTGTTGCTATCAACCTTTCTTGAAAAAATGTTTTTGTGATTATATTATTATGTTCGTGGCTCAGAGGTATATCCAGGTAATCGATGGAGAGGTCAGAGTCATGGCCAGTGAATTTAAGGTTCCAATCGTTCCTACTGAGGGCTCAGACACACAGGTGCATCGGCACCCGTGTTACTGCAGCCAGCAGACGGACGTACCTGAAGACGGCCATCTCTCTGCAGCACCGGGAGGAAGAACATGTGACCGGCTTCATTGACGGTCATTTGTTCTATGATCAGCGCTGGAGAGAGACGGCCGTCTTCAGGTATCCTTAGGTTAAAAAAAGGTGAATAAGATCTTCTTAATCTCCCCTCTTTCTTTTTCTCCTCATTATTCTTCTACTCCTTTTTCTCCTTCTCCTCCTCCCCAACCTTCTTCTCCTCCTCCTCTTCCTCATCCTTCTCCCTTCTCCAACTTCTCCTCCTTCTCTGTTCTTCTTCACTTTGTTCTACTCTTCCACCTTAGGAGGAGGAAGAAGGAGGAGAATGATGAACAACTATGGTGGCTCAGTCATTAGCACTGCTGCTTTCCACCACTATAGTCTTAGGTTAAAATCTGTCTTAAGAAGTGTTTTGATTTGCTTTAATTCAAACAATAAAACTTAAGAATTTATTAATTCACATGCTTTACTCGAATATTGCATTGTTTTCTTTGTTAAAAATTTTGTCAAAAATTCAATTAAAAAATCAGTCTTAAGACAACATCTGCATGGACTTTGTATGTATTTGTGCTTCTCCCACCCACTCAGAGAAGGCAGACCATGCATGGTGGTTCAGTTGTTAGCGCTGATGCCTTGTAGCACTGGAGTTCTATGTTCAATCTGACCAAGGGAAACTTCTAGATGGGGTTATGTTCTTTTCCCATTTTTTCTTCTTGTTCTTCTCCCACTCTAGAACAGAACAGACCAGTACAAATGGGAATTTGTACACTGAAGAGGAAATGAAATTGGTGTCTGGGAACAAAGTAGAGGGGAGCAATAATAATCGGAATATGAATAGGGAGATAAGATGATGGATGGTGCAGGTCAAGAAGAGCATAAAAATATTCAACAGTAAATGGTGGAGAAGGGGCCAAATGAATGGAAAGAATGGGAGGAGGGAGAGTGTAGAAGGTTTTGAACAGTATATGATCAGTATGAAATAAGGGTAATAAAGGAGATATATATATGAGGGAGAGAAAGATAGAGGAGAGGAAAGAGAGGGAGGAGGGGGGTGCAGAGAGTGTAGAAATAGAGAGAAGGGGAAAAGCAGAAAGGGGCGAGGAGAGAAAGAGTGGATATAAAGAGATGGGGAGGTGAGTGGAGAATACAGAGAGAGGGGTGGAGAAAGAGAGGAGAGAGGAAGGAAAGAGAGGGGGACAAAGGAGGGAGATAGAAAGAGAGAGGGGCAGGAGACAGAGAAGTGGAAGGAGGGAGGAGGAGAGGTGGGAGAAGAGAGAGGGGGGCAGAGATGGGAAAGATGGAGAGAAGTAGGATTGGGGTAGAGAAAGAGGAGGGGAAAGAAAGAGAGGAGGATAGAGAGGAGGAGAGGGGGAAGTGGGCAGGGAGGGAAAAAAAGATGGGGACAGAGAGAGGGAGAATGGGGGGGGGAGAGATAGAGGGTGTAGAGAAAGTGAGGGGGCAGAGGGAGTGAAAAGAGTGGATCACATCCATAATGGCGCTGAAACTACTCACCTCTCTCCTCCGTGTTGTCCCACGATGATCTGGTCCGGAAAGAACTCGCCAGTGTCTTCTGCACATGCTCGCCTAAGTAAAAAAAGACATTTGAAATCTCCTGCTTCCCGGCGACTGAAAGTCCCCGGGTCTGTGATCGCTGCTTTCCAATGGATAACGGCGATCATGGAAAAGTTCAAAAAAGTAAAATAAAGTTAAAGCTTCACCTCCCTTTGGACCCATGATGGGAGGTGAAAATATTCACCCCGTCCTCCACAATGTCCCGCGGCGATATGGTCCTTCTGTGAGGGTATATGTATATATTACCATATGTTGTTTATGCTTTTATACCTGTATGCAAGTTCTGTTCAATGCTAAAATGAGAAAAACTTAATCTGTCGCCTTACATCAGCTATTCCAAAGGCCTTGCAAGGCGAAGACAAAATGTATCTTAAACACTGCAAGGAAGAACCAGATATGAAGGCCGTGTGCTTGGCTGTTTTCCCAGAAGTGCCGTATCTAGATAACGACTGTTCAACTATGTATATAACTTTCACTGTCTCAGGCGGAAATCCGGACTTCACATATATGGTTATGCGGTGAATTTGAGCCAATGAGACCATTACCCATTTCTAGTGATGTGACCAAAGGGTATAAGATCCCATGTAATCTGTAATAAAGTGCGCAGTTATGTCCCCGTGTGAGGAACTATACCAGACCTCCGTGTGTGGTGTCTCTTCTTTACCGCTGGCAGCGGGGCATTGGGGTGGGCCTGATTGGTGCTGTACGCAGAATTTTCCCTGACAAATGGCGCCCAAAAGTGGGGCGGTAAAACCAGAGCCGTGCAGCCCTGTCCACCCGGATCCAAGCCACGGGGAAGCCGTCCTGCTGCAAACCGAGCCTGATCAACTCACAGAACTCCAGGTAAGACCGGCATATATTTATGTTGTGTTTTACGCTGAGAGTCTTGCAGCAGGAGGGACTATCTGTGTTTTGTGACCGGACGGGTTGGGTTAAGAGTTCTACACGGTAACTCGTGGGCTTCGGGTTTGCCGTCACGGACCACTGACCGTGATAAGCGCACCAATCACCCACCCAGGAACTAGTCACTAGTTTATTTGTTGCTGAAGTCCATAGTGTTTTAACGATAGTGGAGATTGTTTGTTGTATCTGCAGAATTTTTTTCTCTTTCTTTTCATTTAGTCTCATAGGAGAAGGGACTCTCGGTTGTTTTGCTCTATATATGGGGCTAACGATTTGATTTCAGAGAGATGCATTCTGTGAGACAGGCTTCATAGGAGAAGGGACTCTCGGTTGTTTTGCTCTATATATGGGGCTAATGATTTGATTTCAGAGAGATGCATTCTATGAGGCTGGTTCCATAGGAGAAGAGACCTTCAGTTGTTTTGCTGTATATAAGGGGCTGACAATTTGGTTTAAGTAGGATACATTCTATGGAGCGTGTTATTATTATTGTTGTTGTTGTTCTAATATGCTTAAGACCTTATTAAAGAAGGCGGAGCCCCTCAAGGGCTGTTGTCGAGCGGATGAATTGGTGGAGGAGAGACAAGGGTCCCAATTTGTAAAATGTAAGAAAACTCTTATGAAAATGTGTAACAAGGACCCGCACGGTAGATTACAGCATGGTGACTGGGAGGAGGTCTTTAGGACCAAGAAGGGCGCCTTGAAAGACCAAGGGTTGCTAGAAAGTGCTGAAGTGAAAAGCAGAGAGACAGTCAGAGAAAGTTAAGTATGTACACATTATTTGTTTAAGAAAGTATCCATAAGTGAAATGTTGGAAAGTACAGTAAGTGATCAAGAGGGTGTCGGGAGAGTGTCTACTGAAGGTTACATTGGCAGGTAGGTAGGGAGAGAAGTATGGGGAACAAGCAAAGTCGAGAGGAAAGTTACAAAGCATGTGATTTGGTGGCAGAGAGAGAGAGAGGAAAAGGTGTATAATACTAGGTGGATAGATATAGATGTATGTGTGTGTGTATATGTGTACAAATGGTTAACTGAGCTCGCTTTTAGTGGGAGAAGGATTGTTTACTTGAAGCTGCAGTGTCTTAGTCTAGCTTCTCAAGGCAGAGAGATAACAGTTATTTTGCAAAGGTGGGGGCTTTCAGACTTCACTCTAAGCTCAGGGTCACAAGGGGGGCTGAAAGATACCCACGCATTCTAAAATATTTCAGCGTTTAATACAGCATATAATAGCTTCAGTAAATAAGAAAAATAGAATGTCTCAGTCACTCAGCAAATTTTTTCACATAATTTGTCAAAAATAGCGCTCATTTACAATCTCATCTCAATAGAATCATGTACTTTATAACATTATGGCACTCACCTCAATGTTTTTCAACTGATGTATGTTTGTTTGTCAATTTTTTTTTCTGTGCATCTGTATGTACTGGTACACCTTCAAATGTAGGGGTGACGGGGCAGACTTGAGCGCATGGATGGATGAGAGTTAATGCCCAGTGTTCAGGCTGTGATGAATGTAAAATGTGTGATGCAGAGATTGACTGGGGATAAAAGTTCCTACCCCATGCATAAGACTTTACTTGGTTGTGATGTGGACGTGCAGACTGTGGAGTTTGAATGAAGGTGTGAAGAAAGAAGCAAGCGGCCAGTATCGAGGGGGTGGAGCTAGATGATGTAAAAGTGCGTAATGGATCATCCTTCTTTTGTCCACAAAGGAGGGGGTGAGAATCTTGAGCGGCCAGTAAAAGTTGTTTTTTTTCCCCCACACATTTGATAAGACATTGCAGGCAGGATCAGATTAATAATGAATTTGCTTAAAGGATATCACATTTCAAATATTAATAGGTGTTTGTAGATTATGCTGCCCTGATGTAACTCATGTCTCTATTATTGGTGCTAACATCTTACAGGCCTTATCTGCATCCATCAAATCTTTTCCAATGTTGTACTACCTTGAACCCGGCTACTCTTCTTCCAATTGAGTACCCTGGTTCAAAGGGGGGGAGGAGAAGGCGTAGGTGATCTAGGTATTGCAGATCAGCTATTTTTAAATTTTTTGCAACAAGATTCTGATCTATTTGAAATAGAATATCAGCATGATTGACAAGCAGTGATGTAACAAGAAAATTTAAGTTTTAAAAAGTTACTGAAAGCCTTTGTTAACAATGCATATTTTGAGTTGTTTTTTGTAGATGGTACCAGGGGTGATTGACGACTCCACACTGGATATGCAGTGGTCACACAACAAGATGTCCTAAAAGCAGAAGCTCTGCCTCTGCATGTCTCAGTACAAGAAGCGGAACTGAAGGCTCTCACTGAGGCGTGTAGAGTGGCAGAAGGTAAGACAGCAAACATTTACACTGATTCCCGGTATGCATTTGGCATAGCTCATGATTACAGCCCAACATGGAAGGCCAAACAGTTTTTTACCTCAGCAGGACAGCCAATTAAAAGGGTTGTCCCGCGCCGAAACGGGTTTTTTTTTTTTTCAACCCCCCCCCCGTTCGGCGCGAGACAACCCCGATGCAGGGACGTACAGAAAGCTCACCGGAGCGCTTACCTTAATCCCCGCGCTCCGGTGACTTCTATACTTACCTGTGAAGATGGCCGCCGGGATCCTCTGCCTCCGTGGACCGCAGCTCTTCTGTGCGGTCCACTGCCGATTCCAGCCTCCTGATTGGCTGGAATCGGCACGTGACGGGGCGGAGCTACACGGAGCTACACGGAGCCCCATAGAGAACAGGAGAAGACCTGGACTGCGCAAGCGCGGCTAATTTGGCCATCGGAGGGCGAAAATTAGTCGGCACCATGGAGACGAGGACGCTAGCAACGGAGCAGGTAAGTATAAAACTTTTTATAACTTCTGTATGGCTCATAATGAATGCACAATGTATATTACAAAGTGCATTAATATGGCCATACAGAAGTGTATAGACCCACTTGCTGCCGCGGGACAACCCCTTTAAGAATGGTGCAGCGGTGCAGTGACTCATGGAGGCCCTACTACTACCTGACAAAGTGGAAAGCTCACACCAATTCCTACACCAGAGAAGCAAGAGGCAACGCCATCACAGACCATACAGCAAAGGCAGTGGCCCTCAAGCCGTGGAAGAAAAGAAGAAAAGAAGAAAACAAGAATTTAACAATAACTTTGATTAAACTTTGGACATTGACTTAAAATTTTGGACATTGACAAAAAACTTTGGACATTGACAAAAACTTTGGACTTTGATAAAAACTTTGGACTTTGATATGCTAAAGACTTTACAGTTACAAGCCAGCAAGGAAGAAAAAGACAAATGGACTAAATATGGGAGCAGCAGAAACAGGACGGCGTATGGTGAACAATCAACAGAACTTGCCTACCACGGTCCCTGTGCCCCATGATGGCCCAGCTGACGCAAGGAAAGACACACCTCTCAAAGCAGCAATGATGTCGACGCTTGAACAAGGACGGGTGGCTCCTGGGTTTTCTGTAGCTGCTGCATCATTTGTCCAATTTTGCATGATCTATGCCGTAAACAACAGGGCAGAAGTAAAATTTGCCACATAACACTTGCCTGGGCCACTCTACCCATTTCAGGGATTACAAATTGGCTACACTCAGCTCCCACTTGTTGGGAAGTAGGAATATGTGCTTGTTGTTAATTTCTTTTCAGGTTGGAGAGACCTACCCTGTTGCCAAAGTAAATAAGCAGGTAACCGCACAGAAGCTCATGAATGAGGTAATCCGCAGATACGGGGTACCGGAAGTGATTGAGTCAAACAAAGGTACACACTTCACAGGTGAAATAAAGCAACACATCATTTCTGCTTTGGGTATATTTCAGGCTTTTCACACACCCTACCATCCGCGGAGTAGTGGGAAAGTAGATCCAAAAGGCAATGAAGAAAACGGGCAAATCTTGAATTGAGTGTCTCCCATTAGTTCTTTCCCAGGAGGGTACATGCCACAGTAGCTGAGCTTGCGGAATGATTTTCTTGTTAATTTTGTCACAGGTCTCTTCAAGGAATTGTCAATAACGCATTCTGCAGTCTCTGCTTTTCTCCCAGGTCCTACAGATGAGTGTCACAATCTGAAACCATGTGACAGGGTCTATGTAAAAAAGTTTGAGAGAGAAACCCGGTTTGAAGGTCCCTACCAGATGTTGCTCACCACCCCAACTGCAGTCAAGCTCGAGGAAAGCCAACTTGGATCCACACTTCTCACTGCAAAAACTCATGATCCTATATATCCTTTACATGCTATAATGTGGTACAATTCCTCTAACACACACAAGTAGCCATGTACACCTGTAACTACTGTACACTAGGCCCCCTGTTTCAGGGATCAGAACAAATTAATACAATCAAACATGCAATATGAAGACGACACTGAAGGTGAGAATGTAACACCGCATCGTGCTAAGAGAGAAGTTGACGCTCCAGGTGGTAACTTTGATCCACGTGTATACATAGATGCAATAGGAGTGCCAAGGGGGTGCCAGATGAATGTAATTCTAGAGATCAGGTTAAAGCAGGTTTTGAGTCCTTATTTGCTATTGTCACTGTTAATAATAATGTTGATTGGATGAATTATATCTATTACAATCAGCAGAGGTTTGTAAACTACACCAGGGATGCTTTGCCAGGGTTAGTTGACCAGTTAGGGCCCACTGCATCCATGGCGTTCCAAAATAGAGTGGCCCTGGATATGATTTTAGCAGAAAGAGGTGGGATATGTAACTTCCTGTATGTGTATTATCCCTTTGATCAAAAAGAGTATGAGTAAGGAACTGGACAATGTGACACCAACATTTCCCTTGTTTGAAAAAGATGAAGAGCCAGTTCCAATAATGCCAACCACGTACGTTACCAGAAGAATGGAGAAATGTACAAGTACTGCGCCTGCCCTGATCTTCCAAGATGGATTGTCAGTGGACTTCCCATTTGCCTAGGGATAGTGCAGAAGACCATAGGTTCCGGCGAGGGCACACTCTTCGGGTGTTAACTTGTACAGATAGAGGGTATGGATGCCCGGAAATGAGCCCAGGGAATCCATGGCCTCCTTCTGAGGTGAGGTAGGGATCCCCCCTCCTAGGAGTAGGGCCTTAGGGGCAGTGGGCAAACCCTGACGCAAGGGAGAGGCGACCAAGGAAGAGTGCAAGGTCTGGTGCTTGATCTCCATATTAAGTTTTTAGGGGGGTTTGTGAGGGTATATGTATATATTACCATATGTTGTTTATGCTTTTATACCTGTATGCAAGTTCTATTCAATGCTAAAATGAGAAAAACTTAATCTGTCGCCTTACATCAGATATTCCAAAGGCCTTGCAAGGCGAAGACAAAATGTATCTTAAACACTGCAAGGAAGAACCAGATACAAAGGCCGTGTGCTTGGCTGTTTTCCCAGAAGTGCCGTATCTAGATAACGACTGTTCAACTACGTATATAACTTTCACTGTCTCAGGCGGAAATCCGGACTTCACATATATGGTTATGCAGTGAATTTGAGCCAATGAGACCATTACCCATTCCTAGTGATGTGACCAAAGGGTATAAGATCCCATGTAATCTGTAATAAAGTGCGCAGTTATGTCCCCGTGTGAGGAACTATACCAGACCTCCGTGTGTGGTGTCTCTTCTTTACCGCCAGCAGCGGGGCATTGGGGTGGGCCTGATTGGTGCTGTACGCAGAATTTTCCCTGACACTTCCAGGACCTCATGTCGACTTCTGCTCATGTGTGCCCAACAGAAACGATGGGCGCATGCTGATAAGGGATCGTGCCCTGGGAAATTTAAAATCCCTCTACTCCCGGCCAGTATGTGCAGCCTGGAGCAGAGAGATGTCACAGGGGACCATTGTATGCGGTTCCCGCTCACATGATCAATGTTATTCAATGGATATGAAGACTCGTATTTCTTGGTATTGCGCCCCAAGAACTGTTTCAGATACTAATGAAAAAAAAGACTATTAATGTAAGAGACATTTCTTTGTTTCTGTTTATTAAGTCCCTTAAACAAAAAAAACTTTAAAGTTTAAATTTTTCTCTTTGCATACTTTAATCCTGTCTGTTGATTCTGTGGTAAAGTATGCTGCTAATTTCTCATGCTATGCATTGTTTTCTATTGCAAATGTTTTATGCAACGTTATAGTTTAAGATATTGTGCAAGAGGAGAACAAATAAAGTAATGTCTAGTTATAAAAGCTCCTATTTGATTTGAATGTGACCACATAAATGGCGTGAATGATAAATGTGTATGATTAGAGGTTTTGTTCTCTACCAAGCGTCTTCTGTACCAGTGTCTGTCCACAGTCCTATCTGCTCCAGTAGGCGGGCATCCTTTTCACCTCATCTTCTAGTCCTGGATAGGGGGGATATTGACTTAAGCTACCACCCATTCTGAAGTCTTTTCATTTTTCAGAGAAAGTTATGATCATTTCACTTGTCTCTTGTTTTTCCTGCCAGTCGCCCCTTCTCTATTCTCTAATACCGCATCAGTGTTGTATTCTCTTTGTCAGAGGAAGTGATGTTCATTTCACTTGCCTCATATCTTTTATCTTTGGGGAGAAAAGTAATGTATATGCCCCATAGCTATGCTAGTGTATCCTGAATTCAGTTCAGCCTAGCAGAAGTTCTCTCATGGTTCTAGCCTAACCATTTCGCTGTTGTAGTCAAATGCCTTACTAAGAAAGTGACATTCTTAAGGTGGTCTCAGAACACTAGAATGGGTTAATATTTGTATAAGTAACCGGAGGGTAGGAGCTGCACAGTGTTCCTAGAGGTGAACTTGATTAATGCACTGAGATATCCCCACTCCGGATATTACACTCTGTTTTAGAGGCACCGGGGTCAGCTTATTTTAAGTAGGGGGGAACTGTAACCACCCGAAGTCTATATATCTGGCCCCTCCGTAACTGTCGTACATGTTACGTCTTCAGTGTGGATGCACTGTGCAAATTGTCTTGTCATTTGTTATGTGTATTGCACATCTGCAGCATGTAAGAGGTTAATGTCTGTGAATGTCTGGAAGTGGAGCTGCCACCATCACTACAACCTTTACCAACATTGACATTTACCCCATATTCCAATGTGCCTCATGTCAGCAGCCAGCCCTCTATTCCCCAGCTAAGGAAGCTTAAAAAAGTACCATCCCAATCACCTCCAAGCACAAAACCTGAATACAAGCATTGCACATCTGCTGGTGATAAAAATGCTGCCCTTTATGCTAGTGAACACACATCCTTTACAATGTGATACTCAATGCTAACCCACAGTACCTGATGCCCAGTTGCCACTACTTTACCCAAAAAGGTTGTCCCTGGCCTGCACCACCATGTGAGTGATGATGTCATGTAATATCCTAAAACTCATCTGTTTAGGGGAGTGCAGCCACACCACTGAAGAGCTGTTGATAGCTCTGCATGTTAAAGGGGTTGTCCCACGAAACAAAGTTGGGGTATACACTTCTGTATGGCCATATTAATGCACTTTGTAATGTACATTGTGCATTAATTATGAGCCATACAGAAGTTATTCACTTACCTGTTCCGTTGCTGGCGTCCCCGTCTCCATGGTGCCGTCTAATTTTCAGCGTCTAATCGCCCGATTAGACGCGCTTGCGCAGTCCGGTCTTCTCCCTTCTGAATGGGGCCGCTCGTGCTAGAGAGCTGCTCCTCGTAGCTCCGCCCCATCACGTGTGCCGATTCCAGCCAATCAGGAGGCTGGAATCGGCAATGGACCGCACAGAAGACCTGCGGTCCACCGAGGGTGAAGATCCCGGCGGCCATCTTTGCAAGGTAAGTAAGAAGTCACCGGAGTGCGGGGATTCGGGTAAGTACTATCCGTTTTTTTTTTAAACCCCTGCATCGGGTTTGTCTCGCGCCGAACGGGGGGGCTATTGAAAAAAAAAAACCCGTTTCGGCGCGGGACAACCCCTTTAAGTCTGACACATAACTGAAACTAAAGCCAGGCAAGCTCATGTGTGACAATGGGGTCAACCTGCTAGCAGACACTTGACGCCTGTGGAATGGCTGCAGATCAATGATGTTTGTGCCGTTTTAACCTACTTTGAGGAAACTACCAAAATGATCAGTCGTGATGTTTCAGTGATCAGTATGACCATCCATGTTGTCTGCCAGTTGGGGCCTCAAGTGGAGTGATGTGGTGTCACAGAAGGAAGGGATACAAATCTCAAAACTGTCTGGCCAGTCCGCCATTATAGAACACCGCAGGCAAGGTGGCTTTGGGCAAGAAAGGGGATATCTTCTCCGTCATGCTTTTCCACCCATGGGAGAATAAAAACACAAAGAGATACTTGAGAGCAGCATAAGCGGTGCAAAAAAATCTACACATCATCCAAAATGTGTTTATAAAATCCACAGAAACAGCAACGTTTCAACCTCCTCCTGCGGTCTTTATCAAGCTGGGAGAATAAAAGTGGTGGAAGAGAAGGGGAATTATATAGGTCCAGAGGACAGGAAAGTGGACTCTGCAATGTCTCTTTCAACCATGACTAATCCCAGCTATTTTGCATGGATGGCAGGACCATCACCATTAGACATTTTGAGGCACATAAGTGCTTATATGCTGCAGTGCTTACAGAAGGACTGTTAAATAGCTCACATCAAAACAACTGGGTGGCTATCCTCATGGATCCTCGCCAGAAAGCCAAAATGATAAATCTCATTTTGGTAGTGGAGAGAGACCTCAAAATGTAGCACTATCATGACCGACTGTTAAGCAGCCTGAGCAGAGCACTTCCTCATGGTTGTGTGGTGGCCGGATGCAGACCTTAATGGGGTGACAGCGAGGAACAAGATGGTTGTCAATGATGGCTCTCCTGGGGAAAAGTTATACTTTCTACTAAGTTTTCTTTGTTTGAGTCCTTCTCCTCACTGTAGCTTGTTCCTGACACTTTCCTCCACCTCCTGAACTCCAGTAGATTTCCTAATTGCCACGGCTCCTCACACTGCTTCCTGTCTCCTCCACCTCCAGCAACAAACTCCCCTTCACTTCCTGCCAAATTCCTGCTCTTTGCTCACCTACTTCCTCCTTCACCCCGCTCACTTTCCCCGGGTTGGCTAGACTCCTCCCACTCCACCAATCAGGAATTTTACAGACTAGCAGCCATTCAGAAAGAACGGCTGCCGGGCAGTCTAATCCAAGCCCGATTTCTTGGAAAGCCAGTGTCCCATAAAATGATACCTACTATGTCTCTGGAAGAGCTAACAGCAAGGTATTTAGGACTTTGCTGATTATTTGGCTACCCTGTAGTTTTTTGAATTTACAGCAACAGCAAAGAGTAGGACTCACAGCCACAGGCAGCGCTTATCCATGATGGTCCAAGAGTATATCAGCTCTTGCCTTGATGTATGCAGACATAGCATTGGTGATGTTGATGGTAGTGATGCTGCTGCTGCTTTCCTTCTCCTGCATCCACCATGTTTCTCCCTCCTTCTCCCGAAAAACAAAAATATGTCAAAATGGAAATACACAGCTATAGCTCTAATGTTTTGACGAACAGCAGACTTTGCCCTCAAGGTAATGTTGCTGGTGGTGATTGTGCTGCTGTTGATGCTTTCTCTTCCTCCTCCTCATTAATCCTGAAACAAAAAATGTTTTCTAAGGCCTCCCTGAGAAAGGCTTTTTTTTCACTGTTTAATGCTGCATTTTAAGCGCTGTGCTAAAAGCAGCTGTACAACTCTGCCATTTATTTCAATGGGGTTTCTCAGTTAAGTGTTAAAACGCAGCGTTTTCAACAATACGATTTTAAAGGGATGTCTGTTCTATTTTTGGGCTGAAAATGCTGTACGATGCCAATTAAAATGAATGGTGCATGAGTTGGGGGGGGGGGGGGGGCTTGAAATATAGGCCCTACCACAAAAAGCAGTCCTAGCTACACTAACTGTAAAAAATAGCAATACTCACCTAGTTGGAGCCGTCTTGGTCCCTCCCACTGCTCTCCGGCGCTCCTGCAGGATTCTTGTGCACTTTTTAGCACTGACAGAAGATTTATTGCTGGTCAGGTGGGTTGAAAACCCCACCTCCAGCAAGAGAATGCTCTGATCCGTTGTCAAGTTCTGGCTTAGCCAATCAGAGCCAGTGCTCAATGCACCAATCATTCATGATTGATGCATCGAGCTCTGGCTCTGATTGGCTGAGCCAGTGCTTAATGAACAAACTATAGCAATCGTTTTATGGAGGCTGGGATTTCAAACCCTGTTACCAGCAGCAGATGGTCTGTTGGACCTGACAGCTGCCTGGAGCTCTGGAGAACAGTGGGAGGGACCTGGATGGCACCTAATAGGTGAGTATTGCTTTTTTTTCTTTTCAGCTTCCTTGGCTGCTTTTTCATCTCTGCTGAAAATGCATCCAAAACACTGTCAAAACGCATGCCAGCACTGCTGTAATCGCAGCAAACACACTGTTGAAAAACGTTGCGTTTCTGCAAATGCCTGTGTGAGGGAGGCCTAAGGGCTCCTGTCCATGGGCAATTGTGCATTGCGTTACTCGCGGCAATAATCCGTCTGCAAGTAATGCAATGCACACTTTCCAAAGCGTTGCTATGGAAGGTGCAGCCTCCTGTCCCCCAGTGGAGAATCATGGCGATTCTCTGCTCGCAGGACTCAAATTGCAGCATGCCGCGATTCTCCGTGGTGAGCCTATCTGTTTGATAGGAGGGGGCGGTGAGAGGTCTCAGCGGTGAGCCTATCTGTTAGATAGGCTCACCGCTGAGACCTCTCACCGCCCCCTCCTCCTCCTCAGCGGAATATCATTGGTGATGTTCAGTCACGGCCGTGGACAGGGGGCCTATGGCACAATAAACAGTTGGAGCTGTACAATTTTTCCTTGGAGGAGGACCGCACTTTGCAGTTCTGTTCACCTGCTAGAATTTGTTCTTTGCAAAATTTGTGACATTGCTTTTAAAACAAGTACCTCACCTGCTGTCTTCCTTGGCAGAATTTTGGTAGCTTTACTATTTTTCCTTGGAAGTATTAACAGTAAAAGGATTTGCACTGAGAGCACTGTCCCTTTAACAAATAATGCAGGCGAAATCATTGAAGATGATGGGGGAAGGCAAACCTATTAAATAGTTTCTTTACAAGTGTATTCACGAACGAACAGGAAATGTCACATGAGATGCAGGGGAATAAAATGAACCCCTGGCAAAATATTACATACCTAACACAGGAGGAAGTGCGGAATCGGTTAAAGAGGATTAAAATCGATAAATCGCCAGCCCCAGAAGGGAACTAAGTGATGTGATAGCTAGGCCGCTATTTTTTACGATTTATGGATACTATCAAGAACAGGGTGGTACCTCTGGATTGGCGCATTGCCAATGTGGTTCCAATATACAAAAAGGGCCCAAAAGAGAGCCTGGTAACTACGGCTGGTAAGTCTTACTTCAGTAACTGGAAAAATATTCGAGGGGTTTCTAAGAGACTCCATCATAGACTACCTCAAGGAGAACAATGGAATAACTCCTCACTAGCATGGGTTCATGAGGGGTCAATCATCTCAGACCAATCTGATCAACTTCTACGATTAAGTCAGCTCTAGGCTGGGAGAGTCTATTGATCTTGTATATCTGGAGTTCTCTAAAGCATTTGACACCGTGCCGCATAATAGGCTGATATATAAAATGAGATAGCTCGGACTGGGCGAAAACGTGTGTATCTGGGTAAAGAATTGGCTCAGAGATAGAAAGCAGAGGGTGGTAATAAACAATTCATACTCTGATTGGGCCACCCACCATCGCTAGCGGGGTGCCACAGTGTTCAGTATTAGGCCCCATTCTGTTCAATATATTTATCAACAACCTGATAGATGGACTGTACAGTAAAATATCAATATTTGCAGATGACAGAAAATTATGCAAGATAATTAATACAAGGGAGGACAACATACGGCTACAAACAGAGCTAGATAAGCTGGGGGGCATGGGTAGAAAAATGGCAAATGAAGTTCAATGTGGATAAATGTAAGGTTATGCACATGGGCAGGAGAAACGGATGTCACCAATATACACTAAATGGGGTACAGCTAGGGAAAAGTGATATGGAAAAAGAACTGGAGGTACTTGTGGACCGTAGATTTAACTGGAGCAGTCAATGCCAGTCAGCTGGTGCAAAAGCAAATAAAGTCTTGGGGTGCATTAAAAGAGGTATAGGGGCGAAGGATGAGAACATTATTCTTCCACTATATAAGGCACTGGTCAGGCCCCACATGGAATGCTGTGTACAGTTCTGGACATCAGTGCTCAGGAAGGATATTGCAGTGCTTGAGTGGGTTCAAAGAAGGGCAACTAAATTAATACTTGGAATGAAGGAACTGGAATACCCAGGGAGGCTATCAAAATTGGGATTATTTACCCTGGAAAAAAGATGGCTAAGGGGTGATCAAATAACTATGTATAAATACATGAGGGGACAATATAAGGATTTCTCCCATGATCTGTTTATACGCAGGACTGCGAAGGTAACGAGAGGGCATCCGCTATGTCTAGAAGAAAGCAGGTTTCATCACCAACACAGAAAAGTGTTCTTTACTGTAAGAGCAGTGAGACTGTGGAACTTTCTGCCTGAGGACGTGGTGATGGCAAAATTCATAAAGGAGTTTAAGAAGGGACTAGATGTCTTTCTACAGCAGAAGCATATTACAGTTTTAAATGTTAGGTGACCAGTGAGTTGTTGATCCGGGTCTTACAGACAGGTTAGAACTATTAGAGGTTGATCCAGGGTTTAGTCTGACTGCCATTAGGGAGTTGGGAAGAAATTTTTCCCTGGAAGGGCTAATTGGCTTCTGCCTCTTGGTTTTTTTGGGGGATCAACAAGGAGGTTGAATTAGGCTGAACTAGATGGACGTTGTCTTCATTCGGCTTAACATACTATGTTACTATGACTGTGCTTGGGTGTTCTGTTCACCTGATAGAATTTGTCCTTTGCTACCTTGATGACATTGCTTTTAGCACCACACCTGCTGTCTTCCTTGGCGTAATTTGGGGTAGCTTTGCTACTTTTCCTTGGGGAAAGAAGAGGAAGCCTCTGCTTAGCTCTTCTCTTCACTTGGTAGAATTTGCCCTTTGCAAAATTAATGACATTGCTTTTAAAACAAGCAGCACAGCTGCTGTATGCCCTGGTGTAATGTTTGATTCAAGAGAGACTATGTGGACCTTCTTTTGTTGCAGTGACACCCCTGTGCTATGAGTGACTCTGACCCCACTGTACAATATTTTTATGAATTTTTGGGAGGAGCATAGTGGTCCCCAGAATGGTGGCTGTATTCCCATGCATTTTTGAGGGCTTTGGCTGCATTAGGAACCCTCAGGAGTGCAAATTTAGTGAACTTGATTTTTACTCCCATTGACTTAAGTGGGAGTTGAATTAGGTGTCCCATTTCCTAATGTTTTTTGCAAAATCAGGCTGATCCTGACTCGAACCGAATCTTCCAATAATCGCTCATCACTGAATAGAAGTAATGGTGTTGTTGTTTCCTCTGTTGCACAGTCTATCTACAAGCTGTTAAGACAGAAACAGAATTCTATACTACTATCTCTGATTCCTCAGAATATACGTATCACAACACAATAGTCAGTATACTGTATTTGCTTGCACCAATCACTGCTACCCGCAAAGTTTACATGAATATATCTGTTTTTTACATTGCTGGAGAAGTAATAAAGTATAAGTACTGCAATAAAGGGGAATAACCAGTAGAGGGAGCTCACTGTAAATGATTTACCATTTATTCCTATGTTCAATTCCATTTAGCAGCCTATGTTTGTCATTGCTGCTCTGAATGTGTCTGAAGTTGTGAAGAGAACCTGTCACCAGCATAATCCCAACTCAGATATGCACATTGCACCCATGTTTTAATCTGAAATGCTGAGATCTTTCAGAATGAACATACTTTGAAGCTTGACTAGTGATGGAGGACCACGTCATGGAGGTGGTGTTGTGCCAGTCTCTCTCTCCCTTCACACAAAAGGGGAGAGAGCTGCCAGTCTGCATGATGTAGGCAGGGAGAACCCGGCGTGTTGCCATCCCCATGATGCTGAGCTCCTTTCCAAGGCAAAGTTCAAAGTATTTTAACAAAAGCTGCAGAGCATCAAAAGTCATACGCTAGGGGTAGATAATATATATTTCATAAAACCCATACATATGGCAAAAAGTACCTCCTATATATATATCAATCAGAAGAAAAGAAAACTGGAGTACAGGACTTATATTGTGAGACACTGAAGGGCTTAATAATGGACGGTCTTTATTAAAGATGAGCGAGCACGCTCAGTAAGGTCAGCTCGGGCGGGCAGCGGGGGATGGCAGAGGGGAGCGGGGGGAGTGTGAGAGATCTCTCCCCCCCCCCCACCACATGCTCCCCCTTGCCGCCCCCCCCCCCCCCCGAGCATGCGAGGAGAAGGCAGTTACTCAAGATGAGCGAGGCTCACTCGAGTAACTGACCTTACCGAGCATGCTCGCTCATTTCTAGTTGATATGTTTCACCTGGGTTCAGATATTACGCCCAGTAGGTATGAAGGGAGTTCATGTCTCACTACGTGAGACATGGGGAAAAACACAAGGAATGTGATATGATCTCCAAACCAAAGGTAGTTGCTGGAGATGCTTTGGTAAAATGTGTTTGAGCCTGTTTTTTGGAATGGATGGTAGGTTCGTTTGTAGGGCTGTCCATTCCACTCCCTCCACTCCAGGTCTTATTATGAGGAGGCAAGCTCCTCAGGTGCAGAGGCTGGGCAAATAGCTAAGTCCATAAAGCCTGCAAAGCTGCAGACAGAGTTGAGGCTCGAGAGCAGCAGAGTATGCTGGCCTCAAGTAACGTGTTAGTCCTGACCAAGGAAAATCTGGACTTTCTGCAAACTGTTTGGTGTTCGTGCAGCTGCAGCTAGTTGTCCACATATGGTCAGGGTAGGACTATATAGTATAGTAAGTGCTGGAGAAGCAAGATTTTGTTTATGCCTGAAGCTAAGGCTATGTTTTGTGCTTTTTAATACACGCAGGCCAAGCCTATATGAACTATAACTGCCTGTCTTGGTCTCTGACTGCCGTTCGCACTGCAACCCGTGCTCTACCAGAGCTAGCTCTCCCACAATATATATATATTAAATATAGAAAAGTCATAGAAAAAAAACACAGAAGCACACACATAAGTATAAAAACACATTAAATCAAAACAATCCCCACATAGTGGTATGAGTCCCTGAGAGCATAACACAAATCCAAATAAATGTATTCCACTAGATATGTCTAGGGCAATAGCTATTAATGCATTTCTCGTATAACCCCCATTCAGGAGGATATAGTAAAGTGCATATCACAGATAATGCAAAGCATTTTAAATACCTATTAATGGTATAAGGCTCACCAGAGGTCTACCATAGTGTGGGGTCTAGTCCCCTGATGCGTGTTTCTGACACACCTTGTCTCATGGAGGGCTAAACACGTTTAGCCCATTGGGGTATTCCTTGATGGGTCTACCCTGCCTAATGATGTAAAACGTGTCCTTCCCTGCAGAACTACTCTAGTGTGGCAGTCAGATTCTGCATCCTTCTCCTGCACAAAGTAACAACAGCTGGAGCTCCTTGCTAGCTGTTATAACATGACACAAGTTGGGAGGGGTATTGTTTCTCCTTGAGGAGAGCACCTAGAAGGTGAGTGAGGAGACTTAAAAGGCCATCCATACTCCTCTGGGAAATATATGTGTAGGAAATCGCTGTTATATTGATTTGAAGTTATTTCTGTATTGGATTTGCCCCAATTATCCCCCCTCTCCCAGGTCTGTATAAGTTGCTTCTGTCCTGAATCCCTGGAGAGTGACGAGGAAACCCCTTATTTATAAAAGAGGTTGTTATCAAATGGAGGGGGGTTGTTTAAACATTTAGTTCCACAGCACATGGGATTCTAGAGGGGAGCTGCTGCAGGCAGCTAGTCAGATATTCCATTTCCATACCAGAGGGCTGCTTCACCTTAACTAGGATCAAGTACAGATAGTCCCCTACTTGCGAACAGGCTCCGTTCCAGGAACCTGTTCACAAGTACATTTGTTCATATGTCCGAACAAATGTTTGTATGGAGCAGGATCGCGGGTGGATCCCGATCCATACAACGTCAGGTGCCGGCTGTTCTTACAGCGGACACCCGGAGGCAGCAGTTCCGACGAGCCGCTCCGCTCATCGGGACTTAACACTTTAAACACCGCTGTCAGAGTGGCATTTAAAGTGTTAACAGTTCCATCGAGCGGTGCGCCTCCTTGGAACTGCTGCCGCCGGGTGCCAGCTGTAGGAAACAGCTGGCATCCGATGTTTAGGTGGCCCATACAGTGTCCCGTGATAAGATTGCGGGAAGCTGTGCGGTTGCTAGGCAGCTGGGGGCCTTCTAAAAGGCCCCAGGGCTGCCTATGCAGAGAGCCTGTGAAGCACGCAGCTTGATAAGCGCTATGCATAGACAGCCCTAGGGCCTGGAAGGCCCCCGGCTGCCTAGCAACCGCACAGCATCCCGCAGTCTGACCGGACAGGTTTGATAGAAGCCTGTCCTGTCCCTGCACACTATGATGTAATGCCATAGCAAGACAGATTGTTTGCATAATACTGTGCAGGACGATTGTTTGCATCTTGCGAAGTTCGTAACTTGAACGTTCGCAAGTTGGGGCCTATCTGTAGGTAACGGCTATCAGCATACTATCTATAGGGTTGGGCTGAATCTAATCTATAGTGAATTAAACAGCTACTGTACTGTTTAATTACTTTCAGTCTCCCTGTGCAGAGCTGGTGATACCAATTCTGCTGAATCACTGTTACTGTTTGATTCATCTCCTAGTCCTTCTCACCCTCTTCTTTCTCCTAGCCTGCATTGGCTGATCATTGTGCTGTGGAATCTAGCATCTGCCACCAGGTACAGGGGCCCCTGCATCGTGACTCTTTAGCCTTCTGACACCTGAGGTATTGTGCATGGGACTCCATGCACACCTATATATGCATATACCAAGTTATATAGTCACCATTTAACCAGGACTATTTGGAACTACTTATTTAGTATGTATCATTCATTGTAACATGTATGCATTGATTGTATCATCAACTACTGCTTTATATAGTATAATATCCCCTACGGTTACATCTGTATAATCCTTTATATTGAATAAGTTGGATTCACAAATGTATACCTGTTCATATAAATGCATAGGTATTCTAATTAGAAGACCCTTGTTAGTCTAAAGTTCTATCCTGAATAGAGGCACTGACTAGAGAGAGCTCACTATTACACCCATTCTTCCAATTAGCGAAGGTACCAGGTCGCCATGTGCCATACAGGTTATCGCCAGGGCCTACTGAGAAGAGTCACTATATATACCCTCCCCCAAATAGGGTTACATATGCAAATAAGGAAGATGGAACCTTTGCAATGTAACCTATGGGATGACAGCATTCCTGCAAATCACTTGACTAGGGTATTGCGGAGTCGCTGGCGACTGTGACCTATCCCCTACCTCCCTTTTACCCAATAACTTAAAGAACAACGCAACACCAAAATTGGATTAAATTATGGCCACAGTAGCCACCTTTATTTAACAAAACGTAAACATAAATAACTATTTTAACCTCAGATAACCTGGGAAGGGATCCCATGGAGCCCTACCACCTGACTGTCGCCTCACCAGAAAAACGGGAAATAGTTGTGCCTGTCACCCGTCGCATTTCGGACTCGGGCAACACTATTTCCCTATCACTGCCCCCACCGCAAGTCGACAGGCACGGGGGCCCACCACCTCGCCTCAGGTCGCCTCTTCCGGACCCCGAGGACGGCTAGCCATAACCTGGCTAACCCCTCCCACAACCACTGCAAGGCACCGCCCTGCGACTCCCAGAGGCGACAGTCCTAACCAACAATTCACAGAGGGGAGAGGAAGCTATCCAGCTCCCTGCTACCCCCCTACTACCCCCGCTTTGCTGACTCCACGGGACCCCTCCACAGCTAGCACGGCTTGACCCCCTCAAGCCTGCGCCGCCCGCCACAACAACAATGCACGCTCGATCCCCTCCTGAATCCCCTCCATCCTCAAATCTGTCCCTATTTCATTAAGATGGACCCCATCCAACCTCCAATAGTTACCTGTGCCAGCCTCCAAATCAATGTGCCTTACGGCCAAGCCCCCACGCTGCCCGACAAACCATGAAACCTCCCTGTTCAACTTGATCCTGGCCTTATTTAGCCCCTTAATCGATCTCACACCTCTCCATGCTTTCCTAGGGACTATTTCCGACCAGACTATTTTCATCCTTGGGTATGGCGACATCAATCTAAGTATGTCATACCTGATATCCCTCGATAAATCTCTGAACGGCCTATGCCCCAAATCGTTACCCCCAGCGTGAAGGACAAGTATGTCCGGCACTCTATCCAACTCGCAATCCATCTGACTAACGCCTCACTTCTAATAAATCTCAGCTGTCTCCCATTTGGCCTAAGCCTCGCCTGTTCAGTCCCCCAAAAAACAAAAGAATGGCCTAGAATCCACACTAATGCCTGATGACAACCTGAAAGAAAACAAAACAGAAACAATCAACAAAAAAAATCTTTTTTTTTTAAATTATAACTAATGTCTATAGAAGGTGTGGCCGCACATATGACCTAAAACGTGCTGACCCCCAGCGCCCTATCCTTCTCGCCGCCTGTTCATCCATACCCTGGACCGTGGCCTCCGTCGCTGCCCCCACCGTGAAGGAATGGGACCCGAACTGCGAGCTGTCAAAACCCGCCGCCACCGTCCCCATGTTGCAACAATGGACCACTGCCTCCCCCGAAACTTGACTATAGTTATTAAAAGATCTGACTGGGCACATAACGGCCCCTGAGACCTTCCCCAACTGTACCAGTTGTCCCCTCCCCTCCTGATCCGTCTTGGACCGCCGCACTAAAATTTCCAGTCTATCCTCCACCAGCCTCAAGTCCTCCCTCTGCACTCCTCCCCCCACTGCCCTGCTTGGCAAAACTAATTCCCCCACACGAAAAGCCCAAAAAAACGCCAAGGAAAAAGCTGCTTTAAACAACAAATGCTCAAAAGTGTCCCCGCAAACTGAATCTATGGATCCCCCCAGCCTTTCTAAGATACTAAAAGACACTGGTCTTCTCGTATCCAACCGCCCCTTACCTCTCCTAAAACCCTTTACCGCCTGTTTTACGACAAAAGTTTTGGTCACGTCTGCTACCCCTTTTAATTTACACCCAAATGCTACCCTGGCCATGAACCTATTGACCCGCCCAACCGTCCATCCTTCCCTGGAACTCCTTCCCAACCAGCTCAGTAAAAACCCCACCCTATCGTCCGTCGAACCCGCCCCCCGACATTGATCCACCCAATCCTCCCACTCCATCCACGCAGCGCTATACGCCGCTCTCGTCGCCCGAGCCAGTGACTGTGCAATCAAGTCCCCCACTGCTCACTTACCACGTTCCAGAGCTGTTGAGGGCACTTCCTCCCCGTCTCCTCTGCTCCCGGCACCAGCGTCCGGAACCGCTCCCACTGGAAACGAGAGAGAGCATCCACAATAGGGGAAGGGCTGAAGGGGAGGGCTGTTCTATGGCTACCCACGCTGCCTGTTCACCCCCAGTCCCCCCAGCCAAGCTCCCGCTCGGGCCACTCGCAATGCTGGATGAGGCTCTAACCGGCGAAATATCCGCCGCAACCGGCGGCGCAGCCTGCCCTGACCCCTCCCCCCCCGACGCATAGGCAAACCGCACAAAATACCAAGCAGCGTCCCCATATTGCCCCCACCCGGCGCGCTCGCTGTCGCTGCGCCACCGCCTGCCAGCGCCCCTGTGCTAGACCCCGCGCGCGCTACCTGGCTAAACGAGTGAGACAAAACCGACATGGACCTCTCACCTGGCTGCGAGGGGGCTGTGTACCCGCCAGCCGCTGCTCCAACGTCCTGCCGATCCCTTTCGCCGTCCTCTGCGTCGCCACTCCTTGCCGCTGCTTGTCCTCCTCCTGGCTGAAGCCGCTCTTCCTGGATCCCAGCCGCTCTTCGTGGCGCCGATGCGCGCCTGGCCGCCTCTGTGGTGTTGGGGCGCTGCCTGCTGCCCCCATCTTCAGCCACTCTGCTATCTGGCCTGTTGCTGCGCTGGGGGTGCGCCCCGACCGGTACATGTCCGGGTGCGCATCCCCCTGCTCCATGCCTGCTCTCAGCAGCCGCCGCTGATCTCTGCCCAGCCGCACTCTCCTGCGGCTGGTCCTCCGCTCCTGTGCCATAGCGCCGGCGCGCAGGCGCCCCCCTCCCCCCCGGCCTCCTTCCCCTGCCAGTAGGGGTTGCCGGAGGAGCAGTGTGTGGTGGGGCGGGGGAGGGGCTCCGCACGTGGCACCGCCGAGCAGGAACCTGTTCAGGGCTTAGCCTCACCGGCGCTCGAGCCCTCCTGGGTCTTCTCTCCCTCTCTGCCGGTGGAGGTAGCATCGGAGCTGCAGCCGGGGCCGGCGCAGCGTCTCCCGGGGAATCATCCACCAACCTCACAAGCCATGTGAAGCCCCTCTCCTCCGCTTCCTCCCGGATTCTTCTGAGTATGGCCTCCATCTTTTCCCGGTAAGTGAACTTCGGGACTCTGCTGTACTATTCTTCACCCCGCTGCCCTTTTTCTTTCTCCGCGCCGATTCTTCGACTCCTCTCTGCACTCTCTGCTCACTTCCCGCTACTTCTTCCCGACTCCAGGTCTTCCCTCTTCACCTTTTCTTCCTGGTCTTCCCTCTTCTCCTATTCTCTCTAGTCTTCCCTCTTCACCTTTTCTTCCTGGTCTTCCCTCCTCACCTTTTCTTCCTGGTCTTCCCTCTTCGCCTTTTCTTCCTGGTCTTCCCTCTTGGTCTGGTCGCAGCTTGTCTTCTTGCTTCCACATGCTTCCACGGCTCAGCTCCAACTGTTATTCTTTGAATTCCGACTCCTCCCCTTCTCCTTACTTGCCGCTCTTTCCTTTTCCCCCTCTCACCCCCTCCTTCTCTTACCCAGAACCCTCACTTTCATTTAACCCCTTCACTCCCCGTTAACCCTATCATGCCTGCCTCCCGCCCACAACCTGCGTTTTTCCGGCTCCGGCAGTTCCTGTCCAACTCTTGATACAGGTCTTAGCAAAAATTGGTGCTGGAATCCATACATAAACACTGCTCAGCAGTCAATATGTACAGCAGAGGGAGGGGGATGGAGTGAGTCTGAAGACAGAGACACTGAACCGACCTCAGCTTGTCTGTATGTATGTGTCTAAGGCCACTCTCACACATGATTGCGGCGTTGTGCTGCAATTATATGGCCACTTTTGGGTGCAGGTTATTGCCTCTGACAGAGGGTTTTAATACACCCCATCATTGTGATTAATGATGAGGTGTGTTGATCGCGACAAAATAGAGCAGACAGTGCTTGAAAATGCAGTGATTGAGCACAACAGAGAGATCTGTTTTCTCTCAGAAAGTAGATAAAAGATCTACTGATGTTCCCTGTGCTATTGGAGGAATTAAAAAATGCAGGCTATCTATAAGCAGAGAGATGGTGAGGGAGCACTTAGCGACACTTAAATGAATTCAAGTCTCAAGGTCCAAATGAATTACATCCTAGGACACCAAAGGGAGCAATGGAGGTAATTGCTGAGCCACTTGCCATAATCTTTGAAAATTCCTGGAGAATAAGAGAAGTCACAGAAGATTGGAAAAGGGCAAATGTTGTTCCTATCTTCAAAAAAAAGGGAAGAAGGTGCATCCAGGAAACTACAGGCCTGTGAGCCTGACTTCTATACTGCGAAAAATCTGTTTACAAATAATTAAACAGCATGTATGCAGGTACTTGGATAAAAATGGATTAATTAACCAGAGCCAGCATGGGTTTTTAACAAACAAGCTGTCAGGACCAGCGGTTCGCGGATCCTTCATGCCCTCACCGCCGGTCCTGTCACTCAGGCGGCTGCCATGCGGCGCAAAAAAAGGACGGGGGCCTCAGACCCTATATTGATTACAGGGAGCTAAACAAGATCACTGTCAGAAACTAGTAAGCCCTTCCGCTCATCCCAGATCTCCTTAACCAGGTCACCGGTGCCCAGTGGTTCTCTAAACTCGACCTAACGGGAGCTTACAACCTCATTCGTATTCGGGAGGGGGATAAGTGGAAGACAGCATTCAATACACCTCTCGGTCACTTCGAGTACCTGGTCATGCCTTTTGGGTTGTGTAATGCCCCTGCCATTTTTCAAGGGTTCATGAACTCCGTTTTTTATTACCTAGACGATATTCTGATTTTTTTCCCGTGACTGGGAGTCACACCAGGTTCATGCTCAAACTGTCCTAACTCAAATCAAGGCTAACTAGCTATTTGCTAAGATTGAAAAGTATGTGTTTGGGGTGAAGAAGATATCCTTTTTAGGGTATGTCATTACTCCATGGGATATGCAGATGGATCCGGGGAAGGTGAAAGCTATCACGGAGTGAGCCCAACCAGTTACTCTAAAGGCCCTACAGTACTTTTTGGGGTTCGCTAATTATTATCACAAGTTTATAAAAAACTTCTCTGTGGTGGCTAAGCCCTTAACGGATCTCACCAGGAAAGGGGATGGATGTGAGTACCTGGTCTCCTGATGCTCTGGTAGCCTTCTCTACCCTGAAGGCTGCCTTTTCTTCCGCACCCATTTTAGTCCAACCAGACCTGTCTTGCCCGTTTGTGGTGGAGGTGGAGCCCTCTGAGTTTGGAGTAGGGGCGGTACTTACCCAGGGGTCGTCTACACCCACGAATCTTAGACCAAGCGCTTACTTTTCTAGATAATTTTCCTCTACAGAACAGAATTACGATATGAGTTACTTGCTATAAAATGGGTGTTTGAGGAGTGGAGGCATTTTTTTGGAGGGAGCATGCCATCAGATCATGGTACTCACAAACCATAAGAACCTTATATATTTAGACTTTGCTAAGATGTTGAATACTCAACAAGCTCGTTGGGCTCTTTTCTTTTCTCGTTTTAACTTTCTGGTTAGCTACCGACCTGGGTCGAAGAACGTTAAGGTGGATGCCTTATCTAGGAGTTTTGGTACTCCGGAACCTCCTGAGTCGAAGCCTGAGACTATAATTTTCCCTGGGGTGGTTCTCGCCACTATCTCCTCTGACCTCTCACCGCTGTGCAGCAGTCTTCCCCTGAAGCCCTTCCAGAAGGCAAACTGTTGTTCGTTTATCATTAAGGTTGAAGGTGTTAGAGGAGACACATGCCTCGGTCCTTGCTGGTCACCCCAGGAACTCAGGAATTACTTTCCAGAAATTATTGGTGGCCTCATATGAGTAGGCCCATTCGGGCATTTGTCACCGCTTGTCCGGTGTGCGCCAGGGGGAAGACTGTCAGGAGACGTCCTGAGAGACCTCTTCTTTCCTTGCCAATTCTGTCCAGGCCCTGGTCACATCTCTCCATAGACTTCATTGCTGATTTGTCGCCATCTCAGGGGAATATGGTCATTTGGGTTATTGTGGATCAGTTCTCTAAGATGGCACATTTCGTTCCTCTGACCCAGTTACCAAATTCCAAACTATTATTTGAGATGTTCATCAAGGAGGTGGTGCGGTTGCATGGGGTTCCTGAGGACATAGTCCCAGATAGAGGTGTACAGTTTGTCGTCTGCTTCTGCCGAGCCTTCTGCAGGAAATTGAATATTGGGTTGTCCTTTTTGTTGGCTTTTCATCCCGAGCCAAATGGGCAAACTGAGGATGAATCAAGAATTAATTCAGTATCTGCGACTGTTCGTTTCAGACAACCAACATCTGTGGGTTAACTTTCTACCTCTCGCCAAGCTTGCCATTAACAATCATGTAAATTAGTTTTCTCAGGTCTCGCCATTCTTTTATAATTATGGTTTCCATCCTCAAATTTTTTTTGTCTGCTCCCTCTGTTTCTGACACACCGTCTGCGGATTCTGCCATTGATAAACTGCGCACAGTTTGGGCCCAGGTTCATAAGAACCTTCAGGGTTCCCAGGGTATACTTCTTGGTCAAACTAATAAAAGACACACCATCTCTACACCGTTCGTGGTTGGGGAGCAGGTGTTACTGGTCTCAAAAAATTCTTAAAGCTGGCTCCCCACATCGTTGGTCCGTTCACCGTCTCCCATGTGGGGAATCCTGTCGTATATAGATTATCTCTTCCGCAGTCATGGAAAATTCATGATTTCTTCCACAGGGGGCTACTGAAGAAATATGTTACCCCAGTTCTGCTCACCCAGAGCCCGTCCCCACCTACTCTTGTTCAGGGGGGTACTGTCAGGAACAGTGCTTCGTGGATCCTCCGTGCCCTCGCCGTCGGTCCTGTCACTCAGGTGGCTGCTGTGCGGTGCAGGGGAGCCCCAGTCCTCGTTACCTCCGCTGGTAGCCAGGCTCCTCTTTGCCGCTGGGTTGATAGGGACGCGGCGGGGACCACCCCGCGCCGCGTCCTCGGCACTATGGCAACCTGGCATGCCTCTCCTTCTCTGCCTCCTGCAGGGCTGGAGGCAGGTTTCCCAGCACTGTTGGCTGTACCTGGCGCCTGTCAGACTTCCCGCCCCAATCATGTGCTGGGGAGGGAGCTCTGCCAGGATTAAAACCTGCTTGTGTCGGCATACCAGTGCCAGTGTTAGTTTGGTCTTCCTGCTACACCCGCGTACTTAGTGTCTTATCTCCTGATTTTGACTCCCTGCTTTTGGACCTGACGTTGCCCTGCCTGACCCTCTTGTACCACGTACCCTCTCATTGCTGACCCGGAAAGTCAGACCCACCTTGCTGTTGTTTTGTTCCAGTGTCTGTCTGTTTGTTAGTCCCCATGTTCTCCTTCCTTAGTGAGTCTTGGGACCGTCACCCAGTTGTCGTCCTGCGGCTTAGCTCAGGTGGTCAAGTAGGTAGGAACAGGGGTTGCAGGTTTTTTCAGGGACCTCCAGTATCCCGGACCCTAGTCCTGACAGAAGCCATGCCAGACAAATTTAATTTCCTTCTATGACAGAATCACTGACTGGGTTGATCAGGGAAATGAGGTGGATCTAGTATATCTTGACTTTGGTAAAGGATTTGACAAAGTATCTCATACCATACTTATTGAAAAAAATGACCAAATATGGAATTGACAAGGCAACTGTTAGGTTTATTCACAACTGTCTGAGTGATCGTAATCAAAGAGTGGTCATAAGTGGTTGTACATCCAAGCGGAAGAATGCATTAAGTGAGGTACCACAAGGCTCTGTGCTAGGCCCAGTGTTGTTCAACATTTTTATAAATGATCTGGAGGAGGGAATTGATGGGAAGCTGATCAAATTTGCTGATGACACAAAGCTAAGAGGGAGAGCTAACACTAGGGAAGAAAGGGAGAGTATTCAAAAAGATCTAGAAAAGCTTGAATAGTGGGTGGCGACTAGCAGAATGGTATTTAACAAGGAGGAATGCAAAATCCTACATCTGGGCAAAATGAAAAAAGCACATACAAAATAGGAGGAATTAAGCTAAGCAGCAGCACATATGAAAAAGACTTGGGTAAACTAATGGATTATAGACTGAATATGAGTCAACAATGTGATGCAGCAGCCAAAAAGGCAAACATAATTCTATGATGTATTAAGAGAATCATAGAGTCTAGATCACATGAGGTTATTATCCCACTCTACTCTTCCTGAGGGTGAAGTCACACGAACGTATATCGGCTCGGTTTTTTCGCCGAGCCGATATACGTTGTCCTCGTGTGCAGGGGGGGGGGGGGAGGATGGAAGAGCCAGGAGCAGGAACTGAGCTCCGGGCCCCCTCTCCGCCTCCTCTCCGCCCCTCTGCACTATTTGTAATAGGAAGAGGCGGGGTGGGGGCGGGGCTAGGTTCTGAAAATTAGCCCCGCCCCGTCCCACCTTTCCCCATTGCAAATAGTGCAGAGGGGCGGAGAGGAGGCAGAGAGGGGGCGGGAGCTCAGTTCCTTCACTTGGCTCTTCCATTCCCCCCCCCCCCCCCCCTGCACACGAGGACAACGTATATCGGCTCGGCGTGAAAACCGAGCCGATATATGTTCGTGTGACTTCACCCTTAGTCAGACCTCATCTGGAATACTGTGTCCAGTTCTGGGCACCCATCTTTAAAAAAGACACCGACAAATTGGAGCAAATTCAGAGAAGAGTTACCAAGATAGTGAGCGGTCTGTAAATAATGTCCTATGAAGAATGGTTAAAGGATCTGGGAATGTATAGCTTGCAAAAAGAAGGCTGAGAGGAGACTTAATAGCTGCTTACAAATATCTGAGGGGTTGACACAGTGCAGAGGGATCAGCCCTATTCTCATTTGCACAAGGAAAGACTAGAAGCAATAGGATGAAACTAAAAGGGAGGAGACACAGATTAGATATTAGACAGTGAGGGTGATCAATGAGTGGAAGCGGTTACCACGGAAGCTGGTGAGTTCTCCTTCAATGGAAGTGTTCAAGCAAAGGCTGGACAGACATCTGTCGGCGATGACTTAGTGAATCCTACACTGAGCAGGGGGCTGGATCAGATGGCCCTGGAGGTCCCTTCCAACTCTACCATTCTATGATTCTGTGAGGCCCCATTAAAATCAATGTACCTCGATTACAGCAGCATTCCAAACGCCGTTGAATCACGGTAAAAAGCGCATGTGTGAGAGTGGCCCAAAGCTCTATTAACACTTCCATTTTTTTCTTAATGTTCAAAAGTATGCTCTGGGACAGCTTCCAATGTATCCATAAGCCCCCAGTGTATGCCAAAGAGTGTCCTTTTGGCACATGTTGAGTTAGTATACCAGAATACCTTTTTGCCTTGTCATTGTATACGAATGCATAATCTACTGCACTTTCCAATATAGAGGGACTGAAGAAAAAACTATCTGCATACATAAATATTGTAAACTTTGATTGCTCTGCTGCATCATATCCTGAATCTGTGTTGCATTATAACCACCCGTGACATGTGAATAACTCCGCTTTACTTTTAGACCGTTCTTTTTGAATTAGGCCTCATGTCCACTGTCATATTCATAAAAAGATCTGGATTAAGTTGAGTGGCTGCATATTAGTCTGCACTTGAACATTTAGCGCTCCATGTTGCAGTCTAGCTTTCTGCATGCTACTAGGGTATATGTTGATTGTGCCGTCCCTGCAGTTTATCAGTTGGTGCGTATTTGGCTTCTTTTTCTGTGAATTTTGTCTTCGTACAATTTTTCTCTCAGCTTAGTGATTTCACTCTAAAGTATAAAAGTATCATGTGTGCATGGGAGGGAGTGTATGTGTGGGGAGGGGTGGGGGGTTAACAGGATAAGGGCTCATGTCCATGGGTGTTTTTTCACCGCAAATTACTTATGCGATGCACGGCAGAGTGTTACGCAGTGAATGGAGTCAATGAAAGTCAATGGACTTTCATTAATCCATGCACATGTGCGTATAGACACTGCGTGTAGCTAGGCACGAGAAATAGATTGCAGCATGCTCTATTTCTCTGTGTACCACACAGCACGAGCCCTATGATATTGAATAGGCAGCGTATGCAACGCTGTCTATATGCAATACATTGCATACACGCGTTTTTTTCCTAAACATCTCTGCTCTGAAACAGAGCTGGGAGTTTTAAAAAAATCACACTGCACATGACCGCATGCATGAGATATGCGCACATGCACAGTACACTCGCAGCCATGTGTGATCTCTGCCGGCAGACCCGCTATTTACAAACAATGGTATAATGCTGCAGGGAGACCCAAACTTTTTACAAATACGGCTGTGGACATGAGGCTGAGTACGTTACAGTGTTTCGGAAGTGAGTAAAATCGAGAGAAGCGACTTATTGTGCAGTCAGCCAACACGGGCGTATGCAATTGTTGTGCCATTTAGGCTGCATGTGATAAACCTCACAAGGAAGATACAAGATGTTAAGAACTTCTGGACTAGATATTTTATCTCCCTTCTTTACAAGGCATGGGCCACCTGGGCATCTATAGTCCATGGGCAGTCAGACACTTGTTAAAAGGGTTCTGCACCTTGGACAATTCCCACTTACTAAGAGGATTCCTAACCAATAAGTTAGGGATAGAGATGAGCGAGCACCAAAATGCTCGGGTGCTCGTTACTCGGGACGAAATTTTCGCGATGCTCGAGGGTTCGTTTCGAATAACGAACCCCATTGAAGTCAATGGGCGACCCGAGCATTTTTGTATTTCGCCGATGCTCGCTAAGGTTTCCATGTGTGAAAATCTGGGCAATTCAAGAAAGTGATGGGAATGACACAGCAACGGATAGGGCAGGCGAGGGGCTACATGTTGGGCTGCATCTCAAGTTCACAGGTCCCACTATTAAGCCACAATACTGGCAAGAGTGGCCCCACCCCCCTCCCAACAACTTTTACTTCTGAAAAGCCCTCATTAGCAATGCATACCTTTGCTAAGCACCACACTACCTCCAACAAAGCACAATCACTGCCTGCATGACACTCCGCTGCCACTTCTCCTGGGTTACATGCTGCCCAACCGCCCCCCCCCCCCCACAGCGCACACCAAAGTGTCCCTGTGCAGCCTTCAGCTGCCCTCATGTCACACCACCCTCATGTCTATTTATAAGTGCGTCTGCCATGAGGAGGAACCGCAGGCACACACTGCAGAGGGTTGGCACGGCTAGGCAGCGACCCTCTTTAAAAGGGGCGGGGCGATAGCCCACAATACTGTACAGAAGCAATGAGAAATAGAATCCTGTGCCACCGCCATCAGGAGCTGCACACGTGGGCATAGCAATGGGGAACCTATGTGCCACACACTATTCATTCTGTCAAGGTGTCTCTGCATGCCCCAGTCAGACCGGGCTTTTTAATTCATAGACACAGGCAGGTACAACTCCCTATTGTGAAGTCCCTGTCGACCGACAGCATGGGTGGCTCCCTGGAACCCACCGGCGGTACATAAATATATCCCATTGCATTGCCCAACACAGCTGAGGTAGTAATGTCATGCTTAATACAGGTGGGCTTCGGCCCACACTGCATGCCCCAGTCTGACTGGGGTTCTTTACAAGTGGAAACAGATGCATTTATAATTCCCTGTGGACCCACAGCATGGGTGGGTGCCAGGAAGCCACCGGCGGTACATAGAAATATCCCATTGCGTTGCCCAACACAGCTGAGGTAGTAATGTCGTGCTAAATGCAGGTGGGCTTCGGCCCACACTGCATGCCCCAGTCAGACTGGGGTTCTTTACAAGTGGACACATGTAGGTTAAACTCCGTGTGCACCTACAGCATGGGTGGCTCCCTGGAACCCACCGGCGGTACACAAAAATATCCCATTGCATTGCCCAACACAGCTGAGGTAGTAATGTCGTGCTAAATGCAGGTGGGCTTCGGCCCACACTGCATGCCCCAGTCTGACTGGGGTTCTTTAGAAGTGGAAACAGATGCATTTATAATTCCCTGTGGACCCACAGCATGGGTGGGTGCCAGGAAGCCACCGGCGGTACATAAATATATCCCATTGCATTGCCCAACACAGCTGAGGTAGTAATGTCGTGCTAAATGCAGGTGGGCTTCGGCCCACACTGCATGCCCCAGTCTGACTGGGGTTCTTTAGAAGTGGAAACAGATGCATTTATAATTCCCTGTGGACCCAAAGCATGGGTGGGTGCCAGGAAGCCACCGGCAGTACATAAATATATCCCATTGCATTGCCCAACACAGCTGAGGTAGTAATGTTGTGCTTAATGCAGGTGGGCTTCGGCCCACACTGCATGCCCCAGTCAGACTGGGGTTCTTTACAAGTGGACACATGTAGGTTAAACTCCGTGTGCACCTACAGCATGGGTGGCTCCCTGGAACCCACCGGCGGTACACAAAAATATCCCATTGCATTGCCCAACACAGCTGAGGTAGTAATGTCGTGCTAAATGCAGGTGGGCTTCGGCCCACACTGCATGCCCCAGTCAGACTGGTAATATGTACCTTAACAGTAACCGCGTTGGTGGTAATGTGGTGGTGACTGCGGACCTAGTAGCGCGGTTTTATTTTGTTGGTTTTCGGAATGTGGCCAGGATTAAGTGGGCCGTGGCGGGGGATGTTTTTGAGGCACTACGTGTCCTCTCCACGTGTCCGTGGTTATATGCACCTTAACAGTAACCGCGTTGGTGGTAATGTGGTGGTGACTGCGGACCTAGTAGCGCGGTTTTATTTTGTTGGTTTTCGGAATGTGGCCAGGATTAAGTGGGCCGTGGCGGGGGATGTTTTTGAGGCACTACGTGTCCTTTCCACGTGTCCGTGGTTATATGCACCTTAACAGTTACAGCGTTGGTGGGAAATGGCCTCGCCGCCATCATGTCTTTGGGAAGCCTCTGTTTCCACACCCCAGAGACATACCATTAGCAGCGGTATAGGCAGAGCCCATAATTAGTAACATTTCAGCCGTAGCATTAGCGACAGGCCCCACTAACATATCACTAGCAGCATTATAGGGGGAGCACAGTCTTAGTTCCATTTCAGTAATAGTAGCAGCCTAGACCGGCCCTAGTAACAATTCCGAAGCAGCAGTATAGTGGGAGCGCAGTCTTAGTTCCATTTCAGTAATAGTAGCAGCCTACACAGGCCCCAGTAACAATTCCGAAGCAGCAGTATAGTGGGAGCGCAGTGTTAGTTCCATTTCAGTAATAGTAGCAGCCTACACAGGCCCCAGTAACAATTCCGAAGCAGCAGTATAGTGGGAGCGCAGTCTTCGTTCCATTTCAGTAATAGTAGCACTCAAGACAGGCCCCAGTAACGATTCCGAAGCAGCAGTATAGTGGGAGCAACAGTTGCGCTAGCGACGGCTGGACGGTGCGCTGACAGACATTGGTGGATGGGGCCGAGGACAGCGGAGGTGAGGGTGTGGGTGCAGGCCAGGAGACGGTAGTGCCTGTGTCCTGAGAGGGGGGTTGGATCTCAGTGGCAGGTTGGGGCACAGGGGGAGAGGCAGCGGTGCAAACCGGAGGCGGTGAATGGCCTTCGTCCCACCTTGTGGGGTGCTTGGCCATCATATGTCTGCGCATGCTGGTGGTGGTGAGGCTGTTAGTGGTGGCTCCCCGGCTGATCTTGGCGCGACAAAGGTTGCACACCACTGTTCGTCGGTCGTCAGGCGTCTCTGTGAAAAACTGCCAGACCTTAGAGCACCTCGGCCTCTGCAGGGTGGCATGGCGCGAGGGTGCGCTTTGGGAAACAGCTGGTGGATTATTCGGTATGGCCCTGCCTCTACCCCTGGCCACCGCACTGCCTCTTGCAACCTGCCCTGCTGCTGCCCTTGCCTCCCCCTCTGAAGACCTGTCCTGAGTAGGCGTTGCACACCAGGTGGGGTCAGTCACCTCCTCGTCCTGCTGCTCTTCCTCAGAATCCTCTGTGCGCTCCTCCCTCGGACTTACTGCCCTCACTACTACCTGACTGCAAGACAACTGTGTCTCATCGTCATCGTCCTCCTCACCCACAGAAAGTTCTTGAGACAGTTGGCGGAAGTCCCCAGCCTCATCCCCCGAACCCCGGGAACTTTGCAATGGTTGGGCATCAGTGACGATAAACTCCTCTGGTGGGAGAGGAACCACTGCTGCCCAATCTGAGCAGGGGCCCGAGAACAGTTCCTGGGAGTCTTCCCGCTCCTGAGCATGTGTCATTGTAGTGGAGTGAGGAGGCTGGGAGGAAGGAGGAGCAGCAGACAGAGGATTCGGATTTGCAGCAGTGGACGGCGCAGAACTGTGGGTGGACGATAGGTTGCTCGAAGCACTTTCTGCCATCCACGACAGGACCTGCTCACACTGCTCATTTTCTAATAAAGGTCTCCCGCGTGGACCCATGAATTGTGCGATGAATGTCTGGACGCCAGAAACGTGCCTCTCTCCTAATCGCGCAGCAGTCGGCTGCGATACACCTGGATCAGGAGTTCGGCCTGTGCCCACACCCTCACTTGGCCCTCCGCGTCCTCGGCCACGTCCACGTCCTCTAGGCCTACCCCTACCCCTCAGCATGCTGTATTACCAGTGATTTGATTTCCCAGGCAGGAAATAAATTGGCGCAAGCCTGCAGGCCAAATATAATTTTTTCCCTTTTTTTTAAAAGAAAAGGCCCACTGCGTCTATTCAATGACTAATAACTGTGTTGTGGCCCTGCAAATGTGATACAGAACTGCAGTGTTGCAGAGTTATTAACTACAGCAGAGCAGGGATTTCCCAGGCAGGAAAGAAATTGGCGCAAGCCTGCAGTAAAATGTAGCTGGCTGCGTCTGATTTTTTTTACGTTCTCCACGCAGCACACACGTACCCAGAGCCCTGAGGACTGTCAGAGGCAGGCCAAATATAATTTTTTCCCTTTTTTTTAAAAGGAAAGGCCCACTGCGTCTATTCAATGAATAATAAGTTTAATAACTGTGTTGTGGCCCTGCAAATGTGTCACAGAACTGAAGTGTTGCAGAGTTATTAACTACAGCAGAGCAGGGATTTCCCAGGCAGGAAATAAATTGGCGCAAGCCTGCAGTAAAACGTAGCTGACTGCGTCTGATTTTTTTTACGTTCTCCACGCAGCACACACGTACCCAGAGCCCTGAGGACTGTCAGAGGCAGGCCAAATATAATTTTTTCCCTTTTTTTTAAAAGGAAAGGCCCACTGCGTCTATTCAATGAATAATAAGTTTAATAACTGTGTTGTGGCCCTGCAAATGTGTCACAGAACTGCAGTGTTGCAGAGTTATTAACTACAGCAGAGCAGGGATTTCCCAGGCAGGAAAGAAATTGGCACAAGCCTGCAGTAAAACGTAACTGGCTGCGTCTGATTTTTTTTACGTTCTCCACGCAGCACACACGTACCCAGAGCCCTGAGGACTGTCAGAGGCAGGCCAAATATAATTTTTTCCCTTTTTTTAAAAGGAAAGGCCCACTGCGTCTATTCAATGAATAATAACTGTGTTGTGGCCCTGCCTACACAGTTCTGTCCCTGTAGTATTAATGCAGGGTGCAATGCTCTGCACAGCCGATTTTGAGAAGAAAAAAAAAATGCAACACTGCAAACAGCAGCCTGCACAGTACTGCACATGGTTAAATGTGGCCCTAGAAAGGACCGTTGGGGTTCTTGAAGCCTACACTCACTCCTAACACTCTCCCTGCCTAACCACCACTTCTGTCCCTAATGCAGGGTGCAATGCTCTGCACAGCCGATTTTGAAAAAAATAAATAAAAAATACACTGCTAACAGCAGCCTCTACACGGATAGATGTGGCCCTAAGAAGGACCGTTGGGGTTCTTGAAGCCTACACTCACTACAAACACTCTCCCTACAGCAACTCCAACACAACTGCACTTTCCCTCAGCTAACTCACAAGGCATCTGAGGCGAGCCGCGGGAGGGGCCGACTTTTATACTCGGGTGACATCTGATCTCCCCAGCCACTCACAGCAGGGGGGTGGTATAGGGCTGGAACAATACAGGAGGAAGTTGTAATGCCTTCCCTGTCTTTCAATTGGCCTGAAAAGCGCGCTAACGTCTCAGAGATGAAAGTGAAAGTAACCCGAACATCGCATGGTGCTCGTTACGAGTAACGAGCATCCCGAACACGCTAATATTCGCCCGAGCATCAAGCTCGGACGAGTACGTTCGCTCATCTCTAGTTAGGGACCCCTAGGGACCAGCACATGCAGATCAATGGATTTGAGAAGTCCTCAAGATTAAGATATGAACTTTGTAACCATTATATACTCCCTGACTTTTACTTAGGGCTGTTTACATGTGTTTACTGAATACTCTTCACTATCCCTTTCTCACTGTGGTTACTCTTAACATCCTCTACTATTTTCTTGTTCATCCTTTAAGTAGTATCCCTCAGAGACATGTGATCTGTGTTATATACAATACTAGCTGATATACCCGGCTTCGCCCGAGTTAATTTGGTACTGGTGTTTATCTAGTGCTCACACGGAAAATCTTATGAAGTCGTGGTTACTTTAGAGATACTGAGGAAAAACATATGTTCACCATTTTGCATAGTTCTCTGCGTTACCCAGGAAACACCACGTGGAGGTAACCATGCGACGTTTCCTTCATATAAAATGACATCAGGAAGTGAGAGAATTAGATTACGTACATAAAATTTGGACACTAATTCTTTTGCGCGTAGAATTGAATAATCGAGTTGGGACCTATTAACTTTTCATATTTATGACACAATCAATGCTTTTGCCAAATTTCATGTTTCTATGACATTCGGAATTGAGAGATTTGTATTATGTACGTAAAATTTGGACGCTAATTCTTTTGCGCATAGAATTAAATAATGTAGTTGGGACCCATTAGCTTTTCCTATTTATGACATAATCAATGCTCGTGCCAAATTTCCCGTTTCTTTGACACCGGAAAGTGAGAAAATTACATACCGCACGTAAAATTTGGACGCTAATTCTTTTGCGCATATAATTGAATAATCGAGTTGGGACCCATTAGCTTTTCCTATTTATGACATAATCAATGCTCGTGCCAAATTTCCTGTTTCTATGACACCGGAAAGTGAAAAAATTACATTCCGCACGTAAAATTTGGACGCTAATTCTTTTGCGCATAGAATTGAATAATCGAGTTGGGACCCATTAGCTTTTCCTATTTATGACATAATCAATGCTCGTGCCAAATTTCCCGTTTCTATGACACCGGAAAGTGAGAAAATTAGATTCCGTACGTAAAATTTGGACGCTAATTCTTTTGCGCATAGAATTGAATAATGGAGTTGGGACCCATTAGCTTTTACTATTTATGACATAATCAATGCTCGTGCCAAATTTCCTGTTTCTATGACACCGGAAAGTGAAAAAATTACATTCCGCACGTAAAATTTCGACGCCAATTCTTTTGCGCTAGAATTGAATAATGGAATTGGGACCTATTAACTTTTCCTATTTATGACATAATCAATGCTCATGCCAAATCTCCCGTTTCTATGACACCGGAAAGTGAAAAAATTACATTCCGCACGTAAAATTTGGACGCTAATTCTTTTGCGCATAGAATTGAATAATGGAGTTGGGACCTATAAGCGTTTCCTATTTATGACATAATCAATGCTCGTGCCAATTTTCCAGTTTCTATGACACCGGAAAGTGAGAAAATTACATCCCGCACGTAAAATTTCGACGCCAATTCTTTTGCGCTAGAATTGAATAATCGAGTTGGGACCCATCCGCTTTTCCTATTTATGACATAATCAATGCTCATGCCAAATTTCCTGTTTCTATGACACCGGCAAGTGAGAAAATTACATTCCGTACGTAAAATTTGGACGCTAATTCTTTTGCGCATAGAATTGAATAATGGAGTTGGGACCCATTAGCTTTTCCTATTTATGACTTAATCAATGCTCGTGCCAAATTTCCCGTTTCTATGACACCGGAAAGTGAAAAAATTACATTCCGTACATAAAATTTCGACGCCAATTCTTTTGCGCTAGAATTGAATAATCGAGTTGGGACTCATTAACTTTTCCTATGTATGACATAATCAATGCTCGTGCCAAATTTCCCGTTTCTATGACACCGGAAAGTGAGAAAATTAGATTTCGTACGTAAAATTTGGACGCTAATTCTTTTGCGCATAGAATTAAATAATCGAGTTGGGACCCATTAGCTTTTCCTATTTATGTCATAATGAATGCCCGTGCCAAATTTTAAGTTTCTAAGGCATTGGGAAGTGACAGATTTAGATTATGTACGTAAAATTTCGACGCCAATTCTTTTGCGCTAGAATTGAATAATCGAGTTGGGACCCAATTACTTTTCCTATTTTGGAGATAATCTATGTTCGTGCCAAAATTCATTTTTCTACGATATCGGGAAGTTGGAGAACTTTTGGCGAGTCAGTGAGTCAGTCAGGGAGTCAGTCAGTGAGTCAGTCAGTGAGTCAGTCAGTGGGTCAGTCAGTGAGTCAGTCAGTGAGTCAGTCAGTGAGTCAGTGAGGGCTTTCAGCTTTATATATATAGATGATGTGTTCCTATTGACAGTGATTATCTATTTTCCTGCTAGTATTGGTTGGAAGGCGAGGAAGTTTATGTATGCATAATGCTTATGCTTAATGCACTCATATATAACCCCTTAGTGACCGGCTTATTTTGTGCCGTAAGGACCAAGCGATTTTCAGCATTGCATTGCAAGAGCCATAACTCAGTGACATAGTTGTATGAGGGCTTGTTTTTTGGAAGAAGTTGCATTTTTTAATGACCCCACTCTGGAGTACATATAATGTGTTGTAGAACGTTTATTACAGTTTTTGGAGGGAGATGGAAAACATATAAGGACATTGTGCCGTTGTTTGGGGGGTTGTTTTTACGGTGTTCACCATCCAGCAAAAATAATATAACTTTCTTATCTGGATTAGCACGATTACTGTGATGGAAAGTTTATATAAATGTTTGTTTTTTACTACTTTTGCACAATAAAACATGTTTTTAAAGGAAACCAATTTAATGTGCATCACTGCAATCTAAGAACCAGAACATTTTTATATTTCCGGCAACAGAGTAATTTGATGTTCTGTTATTTGCAGGAAGACTTGTAGTTTTTGCTGCTACCATTTTGAGGTACTTATGACTTTTGGATTGCTTTTTACTACAATTTTGGTTTACAAAGATTTTTATTATTTTAGACAATTTAGATCATTTGAATTTACAACATTACGGTCATATTTAATATCAGGTGGTTTCAGAATTATTCAAACTAACTAAGTTATAGAACCGGTTTTGAAGCATAGGTTCATGTTCCTTTCTTCTGTTACAGTAACCCCTAATAAAATAGTAATAACAACAAAGGACTAAAAGCAAGAAAAAAAATTAGAAGGAAATGGAGGTCATGAGGGTGGGGAGGGGAGGGTAAACACATAGGGGAAGGGAGGGGTGGGGGAGAGAAGGCAATCTATGATACTTCTCCTATGCTCATGGCTAAGTGGGAATGGGCCTCTCTGTTGTCCATGTCGAGGTTATATTTCTCATACATTTGTTGGGGATGGGGAGGATGCACTAGAAGGTAGGCCAGGGTCTACCGGATGGGTCAGGAATCTAGCTGTTGAATTCCTCAGGTGCATGGTAAGAGAATATTGATACCAAGATGCCCATGTGTTTTCATATAATGTTTAACGGTCCATAAAGATAGCTGCCAACTTCTCATTGACCTTGATCTAAAGAAGCTTTAGATTTCACGAAGTTGATGCTAACTGAAGTTTTCCTCCAGGAGCGAGCGATTGCCAAGCATACTGATAGAAAGCACTAAGATACTCATTTTGTGTATATATTTCTGGGGGTGTCAGGCATGCTTCTGCCCAAGAGAGCTTCCCAGGGCGTTTTGTGTAGGGATATGTTTGTGATGGAGAATATTAGGGTGTAGACCTGAACCCAGAAACGACAGAGCTTTGGGAAGTTCCACAAAATGTGTGGCTCTTCATGACCCTCATATTGACCATGATTGAAATGAATGCTTAAATAATACGTATTGCAAACAGGATTAGACATGGCGTACTGAGCAGAAAAAGACAGACCAGCATTTCAGTTAAGCATGCTTTAATGTATTATTGGCACAACTAATAATAATTATGCTCTTTACAGTTATGAAGCATTGTATTATATTAATGGTTTTATCCTGGAAGAATATTTCCAAGAAGACCAGTAACACCTCCTAGTAGATCCCCAAGAGCTCTCTTTTCTTCACCGTTTTCCCTTTTTTGTACATTTTCTTCGTTTTCTGCTTCTTCCTCTCTTTTCCTGTTAGGAGACAGTGTACAATTAATTAAACATTATGCTAATTGTTCCTACATTGTCAATTAATAATATATTGGTATTTATTTGATTTCTAGTCTTCTGCTGCTGCTGTGAAGTGCAGCGATCTCTGTAGGCCCTGATCTGGTGACAATAGAGCTAAGTAGCAAGTAACAGTCATGGGAGATTTAGTAAAGTCCTGTGAAGAAAACTTATAGAGTAGGTCAGGGTTTTAAAGAAAGGGTCTTATTTTGTGGATAGTAATCTCCATTTCTGGAAAACAGCATACTGAATACCGAAAAATCCCTTTGGTTATAATTTTGACATGTTATGGCCAACTTTTCTGTGTTCTGTGCCAGAGGTGTAGCGAGGCTTTTCCTGACTGGGGCAAAGATTTAGTTCAGCGACCTTCTATACCATTTTTGCCAAACAACCCTAAAAAAATGCCAATATACAATGCAGTTGACTTTTTTTTCCTATTAAAGTAGATGTATTTGGCTCCCAGGTTGAAAAATGTAGGCACCAAATTACTTTTTTTACTGGCTCTATGTATATCACCGATATAATCTTACTGTTCTGCTATATTATTGTTAGCAAGTCGCTGTGATGCGGCCGTTACTGGTACTATAATGTTGTTGTCAGCTGTTTAGTCGTTCACGACCCTTGGCGCCCCTAAAGTCTCATGTCCTCAGGCCCGCACGGTTTCCCTGTGCAGAATCATGCTGCGGATTCCACCCGGCCCGCAGACATGAGGCCAGAAAATACAATATACTCACCTGTTTGGATGCTGCGGGGCTCTCCTCTGTGCAGGTCGGATCTTCTTTCTTCTGCATAGCCGATGGGCTCGGGACGTCGGTGGCACGCTGGGCGCATGTGCAGTGCCATCTCCTTTCTTTTAAACTCCTGGTTTCCTGCAGTCCTGTGGCATGGACGCAGTGACAGCTGCATCTGTACCGTGGATCCAGACAGCTTCCATTGGCTTCAATGGAAGCCACGGGAGCCGTCCGTGCGGGAAAATCGCACAAAAATGGAGCATGCTGTGGGTGTTTTCCTGCGCGTGCGATCCACTTGTCAGGAAAAAATGACATCCGCAGGTATTTAATTATCTGCGGGTGCCCAATGATTCCCTATGGGCACAGATCGCACACGTGGGAGACCTGCACGGATTTAATAAATCTATTTTCCCCATGGACATTGGGCCTAAAGACGAGCTCCCTCCATAGTTTTCGGTTTTGCACCACTTCTTTCAGTTGTGTGATATCCATGCCAGGATCAGCTCTGACAGTATCAGCCATGGTGTTCTTTGGTGCTATAATACATAGCAGTAATACAGCAGCACAGAGCGATGTTACAGTACCAGAAATATGGCGGCACAATTAGATGTAACACCTGCAATGTGTTCCTATATTATTGATGGTAATACAGCAATACAGTTAGATGATAGTATAATAATGACTTCCTTTCTATATTAGCTGCTAACGGGGACTCTCCACACACTGTTGCCTCTCATGCAGATACACAGCAACCAGCTGGCAGTCACTGATGATTATTGTGCCATTTTGCCTAATAGTCAAATGTGCAAAATTAGGACAGCGCTTCTAGGGTTACGGGTCTATCATAATTAAAGAATTCTTTTTCGCTTCTAAAATATAATCAAGCACTCACCCGATGCTTGGTGAAGATCCTGGTTGTGGGATCTCCACTCACAACCCTTATCCGGATAATCCTTCAGAAAAAATGTGTCAATCGTCCCCTTGTATTCTGCCGGGCTAGTCAGCTGGAGAGCCGCGTGTATCCTCCGTCCCTCAACAAGAGAGCCGCTCAAAGAATTAGTATAAGGTAAAACTGGATCCGCGCTGCAGGAACTGACACTCCGGTATTAACTGTAACAAGTTTAATCCGTAGGTACGTACGAATTAAACTTGTTACAGTTAATACCGGAGTGTCAGTTCCTGCAGCGCGGATCCAGTTTTAACTTATACTAATTTTGCCTAATAGGAGAGCAGACCTGTCCCCACAGTATGCTGCCCTTGTATAGGACTGCTTAGGCTGGTTAGGGCTCCCACACACTTGCATTTGTTTAACGCTGCGATATCACTGCGTTTTTTTAACGCAATTGTCAATGGGAATTTCTAATATTAAAAAGGCATTGCACAAAAATTGCTACAAATTTTGCTACAAAAGTAAGGACATACTAATTCAATGGAAAATGATGGAGGAAAATGAACAGATTAGCAGTGAGATTGTACTTCAAGCATAAAAAGGGAGTCTGTCATCTTGAACACGCTGTCCAAACTGCAGGCACCATGTCATAGAGCATGAGGAGCTGAGCAGACTGATATATAGGAATGAATATATATATATAATTTTTTTTATTTTTTTATTTAGTGATTAATAGCTACCTCTGTATGTGTACTCATACACAGATAATTGTCAATCACTGATAGCTCCACCCACTGGACTCTTCAGCTCAGAATGAGCAAAAATATAAATGTGTAAAATGCAAGTTTTATTGACTTTTTCCCCATAAAACTATATATCAGTCTGCTCAGCTCCTCCTGCTCTATAACTTGCTGCCTGCAGTTTGGATAGTGTGTTCAAGCTGACAGACTCCCTTTAAGTGTGGCAGAATATTAATGTTACTCTAATATACTCACAAGTAAGGTTGCCACCCATTCCATCAGCAAATACTAGCCAGGTTAGGCCACCTTTACACAGGCATAATATATATAATACGCAGAGAATAGAACTAGAGATGAGCGAACCTACTCGGCCACGCCCCTTTTTTGCCCGAGCGCCGCGATTTTCGAGTACTTCCGTACTCGGGCGAAAAGATTCGGGAGGCGCCGTGGGTGAGTAAGGGGTTGCAGCGGGAAGTGGGGGGCAGAGGGAGAGAGAGAGGGCTCCCCCCTGTTTCCCGCTGCTACCCCCCTCTCCGCCATGCTTCCCCACGCCCCCCAGCGCCCCCCAAATCTTTTCACCCGAGTACGGAAGTACTCGAAAATCGCAGTGCTCGATCGTGTAATTACTCGAAACGAGTATATTCGCTCATCTCTAAATAGAACCCATTCATTTCAAACCCATATCAGAACCAAAAGTAAATTGGTCAGTTGGAATCTGACCTCTGAGACCCCGGGAATGACTCTGCTTTATTGCTGCAGATACTTCCAGGTTCTTCCTGCACAGTGCTGCCCCCTCATTACACTGAGCATGAACTGCAGCACGGCCCCTTACTTAAATGGAGCTCTACTGTCATTCCCAACCTAGGAGCTTTCGGAAGCACATCTGTGCAGGAACAAACAGAGAAGGGGCTACAACATTACACCAGTGTATCTGCCCCTTCATTCCCAGGATCTGTGGGTGTCTCAGCGGTCGGACCGCATGAAGCAGTATGGGATAGCATGTCCTATTCATATACCATCACTGTATGACATGGGAATAACCCTCTAATATGTTGTATATTATACGAGTACTTACTCTTCCTCACAGATGGAAAGTGAGACTAATCCAAGGAAGAGAACAAGGAGAAGAGACTTCTTCAAGAAAGCCATGTTTTATCTGTAAAAATACATTTATATTGAAATGTAAAAACATTGTATAAAATATTTCCCGCTATTCTTAGTTTATCTCCAGTAGTACTGTCAGTGTTAGGGCTCATTTACTCGGCATATATATTTTTCACTCTGTAAATATGCAATGTACTCACAGACCAAAAATGTTCTATTTCCTACGAATTTTGGCCCTTCTGCAGTATTTTCGCATGCATGTTCACTGCATATTTGCACTGACTCATATACTTCTTTGACCTATTTTGGTGCATAATACACCCCAAAGTACAACATGCTGCATATTTTTCCACGTGAGTGAAAATCATGTAAAAAATACAGGCGTATGTAATTATACCTATTAGAATGAGCGCTGAGTAGAAGATTTTAATGTATTTATTTATTCATATTACTTATGTATCTCCAACATATTTTGCTGTACGGCGCTCAGCATCATACACATCAGTCCCGCTCCACACCGGGCTCACAGTCTTATCTCAGACATATATAGGGAGAATATCAAAAATCTAGAACATTTCTCCTCAGAACTCTGCATTGTTCTGTTCCTCTGTTGTCCTACTAGGAATTCATGAATACATCGACAACTGGGGGTGAAAGAGGTTTTCTGGGCAAAACACTTTTCATGACTAATCCTAAGGATAAATCAGTAGCAAATCACTGGGGACCCACTGCTCAGGATCCCCAGCGATCACCTGATTACCCAGCCTGCTCTCAGTACAGCAGTCTAGATGTACATCATAGGGGACGGGAGAGCAAGTGCCCTAGCTGGATTCACTCCCTTATTGCAGTTGGGGTCCTGACTCATGTAACTACAGTCTGTCACTGTCCAGTTAGTGGTGACAGAGGAATCTGCGTATGGACCCACACCGTTGACAGTTGGAAAGGTTCTTGTTGTCAACTTTTGCATTAACTTCTAATAGGAATAACAGAGGAACAGTGCAGTGCAGAGTAATAAGGATAGATACTCAGGAATTATATTTGATGGGAATACAAGTATAAACTATAACAACTACATCAGGACAGCTGACAGATCATCTTAATAACATTCTACATGGTTTCTGACCTAATTTTGGAATTGTGCTGAAATAAAGTACAAAATACATAACATAAAAATAAAACATATTTTAAATATAAAGCCACAATACATACCTTGTGATTCAGTAAGTACTGAGTGCAGAATACTGCAGGATCGTTGATTTCTTGGGATGGACATGCCAGTTAATATAGCAGCTACTTGGGGGTGGGATCATAAGTCCACAATAATGACTACACTGCAGGGAAGAGAACTCTGTTTGTTTTTCTCATCCACTTCTTTGTATTGTGGGTCACATTTTTGACGAACTTTTCCCATGATTTAGAATTGTGAGACATATTTTAATATGTTGAGTCATTTGCAAATACTGTTTGCCGGCTCAATTCTGTAACCCCTTCCTGCTGCAGCTCTTTTTCTTTTCATATTTTTCCTTTTTTAACATCCCTACTTTAAAAAATCATAACTTTTTAACTTTTCAGGTAACATGACTACAAAAAGGGTTTCTTTTGCAGAAATTGCATTTTTCAATGCCACCATTTAATGTAGCATATAATATAATGGAAAACATAAAATTTTCTAAGTGGGGCACAATGGACAAAAATGCAATTGCACCATTTTTGGAGGGTTCTGTATTTACAGCATTCTTATCACATTCACCATGAGCAAAAGATGCACTATACCCAGGACAAAGGTTCACCCAAGGAGCAGAACGCGGAATAGAGTTTCATACTATATAATCTAAACAAAAGGGGGACAAGACAACCTCGCCCCGACTACCAGGACAGGAACCGCCCAGCCTAAAAATCAGGTTATTGCCTCGATAAAGTTGTCTCAATGTGTTGTGACTTGGCTACTAACTCTAGCAACTAAAAGAAGGAAAACACTAATCAATAAATAAAAGCACCACTTATCTTTACAGCAGAACTCCTACAATCACAAACACATTTTTTCCACAAAGACTGAGAAAATAATCAGCAACAACCAGACATAAAAGCAAACTTAAATATTGACTGAGGCAATGCAATTGGACAGACAGCGTTCCACAAACATCAGGGTAAAATCCACGTACAAAACAAGAGAGCAAAATCAGTGAGAATACAAATACATGTAACAGTGCAGCCAGTCTGTCTACGCATCGAAATCACCATGCCACGACTCTGTTGCGGCCGACAGACCGTGACAGTGCCCCTCCTCTGCGTAAGGGCCACGGGGCATGTAGGACACGGTTTATTAGGATTACAGCAATGAAAAGTCTTAGCAAGTTGATCAGCTTTGAGATTGCCGCCTGGAACTCGCATTCTTTCCTCGGGTCCTTACTTCTGCAAGTGCACCAAATACTGCAAGGAATTCCTTACACGGCGAGAGCCAGTAATTTGACTGACTTCAAACTTCCCAAAACGTAACAAAATTCCCAGCCAAAAGAACTGGAGGAGGTGGGACTCTATATTCACTGGATCATTGTACGTCCTAATTAGTGATTTGTGATAAACATCAGTTATCATAAGAGAACCAGGCATCTCCAGTCAAAATGAAACAGGGTTAATAATCTCCTTGCCCGATAAAAAAGGGGGCCCAGTTTAAAAGAGGGGACTTTCAGCTCAATATTTTTAGTACATAACCCCAGCAAATCACCAACTCGAGAAATAATCCCCTCCGACCGCCTGCTATCTGCCCCCTTCTTGTAGTTTCTTAGAGATCTGCTATGGTTTCTCTGCACTTCCACTCAAACATTCCTGAGATGAAATGAAAATTCATTCTCTTTTGGTAACTCAGAAAGAAATCTTGAAAAAGAACCAAAATACAAATGATACCCATAATTGCAAAGCAGGGTGATGTGCCTGTTGACTCCAAATAGCTATTATCCAATGCAAACTCTGCCAAAAATAAAAACCACAACCGTTCCTCCTAATTGTCAGAGATAAAACACATCAAATGTTGCTCAAGACTTTGATTACATCTTTCAGTTTGACCATTAGTCAGCATGATAAGTAGAGGGAAAAGACAGTTGTACTTTCACTCGATGGCACATAATACGCTAGAATCTAGGAACAAACGGGACACCCCGATATCAGGGACGATATCAGACGGCAACCCGTATAACGGACCACATGAGTCAAGAACAGTCTAGCTAAGGTTTTAGCTTTAGTAAGACTAGACACATCTTGCTAAATCAGTCCACCATTACCCAAATCATTATGTTGCCCGATACAGGCAAAGGTGATAACTTCCCAGCCGATAGATTCCGAGTAGCCTTGGAACTCACAAGGAAGAGACAAACCCCGCAGGAAGAGACAAAGCTGAAAAAAAATCCAGTCTAATGGACATTCCTGGTTATTAACCTCCTAGAATTGTTGATTCCCGGATGACCTGCTAGAACAGAACTTTGCATTTAAGACAGTAACTGGAGTCTTAGATGTATTGAAACAAAAAACCTTCCCTCTGAAAGGTTTGGAGGGGCAAAATATTGTGTCTTACGGATCGGATCCTCCAAATCCAAAGAAACTGAAGACACAACAACCTCTTCAGGCAGAATGGGGACAGTTGGTATACCTTGTATATTACAATATTGATAAGTGCTTCATAGATTTCATTGAAGTCCAGCTGGAGGCTAATTGGATCATTTGCATTCCTGTGATATCAAGTTTCACCATTTAGTGTACAGTTAGAGTCACTGCTCAGCAAACAAGGAATCTCTCCTTATAGAGCTCCTGCCCACGGGTAGATATTTACTGCAGAATCTGTGGTGGGATATCGCAATGTGGCTCCGCAGCAAATAGCACCCATAGCATGCTATGGGAAATCGATTCTTCCTCCACACTTGTGGAAACGAATTGCGGTCTCTGCAAGCAGAGGAAAATTCACAGCATGCTGCATTTTTCCACGGATTCCATGCAGACTGCTTCCATTGAAGTCAATAGAAGCCGTCCGATCTGCAGCCCGTCTGCAATGAACATTGTGAACAGGTCGTGGATTCGGTGGCGTCGCTTAATAATGGCACGGGAAAAATAATTTGAGAAAAAAGAAATCTATACTGCGCATGCATTTTATATATACACTGTCATTCCAATTACTTACAACGAGATGCAACTTGGCGTCCCTGCGTTCCAATTCATGACATAATGGATGTGGGAAGGATTCCCTTCTCTCTAACGTCAATTGGAACGCGGGGACGCCAAGTTGCACCTCGTCGTAAGTCATTGGAATGACAGTGTATATATAAAATGTAATTGTGTAACAATGTATTAAGCTTGACAAAGACACAATAATAGTGCTGAAACGCGTAGCGAATTAAAAGATTTTATTAATAGAAGTTTATAGTTCATAATGGCGTGGGTATGTTTCAAATAGTACATAGTGATATTCCTGAACTGGCTTTGCCTGAGAGCAAAAGCCTGTGTTACCCTGGACGCCTCTCCTCCACCGAGGAGACAGTGGGCGGAGAAGAAACTTCTTAAAGCCGAGGTGGACAACAGGTGCTGGAGGGTTTTCCCAGAAAGACAGGTTAACCCTTAGAGCACCAGGTGAGTTGCATATTCACCTTCCACTTTTATATTTGTAAAATTGCTTGAGGCGCATTCTGATTTTATATAATTACAATTATAATTACAAACCTTTTGCGACATAGGAAATCCTTATAAAGTAAATTTAGCAATAATAACCTGATAATGGAATCTCAAGGTAGGAATAAACCCTCCAAGATTATCTATACTATATGAGCCGGCTTCCAGTAACTTGTGATATATTAACAAACGCATGATGACTGTCATTTGAGCTCCCACATGACAAAGAAAGCAAACAATATTTGCAAACGTTTAAGTGTATTAAGATTTAACACTGACATTAATACAGTAAATAGAGAAAGTAAACCCAGTGTGACATGTTTTACAGGGTGAGTTGCTTTTTACAAGAAAACATTTTTTTGACCTTTCAATATAATTGATTTTGATAGATGAAACATGGCTTAATTTAAAGAAATGGATAAATAAATACAACTCTTCTCCTTGTACTAGTGTTTTAATTATGACATTTCCATGTTTTGAGCACACCTTTATAATTTTCCCTACCTACACAAAACTCTTTATCCTGTTGCTACTCCCATTTCAGTTCACTGTGCCGGCCTTCCTGGACCCTGGTTTGGCAGGGAACTTCTTACATATGGCTGTTGTGGATCGCTTCCAAATCCCTATTCAACATCTTGGGAGACCTTTCGTGGTGGCATCTGTTGATGGGAGTTCCCTTTTTGAGACCACTCAGTTCGTTTCAGAGCCTTTGGGTCTGAAATTGGACTTTCTCCACTCAGAAAGGATTTCCTTGCTGGTCCTTCCGAGGTCCACCAGCTCCCTATTGTTGGGTCTGCCCTGGCTTCATCTTCATAATCCCACCTTGGATTTGAAGTCTGGGGAGGTTTAACGTTAGGGGTCATCCTGTCATTCCAAGTGCCTGCTTCCTATACAACCTGTTCTATGCCTCCCGGTGCCTCAGAAACCCCAGAGACTGCCGGAGGCCTACTATGGTTTGGCTGATGTCTTCAACAAGAAAAAGGCAGACTGTCTGCCACTACATCGTCCTTATGACTGCCCAATTGATCTGCTGCCAGGTTTCTTACCTTCTCGAGGCAGGGTATACCCTCTGTCCCTCCCTGAGACCCAAGCTGCGGCAGAGTACATCAAAGACAATCTTCAGGCGTAATACACTGAGGGAATTTTTTGCCTCTTTTAGGCAATTTTTCTAGTCAAAGTGCTAATGACCACTTGTCCGTCAGTCCGTGTGTGTTGTGTGAGTTACATGCAGAGCCTGACAGCACCTGTGATGATGTCACCATCATGTAATGAGTTACCGGCTCTTAGCTCCACCCCTGATCACATGACATAATCACAGGTGTTTTGTCCTTCTTGTGCACTGAATGAGGGATTATGGGCGGCCCACATTCCCCACAAACTCCTGCGACCTCAGTTGCTATGGATATAGCAGTAATAAATCTGGAAGTTTGTACCTGGTTGTGAGACTGCTGCACACCTGTGTGGAGACTCCAATAAATGACACCTCACAAATTTACACAACAATAGATCGTGTGTGGACAGGACCTGTGATGATCTTGAACAATGTGGTGTTAGTCAGCAGCACTCAAAACAGCATATAATCAGTAAATGGCATCCAAAGCCATGTATGCACCATACCTGAAGAGTCAGAGCCTGTGACTCAATTATAAAGTCCACAATTTCAAAGAAGGGTGACAGCAAACCAGGTGCACAACTAAATTTCTTTTTATTCCCCCATTTACGCGACTTTTCGACCCCTTGTCAAGCAGTAAGGCTTGACTAAGACCCCATGGTGAGTTACACATTCACCTTCCACTTTTATATTTGTAAAATTGCTCGAGGCGCATTCTGATTTTATATAATTACAGTAGTAATTGCAAACCTTTTGCGACATAGCAAATCCTTATAAAGTAAATTTAGCAATAATAACCTGATAATGGAATCTCAAGGTAGGAATAAACCATCCAAGATTATCTATATTATATGAGCCGGCTTCTAGTAACTTGTGATATATTAACAACCTTATGATAAATGTCATTTGAACTCCCACATGACAAAGAAAGCAATATTTGCAAACGTTTAAGTGTATTAAGATTTAACACTGACATTAATACAGTAAATAGAGAAAGTAAACCCAGTGTGACATGTTTTACATGGTGAGTTGCTTTTTACAGGAAAACAATTTTTTGACCTTTCAATATTATTGTTTTTGATAGATGAAACATGGCCTAATTTAACCCCTTCCCGCTCCATGACGTACCGGTACATCATGGGAGCCTGGTACTTCGCGCAACATGACGTACCGGTACGTCATCGGAATATCGCAAGATCATGACTGACCTCGCGCTATCCCGCAGTGGGAGCCGGCTGTCAGTCACAGCTGGCGTCCCGCTGCAACAGCGGGGGGGGCATCGGAGATGCGCCCCCCGCTGTTAACCCCTTTCCTGCCGCGATCTACTTAGATCGCGGCAGGGAAAGAGTTCACAGAGGCAGCGCGCTCCCTCTGTGTCTCCGGCCGGCTCTCGCAATGTTATCGCGAGAGCCCGGCCTGTCGCCATGGCAACAGGACGCCAGACACTGGCGTCCTGTAGTGCCAATGCCTATGATCGCTGTATAAGCGATAAGGCATGGCAGGGCAGTAGCTCTGCCATGCCTTATCACAGTGATCATAGGTACAGTGCTGCAAGTCCCACAGAGGGACTCAAATTGTGTAAAAAAAAAGATTTAAAAAATGTAAAAAAAACCCTTTTTTGTGCTTTTTTTAATATTAGCATAAAAAAAGGTAAAAAAAAAATTAAAACCACACATATTTGGTATTGACACGTCCGTAACAATGTGTACAAATAGGTGAAAATGCTTTTTATTTTGTACGGCAAAAAGCGTAAAAAGAAACGCTAAAAAACAGAGGCAAAATGCTAATTTTTAGCATTTTGCCTCCTTACAAATGCAATAAAAGTAATAAAAAAAAGCCGTACATTCCCCAAAATGGTACCAATAAAAACTACAGCTCGCCTCGCAAAAAATAAGCCCTCACAGAGCTGCGTACATTGAAAAATAAAAAAGTTACAGGACTTTGAATGCAGCTATAGAGAAAAAAAAGAATTCCAAATAAAAAGGGTTTTTATTGCAAAAAAGTGTAAAAACCTAAAAAAATATAAGAATTTTGATATCGTTGTAACCGTGCCGACCCGCAGAAAAAATTTAGTGTGTCATTTATGCTGCATAATTAACGCTGTAAAAAAAAAATCTATGGCAGAATTGATGCGTTTTCTCTCCCTGTTATCATAAAAAAAAAAAGTTTTACGATATAGTCTATGTACCCAAAAGTGGCACCGATAAAAACTACAGTTCACCATGCAAAAAAACAAGCCCTTATACGGCCTCGTCGACGGGAAAATAAAAAAGTTATGGCTTTTGAAAAATGGAGATGGAAAAATACCAAAAATTGCATGGTCCTCAACGCCAAAATAGGCCATGTCCTTAAGGGGTTAAAAAAGTGGATAAATAAATACAACTCTTCTCCTTGTACTAGTGTTTTAATTATGACTTTTCCACGTTTTGAGCACACCTTTATCATTTTCCCTTCCTACACAAAACTCTTTATCCTGTTGCTACTCCCATTTCATTTCACTGTGCCGGCCTTCCTGGACCCTGGTTTGGCAGGGAACTTCTTACATATGGCTGTTGTGGATCGCTTCCAAATCCCTATTCAACATCTTGAGAGACCTTTCGTGGTGGCATCTGTTGATGGGAGTTCCCTTTTTGAGACCATTTAGTTCGTTTCAGAGCCTCTGGGTCTTAAATTGGATTTTCTCCACTCAGAAAGGATTTCCTTGCTGGTCCTTCCGAGGTCCACCAGCTCCCTATTGTTGGGTCTGCCCTGGCTTCATCTTCATAATCCCACCTTGGATTCGAAGTCTGGGGAGGTTTAATGTTAGGGGTCATCCTGTCATTCCAAGTGCCTGCTTCCTATACAACCTGTTCTATGCCTTCCGGTGCCTCAAAAACCCCAGGGACTGCCGGAGGCCTACTATGGTTTGGCTGATGTCTTCAACAAGAAAAAGGCAGACTGTCTGCCACTACATCGTCCTTCGCCCAATTGATCTGCTGCCAGGTTTCTTACCTTCTTGAGGCAGGGTATACCCTCTGTCCCTCCCTGAGACCCAAGCTGCAGCAGAGTACATCAAAGACAATCTTCAGACGTAATACACTGAGGGAATTTTTTGCCTCTTTTAGGCAATTTTTCTAGTCAAAGTGCTAACAACCACTTGTCCATCAGTCCGTGTGTGTTGTGTGAGTTACATGCAGAGGCCCCCAGGTTATGGCCGTTGTCACACACAACCATGCCCGGTTGGAGGCTCAGCGGTGAAAGCCAGAGGCCGGTCTGCTCTGTCAGACCCTGTAACAGCTCGGGGGCCGTGTGCCTCTTATCGCCTAAGCTGATTAGTTTCAGCACGGCTGGCTGACACTTGCCCACCACCGTGCTGCCGCACCGCGTGCTACCAACTGCTGGCGACGTGCTCACACTTCGTAATTGAAAGGTGGAGGTGGCGGAGGAGGAGGGTTTGGAGGAGGTGGCATAATACACTGCAGATACCAGCACCGAGGTAGGACCCGCTCTTCTTGGTGTGGGTAGCACGTGAGTGGTCCCTGGCTCTGACTCAGACCCAGCCTCCACGAAGTTATCCCAATGTGCCGTCAGGGAGATATAGTGTCCCTGCCCATCACGTGTCCATTGTTAAGTGGAGCTTCCCAGTAACTGCATTTGTGAGGGCATGGGTAATGTTGCGGGAGACGTGCTGGTGTAGGGCGGGGATGGCACACCGGGAAAAATAGTGGTGACTGGGGAACGAGTAGCGCGGGACCGCTGCCGCCATCATGTTTTTGAAATCCTCCGTTTCCACAAAACTGTACAGCAGCATCTCCAGGCTGATTAATTTGGCAATGTAAACGTTTAAAGCTTGTGCATGCGGGTGGGTGGCGGTGTATTTCTGCTTTCGCTCCAACGCTTGTGTTAGCGACAGCTGAACACTCCGCTGAGAGACATTGCTGGATGGAGTGGAGGACTGTGGAGGTGAGGGTGTGGGTACAGGCCGGTAGGCGTTCGTGCCTGCATCCTGGGAGGGCGATTGGATCTGTGTGGCAGGTTGTGGCACAGGGGAAGAGGCAGTAGTGTGACCCGGAGGCGGTGAATGGCCTTCGTCCCACCTTGTGGGGTGCTTGGCCATCATATGCCTGCGCATGCTGGTGTGGTGAGACTGGTAGTGGTGGCTTCCCGGCTGATCTTGGTGCGGCACTGGTTGCACACCACTGTTCGTCGGTCATCCACGCTCTCACTAAAAAACATCCACACCTTGGGGGCGTGGCCTAGATGGAGACCGGAGCAGTCGCACTTCTCTGAGCTCCGCAGGTCCCGGCTATTACAAGTGACAGCAAGCTACAAAAAGAAGAGAGACGAGGAGTCAAGCACAAGAGAAAAAGGTCTGACACAGATGGCAGCACGGAGGAAGACAAAAACGGGGCTGCAGCGGCTTACCGCCTTCTTCACGACCCGCACGAGCGACACAGCAGGAGAGGAAGGAGACGCCGAGAAGCAGGAGCAGCGGACCCCGCCGGAGCGGCGAACAAGGAGACCGGGCTGCAAAGGGGAAAAGGTAAGGGACCCTCCGTCACCCCCTCACCATCAAGCCCCCTCACTAGAGCTGCAGAAAGGCAGGCAGGATATGCCAAGATGGCGCCTGAGGCGCCCACAGGGAAGAGACTTCCCGCGCCCCCAAAGCATAAACAACAAGGGGCAGCAGAGTCAGATGCTCACAGCACCCTGCATTCCCCAGAACAAGAGCCCCAGTCCATACATAACAGTGAATCAGCCTCAGACCCTGGAGATGCTGAAGACCCTATTCAGAGCATGAGCTGCACAGAACAAGCAGCATCTGAAATATTCATAAAGCAGATGATAGTAGCACTAAGGGGGTCCCTGCAAAAGGACTTACTATCTGTAACAAGACTAGACCACATTGAAAATAAATTTGCCGAGTTCACCTCTTCCCACAATGACCTCATAGATGCGCACTACAGCGTAGAAGAGGAAATTGAAGCCTTAAAAAGCAAAGTAGCAGACATTGAGGACAGGAACCGGCGAAATAATTTGAAAATAAGAGGAATAGCTGAAACAGTTCCCCAGTCCGAACTGAAAGAATATATTCAGATGGTAATAAAACACATCCTTCCAAACACCTCAGAAGAGGAAAGAATCATAGACAGGGCGCACAGACTCCCCCGCCCAAAAGCGATCCCTGACCACCTGCCCAGGGACACAATCATAAGAATTCATTTCTTCCACGTAAAAGAAGCTCTACTCTACGCAGTGAGGAAGAATGCAAATCTCCCTGCGCCATATGAACAGATAAAAATGTTCACAGACCTCTCTCAAGCTACCCTGCAAAACAGAAGAAAATTTAGAAGTACCACACAAACACTACGAGAAAACAAGATCTTATACAAATGGGGCTTCCCGCCCAAACTGATCGTTATAAGAGACGGGAAAACCCACATCATACAAAGGCCAGAAGAAGGTCAGCAACTGTTGAGCAGATGGGGCACCACGCCACAAAACCTGACCGCACCAACTCATCTAAATACAGAATGGGAAAGAGTGCCCAATCGCTGAATACGTCAGGGACCACTTCCTCCCTTGAAACAGAAGATGAGATAACTTCTGAGAACTGTGTCTTGACATGTTGAAATGTTTTTGATAACCCACAGAATCTCTTCATGACAACCCGACGCTAGCCGAGACCAAAGAATGGCTGGACTATTTACCCCCACAAGAAAAACCGGCTCCCCCATGTGGACAACGTTGCGTCCAGGAGGGGCAGCCGATGCTCTAACTTTCACAAGTTTTCTTCCCCCCTGTTTAGGTTTTTCCTCCCCTCTTCACCAACACCCCAAGAAACGGAGGAACGTCTCAAAACAGAATTTGACCCAACCACTACCACAACAAACAGAAGAAGACAAACCCAGAAAAGAAACCCACACCTCATCCGACCACAAGAAGAAAGGAAGGACGAACACGTCTACCCTGCTGAAGCACGGTAAAAAACCTCCACAATGGACACAAAACTAATGTCCCTTAATGTTAAAGGTCTTAATTCCCCTTACAAGAGAGCCTCACTGTGGAAAGATGCTATGGAAGCTCGGGCAGATATTCTCTGTCTCCAGGAGACTCATTTTGTAAAAGGAAAACACCCTAAATTTACGCACCCCAAGTACCCAGAAATATTTATGTCCAACATAGAAAAAAAGAAGGCAGGGGCCCTTATAGCAATAGGGGACTCGATAGATTTCAAATTGCATGAATCAGTGATAGATGAAAAAGGGAGATATATTATACTAGTATGTGATATTAATGGATGCCCAATGACGCTGGTTAATATATATGCACCAAATTCCTCCCAAATAAATTTTCTAAACAAAATTATGCGCAAGGTCAAGAAATGTCAAAGGGGTCAGCTTTTATTATGTGGCGACTTTAACATAATTATCGACAAAACATTAGATACCAACAGTAAAGTGAGAGCAAATGCCCCCACACTATCCCCATGGATCCTAAGAGAAGAATTATATGATGTATATAGATGTCTAAATGCAAATTCAAGAGAGTACACGTTTTACTCTACAAGACATAAAATATTCACTAGAATAGATATGTTCTTGGCGGACTTTTTTCTCCTCCCGAGGGCAAGGTCAGCCATGGTAGGCACTACGTCATGGTCAGATCATGCGCCAGTGTTCCTAAACCTGAGATTATCCAAACAAGAACATCTCCAAAAAATTTGGCGAAACAACAGCTACCTAATGAAAGTTGACCCTTACAATACGTAGATCCGCAATGCAATACATGAATATTTTGCAATAAATGACACACAAGAGGTGACTCCACATACACTCTGGACCGCGCATAAATCAGTAATAAGGGGACTGATGATTCAGCAAGGTTCTCGCCATAAAAAAGAAAAAAAGAAAAAATTAGAGAAACTACTCACCCAAGCAAGGGAATTAGAGAGCTCTATCCAGCAAAACCCAACAGAAGAAAAACATCGAAAACTTCTAAGAACTAGACAGGAACTTAGGGACCACTTAATGCTAGGTCACGAAAAACATCTCAGAACACTTCAAACTACTTATTACACAGACAACAACAAACTTAGCAAATACATGGCCCGCAAAGTCAAACAAAAACGAATAAAAGCTAGAATCCCCTATATCATAAACTCAGACACAAAACAAAGAATTAACAGCCCACAAGGCATAGCAGAGGAATTTGCAAAATCATACGCAAAACTCTATAACTTAAAAGAAGATAGCAAAACCATACAACCAGAAATAGCAAATATAAAAAACTACCTAAAGGATATCAGTCTCCCAACACTCAACACAGAACACCTAGAAAAACTTAATATCCCAATCTCCACCCAGGAAATACTCCAAACAATTAAAACCATAAAAAAAGAAAAAGCCCCGGGACCCGACGGGTACTCTAATGAGTACTACCAACTCTTTGGAAAAGAATTGTCCATATACTTAGCTAAGACATTTAACAGAGCCATGGAAACAGGAAAACTCCCCACAGAAATGCTACAAGCGACAGTGGTCACAATCCCAAAACCAGACAAGGACCACTCCCTCCCGGCTAATTACAGACCAATATCCCTACTTAACAGCGACACTAAAATATACGCGAAAATCCTGGCCCAGAGAATAATGAAATTTGTTCCCCACCTGGTACACAGCGATCAAGTCGGCTTCACTCTGGGCCGACAGGCATCAGATGGCACGAGAAGAATTATGGATCTCTTGACAGTGGCGGAGGGGATGCGTACGCCTTCTCTGCTCCTAACTTTGGATGCAGAGAAGGCGTTCGACATAATACATTGGCGCTACGCGTTTGCAACACTTGAGAAATTTGGATTTCAGGGGAACATACATAGAGCCATACAAGCGTTATACTCATCCCCATCAGCGAAAGTGTTGACTAATGGATCCCTATCCAACAGCTTCACTATAACTAATGGCACACGACAGGGGTGTCCCCTATTTCCATTGTTGTTCGTCCTAACAATGGAGCCCTTTGCCGAAAAAATAAGAACGGACCTAGAGATAAGAGGTATCCCCCTCCCGATGCGCCAACATAAGATCGGCCTCTTTGCCGACGACGCGGCACTAATTATGACCCACCGAATTACCTCCCTCAGAGCCATTACAAAAAATATAAAAAACTTTGGACAAGTATCATATTATAAAATCAACCCACACAAATCCCAAATATTGGGAATAAACATAAACAAAAGCACAAAACAAACAATACAAGCAGAGCTCCCATACTCATGGGACACTGAGGAAGTCCCATACATGGGGCTTAAACTTGCGACCCCGTTAAGCAAAATGCCAATAACCAACCTGGGCCCACTGACCACCTCTCCTCAAAAAGAATTAGATAATTATGAAAAAGCAGAACCCACATGGCTGGGTAGAGTTGTGCTTTACAGAATGATGGTTTTACCGAAGATCTTATATATTTTCAGGACAATGACACTGCCCATCCTCCAAAATCTCCTAAACACCCTACAAAGGCAAATGCTGACCTTCATCTGGAAAAAAAAGAGGCCAAGAATAGCAGCATCAATACTCTACACCTCTAGGGGAAAAGGAGGGATGGGAGTCCCCAACCTCACAGCATACTACAGAGCCACAATTACACAACAACTGAGAGCCTGGACTACACCACAAAGCATCAGTTGGCCAGAGATAGAGAAACATATGGGGGGGGGGGGGGGGACCTTAGCACATTGCTACTCGCGGCGGCAATAGAGCCTAACATAAAAATCCCAGAACATCCTTCTATTAAAGCATCAATAGGAATATGGCGAGCCTCCCTTGAAATTACGAAACCACACATCCCGAGAAGGCAAATACCAATTCCGATAGAAGTATGGAAATCTTAATCCCCAATGTCTCACTGAGAAGCTGGAGGCAAAAAGGAATAAAATTTATATCAGACATCCAGAGAGATGACAAAATTTTGCCCTTCGACGAACTGTGCGAAAAAACACAGCTCACTCAAGCAGACTCATTCCAATATAGACAAATAAAAAGTTATTTATCGGGAAACAAAGACCTCACACTGACGCTACCCCTCAGTCTCTATAATTTACTTTACGCTCAGAACCTACCACAAAATAAACTCAAACAATGGTATGAAATCCACAATGGAGAAGCGAAAGGGGACCCAAACAAACAAAAAAAAATACACATACTCAATTGGGAAAAGGACCTAAAAACCTCATATGAACCAGATTACTGGGAAAAAACATGCAACTGGGCATTTAAGTGCACCTTAAGCGCTAAACTGCTGGAGGTTCACCAAAAAACAATAACAAGGTGGTATTATTCCCCTCTAAAGTTGGCCCAGATGTTTCCGGGTGCCCCGGAAAACTGCTGGAGAGGATGTGAAGGAAAAGGATCTCTACGGCATATAATATGGGACTGCCCGCACCTCAGACCATTATGGGACGCGATTCCTACAATCACCCAAATAATTTGGGGCACCAGAATCAAAATAAAACCCCAAACAGTGATTCTATTGCTAGAGGTCGAAAAGTTCCCACCTCAGAGTAGAAAATTTATAACTCATATGCTCCTGTGTGTGAAATTCCTGATAGTCAAAAACTGGAAAACTACAAAAATACCAACAATACAAAATCTCACAAAGTTGCTAGAAGAACACAACACACTAGAAAAACTATACGCAATAAAACAAAATAAAATGAACAAGTATAAAGAAATCTGGCAACCTTGGACAGACAGCAGAAAAAAAGGATTAATCCCAGAGTAAACACAGCAAGGATACCCAGGGGGACAGAGAGGCGGCCCATTAAGAAAAGAATAGAATGACAAAAAGGTTGTGGTTGAAAGCTAATACAACACCTCCGCACTCCTAGTATTTTCCCTCCTCCCCAATCTCCTCCGTTACTTCCTCCGATACCTCCCCCCATACCCCTTACCCCCCACCCCCCCACCTCAACCCCCGAAGTTTAATTAAAAATAAACAAATAAATAAGTAAAGGCACACTGTTAAGTTAGACAAATAAGTTTAAAATGCAATGCAATGTACCAGGTACAAATTTATGAGGAAACACATGCTGGTTAAAATGTAAATTGATAGTTTGTGTACAACAAATGTATGAAGAAATACATGTCAGTTATATTGTAAACCAATACACTGTGTATGAACAATGTATGAAGATTTGCATGTTATTATGTTATTACCAAGATGCACAATAAAAATTATTGAAATTAAAAAACATCCACACCTTTGAACATCTAACCCTTTGCACGGAGGCTTGCCGCGAGGGGGTGCTGTGGGAAACAGTTGGGGAATTCTTTGCTCTGGGCCTGCCTCTCCCTCTGGCCACCCCACTGCCTCTTCCAACCTGTCCTGCTGCTGCACTTGCCTCCCCCTCTGAAGCCCTGTCTTCAGTAGGCTTAACAATCCAGGTGGGGTCAGTCAGCTCATCCTCCGAATCCTCTGTGCGCTCCTCCCTCGGACTTACTGCCCTTACTACTACCTCACTGACAGACAACTGTGTCTCATCATCCTCATCCACAAAAAGCTCTTGAGACAGTTGCCAGAAGTCCCCAGCCTCATTACCCAGACTCCGGGACCTTTCCAAAGGTTGGGCATCGGTCACGACAAACTCCTCAGGTGAGAGAGGAAACGTTTTTTCCCACTCAAGGTAGGGACCCAAGAACAGTTCCTGGGAGTCTGCCTGCTCAGAATCTGTCATTTTCCAGGAGTGATGAGGCTGGGAGGAAGGAGAAGCGGCCAGAGGATTCAGAGGTGCAGTCCCTAGGCCGGGAGTAGTGGACTGCGTAGAAGACTGGGGGTTTGATACATTGCTGGATGCGTTATCTGCCATCCACGACAGGACCTTCTCGCGCTGCTCTGCTTGAAAGAAAGGTCTACCATGCGGACTTGCAAATTGTGATATGAAGCTGGGGAGCGTATGGACTTGGCGCTCTTCTAATCCCTTAGCAGCTCAGGACCTCGGCCTGTGCACACACCCTCACTTGGACGCCCGCGTCCACGACCTTTACCCCTACTCCTCATCATGTCGGATTAAGGATAGAGCAGGGCCCAAATAAATTACCCCACCGTATAGCGCTGAGAACTGTGGCTAATTCACCGCACACAAAGACTTGTAGATACCGGAGTATCTATGCTGTAAGAGGAAAAAATGTAACTGCTGTCTTGCGCTGATACCGAGGGGTCATTTACCGCTCACAGAGACTCGTATATAATAGAGTGGCTGTATGGAGTGGGAGAAAACTAGAAAGCCAGTGAGTAGTGCTGCTAACTGTGGCTACCTCAACCCCCCAAGGAAAGGGTATTGTGAGACGCTCTGCACACGGGCAGAAAACTCTAAAGCCAGTAGATAGTGCTAATAACTGCGGCTACTTCACCGTACTCAAGGAAAGGGTATTGTGAAACACTCTGCACAGGGGCAGAAAGCTATATAGCCAGTGGACAGTGCTAATACCTGCAGCTACTTCACCGCACCCAAGGAAAGGGTATTGTGAGACACTCTGCACAGGGGCAGAAAACTCTAAAGCCAGTGGATAGTGCTAATAACTGTGGCTACTTCACCACACCCAAGGAAAGGGTATTGTGAGACACTCTGCACAGGGGCAGAAAACTCTAAAGCCAGTGGATAGTGCTAATAACTGCGGCTACTTCACCACACCCAAGGAAAGGGTATTGTGAAACACTCTGCACAGGGGCAGAAAGCTATACAGCCAGTGGACAGTGCTAATACTTGCAGCTACTTCACCGCACCCAAGGAAAGGGTATTGTGAGACGCTCTGCACAGTGCAGAAAACTCTTAAGCCAGTGGATAGTGCTGGTAACTGCAGATACTTCACCCAACACAGAGAATGGTATCTGTGAAATGGTCTGCAGTGGCCCAGGAAATATTAAAGTACTGTTTAGCGATGAGACCTCTGCCTAATGCACTGCACACATAAAACAGTATAGCTAAAATGGTCTGCAGTGGCCCAGGAAATATTACAGTACTGTTTAGCGATGAGACCTCTGCCTAATGCACTGTACACATAGAACGGTATAGCTGAAATGGTCTGCAGTGGCCCAGGAAATATTACAGTACTGTTTAGTGATGAGATCTCTGCCCAATGCACTGTACACATAGAACGGTATAGCTAAAATGGTCTGCAGTGGCCCAGGAAATATTAGAGTACTGTTTAGTGATGAGACCTTTGCCTAATGCACTGCACACATGGAACAGTATAGCTAAAATGCTCTGAACCGGCCTAGATGCTTAAAAAAGAATTGGTGCACTACTGCTCCCAGCCAGCCACAACAGTAATGCATTCAATGAGGAGTAGCCCTAAGAAGGACCGTTGGGGTTCTTGACAAGAGGATCCTACTCTAACACTTTCCCTATATCAGCAGCAGCACTTTCCCTAACATTTGCCAGCATGCGTCTGAGGCAAGCCGCAGGTGGGACCAGTTTAAGTACTCAGCGGTCACCTGATCCCGACAGCCACTCACTGCTGTTGGCGGGCAGATGGCTGGCATGTCACAGGAGGAAGTGGTAATGCCTTTTTCTGCATGTTTATTGGCTAGAAAATGGTGCTAAACATGCGGGGAAGGGAAATGAAATTGACCCGAGTACCGCGTGGTGTTCGTCTCGAGTACCGAGCATCTTGAATACCCTAATACTCGAACGAGCATCAAGCTCGGACGAGTGTGCTCGCTCATCTCTAACCCTGAGCCATATACTGGAGGAGGACATTTGCCAAACAATCCACGTGTTCCTATGCAGGAGTGGTATAGCGCCATATGCGGGTTCGCAATGGTCCAGCCAATTCATGGAATCCAGATGATTATACTTTTGCTCCGGCATAGAGGCCACATGTTTATTCTGCTGCACTGTTTCTTCTATGGCTTGTGGATGCCTATACGAAGATTGAGTCACAAAGATTGCAATGGGTCAGGTTCCATCAAGGAGACATCAAGGCTCAGTACTATCACACATTAAACGATAGTATTCATTGCCAGGCTGAAGCTAAAGGACATACTCTTGCACCAGCTATTGTATTGCCATCTACATTCACTGGGTCACCAAGACACGTCCCAGATGTGTCTTGATGCAAATGCAATATTTGGACAAAAGGGAGCGCCACATTATTTCATCACATTCACTGCAAATCCAAACTGGCCCAAATTTCACTTGGCGGCACTACAATTCAAACATCATTGGCAAAGACCAGACATCATTAATCACATCTTCAGCATCAAGCTCCACAACTTCTTAAATAAGATCAAAGATGGACTCTTTGGTACATGCGTTGTGCACATGTACACCATGGAGTCCCAAAAGTGTGGTTTGCCCCATGCTCATATTTTAATCCCTTTTGAACAGCAATTTTCCCCATGATGTCCTTCCTCAGGTCATCGATCATTACATCTGTGCTGAAATTGCAGATCCACTACACAATCCCCTACTATATGAAATTGTGACAAAGTTGTATATTCTTGAACCCTGCAAAGTAGGACTTTATAAAGACACTCCTGAAAGGGATTGCAAGAAACGATTTCCCAAGATCACTGGTAATGAAACCACGTTGGTATTAAACGATTATCCTCTGTACCATTGTCGTGATCATCCACAAATACAGTTTAGTAGGAGTTCTACTGGTAACAAGTATGTTGTTTCATACAATTCCTACCTGGCATTGAAATACAGTGCTCATATTAACGTTGAATGTGTGGCTAATATGAAGTCGGCAATCAAATACATCTATAAGTACGTCTTCAAGGGATTTGATATTGCTTGCTTGGTATTCATGCGAGATGGTCAAGTCATGCATGATGAAATTCAAAACTTCATCATTTCATGTCGATATGTCAATGCACGTGAGGCTCACTGGAGAATCACTGAGTTCCAGATGCATTATTACTCTCATGCAGTAACATGACTTCCTATCCACCTCCCCAGTCCCCCTGAGTATCTCTTTGAAGATGGTTTTGACGTTCAACCAGAAAGGGAAGCAGATCAGGCAAAAACAATGTTGACGGCTTTTTTCAATCTTATGGCATCTTATCCTGAATTTGCACTAAAATGTCAATATTTCTATGCTGACTTTCCTCAGAATTTTGTATTCACTCCGCGTCAGCGTAGATGGATACCACGTTTGCTACAAGGAGATCGAATGCTGGCAAGAATTCAAGATGTTAGTCCAAACTGCTTCTAAAAATTTGCACTTCACCTCCTACTGTTGCACATAAGAGGACCATCCAGCTTCGATGCACTGAAAGTCTTCAATGTAGAACTGTTCCACACGTTCTGTGAAGCCGCCCAAGCACTCAATCTCAAATGCAGAGATTAGGTTTTTATCAATGTGTTTCAGAGTGTGAAGGATTTGCGTACGCCCAGAGCTTTATTTCGACTATAGGCAACAATGTTTCTGTCATACACAATTCACAATGGAGAGGTATTCTGGAATAACTACAAGCTCTGCATGATTGACGACTATCGTCTACGACCTGAGTATAGAAGCTGGAGTAATGACAATTTATATGAGTTGGGTTAGGGTTGTGCTGGCTGGGATCTGTTGTACCACATAGGTTTCTAGCAGCACAGCCCCACAGGTGTGGAATGATTGAGTTGGCTGGGTGTGGTGTTCTCCTGCTAGCCAATCAACAATAGTCTGTTTGCAGATGAATATCCACCTTCTGCCTTGTTGGTTTGGTTTCCCTTCATGCTTGCTATATCTGCTCTGTATCCTATCTGCCTCTGTCTTGTGTCTATTTTATGACCTTCTGTCCTGTATGAGGCTTCCTGCATAGCTACATCTGTTCTTAGGTTTATTTTCTGTCAGTTTGATGTCAGTTTGCCCTCCTTCTGTCCAGTATTTGTTTGTGTACCAGTTCTGTCTGGTTCTATGTATTACTCCCTTAGGGATAGTAAGGTTCAAGGTTCCAGCACGGGGCTGCCTTTATCAAGGTGATCGCTTTGCTTACAGGTAGGGTTCTGCTGCTCTCTCTGCAGCTTGGGGTCAGTTGTCTTGCTAGTGTAGGGTCCCGCAAGACGTGGCTTGCGGGCTTAAGAGATTTGGCTAATCCACAAACCAATACCTTGTACTTTCATAGCTTTTCCATCTGTTATGTGTGCTGGTATGCAACGTGAGTGTTTTGGTCCTGTTGGCAGTCATTCTCTTTGGTAACGTTCGTGTGGGCCCAATGCCACTTGCCCACATGGACGTAACATGATGCCCCTCTTTTGAAATTGGTCAAATTATGTAACTGAATGGCTGTAATTGGTTAATTGAGTGCTAGCTTTCAACGGCTGACTGGATTAACCAATCAGAGCATTAGCTTGCTGGAGGCAGGGTATTCAAGCCCTGCTTCCATGAAGAACTGCTCTGTCAGCGTAAAGGAGGACATGGCTGCCTGCAGCAGTGCCACAGCCCAGCTTGAGGTCCCGAACGCCGGCTGCTAGGTGAGTATTGTTTTTATTTTTTACATGTAGCCTAGCTAGGGCTTATTTTCGGGGAAAGGGCATATATATTATAAGACGCCCTCCCCACCCCTTGAAAGTTGGGTAGGTCTTATTGTCGTGGTAGGGCTTATTACCGGGGAAACACAGTAGTAAGTGGTGCATTGTGCCACCAGAAACACTGGTACTATAATTATTACTAATAATTAGTCTGATAGAAAGCCTTATTGTCCTATACCATCTCTGGCATCTCTTTTATATTACAATGCCTCTATTAAAAGAAAAAACATTTTGAGTACAAGTAAGGGCCTTTCTCCATTCCTTTCTTTGTTAGATGTATAGCATGCTTATAACAAATAGCTGTTTGTTATTTGTGGTATAATTCATTACAGTAATCATGGGCCAAGCCAACCGATTCCAATCATCTTGTGAAGTAGCACTTACTGTAAGGCCCCCTGTCTATGGGTGAGTTGTCATTGCGAGATTCTCGGCGATAAATTGCCCATGGACCTCACATGACACGCTTTCCATAGGCTAACAATGGAAAGTGCAGCCTGACGTCCAAAAGCAGAGAATCATAGCGATTCTCTGCTCGGGGGATTTAAATTGTGGCATGCTACGATTTGCCGTGATTTTCTGCGGTGAGCCTATCTATTAAATAGACTCATCACGGAAACCTGTCAGTGCTCCCCCCTCCACCCCCCCCATGGCAATCTTTAGAGGGATAGCGAAGGGCTACGTAGTGACAGTATTGTTGGTGTGAGAGTTACTTCAGGGATTAGTAACCAGATTTGGATAACGGCTTAGTTGTATTTTCATTTTCTTATTTTTGTCCTCCAAGAGCCTTAACCTTGTTGTTCTTCTGTCTGTCAGGCTCTATGTTTTATATTTGTAGGACCTGTGATGATGTCACCAGGGAGCAGAGCAATGACGTCACCAAGGGCGAAGCATGAGAAAAACTAAATATGTAAAGAAAAGATCAAAATTGCTAAGGAAGAGGCAGAAAGACTGATTGCCAAAAAGAGCAAAAACAACCCTAAACTATTCTTGCATTATATTAACAACAAAAGGATTTGCACTGAGAGCACTGGCCCATTAACAAATAATGCAGGAGAAATCATAGAAGACGATGGGAGGAAGGCAAATCCATTAGTTTCTTTTCAAGTGTATTCACGAACAAAAAATAAATGTCACACGAGATGCAGGGGAATAAAACAAACCGCTGCATCTTTTATGCAGCATAAAAGATCAGCGATGAAGCTCATCGCTCATCGTGAAGTTTAAACAGCAGCCAGTCAGTAGCGAAAGGCCACTGTGTTATCTCAATGGAGAGTGGGCGGGGAAACGAGAGGAGAGAAATCTCCTGCACTGCCCCGCCCCCCCCTGCTGGCCGCTCCATGTGCTAGCCAGCTCTGCTAGCTCCTGTGCAGGAGTGTGGAGACACAGGGACGAATGCCGGGCATTGTCTGCCCATCATTCGTCCCGTGTAAAAGGACCTCTCCCACGTATAATAACCCACATGGGCAACAAATCAAATACACCACATATGTAGAGCGACATGTAAATCTTCGGTGGATCCAATATTCTTTTCCCGCCCTAGGATGTGTGAATCTATCTCCTCTAAATAGATTATGGCAGCAAGCGCAGACCAGGCATGGGAAGCACCCCTTCTTACATATGGCAGATCCATGCTGTCATGATCGATCAGTTGTTCTCCCAGAGGTGAACACAACTTTGTCCTTCAAGTTGTGACACCTCCTATATGCCATTAGAGGTGGTTCCCTAAACCCTGGGATCTCTGGATGACCCAGTTCCAAAATAGGCCAATGTTTCTTCACTATGTGGGTTATTATACATGGAAGAGACCACCACGGAAGTGAGAATCAGAATTATGAACCACAAGAGCACAAGCCGAACAAAAAAAAATGATTTACCGGTTGCTAAGCACTTTGTGGAGGCAGGACACTTTGTCAGCCAGCTGAGGTTTCAGGTGATTAACAGTGTTCCTGCTAAGATTAGGGGAGGTAACAGGGAAGGTAAGTTGGGTGTACTTGAACTCAGATGGATCTACAAGTTGGATGCGTTGAGGCTTAGTGTTTTGAACCTGGAGTATAATGTTATCCCATTGCTCTGAAGAGAGGGTTACCAGTGGTGGTATTAGACATAGGGATGTGAGTATAACAACACCTTTTTTTGATGCATGTAGGTTTTTGATGCATGGGAGGAGTATTGTCTCTCCTTGAGGAGAGCACCTAGAAGGTGAGTGAGGAGACTTAAAAGGCCATCCATACTCCTCTGGGAAATATATGTGTAGGAAATCGCTGTTATATTGATTTGAAGTTATTTGTGTATTGGATTTGCCCCAATTATCCCCCAGGTCTGGATAAGTTGCTTCTGTCCTGAATCCCTGGAGAGTGACGAGGAAACCCCTTATTTATAAAAGAGGTTGTTATCAAATGGAGGGGGGTTGTTTAAACATTCAGTTCCACAGCACATGGGATTCTAGAGGGGAGCTGCTGCAGGCAGCTAGTCAGATATTCCATTTCCATACCAGAGGGCTGCTTCACCTTAGCTGGAATCAAGTACAGATAGTCCCCTACTTGCGAGCAGGCTCCGTTCCAGGAACCTGTTCACAAGTACATTTGTTCATATGTCCGAACAAATGTTTGTATGGAGCAGGATCGCGGGTGGATCCCTGTCCATACAACGTAGGGTGCCGGCTGTTCTTACAGCGGACACCCGGCAGCAGCAATTCCGACGAGCCGCTTCACTCATCAGGATTGTTAACACTTTAAATACCGCTGTCAGAGTGGCATTTAAAGTGTTGACAGTTCCATCGAGCGGCGCGGCTCGTTGTAACTGCTGCCGCCGGGTGCCAGCTGTAGGAAACAGCTGGCATCCGATGTTTAGGTGGCCCATACAGGTTTGATAGAAGCCTGTCCTGTCCCTGCACACTATGATGTAATGCCATAGCAGGACAGATTGTTTGCATAATACTGTGCAGGACGATTGTTCGCATCTTGCGAAGCTCCTAACTCCAACGTTCGCAAGTTGGGGCCTATCTGTAGGTAACGGCTATCAGCATACTATCTATAGGGTTGGGCTGAATCTAATCTATAGTGAATTAAACAACTACTGTACTGTTTAATTACTTTCAGTCTCCCTGTGCAGAGCTGGTGATACCAATTCTGCTGAATCACTGTTACTGTTTGATTCATCTCCTAGTCCTTCTCACCCTCTTCTTTCTCCTTGCCTGCATTGGCTGATCATTGTGCTGTGGAATCTAGCATCTGCCACCAGGTACAGGGGCCCCTGCATCGTGACTCTTTAGCCTTGTGACACCTGAGGTATTGTGCATGGGACTCCATGCACACCTATATATGCATATACCAAGTTATATAGTCACCATTTAACCAGGACTATTTGGAACTACTTATTTAGTATGTATCATTCATTGTAACATGTATGCATTGATTGTATCATCAACTACTGCTTTATATAGTACTAGCTTACCCGTCGCGCATTGCTGCGAAGACATACATACATACATACATACACTCGTTTTTATATATCTATATAACAACCAATCGCAGCGCAACTTTCATGTAACCTCAGTAGTATAAGATGCGTCATTTTGTAGTTGAACACGCATCCCGTTGCTCGTAATGCCTTTTGCTTTCGTGCTTGAGATGGAGATCAAACGATCTTTGTCTGGGGGGCATAACTGTCGACGATGCTCGCACGTGCGCCACCTATCGTAGGATAGTTGTACTATGCCAGTAATCTTCCCAGAAGTGTACTCAACAGCTTCCCAAAGTTTCATGGCGATTGGATGAATGATGTAGTAATGCATAAAGGACAGAAAGACATACATTCATTTATATATATATAGATGAATTCAGGAAGTGAGAGAATTAGATTCCATACGTAAAATTTGGATGCTAATTGTTTAGCGCTTAGAATTAAAAAATCTAGTTGGGACCCATTAACTTTTCCTATTTATGACATAATCAATGCTCATGCCAAATTTCATGTTTCTATGACATCGGGAAGTGAGAGAATTAGATTCTGTATGTAAACTTTGGACGCTAATTCTTTGGCGCTTAGAATTGAATAATTGATTTGGGACCCATTACCTTTTCCTATTTATGACATAATCAATGCTCGTGTCAAATTTCAAGTCTCTATGACATTGGGAAGTGAGAGAATTAGATTCCGTACGTAAAAATTGGACGCTAATTTTTTTGCACTTAGAATTGAATAATCGAGTTGGGACCCATTAACTTTTCCTATTTATGATATAATTAATGCACGTGCCAAATTTCAAGTTTCTATGACATCCGGAAGTGAGAGAATTAGATTTGGTACATAAAATTTGGACGCTAATTCTTTAGCGCTTAGAATGAAATAATCAAGTTGGGACCCATTAACTTTTTCTATTTATGACATAATCAATGCTCGTGCCAAATTTCAAGTTTCTCTTACATTGGGAAGTGGGAGAATTAGATTCTGTACCTAAAATTTGGACGCTAATTTTTTTTGGTTCAACTACAAAATGATGCATCCGCCAAACGTTTCACAAGATAATTGCTGGATATTGAAAATGCTGAGGTAAAATGAAAGCTATGCTTTGATTGGTTGCTATTTCCTATACTGCTGAGGTAACATGATAGCTGTGCTGTGATTGGTTTCTACTTCTTGTACTACTGAGGTTACATGAAAGCTGTGCTGTGATTGGTTGCTATATATTATACCGCTAAGGTAAAATGAATGCTGCGCTGTGATTGGTTGCTATTATTTATATTGCTGAGACAGAATAAAAGTTGTGCTGTGATTGGTTGTTATTTCTCTTACTGCTGAGGTAACATGAAAGCTGCGCTGTGATTGGTTGTTATATATTATACTGCTGAAGTAACATGAAAGCTGCGCTGTGATTGGTTGTCTTGATATATAAAAACGAATGTATGTATGTCTGTCTGTCTTTGCAGCAATGCGCTATGGGTAAGCTAGTATTGAATAAGTTGAATTCACAAATGTATACCTGTTCATATAAATGCATAGGTATTCTAATTAGAAGACCCTTGTTAGTCTAAGCTTCTATCCTGAATAGAGGCACTGACTAGAGAGAGCTCACTATTACACCCATTCTTCCAATTAGCGAAGGTACCAGGTCGCCATGTGCCATACAGGTTATCGCCAGGGCCTACTGAGAAGAGTCACTATATATACCCTCCCCCAAATAGGATTACATATGCAAATAAGGAAGATGGAACAATACCTTTGCAACATAACCTATGGGATGACAGCATTCCTGCAAATCACTGTCCAACTCTTGATACAGGTCTTAACAAAGATTGGTAATTGAAAACCAAGCTGGAATCCATACATAAACACTGCTCAGCAGTCAATATGTACAGCAGAGGGAGGGGGATGAAGTGAGTCTGAAGACACAGACACTGAACTGACCTCGGCTTGTCTGTATGTATGTGTCTAAGGCCACTCTCACACATGATTGCGGCGTTTTGCTGCAATTATACCGCCACTTTTGGGTGCAGGTTATTGCCTCTGACAGAGGGTTTTAATACACCCCACCATTGTGATTAGTGATGAGGTGTGTTGATCGCGGCAAAATAGAGCAGACAGTGCTTGAAAATGCAGTGATTAAGCACAACAGAGAGATCTGTTTTCTCTCAGAAAGTAGATAAAAGATCAACTGATCTTCCCTGTGCTATTGGGGGAATTAAAAAATGCAGGCTATCTATAAGCAGAGAGATGGTGAGGGAGCACTTAGCGACACTTAAATGAATTCAAGTCTCAAGGTCCAAATGAATTACATCCTAGGACACCAAAGGGAGCAATGGAGGTAATTGCTGAGCCACTTGCCATAATCTTTGAAAATTCCTGGAGAATAAGAGAAGTCACAGAAGATTGGAAAAGGGCAAATGTTGTTCCTATCTTCAAAAAAAAAGGGAAGAAGGTGCATCCAGGAAACTACAGGCCTGTGAGCCTGACTTCTATACTGCGAAAAATCTGTTTACAAATAATTAAACAGCATGTATGCAGGTACTTGGATAAAAATGGATTAATTAACCAGAGCCAGCATGGGTTTTTAACAAACAAGCTGTCAGGACCAGCGGTTCGCGGATCCTTCATGCCCTCACCGCCAGTCCTGTCACTCAGGCGGCTGCCATGCGGCGCAAAAAAAGGATGGGGGCCTCAGACCCTATATTGATTACAGGGAGCTAAACAAGATCACTGTCAGAAACTAGTAAGCCCTTCCGCTCATCCCAGACCTCCTTAACCAGGTCACCGGTGCCCAGTGGTTCTCTAAACTCGACCTAACGGGAGCTTACAACCTCATTCATATTCGGGAGGGGGATAAGTGGAAGACAGCATTCAATACACCTCTCGGTCACTTCGAGTACCTGGTCATGCCTTTTGGGTTGTGTAATGCCCCTGCCATTTTTCAAGGGTTCATGAACTCCGTTTTTTATTACCTAGACGATATTCTGATTTTTTTCCCGTGACTGGGAGTCACACCAGGTTCATGCTCAAACTGTCCTAACTCAAATCAGGGCTAACTAGCTATTTGCTAAGATTGAAAAGTATGTGTTTGGGGTGAAGAAGATATCCTTTTTAGGGTATGTCATTACTCCATGGGATATCCAGATGGATCCGGGGAAGGTGAAAGCTATCACAGAGTGAGCCCAACCAGTTACTCTAAAGGCCCTACAGTACTTTTTGGGGTTCGCTAACTATTATCACAAGTTTATAAAAAACTTCTCTGTGGTGGCTAAGCCCTTAACGGATCTCACCAGGAAAGGGGATGGATGTGAGTACCTGGTCTCCTGATGCTCTGGTAGCCTTCTCTACCCTGAAGGCTGCCTTTTCTTCCGCACCCATTTTAGTCCAACCAGACCTGTCTTGCCCATTTGTGGTGGAGGTGGATGCCTCTGAGTTTGGAGTAGGGGCTTACCCAGGGGTCGTCTACACCCACGAATCTTAGACCGTGTGCTTACTTTTCTAGATAATTTTCCTCTACAGAACGGAATTATGATATGAGTTACTTGCTATAAAATGGGTGTTTGAGGAGTGGAAGCATTTTTTTGGAGGGAGCATGCCATCAGATCATGGTACTCACAAACCATAAGAACCTTATATATTTAGATTTTGCTAAGAGGTTGAATACTCAACAAGCTCGTTGGGCTCTTTTCTTTTCTCGTTTTAACTTTCTGGTTACCTACCGACCTGGGTCGAAGAACGTTAAGGTGGATGCCTTATCTAGGAGTTTTGGTACTCCGGAACCTCCTGAGTCGAAGCCTGAGACTATAATTTTCCCTGGGGTGGTTCTCGCCACTATCTCCTCTGACCTCTCACCGCTGTGCAGCAGTCTTCCCCTGAAGCCCTTCCAGAAGGCAAACTGTTTGTTCGTTTATCATTAAGGTTGAAGGTGTTAGAGGAGACACATGCCTCGGTCCTTGCTGGTCACCCCGGGAACTCAGAAATTACTTTCCAGAAATTATTGGTGGCCTCATATGAGTAGGCCCATTCGGGCATTTGTCACCGTTTGTCCGGTGTGCGCCAGGGGGAAGACTGTCAGGAGATGTCCTGAGGGACCTCTTCTTTCCTTGCCAATTCTGTCCAGGCCCTGGTCACATCTCTCCATAGACTTCATTGCTGATTTGTCGCCATCTCAGGGGAATATGGTCATTTGGGTTATTGTGGATCAGTTCTCTAAGATGGCACATTTCGTTCCTCTGACCCAGTTACCAAATTCCAAATGGGCAAACTGAGGATGAATTAAGAATTAATTCACTATCTGCGACTGTTTGTTTCAGACAACCAACATCTGTGGGTTAACTTTCTACCTCTCGCCGAGCTTGCCATTAACAATCATGTAAATTAGTTTTCTCAGGTCTTGCCATTCTTTTATAATTATGGTTTCCATCCTCAAATTTTTTTTGTCTGCTCCCTCTGTTTCTGACACACCGTCTGCGGATTCTGCCATTGATGAACTGCGCACAGTTTGGGCCCAGGTTCATAAAAACCTTCAGGGTTCCCAGGGTAAACTTCTTGGTCAAACTAATAAAAGACACACCATCTCTACACCGTTCGTGGTTGGGGAGCAGGTGTTACTGGTCTCAAAAAATCCTTAAAGCTGGCTCCCCACATCGTTGGTCCGTTCACCGTCTCCCATGTGGGGAATCCTGTCGTATATAGATTATCTCTTCCGCAGTCATGGAAAATTCATGATTTCTTCCACAGGGGGCTACTGAAGAAATATGTTACCCCAGTTCTGCTCGCCCAGAGCCCGTCCCCACCTACTCTTGTTCAGTTTGTTCAGGGGGGTACTGTCAGGAACAGTGCTTCGTGGATCCTCCGAGCCCTCGCCGTCGGTCTTGTCACTCTGGTGGCTGCTGTGCGGCGCAGGGGAGCCCCATTCCTCGTTACCTCCGCTGGCAGCCAGGCTCCTCTTTGCCGCTGGGTTGATAGGGACGCGGCGGGGACCACCCCATGCCGCGTCCTCGGCACTATGGCAACCTGGCATGCCTCTCCTTCTCTGCCTCCTGCAGGGCTGGAGGCAGGTTTCCCAGCACTGTTGGCTGTACCTGGCGCCTGTCAGACTCCCCGCCCCAATCATGTGCTGGGGCGGGAGCTCTGCCAGGATTAAAACCTGCTTGTGTCGGCATACCAGTGCCAGTGTTAGTTTGGTCTTCCTGCTACACCCGCGTACTTAGTGTCTTATCTCCTGATTTTGACTCCCTGCTTTTGGACCTGACGTTGCCCTGCCTGACCCTCTTGTACCACGTACCCTCTCATTGCTGACCCAGAAAGTCAGACCCACCTTGCTGTTGTTTTCTTCCAGTGTCTGTCTGTTTGTTAGTCCCCATGTTCTCCTTCCTTAGTGAGTCTTGGGACCGTTCCCAGTTGTCGTCCTGTGGCTTAGCTCAGGTGGTCAAGTAGGTAGGAACAGGGGTTGCAGGTTTTTTCAGGGACCTCCAGTATCCCGGACCCTAGTCCTGACAGAAGCCATGCCAGACACATTTAATTTCCTTCTATGACAGAATCACTGACTGGGTTGATCAGGGAAATGAGGTGGATCTAGTATATCTTGACTTTGGTAAAGGATTTGACAAAGTATCTCATACCATACTTATTGAAAAAAATGACCAAATATGGAATTGACAAGGCAACTGTTAGGTTTATTCACAACTGGCTGAGTGATCGTAATCAAAGAGTGGTCATAAGTGGTTGTACATCCAAGCGGAAGAATGCATTAAGCGAGGTACCACAAGGCTCTGTGCTAGGCCCAGTGTTGTTCAAAATTTTTATAAATGATCTGGAGGAGGGAATTGATGGGAGCTGATCAAATTTGCTGATGACACAAAGCTAAGAGGGAGAGCTAACACTAGGGAAGAAAGGGAGAGTATTCAAACAGATCTAGAAAAGCTTGAATAGTGGGCGGCGACTAACAGAATGGTATTTAACAAGGAGGAATGCAAAATCCTACATCTGGGCAAAATGAAAAAAGCACATACAAAATAGGAGGAATTAAGCTAAGCAGCAGCACATATGAAAAAGACTTGGGTAAACTAATAGATTATAGACTGAATATGAGTCAACAATGTGATGCAGCAGCCAAAAAGGCAAACATAATTCTGGGATGTATTAAGAGAATCATAGAGTCTAGATCACATGAGGTTATTATCCCACTCTACTCTTCCTTAGTCAGACCTCATCTGCAATACTATGTCCAGTTCTGGGCACCCAATTTTAAAAAAGACATCGACAAATTGGAGCAAATTCAGAGAAGAGTTACCAAGATAGTGAGCGGTCTGTAAATCATGTCCTATGAAGAATGGTTAAAGGATCTGGGAATGTATAGCTTGCAAAAAGAAGGCTGAGAGGAGACTTAATAGCTGCTTACAAATATCTGAGGGGTTGACACAGTGCAGAGGGATCAGCCCTATTCTCATTTGCACAAGGAAAGACTAGAAGCAATAGAATGAAACTAAAAGGGAGGAGACACAGCTTAGATATTAGACAGTGAGGGTGATCAATGAGTGGAAGCGGTTACCACGGAAGCTGGTGAGTTCTCCTTCAATGGAAGTGTTCAAGCAAAGGCTGGACAGACATCTGTCGGCGATGACTTAGTGAATCCTACACTGAGCAGGGGGCTGGATCAGATGGCCCTGGAGATCCCTTCCAACTCTACCATTCTATGATTCTGTGAGGCCCCATTAAAATCAATGGGGGTCTTGTACCTCGATTACAGCAGCATTCCAAACGCCGTTGAATCACGGTAAAAAGCGCATGTGTGAGAGTGGCCCAAGGCTCTATTAACACTTCCATTTTTTTCTTAATTTTCAAAAGTATGCTCTGGGACAGCTTCCAATGTATCCATAAGCCCCCAGTGTATGCCAAAGAGTGTCCTTTTGGCACATGTTGAGTTAGTATACCAGAATACCTTTTTGCCTTGTCATTGTATAGGAATGCATAATCTACTGCACTTTCCAATATAGAGGGACTGAAGAAAAAACTATCTGCATACATAAATATTGTAAACTTTGATTGCTCTGCTGCATCATATCCTGAATCTGTGTTGCATTATAACCTACCGTGACATGTGAATAACTCCGCTTTACTTTTAGACCGTTCTTTTTGAATTAGGCCTCATGTCCACTGTCATATTCATAAAAAGATCTGGATTAAGTTGAGGGGCTGCATATTAGTCTGCACTTGAACATTTAGCGCTCCATGTTGCAGTCTAGCTTTCTGCATGCTACTAGGGTATATGTTGATTGTGCCATCCCTGCAGTCTATCAGTTGGTGCGTATTTGGCTTCTTTTTCTGTGAATTTTGTCTTCGTACAATTTTTCTCTCTGCTTAGTGATTTCACTCTAAAGTATAGAAGTATCATGTGTGCATGGGAGGGAGGGAGTGTATGTGTGGGGAGGGAGTGTATGTGTGGGGAGGGAGTGTAGGGCTCATGTCCATGGGTGTTTTTTCACCGTAAATTACTTATGCGATGCACGGCAGCGTGTTACGCAGTGAATGGAGTCAATGAAAGTCAATGGACTTTCATGAATACATGCACATGTGTGTATAGACACTGCGTGTAGCTAAGCACGAGAAATAGATTGCAGCATGCTCTATTTCTCTGAGTACCACACAGCACGAGCCCTATGATATTGAATAGGCAGCGTATACAAAGCTGTCTACATGCAATACATTGCATACACGTGTTTTTTTCATGCACATCTCTGCTCTGAAACAGAGCTGGGAGTTAAAAAAGAGTCACACTGCACATGACCGCATGCATGAGATATGCGGGCATGCACAGTACACTCAGCCATGTGTGGTCTCTGCCGGCAGACCCGCTATTTACAAACAATGGTATAATGCTGCAGGGAGACCCACAACTTTTTACAAATACGGCTGTGGACATGAGGCTGAGTACGTTACAGTGTTTCGGAAGTGAGTAAAATCGCGAGAAGCGACTTATTGTGCAGTCAGCCAACACGGGCGTATGCAATTGTTGTGCCGTTTAGGCTGCATGTGATAAACCTCACAAGGAAGATACAAGACATTAAGAACTTCTGGACCAGATATTTTATCTCCCTTCTTTACAAGGCATGGGCCACCTGGGCATCTATAGTCCATGGGCAGTCAGACACTTGTTAAAGGGGTTCAGCACCTTGGACAATTCCCACTTACTAAGAGGATTCCTAACGAATAAGTTAGGGACCCATAGGGACCAGCACATGCAGATCAATGGATTTGAGAAGTCCTCAAGATTAAGATATGAACTTTGTAACCATTATATACTCCCTGACTTTTACTTAGGGCTGTTTACATGTGTTTACTGAATACTCTTCACTATCCCTTTCTCACTGTGGTTACTCTTAACATCCTCTACTATTTTCTTGTTCATCCTTTAAGTAGTATCCCTCAGAGACATGTGATCTGTGTTATATACAATAGGATGTGTTCCTAATTTCCTGCTAGTATTGGTTGGAAGGCGGGGAAGTTTATGTATGCATAATGCTTATGCTTAATGCACTCGTACTATAACCTTTTAGTGACTGGCTTATTTTGTGCCATAAGGACCAAGCAATTTTCAGCATTGCATTGCAAGAGCCATAACTCAGTGACATAGTTGTATGAGGGCTTGTTTTTTTGGAACAAGTTGTATTTTTTAATGACCCCACTCTGGAGTACATATAATGTGTTGTAGAACGTTTATTACAGTTTTTGGAGGGAGATAGAAAAAATATAAGAAAATTGTGCCGTTGTTTGGGGGGTTGTTTTTACGGTGTTCACCATCCAGCAAAAATAATATAACTTTCTTATCTGGATTAGCACGATTACTGTGATGGAAAGTTTATATAAATGTTTGTTTTTTTACTACTTTTGCACAATAAAAACATGTTTTTAAAGAAAACCAATTTAATCTGCATCACTGCAATCTAAGAACCAGAACATTTTTATATTTCCGGCAACATAGTAATTTGAGGTTCTGTTATTTGCAGGAAGACTTGTAGTTTTTATTGCTACCATTTTGAGGTACTTATGACTTTTGGATTGCTTTTTACTACAATTTTGGTTTACAAAGATTGCAATTATTTTAGACAATTTAGATCATTTGAATTTACAACATTACGGTCATATTTAATATCAGGTGGTTTCAGAATTATTCAAACTAACTAAGTTATATAACCGGTTTTGAAGCATAGGTTCAAGTTCCTTTCTTCTGTTACAGTAACCCCTAATAAAATAGTAATAACAACAAAGGACTAAAAGCAAGAAAAAAAATTAGAAGGAAATGGAGGTCATGAGGGTGGGGAGGGGAGGGTAAACACATAGGGGAAGGGAGGGGTGGGGGAGAGAAGGCAATCTATGATACTTCTCCTATGCTCATGGCTAAGTGGGAATGGGCCTCTCTGTTGTCCATGTCGAGGTTATATTTCTCATACATTTGTTGGGGATGGGGAGGATGCACTAGAAGGTAGGCCAGGGTCTACCGGATGGGTCAGGAAGCTAGCTGTTGAATTCCTCAGGTGCATGGTAAGAGAATATTGATATCAAGATGCCCATGTGTTTTCATATAATGTTTAACGGTCCATAAAGATAGCTGCCAACTTCTCATTGACCTTGAGCTAAAGAAACTTTAGATTTCACGAAGTTGATGCTAACTGAAGTTTTCCTCCAGGAGCGAGCGATTGCCAAGCATACTGATAGAAAGCACTAAGATACTCATTTTGTGTATATGTCTGGGGGTGTCAGGCATGCTTCTGCCCAAGAGAGCTTCCCAGGGCGTTTTGTGTAGGGGTATGTTTGTGATGGAGAATATTAGGGTGTAGACCTGAACCCAGAAACGACAGAGCTTTGGGAAGTTCCACAAAATGTGTGGCTCTTCATGACCCTCATATTGACCATGATTGAAATGAATGCTTAAATAATACGTATTGCAAACAGGATTAGACATGGCGTACTGAGCAGAAAAAGACAGACCAGCATTTCAGTTAAGCATGCTTTAATGTATTATTGGCATAACTAATAATAATTATGCTCTTTACAGTTATGAAGCATTGTATTATATTAATGGTTTTATCCATGAAGAAGACCTCCAAGAAGACCTTCAACAGTGTGTAATAGAGGCGCAATAAGTCTCTTTTCTTCACCATTCTCCCTTTTTTGTACATTTTCTTCGTTTTCTGCTTCTTCCTCTTTTTTCCTGTTAGGAGACAGTGTACAATTAATAAAACATTATGCTAATTGTTCCTACATTGTCAATTAATAATATATTGGTATTTATTTGATTTCTAGTCTGCTGCTGCTGTGAAGTGCAGCGATCTCCGTAGGCCCTGATCTGGTGACAATAGAGATAAGTACCAAGTGACAGTCATGGGAGATTTAGTAAAGTCCTGTGAAGAAAACTTATAGAGTAGGTCAGGGTTTTAAAGAAAGGGTCTTATTTTGTGGACAGTAATCTCCATTTCTGGAAAACAGCATACTGAATACCGAAACATCCCTTTGGTTATAATTTTAACATGTTATGGCCAACTTTTCTGAGTTCTGTGCCAGAGGTGTAGCGAGGCTTTTCCTGACTGGGGCAAAGATTTAGTTCAGCGACCTACTATACCATTTTTGCCAAACAACCCTAACAAAATGCCAATATACAATGCAGTTGACTTTTTTTTTCCTATTAAAGTAGATGTATTTGGCTCCCAGGTTGAAAAATGTAGGCACCAAATTACTTTTTTTACTGGCTCTATATATATATATCTTCTTTCTTCTGCATGGCCGATGGGCTCGGGACGTCGGTGGCACGCTGGGCGCATGTGCAGTGCCATCTCCTTTCTTTTAAACTTCTGCTTTCCCACAGTCCTGTGGCATGGACGCAGTGACAGCTGCATCTGTACCGTGGATCCAGACAGCTTCCATTGGCTTCAATGGAAGCCACGGGAGCCGTCCGTGCGGGAAAATCGCACAAAAATGGAGCATGCTGTGGGTGTTTTCCTGCGCGTGCGATCCACCTGTCAGGGAAAAATGACATCCGCAGGTATTTAATTATCTGCGGGTGCCCAATGATTCCCTATGGGCACAGATCGCACGCGTGGGAGACCTGCGCGGATTTAATAAATCTATTTTCCCCATGGACATTGGGCCTAAAGACGAGCTCCCTCCATGTTTTTCGGTTTTGCACTGCTTCTTTCAGTTGTGTGATATCCATGCCAGTATCAGCTGTGACAGTATCAGCCATCGTGTCCTTTGGTGCTATAATACATAGCAGTAATACAGCAGCACAGAGCGATGTTACAGTACCAGAAATATGGCGGCACAATTAGATGTAACACCCGCAATGTGTTCCTATATTATTGATGGTAATACAGCAATACAGTTAGATGATAGTATAATAATGACTTCCTTTCTATATTAGCTGCTTACGGGGACTCTCCACACAGTGACTGAACTGTTGCCTCTCATGCAGATACACAGCAACCAGCTGTCAGTCACTGATGATTATTGTGCCATTTTGCCTAATAGGAGAGCAGACCTGTCCCCACAGAATGCTGCACTTGTATAGGACTGCTTAGTCTGGTTAGAGCTCCCACACACTTGCATTTTTTTAACGCTGCGATATCACTGCGTTTTTTTAACGCAATTGTCAATGGGAATTTCTAATATTAAAAATGCATTGCACAAAAATTGCAAAGCACAAACCTGCGATGGGCTTGTACCATTAGAAAGTCCCATTGACAATCGTGTTAAAAAAAACGCAGCGATATTGCAGTGTTAAAAAAACGCAAGTGGGTGTGAGACCTTACAGGCCCGCTTCATAGCGGTTGTACCAACTGTAATACTTATCTCTTGTCAACAGGTTAGGGATAAAGTGTCTAATTGTGTGGGGTCTGATCACTGGCACTGCCCTGGATTTCAAAATGGGGTTCCTGTATAACCCCTCTGAATGAATGGGGGTCAGTCAGGAGCACTGCTGCTCTATACATGTTAATGGGAGTGACGGAGGTGAGCGCTTGTACTTGGCTCTCCAGCAGTCTGAATAAAATGAAAGGAGCAGCTGCATGCATGTTCGACAACCGCTACATTCATATGGGGGACACAAAATATCTTGTGATTGGTGAATGTCCCAGTAGTTGGACCCTCACCAATAAGACATTTATCCCTGATTATGTTGATTAGGGGTACAAGGTAAACTTTAAACCATACCTGCTGGACAGTCACAGTCCTACAAGTCCCAGCAGGCACTGTCACTGTGGGAATCTCTCAACATTAAAACCATTAGTTTCACCATCCCTCCTTCCATACAGACGGCTTGTTTCCCTCCCCCTTCTTCCCCCTCACCTATAGACAGCTGCTCCAGCCATGGTCACTCCTTAATCACACCCAGTGCATAGTGAGCTGCAAGAAGACTGACCAAATAGGGCACAACTCCACTTTTTGTGTGCTTTTATCCTAATTCAGAGCAGAGGGAAGAGAAGTGCTTAATCTCTGCCTACAGTGTGCAGACAGGAGCCCTTCCCCCCTGCGCCCAGGGCACCATGCCCCGCTTGCCCCCCTCCCAGCACTACTGTCTATGCGCAAGTTAGGACTAGAGATGAGCGAACGTACTCAGATAAGCACTACTCATCCGAGCACCCCGAATCTTTCAGCACGAGTACAGCGGTACTCGGATAAGGCACATTACTCGGACGAGTAGTGCTTATCCGAGTACGTTCGCTCATCTCTAGTTAGGACCAATGTTCCCTTTTGCTACAAAAGTAAGGACATACTAATTCAATGGAAAATGATGGAGGAAAATAAACAGATAAGCAGTGAGATTGTACTTCAAGCATAAAAAGGGATTCTGTCATCTTGAACACGCTGTCCAAACTGCAGGCACCATGTTATAGAGCATGAGGAGCTGAGCAGACTGATATATAGGAATGAATATATATATATATATATATATATATATATATGTATATATTTATTTATTTAGTGATTGATAGCTACCCCTGTATGTGTACTCATACACAGATAATTGTCAATCACTGAGAGCTCCGCCCACTAGACTCTTTAGCTCAGAATGAGCAAAAATATAAATGTGTGAAATGCAAGTTTTATTGAATTTTTCCCCATAAAACTATATATCAGTCTGCTCAGCTCCTCCTGCTCTATAACTTGCTGCCTGCAGTTTGGACAGCGTGTTCAAGCTGACAGACTCCCTTTAAGTTTGGCAGAATATTAATGTTGCTCTAATATGCTCACAAGTTAGGTTGCCACCCATTCCATTAACAAATACTGGCCAGGTTTGGCCGGCTTTACACAGGTGTATTATATATAATACGCAGAGAATAGAACCCATTCATTTCAAACCCATATCAGAACCAAAAGTAAATTGGTCAGTGGGAGTCGGACCTCTGAGACCCCGGGAATGACTCTGCTTTATTGCTGCAGATACTTCCAGGTTCTTCCTGCACAGTGCTGCCCCCTCATTACACTGAGCAGGAACTGCAGCATGACCCCGTTACTTAAATGGAGCTCTACTGTCATTCCCAACCTAGGAGCTTTCGGAAGCACATCTGTGCAGGAACAAACAGAGAAGGGGCTGCAACATTACACCAGTGTATCTGCCCCTTCATTCCCAGGATCTGTGGGTGTCTCAGCGGTCGGACCCCATGAAGCAGTATGTGATAGCATATCCTAGTTATATACCATCACTGTATGAGATGGGAATAACTCTCTAATACGTTGTATATTATATGAGTACTTACTCTTCCTCACAGATGGAAAGTGAGACTAATCCAAGGAAGAGAACAAGGAGAAGAGACTTCTTCAAGAAAGCCATGTTTTATCTGTAAAAATACATTTAAATTGAAATGTAAAAAAAACAAAAAAGCAACTTACTGTCTAAAATATTTCACGCTATTCTTAGTTTATCTCTAGTAGTACTGTCAGTGTTAGGGCTCATTTACTCGGGCATATATATTTTTCACTCTCTAAATATGCAATGTCCTCACAGACCAAAAATGTTCTATTTCCTACGAATTTTGGCCCTTCTGCAGTATTTTCGCATGCGTGTTCACTGCATATTTGCACTGGCTCATATACTTCTATGACCTATTTTGGTGCATAATACACCCCAAAGTACAACATGCTGCATAATTTTCCACGTGAGTGAAAATCATGTAAAAAATACAGGCGTATGTAATTATACCTATAAGAATGAGCGCTGAGTAGAAGATTTTAATGTATTTATTTATTCATATTACTTATGTATCTCCAACATATTTTGCTGTACGGCGCTCGTCATCATACACATCAGTCCCGCTCCACATTGAGCTCACAGTCCTATCTCAGAAATATATAGGGAGAATATCAAAAATCTAGAACATTTCTCCTGAGAACTCTACATTGTTCTGTTCCTCTGTTGTTCTACTAGGAATTCATGAATACATCGACAACTGGGGGTGAAAGAGGTTTTCTGGGCAAAACACTTTTCATGACTAATCCTAAGGATAAATCAGTAGCAAATCACTGGGGACCCACTGCTCAGGATCCCCAGCGATCACCTGATTACCCAGCCTGCTCTCAGTACAGCAGTCTAGATGTACATCATAGGGGACGGGAGAGCAAGTGCCCTAGCTGGATTCACTCCCTTATTGCAGTTGGGGTCCTGACCCATGTAACTACAGTCTGTCACTGTCCAGTTAGTGTTGACAGAGGAATCTGCGTATGGACCCACACCGTTGACAGTTGGAAAGGTTCTTGTTGTCAACTTTTGCATTAACTTCTAGTAGGAATAACAGAGGAACAGTGCAGTACAGAGTAATAAGAATAGATACTCCAGGAATTATATTTGATGGGAATACAAGTATAAACTATAACAACTACATCAGGACAGCTGACAGATCATCTTAATAACATTCTACATGGTTTCTGACCTAATTTTGGAATTGTGCTGAAATAAAGTACAAAATACATAACATAAAAATAAAATATATTTTAAATATAAAGCCACAATACATACCGTGTGATTCAGTAAGTACTGAGTGCAGAATACTGCAGGATCGTTGATTTCTTGGGATGAACATGCTGGTTAATATAGCAGCTACTTGGGGTGGGATCATAAATCCACAATAATGACTACACTGCAGGGAAGAGAACTCTGTTTGTTTTTCTCATCCACTTCTTTGTATTGTGGGTCACATTTTTGACGAACTTTTCCCATGATTTAGAATTGTGAGACATATTTTAATATGTTGAGTCATTTGCAAATACTGTTTGCCGGCTCAATTCTGTAACCCCTTCCTGCTGCAGCTCTTTTTATTTTCTTATTTTTCCTTTTTCTAACATCCCTACTTTAAAAAATCATAACTTTTTAACTTTTCAGGTAACATGACTACACAAAGGGTTTCTTTTGCAGAAATTGCATTTTTCAATGCCACCATTTAATGTAGCATATAATATAATGGAAAACATAAAATTTTCTAAGTGGGGCACAATGGAAAAAAATGCAATTGCACCATTTTTGGAGGGTTCTGTATTTACAGCATTCTTATCACATTCACCCTGAGCAAAAGATGCACTATACCCAGGACAAAGGTTCACCCAAGGAGCAGAACTCGGAATAGAGTTTCATACTATATAATCTAAACAAAAGGGGGACAAGACAACCTCGCCCCGACTACCAGGACAGGAACCGCCCAGCCTAAAAATCAGGTTATTGCCTTGATAAAGTTGTCTCAATGTGTTGTGACTCGGCTACTAACTCTAGCAACTAAAAGAAGGAAAACACTAATGAATAAATAAAAGCACCGCTTATCTTTACAGCAGAACTCCTACAATCACAAACAAATTATTTCCACAAAGACTGAGAAAATAATCAGCAACAACCAGACATAAAAGCAAACTTAAATAATGACCGAGGCAATGCAACTGGACAGACAGCGTTCCACAAACATCAGGGTAAAATCCACGTACGAAACAAAAGAGCAAAATCAGTGAGAATACAAATACATGTAACAGTGCAGCCAGTCTGTCTACGCATCGAAATCACCATGCCACGACTCTGTTGCGGCCGACAGACCGTGACAGTGCCCCTCCTCTGCGTAAGGGCCACGGGGCATGTAGGACACGGTTTATTAGAATTACACCAATGAAAAGTCTTAGCAAGTTGATCAGCTTTGAGATTGCCGCCTGGAACTCGCATTCTTTCCTCGGGTCCTTACTTCTGCAAGTGCACCAAATACTGCAAGGAATTCCTTACACGGCGAGAGCCAGTAATTTGACTGACTTCAAACTTCCCAAAACTTAAAGGGGTTGTCCCGCGCCGAAACGGGGTTTTTTTTTTTTTTAACCCCCCCCCCCCCCCTTGTTCGGCGCGAGACAACCCCGATGCAGGGGTTAAAAAAAACAACCCGCTCAGCGCTTACCTGAATCCCGGCGGTCCGGCGTCTTCATACTTACCTGCTGAAGATGGCCGCCGGGGTCTGCTCCCTCCGTGGACCGCAGCTCTTCTGTGCGGTCCATTGCCGATTCCAGCCTCCGGATTGGCTGGAATCGGCACGTGACGGGGCGGAGCTACACGGAGCCGGCATTCTGCACGAGCGGCTCCATTGAAGAGAGCAGAAGACCCGGACTGCGCAAGCGCGGCTAATTTGGCCATCGGGGGGCGAAAATTAGTCGGCTCCATGGGAACGAGGACGCTAGCAACGGAGCAGGTAAGTAAAAAACTTTTTATAACTTCTGTATGGCTCATAATTAATGCACAATGTACATAACAAAGTGCATTAATATGGCCATACAGAAGTGTATAAACCCACTTGCTGCCGTGGGACAACCCCTTTAACAAAATTCCCAGCTAAAAGAACTGGAGGAGGTGGGACTCTATATTCACTGGATCATTGTACGTCCTAATTAGTGATTTGTGATAAACATCAGTTATCTTAAGAGAACCAGGCATCTCCAGTCAAAATGAAACAGGGTTAATAATCTCCTTGACCAATAAAAAAGGGGGCCCAGTTTAAAAAAAGGGTACTTTCAGCTCAATATTTTTAGTAGATAACCACAGCAAATCACCAACTCGAGAAATAATCCCCTCCGACCGCCTGCTATCTGCCCCCTTCTTGTAGTTTTCTTAGAGATCTGCTATGGTTTCTCTGCACTTCCACTCAAACATTCCTGAGATGAAATGAAAATTCATTCTCTTTTGGTAACTCAGAAAGAAATCTTGAAAAAGAACCAAAATACAAATGATACCCATAATTGCAAAGCAGGGTGAAGTGCCTGTTGACTCCAAATAGCTATTATCCAATGCAAACTCTGCCAAAAATAAAAACCACAACCGCTCCTCCTAATTGTCAGAGATAAAACACATCAAATGTTGCTCAAGACTCTGATTACATCTTTCAGTTTGACCATTAGTCAGCATGATAAGTAGAGGGAAAAGACAGTTGTACTTTCACTCGATGGCACATGATACGCTAGAATCTAGGAACAAACTGGACACCCCGATATCAGAGACGATATCAGACGGCAACCCGTATAACGGACCACATGAGTCAAGAACAGTCTAGCTAAGGTTTTAGCTTTAGTAAGACTAGACACATCTTGCTAAATCAGTCCACCATTACCCAAGCCATTATGTTGCCCGATACAGGCAAAGGTAATAACTTCCCAGCCGATAGATTCCGAGTAGCCTTGGAACTCACAAGGAAGAGACAACCCCCGCAGGAAGAGACAAAGCTGAAAAAAAATCCAGTCTAATGGACATTCCTGGTTATTAACCTCCTAGAATTGTTGATTCCCGGATGACCTGCTAGAACAGAACTTTGCATTTTAGACAGTAACTGGAGTCTTAGATGTATTGAAACAAAAAACCTTCCCTCTGGAAGGTTTGGAGGGGCAAAATATTGTGTCTTACGGATCGGCTCCTCCAAATCCAAAGAAACTGAAGACACAACAACCTCTTCAGGCAGAATGGGGACAGTTGGTATACCTTGTATATTACAATATTGATAAGTGCTTCATAGATTTCATTAAAGTCCAGCTGGAGGCTAATTGGATCATTTGCATTCCTGTGATATCAAGTTTCAATATTTAGTGTACAGTTAGAGTCACTGCTCAGCAAACAAGGAATCTCTCCTTATAGAGCTCCTGCCCACGGGCAGATATTTACTGCAGAATGTGGGGTGGGATATCGCAATGTGGCTCCGCAGCAAATAGCACCCATAGCATGCTATGGGAAATCGATTCTTCCTCCACACTTGTGGAAACGAATTGCGGTCTCTGCAAGCAGAGGAAAATTCACAGCATGCTGCATTTTTCCACGGATTCCACGCAGACTGCTTCCATTGAAGTCAATAGAAGCCGTCCGATCTGCAGCCCGTCTGCAATGAACATTGCGAACAGGTCGCGGATTTGGTGGTGTCGCTTAATAATGGCACGGGAAAAATAATTCGAGAAAAAAGAAATCTATACTGCGCATGCATTTTATATATACACTGTCATTCCAATTACTTACAACGAGATGCAACTTGGCGTCCCCGCGTTCCAATTCATGACATAATGGATGTGGGAAAGATTCCCTTCTCTCTAACGTCAATTGGAACGCGGAGACGCCAAGTTGCACCTCGTCGTAAGTCATTGGAATGACAGTGTATATATAAAATGTAATTGTGTAACAATGTATTAAGCTTGACAAAGGCACAATAATAGTGCTGAAAAGCGTAGTGAATAGAGATGAGCGAACGTACTCGTCCGAGCTTGATACTCGTTCGAGTATTAGCGTGTTCGAGATGCTCGTTACTCGTAACGAGTACCACGCGATGTTCGGGTTACTTTCACTTTCATCTCTGAGACGTTAGCGCTCTTTTCTGGCCAATTGAAAAGACAGGGAAGGCATTACAACTTCCCCCTGCGACGTTCAAGCCCTATACCACCCCCCTGCAGTGAGTGGCTGGCGAGATCAGGTGTCACCCGAGTATAAAAATCGGCCCCTCCCGCGGCTCGCCACAGATGCGTTCTGACATAGAGGAGGGAAAGTGCTATCTTGTTGGAGCTGCTATAGGGAGAGTGTTAGGAGTATTTTAGGCTTCAAGAACCCCAACGGTCCTTCTTAGGGCCACATCTAACCGTGTGCAGTACTGTGGAGGCTGCTTTTTGCAGTGTTGCACTTTTTTTTTTTTTGGTATATCGGCCATGCAGAGCATTGCGCCCTGCAGTAATACTCCAGGGACAGAAGCGCTTAGGCAGGGACAGAAGACATATTGATTGAATATAGGCAGTGGGCCTTTGCAAAAAAATTTGGGGAAAAAAATCTATTTGGGGCTGCCTGTGAGTGTCCTCAGTGTTCTGGGTCTGTGCTGGGTGTAGTAGTTCTCCAAATTCATACGCAGCCAGCTAAGTGTTACAGCGGGCTTGCGCAAAATTATTTCCTGGCTCTGTCTGGGCTCTGAAATCACCACTGTATTGCAGTTCACAGTGCAACACTCTGCAGTTCTGTGACATACCCCAGGGCCAGAATCGCTTAGGCAGGGACAGAAGACATATTGATTATTAATTGAATATAGGCAGTGGGCCTTTGCAAAAAAATTTGTGGAAAAAAATCTATTTGGGCTGCCTGTGAGTGTCCTCAGTGTTCTGGGTCTGTGCTGGGTGTAGTAGTTCTCCAAATTCATACGCAGCCAGCTAAGTGTTACAGCAGGCTTGCGCAAAATTATTTCCTGGCTCTGTCTGGGCTCTGAAATCACCGCTGTATTGCAGTTCACAGTGCAACACTCTGCAGTTCTGTGACATACCCTAGGGCCAGAAGCGCTTAGGCAGGGACAGAAGACATATTGATTGAATATAGGCAGTGGGCCTTTGCAAAAAAATTTGTGGAAAAAAATCTATTTGGGGCTGTCTGTGAGTGTCCTCAGTGTTCTGGGTCTGTGCTGGGTGTAGTAGTTCTCCAAATTCATACGCAGCCAGCTAAGTGTTACAGCAGGCTTGCACAAAATTATTTCCTGGCTCTGTCTGGGCTCTGAAATCACCGCTGTATTGCAGTTCACACTGCAACACTCTGCAGTTCTGTGACATACCCCAGGGCCAGAAGCGCTTAGGCAGGGACAGAAGAGAGAAGGCATATTGATTGAATATAGGCAGTGGGACTTTGCAAAAAAATTTGTGGAAAAAAATCTATTTGGGCTGCCTGTGAGTGTCCTCAGTGTTCTGGGTCTGTGCTGGGTGTAGTAGTTCTCCAAATTCATACGCAGCCAGCTAAGTGTTACAGCAGGCTTGCGCAAAATTATTTCCTGGCGTTCCGTAAGCGAAGTCAGCCTCCAACCACAGGCCAATAAGCGGCACATTTAATTACAGCGTTCTGTTTCTGCATTACTGGTAATACAGCATGCTGAGGGGTAGGGGTAGGCCTAGAGGACGTGGATGCGGGGTGTGGGCACAGGCCGAGCTCCTGATCCAGGTGTATCGCAGCCGACTGCTGCGGGATTAGGAGAGAGGCACGTTTCTGGCGTCCCCACATTCATCGCACAATTAATGGGTCCACGCGGTAGACCTTTATTAGAAAATGAGCAGTGTGAGCAGGTCCTGTCGTGGATGGCAGAAAGTGCTTCCAGCAATCTATCGTCCACCCACAGTTCTGCGCCGTCCACTGCTGCAACTCAGAATCCTCTGGCTGCTGCTCCTCCTTCCTCCCAGCCTCCTCACTCCATTACAATGAGACATTCTGAGGAGCGGGCAGACTCCCAGGAACTGTTCTCAGGCCCCTGCTCAGATTGGGCAGCAGTGGTTCCTTTCCCACCAGAGGAGTTTATCGTGACTGATGCCCAACCATTGGAAAGTTCCCGGGGTCCGGGGCATGAGGCTGGGGACTTCCGCCAACTGTCTCAAGACCTTTCAGTGGGTGAGGAGGACGATGACGTTGAGACACAGTTGTCTATCAGTGAGGTAGTAGTAAGGGCAGTAAGTCCGAGGGAGGAGCGCACAGAGGATTCGGAGGAAGAGCAGCAGGACAATGAGGTGACTGACCCCACCTGGTTTGCTACGCCTACTGAGGACAGGTCTTCAGAGGGGGAGGCAAGGGCAGCAGCAGGGCAGGTTGCAAGAGGCAGTGCGGTGTCCAGGAGTAGAGGCAGGGCCAGACCGAATAATCCACCAATTGTTTCCCAAAGCGCCCCCTCGCGCCATGCCACCCTGCAGAGGCCGAGGTGCTCAAAGGTCTGGCAGTTTTTCACTGAGAGTGCAGACGACCGACGAACAGTGGTGTGCAACCTTTGTCGCGCCAAGTTCAGCCGGGGAGCCACCACCACCAGCCTCACCACCACCAGCATGCGCAGACATATGATGGCCAAGCACCCCACAAGGTGGGACGAAGGACGTTCACCGCCTCCGGTTTGCACGGCTGCCTCTCCCCCTGTGCCCCAACCTGCCACTGAGATCCAACCCCGCTCTGAGGACACAGGCACTACCGTCTCCTGGCCTGCACCCACACCCTCACCTCCGCTGTCCTCGGCCCCATCCACCAATGTCTCTCAGCGCACCGTCCAGCCGTCGCTAGCGCGTGTTTGAGCGCAAGCGCAAGTACGCCGCCACGCACCCGCACGCTCAAGCGTTAAACATGCACATAGCCGAATTTATCAGCCTGGAGATGCTGCCATATAGGGTTGTGGAAACGGAGTCCTTCAAAAATATGATGGCGGCGGCGGCCCCGCGATACTCAGTTCCCAGTCGCCACTACTTTTCCCGATGTGCCGTCCCAGCCCTGCACGACCACGTCTCCCGCAACATTGTACGTGCCCTCACCAACGCGGTTACTGCCAAGGTCCACTTAACAACGGACACGTGGACAAGCACAGGCGGGCAGGACCACTATATCTCCCTGACGGCACATTGGGTCAATTTAGTGGAGGCTGGGACCGAGTCAGAGCCTGGGGCCGCTCACGGCCTACCCACCCCCAGAATTGCGGGCCCCAGCTCGGTGCTGGTATCTGCGGCGGTGTATGCTTCCTCCACTAAAGCACCCTCCTCCTCCAACGCAACCTCTGTCTCGCAATCAAGATGTGTCAGCAGCAGCAGCACGTCGCCAGCAGTCGGTGTCGCGCGGCATGGCAGCACAGCGGTGGGCAAGCGTCAGCAGGCCGTGCTGAAACTACTCAGCTTAGGAGATAAGAGGCACACGGCCCATGAACTGCTGCAGGGTCTGACTGAGCAGACCGACCGCTGGCTTGCGCCGCTGAGCCTCCAACCGGGCATGGTCGTGTGTGACAACGGCCGTAACCTGGTGGCGGCTCTGCAGCTCGGCAGCCTCACGCACGTGCCATGCCTGGCCCACGTCTTTAATTTGGTGGTTCAGCGCTTTCTGAAAAGCTACCCACGCTTGTCAGACCTGCTCTGAAAGGTGCGCCGGCTCTGCGCACATTTCCGCAAGTCCCACACGGACGCTGCCACCCTGCGCACCCTGCATCATCGGTTTAATCTACCAGTGCACCGACGGCTGTGCGACGTGCCCACACGGTGGATCTCTACGCTCCACATGTTGGGGCGCAGTGGGAGTCAGCCTCCTCAATTCTTTTCAGAAAAGTGGGCCTGGTTGGCAGACATCTGCCAGGTCCTTGGAAAGTTTGAGGAGTCTACCCAGGTGGTGAGCGGCGATGCTGCAATCATTAGCGTCACCATTCCTCTGCTATGCCTCTTGAGAAGTTCCCTGCAAAGCATAAAGGCAGACGCTTTGCGCTCGGAAACAGAGCCGGGGGAAGACAGTATGTCGCTGGATAGTCAGAGCACCCTCCTGTCTATATCTCAGCGCGTTGAGGAGGGGGAGGAGGAGCATGAGGAGGATGAGGAGGAGGGGGAAGACACAGCTTGGCCCACTGCTGAGGGTACACATGCTGCTTGCCTGTCATCCTTTCAGCGTGTATGGCCTGAGGAGGAGGAAGAGAAGGAGGAGGAGGATCCTGAAAGTGATCTTCCTAGTGAGGACAGCCATGTGTTGCCTACAGGTACCCTGGCACACATGGCTGACTTCATGTTAGGATGCCTTTCTCGTGACCCTCGCGTTACACGCATTCTGGCCACTACGGATTACTGGGTGTAAACACTGCTTGACCCACGGTATAAGGAGAACCTTTCCACTCTCATACCCGAAGAGGAAAGGGGTTCGAGAGTGATGCTATACCACAGGACCCTGGCGGACAAACTGATGGTAAAATTCCCATCCGACAGCGCTAGTGGCCGAAGGCGCAGTTACGAGGGCCAGGTAGCAGGGGAGGCGCGAAGATCAGTCAGCATGTACAGCACAGGCAGGGCAACACTCTCTAAGGCCCTTGACAGCTTTATGGCTCCCCAGCAAGACTGTGTCACCGCTCCCCAGTCAAGGCTGAGTCGGCGGGAGCACTGTAAAAGGATGGTGAGGGAGTACGTAGCCGATCGCACGACCGTCCTCCGTGACGCCTCTGCCTCCTACAACCACTGGGTGTCGAAGCTGGACACGTGGCCTGAACTCGCGCTGTATGCCCTGGAGGTGCTTGCTTGTCCTGCGGCTAGCGTCTTGTCAGAGAGGGTGTTTAGTGCGGCTGGGGGAATCATCACAGATAAGCGTACCCGCCTGTCAACCGACAGTGCCGACAGGCTTACACTCATCAAGATGAACAAAGCCTGGATTTCCCCAGACTTCTCTTCTCCACCAGCGGACAGCAGCGATACCTAAGCAATACGTAGGCTGCACCCGCGGATGGAAGCATCGTTCTGTATCCCCATCAAAAACGGGGACCTTTTTGCTTCATCAATCTGTGTATAATATTCCTCCTCCTCCTCCTCCTCCTGCTCCTCCTCCTGAAACCTCACATAATCACGCCGAACGGGCAATTTTTCTTAGGCCCACAAGGCTCAGTCATATAATTTTTTTAAACAATTTTTAGACGTTTCAATGCTCATTAAAGCGTTGAAACTTTCACCTGAACCAATTTTTATTTTAACTGGGCTGCCTCCAGGCCTAGTTACCAATTAAGCCACATTAACCAAAGCAATTAATGGGTTTCACCTGCCCTCTTGGTTGGGCATGGGCAATTTTTCTCAGGTACATTAGTACTGTTGATACACCAATTTTTGGGGGCCCTCGCCTACAGTGTAATCAAATTAATTTTTAGCCCACTTGCATTACAGCTGACGTTACATCAGCTGTGTTGGGCACTGCAATGGGATGTATTTATGTACCGCCGTTGGGTTCCAGGGAGCCACCCATGCTGTGGGTCCCCAGGGAGTTGTAACTGCATGTGTCCACTTCTAAAGAATCCCAATCTGACTGGGGCATGCAGTGTGGGCCGAAGCCCACCTGCATTAAGCACGACATTACCTCAGCTGTGTTGGGCAATGCAATGGGATATATTTATGTACCGCCGGTGGGTTCCAGGGAGCCACCCATGCCGTGGGTCCACACGAAGTTGTAACTGCATGTGTCCACTTCTAAAGAACCCCAGTCTGACTGGGGCATGCAGTGTGGGCCGAAGCCCACCTGCATTAAGCACGACATTACCTCAGCTGTGTTGGGCAATGCAATGGGATATATTTATGTACCGCCGGTGGCTTCCTGGCACCCACCCATGCTGTAGGTCCACAGGGAGTTGTGACTGCATGTGTCCACTTCTAAAGAACCGCAGTCTGACTGGGGCATGCAGTGTGGGCCGAAGCCCACCTGCATTAAGCACGACATTACCTCAGCTGTGTTGGGCAATGCAATGGGATATATTTATGTACCGCCGGTGGGTTCCAGGGAGCCACCCATGCCGTGGGTCCACACGAAGTTGTAACTGCATGTGTCCACTTCTAAAGAACCCCAGTCTGACTGGGGCATGCAGTGTGGGCCGAAGCCCACCTGCATTAAGCACGACATTACCTCAGCTGTGTTGGGCAATGCAATGGGATATATTTATGTACCGCCGGTGGCTTCCTGGCACCCACCCATGCTGTAGGTCCACAGGGAGTTGTGACTGCATGTGTCCACTTCTAAAGAACCGCAGTCTGACTGGGGCATGCAGTGTGGGCCGAAGCCCACCTGCATTAAGCACGACATTACCTCAGCTGTGTTGGGCAATGCAATGGGATATATTTATGTACCGCCGGTGGGTTCCAGGGAGCCACCCATGCCGTGGGTCCACACGAAGTTGTAACTGCATGTGTCCACTTCTAAAGAACCCCAGTCTGAATGGGGCATGCAGTGTGGGCCGAAGCCCACCTGCATTAAGCACGACATTACCTCAGCTGTGTTGGGCGATGCAATGGGATATATTTATGTACCGCCGGTGGGTTCCAGGGAGCCACCCATGCTGTGGGTGCACACGGAATTCCCATTGCGGAGTTGTACCTGCCTGTGACTATTTATAAAAAACCGCGGTCTGACTGGGGCATGCAGACACCTTGAGAGAATGAATAGTGTGTGGCACATAGGTTCCCCATTGCTATGCCCACGTGTGCAGCTCCAGATGGAGGTGGCACAGGATTGGATTTCTCATTGCTTCTGTACAGCATTGTGGACTATCACCCCGCCCCTTTTAAAGAGGGTCGCTGCCTAGCCATGCCAACCCTCTGCAGTGTGTTCCTGCGGTTCCTCCTCATGGCAGACGCACTTATAAATAGACATGAGGGTGGCGTGGCATGAGGGCAGCTGAAGGCTGTGCAGGGACAGTTTGGTGTGCGCTGTGGACACTGGGTCGTGGGGGTGGGGGGTTGGGCAGCATGTTACCCAGGAGAAGTGGCAGCGGAGTGTCATGCAGGCAGTGATTGTGCTTTGTTGGAGGTAGTGTGGTGCTTAGCTAAGGTATGCATTGCTAATGAGGGCTTTTCAGAAGTAAAAGTTGTTGGGAGGGGGGGGGCCCACTCTTGCCGCTATTATGGCTTAATAGTGGGACCTGGGAACTTGAGATGCAGCCCAACATGTAGCCCCTCGCCTGCCCTATCTGTTGCTGTGTCGTTCGCATCACTTTCTTGAATTGCCCAGATTTTCACAAACGAAAACCTTAGCGAGCATCGGCGATATACAAAAATGTTCGGGTCGCCCATTGACTTCAATGGGGTTCGTTATTCGAAACGAACCCTCGAGCATCGCGAAAAGTTCGTCTCGAGTAACGAGCACCCGAGCATTTTGGTGCTCGCTCATCTCTAGTAGTGAAAGAAAAGATTTTATTAATAGAAGTTTATAGTTCATAATGGCGTGGGTATGTTTCAAATAGTACATAGTGATATTCCTGAACTGGCTTTGCCTGAGAGCAAAAGCCTGTGTTACCCTGGACGCCTCTCCTCCACCGAGGAGACAGTGGGCGGAAAATAAACTTCTTAAAGCCCACGTGGACAACAGGTGCTGGAGGGTTTTCCCAGAAAGACAGGTTAACCCTTAAAGCACCAGGTGAGTTGCATATTCACCTTCCACTTTTATATTTGTAAAATTGCTTGAGGCGCATTCTGATTTTATATAATTACAGTAGTAATTGCAAACCTTTTGCGACATAGGAAATCCTTATAAAGTAAATTTAGCAATAATAACCTGATAATGGAATCTCAAGGTAGGAATAAACCATCCAAGATTATCTATATTATATGAGCCGGCTTCTAGTAACTTGTGATATATTAACAAACTTATGATAAATGTCATTTGAACTCCCACATGACAAAGAAAGCAATATTTGCAAACGTTTAAGTGTATTAAGATTTAACACTGACATTAATACAGTAAATAGAGAAAGTAAACCCAGTGTGACATGTTTTACAGGGTGAGTTGCTTTTTACAAGAAAACAATTTTTTGACCTTACAATATAATTGATTTTGATAGATGAAACATGGCTTAATTTAAAAAAATGGATAAATAAATACAACTCTTCTCCTTGTACTAGTGTTTTAATTATGACTTTTCCATGTTTTGAGCACACCTTTATCATTTTCCCTACCTACACAAAACTCTTTATCCTGTTGCTACTCCCATTTCAGTTCACTGTGCCGGCCTTCCTGGACCCTGGTTTGGCAGGGAACTTCTTACATATGGCTGTTGTGGATCGCTTCCAAATCCCTATTCAACATCTTGGGAGACCTTTCGTGGTGGCATCTGTTGATGGGAGTTCCCTTTTTGAGACCATTCAGTTCGTTTCAGAGCCTCTGGGTCTGAAATTGAACTTTCTCCACTCAGAAAGGATTTCCTTGCTGGTCCTTCCGAGGTCCACCAGCTCCCTATTGTTGGGTCTGCCCTGGCTTCATCTTCATAATCCCACCTTGGATTCGAAGTCTGGGGAGGTTTAACGTTAGGGGTCATCCTGTCATTCCTAGTGCCTGCTTCCTATACAACCTGTTCTATGCCCCCTGTGCCTCAGAAACCCCAGGGACTGCCGGAGGCCTACTATGGTTTGGTTGATGTCTTCAACAAGAAAAAGGCAGAATGTCTGCCACTACATCGTCCTTATGACTGCCCAATTGATCTGCTGCCAGGTTTCTTACCTTCTCGAGGCAGGGTATACCCTCTGTCCCTGCCTGAGACCCAAGCTGCGGCAGAGTACATCAAAGACAATCTTCAGGCGTAATACACTGAGGGAATTTTTTTGCCTCTTTTAGGCAATTTTTCTAGTCAAAGTGCTAACGACCACTTGTCCGTCAGTCCGTGTGTGTTGTGTGAGTTACATGCAGAGCCTGACAGCATCTATGATGATGTCACCATCATGTAACGAGTTACCGGATCTTAGCTCCTCCCCTGATCACATGACATAATCACAGGTCTTTTATCCTTCTTGTGCACTGAATGAGGGATTATGGGCGGCCCACATTCCCCACAAACTCCTGCAGCCTCAGTTGCTATGGATATAGCAGTAATAAATCTGGAAGTTTGTACCTGGTTGTGTGACTGCTGCACACCTGTGTGGAGACTCCAATAAATGACACCTCACAAATTTACACAACAATAGATCATGTGCAGACAGGACCTGTGATGATCTTGAACAATGTAGTGTTAGTCAGCAGCACTCAAAGCAGCATATAATCAGTAAATGGCATCCAAAGCCACTTATGCACCATAACTGAAGAGTCAGAGCCTGTGACTCAATTATAAAGTCCACAATTTCAAAGAAGGGTGACAGCATACCAGGTGCACAAATAAATTTCTTTTTATTCCGCCATTTTCGCAACTTTTCGACCCCTTGTCAAGCAGTAAAGCTTGACTTAGACCCCATGGTGAGTTACACATTCACCTTCCACTTTTATATTTGTAAAATTGCTCGAGGCGCATTCTGATTTTATATAATTACAGTAGTAATTGCAAACCTTTTGCGACACAGGAAATCCTTATAAAGTAAATTTAGCAATAATAACCTGATAATGGAATCTCAAGGTAGGAATAAACCATCCAAGATTATCTATATTATATAAGCCGGCTTCTAGTAACTTGTGATATATTAACAACCTTATGATAAATGTCATTTGAACTCCCACATGACAAAGAAAGCAATATTTGCAAACGTTTAAGTGTATTAAGATTTAACACTGACATTAATACAGTAAATAGAGAAAGTAAACCCAGTGTGACATGTTTTACAGGGTGAGTTGCTTTTTACAGGAAAACAATTTTTTGACCTTTCAATATAATTGTTTTTGATAGATGAAACATAGCCTAATTTAACCCCTTCCCGCTCCACAATGTACCAGTACGTCATGGGAGCCTGGTACTTCTCGCAACATGACGTACCGGTACGTCATCGGGATAGCGCGAGATCATGACTGACCTCGCGCTATCCCGCAGCGGGAGCCGGCTGTCAGTCACAGCTGGCATCCCGCTGCAACATGCTGAGATGCGACCCCCCCCCCCCCGCTGTTAACCCCTTCCCTGCCACGATCTAAGTAGATCGCGGCAGGGAAAGAGTTCACAGAGGGAGCTCTGCCATGCCTTATCACAGCGATCATAGGTACAGTGCTGCAAGTCCCTTAGAGGGACTCAAATTGTGTGAAAAAAAGATTTAAAAAATGTAAAAAAAAAAGTTTAAAAAACCCTTTTTTTGTGCTTTTTTTAATGTTAGCATAAAAAAAGGTAAAGAAAAATTAAAACCCCACATATTTGGTATTGACGCGTCCGTAACGACGTGTACAAAAAGTTGAACTTACCCAACACCCAAGCTGTGGCAGAGTACATCAAAGACAATCCTCAGGCGTAATACACTGAGGGAATTTTTTGCCTCTTTTAGGCAATTTTTCTAGTCAAAGTGCTAACGACCACTTGTCCGTCAGTCCGTGTGAGTTGTGTGAGTTACATGCAGAGGCCGCCAGGTTTGGCCGTTGTCACACACGACCATGCCCGGTTGGAGGCTCAGCGGCGAAAGCCAGAGGCCGGTCTGCTCTGTCAGACCCTGTAACAGCTCGGGGGCCGTGTGCCTCTTGTCACCTAAGCTGATTAGTTTCAGCACGGCTTGCTGACACTTGCCCACCACCGTGCTGCGGCGCCACGTGCTACCAACTGCTGGTGACGTGCTCACACTTTGTAATTGAAAGGTGGAGGTGGCGAAGGAGGAGGGTTCGGAGGAGGTGGCATAATACACTGCAGATACCAGCACCGAGGTAGGACCCACTATTCTTGGTGTGGGTAGCACGTGAGTGGTCCCAGGCTCTGACTCAGTCCCAGCCTCCACCAAGTTATCCCAATGTGCCGTCAGGGAGATATAGTGTCCCTGCCCACCACGTGTCTGTTGTTAAGTGGACCTTCCCAGTAACTGCATTGGTGAGGGCATGGGTAATGTTGCGGGAGACGTGCTGGTGTAGGGCGGGGATGGCACACCGGGAAAGATAGTGGTGACTGGGGAACGAGTAGCGTGGGACCGCTGCCGCCATCATGTTTTTAAAAGCCTCCGTTTCCATAAAACTGTACGGCAGCATCTCCAGGCTGATTAATTTGGCAATGTGAACGTTTAAAGCTTGTGCATGCGGGTGGGTGGCGGTGTATGTCTGCTTTCGCTCCAACGCTTGTGTTAGCGACAGCTGAACAATGGGCTAAGAGACATTGCTGGATGGAGTGGAGGACCGTGGAGGTGAGGGTGCGGGTACAGGCCGGTAGGCGCTCGTGCCTGCATCCTGGAAGGGGGATTGGATCTGTGTGGCAGGTTGTGGCACAGGGGAAGAGGCAGTAGTGTGACCCGGAGGCGGTGAATGGCCTTCGTCCCACCTTGTGGGGTGCTTGGCCATCATATGCTAGCGCATGCTGGTGTGGTGAGGCTGGTAGGGGTGGCTCCCCGGCTGATCTTGGTGCAGCACAGGTTGCACACCACTGTTCGTCGGTCGTCCACGCTCTCACTAAAAAACATCCACACCTTTGAACATCTAACCCTTTGCACGGAGGCTTGCCGCGAGGGGTTGCTGTGGGAAACAGTTGGGGAATTCTTTGCTCTGGGCCTGCCTCTCCCTCTGGCCACCCCACTGCCTCTTCCAACCTGTCCTGCTGCTGCACTTGCCTCCCCCTCTGAAGCCCTGTAGGCTTAACAATCCAGGTGGGGTCAGTCAGCTCATCGTCCAGCAGCTCTTCCTCCGAATCCTCTGTGCGCTCCTCCCTCGGACTTACTGCCCTTACTACTACCTCACTGACAGACAACTGTGTCTCATCATCCTCATCCACAAAAAGCTCTTGAGACAGTTGCCGGAAGTCCCCAGCCTCATTACCCAGACACTGGGAACTTTCCAAAGGTTGGGCATCGGTCACGACAAACTCCTCAGGTGAGAGAGGAAACGTTTAAGTAGATCGCGGCAGGGACCTGAGAACAGTTCCTGGGAGTCTGCCTGCTCAGAATCTGTCATTTTCCTAGAGTGACGAGGCTGGGAGGAAAGAGAAGCAGCCAGAGGATTCAGAGGTGCAGTCCCTAGGCCGGGAGTAGTGGACTGCGTAGAAGACTCGGGGTTTGATACATTGCTGGATGTGTTATCTGCCATCCACGACAGGACCTTCTCGCGCTGCTCTGCTTGAAAGAAAGGTCTACCATGCGGACTTGCAAATTGTGATATGAAGCTGGGGAGCGTATGGACTTGACGCTCTCCTAATCCCTCAGCAGCTCAGGACCTCGGCTTGTGCACACACCCTCACTTGGACGCCCGCGTCCACGACCTTTACCCCTACTCCTCATCATGTGGGATTAAGGATAGAGCAGGGCCCAAATAAATTAACCCACCGTATAGCGCTGAGAACTGCGGCTAATTCACCGCACACAAAGACTTGTAGATACCGGAGTATCTATGCTGTAAGAGGAAAAAATGTAACTGCTGTCTTGCGCTGATTCCGAGGGGTCATTTACCGCTCACAGAGACTCGTATATAATAGAGTGGCTGTATGGAGTGGGAGAAAACTAGAAAGTCAGTGAGTAGTGCTGGTAACTGTGGCTACCTCAACCCCCCAAGGAAAGGGTATTGTGAGACGCTCTGCGCAGAAAACTCTAAAGCCAGTGGATAGTGCTAATAACTGCGGCTACTTCACCGTACTCAAGGAAAGGGTATTGTAAAACACTCTGCACAGGGGCAGAAAGCTATATAGCCAGTGGACAGTGCTAATACCTGCAGCTACTTCACCGCACCCAAGGAAAGGGTATGGTGAGATGCTCTGCACAGGGCAGAAAACTCTTAAGCCAGTGGATAGTGCTGGTAACTGCAGATACTTCACCCAACACAGAGAATAGTATCTGTGAAATGGTCTGCAGTGGCCCAGGAAATATTAAAGTACTGTTTAGCGATGAGACCTCTGCCTAATGCACTGCACACATAAAACAGTATAGCTGAAATGGTCTGCAGTGGCCCAGGAAATATTACAGTACTGTTTAGCGATGAGACCTCTGCCTAAAGCACTGCACACACAGAACGGTATAGCTGAAATGGTCTGCAGTGGCCCAGGAAATATTAGAGTACTGTTTAGCGATGAGACCTTTGCTTAATGCACTGCACACATGGAACAGTATGGCTGAAATGCTCTGCACCGGCCTAGATGCTTAAAAAAAAAATTGGTGCACTACTGCTCCCAGCCAGCCACAACAGTAATGCATACAATGAGGAGTAGCCCTAAGAAGGACCGTTGGGGTTCTTGACAAGAGGATCCTACTCTAACACTTTCCCTATATCAGCAGCAGCACTTTCCCTAACCTTTGCCAGCATGCGTCTGAGGCAAGCCGCAGGTGGGACCAGTTTAAGTACTCGGCGGTCACCTGATCCTGATAGCCACTCACTGCTGTTGGCGGGCAGATGGCTGGCACGTCACAGGAGGAAGTGGTAATGCCTTTTTCGGCATGTTTATTGGCTAGAAAATGGTGCTAAACATGCGGGGAAGGGAAATGAAATTGACCCGAGTACCGCATGGTGTTCGTCTCGAGTACCGAGCATCTTGAATACCCTAATACTCGAACGAGCATCAAGCTCGGATGAGTGTGCTCGCTCATCTCTAGCCCTGAGCCATATACTGGAGGAGGACATTTGCCAAACAATCCACGTGTTCCTATGCAGGAGTGGTATAGCGCCATATGCGGGTTCGCAATGGTCCAGCCAATTCATGGAATCCAGATGATTATACTTTTGCTCCGGCATAGAGGCCACATGTTTATTCTGCTGCACTGTTTCTTCTATGGCTTGTGGATGCCTATACGAAGATTGAGTCACAAAGATTGCAATGGGTCAGGTTCCATCAAGGAGACATCAAGGCTCAGTACTATCACACATTAAACGATAGTATTCATTGCCAGGCTGAAGCTAAAGGACATACTGCTGCACCAGCTATTGTATTGCCATCTACATTCACTGGTCACCAAGACACATACCAGATGTGTCTTGATGCAAATGCAATATTTGGACAAAAGGGAGTGCCACATTATTTCATCACATTCACTGCAAATCCAAACTGGCCCAAATTTCACTTGGCGGCACTACAATTCAAACATCATTGGCAAAGACCAGACATCGTTAATCACATCTTCAGCATCAAGCTCCACAACTTCTTAAATAAGACCAAAGATGGACTCTTTGGTACATGCGTTGTGCACATGTACACCATTGAGTCCCAAAAGTGTGGTTTGCCCCATGCTCATATTTGAATCCCTTTTGAACAGCAATTTTCCCCATGATGTCCTTCCTCAGGTCATCGATCATTACATCTGTGCTGAAATTGCAGATCCACTACACAATCCCCTACTATATGAAATTGTGACAAAGTTGTATATTCTCGGACCCTGCAAAGTAGGACTTTATAAAGACACTCCTGAAAGGGATTGCAAGAAA